>NC_055997.1:62964017-63584341 GCF_018446385.1 Zingiber officinale
AACTAATGCACGTTCACCGAGGTGCAGACGTGTCAGCAACCCATACCTCTGTATGTACTTGTCAGAGAGCTTACCTGACACCATACTGCTACAGTCCGAGCATGTCTTCGATGGGACAACAGGACACCCCGTTGCCAGACTAGGGGTATGGCGTAGCCATACGACTTGACGGCTGTCAGAGGGTGTTCCCTTCCTTTACCCACCGCCCGGCCGGGATGTCCGTCCGGCCGACCGGGCGAAGAACGTCGTCCGGACAGCCTTAATTCCCTGCGTCGGCCGGGCGACCCGTCCCTCCGCTCGGTCATTATGTACTGTTTCATTGAGCGTCGGAACCCTGGTCCCTACCAGGGTGCCTTTTACTACCAGATGTCCCTTTCTTCTAAATCCGGTCGGCTCGTCCTTCTCCGGCGGGCCACTGGGCCCTTTGACCTCCCCGTGGTGTTGACCCCTCGTTATGGGTGATCCGGCGGTAAGAATGGGGGACCCATTTCCTGAAGAGTCTCAGCTTGAGGACCGATGAAGGGCTGACTAAGCGGTTAATGGCCACGCCGAGCAGCTGAGTAAGTCCGAGCGGAGCTAGACATAACCCATCCAGGGGTTTGGGTTTCCGACGCCAAGGCAGGAGGATCGAAGGGCCGAGCGGGTCGTCCGTTCGGCCAAGATAAGGGCGAGGGTACAAAGGGGGTCGAGCGGCCTATGCGATCGGCTCGGGATATGGGATATCAGCTAAAGCATGTCAGATGATTAGGCCGTACACAAGATCGCACGATGGAGGACCTTGCCGTCACATCATGGAAAGGTTGATACAGTAGCAGTATGGCCTCATGGACATCTTCCTGACATATCCATATCTGGGCATGGCCCTTCTGACAGACCCATACCTGGGCATGGTCAAGGGCAGGTGGTTACTTTGATTGGTGCGCCCAGGCTTCTTCGGGAGGTCTATATAAGGCCTCCATTTCTTCACCGAAGGTATGAAAAATTTGGATCTGGAGACCACCTTCTTATTATCCCTCGCCTGACTTGAGCGTCGGAGGGTCGTTGCCGGGACACCCCTCCTGGTTCGATTTTGCTGCAGGTTCACCGGAGCCCTCGAGGACCCAACAAGGAGCGCCACATCCCCAGCGTTCGTTGACCCTTGGTTCGAACAGGATCAAATTGGCGCCGTCTGTGGGAACGCTCCTGCATTCGAACAAGAACAATGGACGAGGCTGGACGACAACACACGGTGGCGCTTTCAACAGAAGAACTCGACGCTCTGGTCGAGATGAGGGCCGCCAAACTTATGGAGCTAAAACAGAAAGCAGTCGCCGAGCGGCCGGAGCAACAAGCAACATCTGCGTCGGGTGGCCGAGCGGAAGCACCTCAAGCCACCGTCGCATTCCCTCAGGCACTCTTCCGTACTCCCCCAGAAATCGCGCCCGCTCACGGGAGCAAGGATCTTCATCTGATGAGCCTCCCGTTCGGGATAATAGAAAGGGCAAAACCCTCCGAGCAGACGCTTCTCCCGAGCGGAAGCACCGACTGCCACAGTTCCATTTCCCTCAAAAGCAGATACTTCATCTCCCGAATTCGACTTATAGCAAACCCCTCCTTCTGGAACCTCAAGAACGGGAGTTTGATGTCAGGCGATGAATCGACCGCATACGAGGAAGTTGGGTGGATGAGCCGCCGAGCGGATAAAGAGGGATTGGCACTTGGATCCACCATGAAGCACAAATTATCTCTAGCCTGTCCGGGGCAGGGAGAGAGGTGCACCAATAGAATATGTGCTGTATATTTTCCGTTTGGTAGTATATTTGAAATGTAGAAGGCAAAATGTTATAATGTGTGCAATTGGAATTATTGGCCGAGCGGCCTATCTTCATGGTGTATAAGATACGAGCCAAGCGCTGTTGGATCGATGAAGAAGGCCTCGAGCCGTTCGGCTGGAGGTATAGTATCCGAGCCAGTCGCTCGCTGACGAAGGCTCATGGAGCAATGGGAGCAGAAGGCTCAAGTAAAAGGATAAAGCAGCAGGACGCCTCCACCTCTGGTAGGCCGAACGGCCATGGAGGACCGACCGGGAAGTTTCGCCATCCTCCTGGCCTTAGATGAATTTCGACGAAGTACATTGTATCCACCTCACTCCACGGGTATTCCGGAGTTGAGAAATTGCGCTAGATCTTATGCTGATCGGCAGGTTAGTTTTTCAGATAGTTTCTTTCGGGCGTAGAATTCATCGTAATTTTCCGAATGAAGGCCCCCGAGCCGCTAGGCCGGGAGGTTGATATACGAGCCAGCCAGAGGCTCGAAGACGAAGGTCCCGAGCCGCTCAGCCGGAGGTAAATGGGTCAAGCCAAGCGCTCGAGGATCAGAGACCCAGTACCTTCCGGATGGAGATAAATTATCCGAGCCAGAATGCTCGAAGCAGACCCTGAGCCGTTCGGCCAGGAGTACGTTCTCCAAGCTGGGTAAAAGGGGCATATGGATTATCCGAGCCAAGCACCCGAATAAGTGAAGGCCTCCCAGCCGATTAGGTTCGCAAACAAATGACCCATGCCGTTCGGCCGGGCACAAAGACCGTTCAAGCGCGAGATAAGTTATGAAGGCCAAGGTCGCTCGACCTGGTAGTTAGCCTTGAAGCCGTCTAGCCCAGACGTTAAACCGTAGAGCCGCGCCGATCGGCTATAAATATCCGCGCCGACGAGCACCGTCGTTAAAAATCGAGAGCCGCGCCGACGAGCACCGTCGTTAAAAATCGAGAGCCGCGCCGATCGGCTATAAATATCCGCGCCGACGAGCACGGTCGTTAAAAATCGAGAGCCGCGCCGATCGGCTATAAATATCCGCGCCGACGAGCACCGTCGTTAAAGATCGAGAGCTGCGCCGATCGGCTATAAAAACCGAGCGGAAGCCCGACGAGCACCGTCGTTAAAAATCGAGAGCCGCGCCGATCGGCTATAAATATCCGCGCCGACGAGCACCGTCGTTAAAAATCGAGAGCCGCGCCGATCGGCTATAAATATCCGCGCCGACGAGCACCGTCGTTAAAAATCGAGAGCCGCGCCGATCGGCTATAAATATCCGCGCCGACGAGCACCGTCGTTAAAAATCGAGTGTCGCGCCGATCGGCTATAAATATCCGCGCCGACGAGCACCGTCGTTAAAATCGAGAGCCGCGCCGATGAACGAATATCAGAGTAAGAAACCGCGGAAACTACAAATATTAAACCATTCAGGCCCGATCGGGGGTTGGTCCTTCGATACTCGGCGTTTGTTAACTTCACGCAGGCAGGATACGTGTAGAGCGAGTAGACCTCCTCGCTCGGACTTTATGCAACGGGCCAAGCCGGTCGGACGCGTGAGGGAGAACGCTTAAGAGCAGGACTGACTCTAAGCATGAACGTTAAACAAACAGAAGAATATTATGAACAATGAGTAGGAAGACAAGCAAAGGAGCACCGTTTCATTAGAAGAAAAATTATGCCGAACGGCACGTACAATAAAATTTTTGCATCCGCCGAGCGGATGAAATACAAAAAGCACTTGAGATAACTCGCCTCACTCCGGGTCTTCAAAATTAAAAAAGGCGTCCGGGATGTCATCAATCATGGCCGCCAGGTCAGAGGCGGGAATATGCATTCCCTCGGGAAGGTGGCCACTCTTCTTCAGGTACGCCAGGGTGACCTTGACCGCTTCGGCAAATGTAGAAGAGACACTGTCGCCGAATTTCATGCCGAACCGCTCCGAGTGGAGATACTCCTTATATTTTCTAAGCACCGCCCGGGAGGCAATTAGGGAATCTTGGACTGCCTTCAAGTCCATCGCAGCTTTGGTGTGTTCGGCCGAGCGGATCTCCCGCTCGGCATTCAACTCGGCCTCTAGCTTTTTAGATTGCTGATCTAGGGCCCGGACTTCGACTTTCATTTTATCCAGATCAGCAATCGCTCGCCTCTTCCGGCCACTGGCGCGCTTCACGTCCCCGTCCCGCTTCTTCACCAAGTCTTCGAGTCGGGCCACCTCTGCAGCCAGATCGGCAGCCTTCTACTGTTCGGCCTCGAAGGTTTGTTTCTCCCATTCGGCCGACGGACCCCCCGACATTTGAAGTTTTTCCAGGAGATCCTCCAGCTCGGCCAGCCGATGGCTCGTGGCGATTTGCTCAGCCCAGCGCTGCAAGGGAAATAATAAAATCAAGAATCGAACAATAGCATGGCATGGGAATAAAGATGGGTTTACCTGAGTGGCCTGCTGCATATTGTTATCGCCGAGCTGCTTGGGCGTCATGAGGGGCACCTGGATCTGGGCGTCCTCGAAGAGCTTGGCGAGCGGACCAGTCAGGGTTATTTCGTGGACGGGGCTCGATGGCCGGTCGGCAGACAGTAAATATTCCTCCGATGGGAATCGGAGGGTGGTCTTGATGGTCGGATGGCCGGACGGCGCTTCTTCAGTTGCCGCCGCTTGTTGCGAAGACTCCCCTATGGTGGAAGTTTCACCCAACCGACGTAAACGGCGACGAGTCCGGGGAGGAGAGCCGGAAGGCTGTGCGGTAGGCGAGGCCGCTGGAGTCCCGATCTGTGATGGCGTGCGAGCAGGCGAAGTTACGCCGATCGGCACCTGTGGTGCTCCCTCTTGTGGTGGCGGAAGGCTGGAGTCCCTTCGACGCTTTCGCCGAACTTCCAGCGGTGGATCCCCGACTTGAGGGACCCCCAGCTCGGCGGGGGCTGAGGAAACAGGATCCGCCTCAACCTCTGTTGAAGCGGATGGGGCAGCATCTGTGGCGACCGCGCCTCTCCCGCATCTGGGGTGAGGGATGAGACCCCGGCCTACGAGCTCCTTTTGGTGGCCGCCGATTTCCACGGCCTTCGCCTGATGAGCGGTAGCCTTGAGCGCCACATGACTTCAGCAATAGAAGAAATTAAAATCGTTAGATAAAAAGGTGAAGGGAGTAAGAGTCTCTTACCCATACAGAGGGAAGATTGGCCGAACGGAGATAACCCAAAATATACAAGACCCTTGAGAAGCAATCGTCTATCTTGTACCGACCGGACAACCAGTCACGCATGGAGATATGCCGGTTGCTTTCGAATTTGCCGAGCTCCTACTGAGTCAAGGCACATGGTTTGCCATTTGGTCTGAAAGGTCGTCAGAAGTCGGATGAAGAAAAATTTTCCAATGCTTGTTGGAGGTCGGCATATTGTCAAAAAACTTAAAGCCTATTCTACTTTGGAAAATAAAAGTCCCCAACTCGGATTGTTTGGGGTAGAAGAAGAAGTGGAATATTTTAGGGTCAAGAGGGATACTGTGCAGCTTGAAGAGGACGACCATCCCGCTCAGTAGCCTAAAGGAATTCGGCACAAGTTGGCCGAGTGGGATGCGAAAGTAGTTACAAACCTCTAAAATAAAGGGATGGGTAGGAAATCTAAGGCCACCCTGGAATTGGTCTAAAAAGAAACAGATTGTGCCGATCGGCGGGTCATGTGGTCGGTCAGTCGGGTCGGCTACAACTATTTCATAGTTATCGGGAATCCCGTACGTCCGAACAAGACGCCGAGCACCCTCCTCATCAAACCGACTCTCCATGGTCAGGTACCAAGGGCCGTGAACACCAACAGCGGGTTCGGAGGAGCTTGCCATCTCGAAGGAGCAAAAAGACAGCGAGAAATCGAAAGAATGGGAACAAAGAAGGCAGAATGAGTTGGGAAGACCTTGTAAGGGAAGGGAGAAGCTTACTGAGGGAAGGTAGACAGGAAGGATCACCAAAGAGCCGAAGACCACCAAGAGGCGAAAGCTGGGACGACCGGAATGAGGCGGCAGCAGCGGGCACCTTCGACGGAGAATACGCGATGAAACAGAAAATGCGGCGTAAAAGGCGAAGACGAGGGCTTTATACGAACGAGGCTGGTCAGCCTCGTCCGTCGGATGCAGGTCACGGAAGACGAAGCCATCATCTAGCCGTCCGTTTCAAAATGACCAGCGTCCCATCGTACGAATCATCACCGCCACGCGAGAAGAGCCACGTGGCGCTCTGTCGCCAGGCACAATTAATGCGCCCATACCGCGCATGCTTCGACTTAATGGAGAAGATTTGCGTGATTTTCGAGAAGATCTAGACAAGCAAACATCCATGTTGAGCGACAAGACAACCGGAATGAAGAGCCGAACGGCTGAATTTGACAGAAGGGCCGAACGGCCCCAGGGATATTATAAGCTACGGAAAGGCGGCGACCGCCCGCTCGGACACATATAGTCCAGTCAGTCGGACTCACTGCCTCCTTCGACTAGACTTGAAGGGAAGGCAAGTGATCCGGCGGTAAGAATGGGGGACCCATTTTTTGAAGGGTCTCAGCTTGAGGACCGATGAAGGGCTGACTAAGCGGTTAATGGCCACGCCGAGCAGCTGAGTAAGTCCGAGCGGAGCTAGACATAACCCATCCAGGGGTTTGGGTTTCCGACGCCAAGGCAGGAGGATCGAAGGGCCGAGCGGGTCGTCCGTTCGGCCAAGATAAGGGCGAGGGTACAAAGGGGGCCGAGCGGCTTATGCGATCGGCTCGGGATATGGGATATCAGCTAAAGCATGTCAGATGATTAGGCCGTACACAAGATCGCACGATGGAGGACCTTGCCGTCACATCATGGAAAGGTTGATACAGTAGCAGTATGGCCTCATGGACATCTTCCTGACATATCCATATCTGGGCATGGCCCTTCTGACAGACCCATACCTGGGCATGGTCAAGGGCAGGTGATTACTTTGATTGGTGCGCCCAGGCTTCTTCGGGAGGTCTATATAAGGCCTCTATTTCTTCACCGAAGGTATGAAAAATTTGGATCTGGAGACCACCTTCTTATTATCCCTCGCCTGACTTGAGCGTCGGAGGGCCGTTGCCGGGACACCCCTCCCGGTTCGATTTTGCTGCAGGTTCACCGGAGCCCTCGAGGACCCAGCAAGGAGCGCCACATCCCCAGCGTTCGTTGACCCTTGGTTCGAACAGGATCAATGGGGTTCCGGATTCTTACCACCGGATCAGCGGTATTTATGGATTTGATGAATCGTGTCTTTCTGGAGTATCTAGATCAGTTCGTTATCGTTTTCATCGACGACATATTGATCTACTTGCGTTCCGAGAAGGAACATGCACAACATCTTCACATAGTCTTGGAGACTCTTCGACAACATCGTCTATATGTGAAGTTCAGCAAGTGTACTTTCTGGCTATCCTCAATCGATTTTCTAGGAACTTGGTTTCTAGCAGAGGTATTTCAGTAGACCCTCAAAAGATTGAGGCTGTCACCAGCTGGGAGCAGCCGAAATCAGTTCAAGAGATCCATAGTTTCTTGGGATTGGCCGGATATTACAGACAATCTCCCTTGTACCGGTGACAATCTGAAACATAAGTACATAGCCCTTAGGGCCTCTCAATTCTTGGCCAACATGGTCAGAACATAAGCAATAATTTAAATAAACATTCCACGAGTGCCAGAAACACACATCACAAGTCTAGTTCACATAATAAGAAACAAAAGACCAAAAGTAGAAAACTATTATGACACAGAGTGGGGACTAGCAACTGGAACCTCCTGATGGTTTCAACCAGAAATAGGAAATAATCAACGGAGTGAGTTCAAGAACTCAGCGGGTATCGAGCAGACATGTATAGTAAGATATAGCTATCATCAATAATCATGCAATGCAATCTTCTGAATAATAACTAGAAATGTAAAACAGAACAACAGAAGAAGTTGTATTCACCAGGATCTCCTATCCGGATACAAGGGTCGTTGGACCAAATATCTCATGTCTCTTGTATGCATGTCAATCATATGCAACCACCAAAATGCAGCATCCAAAATGCATCAATCACAAGTAATAAATGCAATCCATGCTTATGATGCAAATGACATGGTCACCCCTGACGCCAGTCAGCCATCTTACACGCGATGGTGAGGTCGAGTGGGTAGGGCTATGATAA
This sequence comes from Zingiber officinale, assembly GCF_018446385.1. Classification (NCBI taxonomy): domain Eukaryota; kingdom Viridiplantae; phylum Streptophyta; class Magnoliopsida; order Zingiberales; family Zingiberaceae; genus Zingiber; species Zingiber officinale. The sequence continues at coordinate 62,971,970 of NC_055997.1, forward strand.
CTGTGTACTCTTCCATCACTACTCCTGAGTGATCGAATGGACATGATGTTGCCGGAGTACACCTATCCTTCTACCCTAAACATAGTGGGGGAGCCTAAGCTCTCATCTCCCTGTATCATAGTCAAGAGGATGGATCTCTGCCCACTACCACGCTGCAGTTACACTACCCATGCGTGGACCAGCGAAGCCTAACAGAGCAAACTGCATACACCCTGCCCGATTTACCACTAACCCATGAGTGGTTGTGTGTGCAAATCATGTAACTGGCGATGTGCTCAACTATAAAGGAGTCGATAATTGCTCAGCATGCAATCATACAAAATGATGTATGATACTAAAGCATGTAACTCCTGAAAATATCAACCTCCATATAATATGTACCAAAAGGAAAACTGAATCCATAACAAGGATCTAGGTATGCATGTCAGATAATAAAACTAGGTATATGATTTAGTGGTAAGGGTGGGGCCCGCCTTGTAGAAGATCATCGCCACGTGGAGGGTCATAGTCAAAGTGGTCAACGTCCTGAGCACTCGTTCGATCGGGCGATCCACCTTCCCGGTCGACATGAAGAGTAGTCAATCCGACACTTCGACAACTCAGCCAAATATCGAGCTTTCGACACTCAAGCATGGAAGGACGAAGGTCGAGTGGTCATCTCACCCGGTTAAATGGTGGATGCAGCCTCGACCAAGCAAGCAGGGTTCCCTCGCTCGACAGGACGAAGCTGGACAGCAGACCATTGACCGAGCAGATGCTTGGCCCGACCACGATATCGCTCGGACATCAAACTAGCCGAGCGGCTCTCTCGCTCGGCCCGACCATGGTATCACCCGGACGAGAATTGCTCGGCCCAATAACAAACAAAATTGCAGTTGGGAATATCTTCCTAGAGACTAGTGTCGCCGACAGGCGGCATGGTCAGACAAAGAATCGTATGGTGGAAGCTTCCACTATCACATCAGGGATATGCTCGGGCTGTTAAGGTATGGCGTCAGATACGCTTTTTTGACACATCTTTTCTAGGCATGCTCTAAAAAGCGTGCATGCCTTGGGAAGCGTGCACGCACCTCTCAGGAGCCCTATATAAGGACTCCCAGACTGCGACGAAGGTAGGTTCACTTTCACTGTATCTATAGTTACGTTGCTGCTCTTTTTTCCTCTTCACTTCATTCGTTTGCCGTCGGTGATTGACTTGAGTGTCGGAGGGCCATCACCGGGGAACCCCTCCCCGGCTCGACACTAACGGCTTGTGGTTGCAGGCTTAGCTCGTCGGAGACCCACATCATCTTCAGTCTATATCCAGTTAACGTGAGCATCATCTCCCCAGTGTTTGTCGACTCGACTCTCGGACAGGATCAAATTTAGTGTCGTCTGTGGGAACACACCTGCGTCCGAACCGAGAAGATGGAAGAAGCTAGACGACTTCACACCTGACACTCACTCAGGAGGAGCTTGACATACTCATAAAAGCACGAGCGGTAAAAATAGTCGAGCAGCAGCAGCCAAGAGCGTTGGTCAATCGGCTGGCGCAGCAGGCGACATCAGCCTTGGGAGGCATAGCGGCGCAGGAAGATCGGCCGGAACAGTTGTCCATCTGGGGATAGAATAAAGGGTCGACCGGCATGCAAGGGGAGGCGCCACCCGCGCCGATACCATTCCACCGGGCTTTGTTCCAGACGCCCTCCGAGTTCGGGCAAGCAAACCAAGAGCGAGGTTCTTCGTCATATGAAGCACCCGTTTGGGACGCGAGGAAATGCAAAGCGTCGAAAGCTGATTTGTCTCCCGAGCGAATCAACAGCCAATTCTCCGAGGTGATATTACAAGATCCACTACCGAGGCACTACACTCCTCTGGCGATTGGAGAGTACAACGGATCAACTGACCCAGACGACCATCTTGGTAAGTTCGACAACGCCGCTACTCTTCATCAATACACAGATGAAGTCAAATGGCGAGTCTTCCTCACTACATTATCGGACTTGGCACAACGCTGGTTTCGGAGGTTGCCGGACGGGTCGATCCGGAGTTTTAAGGACTTCCGAATAGCTTTCCTCCACCACTTCACCAGCAGCAGGCGATATCAGAAGACAATCGTCAGTATGTTCTCCATGAAGCAAGGGCCAAGAGAGACTCTCCGAGCCTACATCTAGCACTTCCACCAGGTAGCGATGGATATTCCCTCGGTCTCGTCCGAGACCATGATAAACGTATTCACGCAAGGGCTCGTGGACGGGGACTTCTTCCAATCGCTCATCAGAAAGCCGCCCCGAGACTACGACCATATATTGAAGAAGGCCAACAAATACATAAACGTGGAAGAAGCCCAAGCAGCAAGAAGGAACGAAGCGCCATCAGAACCATCAGCGTCGGTCGAGCGAAGGCCGCTGACCAGCCACCAGCCACCAAGAGGGCCTCGAGTCGAAGGAGCACGAGCACATCAGGAAGCAAGGCCACACGCCGTCCAGCATGTGGCCTCCGAGCGACCAAAGCCAAAGGGAAAGGTATGAAATCCTATGTTATGTGCTTTCTATCAGTCGACAAGACACAACACCCGCGATTGTCCCGGATTCCCCTCGGTCGCTCAAACGACCCCTAGAAGTTATTGCCGCCGATTGCCTTCCCCCGACCGGTGAAATAGGTGTCAGAACACCGGACGGCGGGAGGAGACCAGGCGATCATCCGAGCGGCAACACTATCATCAGCCAAGGAGTGACAACCATCTTCGAGCCTCACATGAACAAGGCAGACCATCCGCTCGGGAGGAGGAGAACAGAAGCAATGCTGCCCGAGGCGAGATCAACATCATAGCTGGTGGACCGACCAACGGAGACTCCAATCGAGCCCGAAAATCATACGCTTGGAGGCTGGAGATCCACGACGTAGGCTGCAGCCAAAAGAGGGCGAGCGGACCCGAGATCAGCTTCGGCTCCAAGGATCTCGAGGGAATTGAAGTGCCGCACGAAGACACCCTCATTATCCAAGCGGTAATTCCCAACTATACTATTCGCCGCATATTCATTGACACAGGGAGCTCGATCAACATTATTTTCAAGAAGGCGTTCGATCAGCTCCAGATCGACCATGCCGAGTTTCTGTCGATGACGACCCCTCTGTACAGGTTCACCGTCAATGAGGTTCAGTCGATCGACCAAACAAGGTTAGTCATATCACTCGAAGAGGAGCCACTCTGGAGGGTGCGGACTACCAACTTCATCGTAGTAGAAGCTCCCTCCGCCTACAACGTCATTCTGAGTCGACCGGCCCTCAATGAGTTCCGAGTGGTAGTGTCAACCTACTGCCAGAAGATCAAGTTCCCAGTCGAAGACCATGTCGGGGAAGTCAAAGGGGATCAGTTGGCTACTCAACGCTGCTACGTGGAGATGGTCAAGACAAAAGCCAAGTCTACTCGGAAGACACCTTGGCTAGAGGTACACGCCATAATCGAAAAATCTCCTAGTCTGGTTTATGAGAAAAAGGAAGAGGTATAGATACATTCTGGCCGAGCGGAGGCGACGGCCTTTATAGCGTCCAACCTGAGGTCGAGCAAAAAGCCGAACTGATCAACTGCCTCCAGTAGAACCATGACGTTTTTGCATGGTCAACGCACGAGCTGCTCGTCATCTCTCTGAGCGTCGCGGAACATGAACTCCACGTCCAACCGGACGCTAGACTGGTAAAGCAGAGAAAAAGAGACTTCAGTGCTGAGCAAAACCTGATCATCTCGGTGGAAGTCGAGAAGCTCCTGGAGGCCGGGCACATACGGGAGGTTCAGTTCCCGAGCTGGCTCTCGAACGTGGTGTTCGTCTCCAAGCCAGACAACAAATGGCGGGTCTGCATCAACTTCTGGGACTTGAACAAAGCGTGTCCGAAATACTTCTATCCCGTGCCCCGGATCGATCAAATGATAGACTCCACTACCGGGTACGAGTTGATATGCATGTTAGACGCGTATCAGGGGTACCACCAAGTGTCGCTCGCCAAGGAGGATCCGGAGAAGGTTATCTTTATTACGGCTGATGGAACCTACTGTTACAACATGATATCGTTTGGACTGAAGAACGATGGAGCCACTTACCAGAGGCTCATGAACAAGGTGTTCCAGCTGCAGATTGGCCGCAATATGGAGGTATACGTCGATGACATATTGATCAAATTCCTCCGAGCAGCTGACCTCTGTGCAGATATCAGGAGACCTGTCAGACACTTAGGATGTACGGAATCAAGCTAAATCTGAACAAGTGTCTATTCGGCGCAAGGAGCGGACGTTTCTTGGGCTACATAGTCACCGAGCGGGGCATTGAGGCGAACCCCAGCAAAGTAAAGGCACTGTAAGATATGTCGCATCCAAAAAATTTAAAAGAAGCTCAACGTCTCACCGGTTGGATAACAGCATTATCTCGGTTCATCTCCAAGTCATTCGACAGGAGCTTACCCTTCTTCAAGACATTACGCTGAGCCACCAAATTCCAGTGGGACGAAGAGTGCGACCGAACCTTCAAGGAACTCAAGGTGTATCTGAACTCGCTGCCTATACTGGCTAAGCTAACTACCGGCGAATCACTCCGAATCTATCTGTCCTTGACCGAGCACGTTGTCGGCTCGACGTTGGTTCGGCAGAATGACAAAGAACAACCAGTGTATTTCCTGAGTCATATTTTAAAAGATGTTGAATCTCGCTACACTGGTCTCGAGAAGCTTGCTTTTGCGTTAGTTCTAGCCGCTCGGAGGCTCCGCCCCTATTTCCTCGTGCACCCAATCATCGTGATAACCAACAAACCTCTAGGGAGAGTCCTCCTCAATCCAGAGGTGTTAGGACGGCTGATCAAGTGGACAACAAAACTCAGCGAATTCTACATCTAGTATCAGCCCCGAACGACCATTAAGGCGCAGTCCTTGGCGGACTTCGTCACTGAAGTACTGAATCCCGAGCTAGAAGCCACTTGGAGGATATATGTGGATGGATCGTCTACTCGACAAGGAAGCGGGATTGGTATACTACTGATCTCCCCCCAGGAAGAGCGGATGCATCTGTCCGTTCGGCTAGATTATTGGCCGACCAACAACGAGGCCGAATACGAAGCACTCATAGCAGGCTTGCTGGCCACCTGTCATGTTGGAGCCGTCAAGGTTTTAATTCACTCGGATTCTAAATTAGCCCCTCAGTAGCTTATCGGGACATTCGAGATAAGTAACACTTGGCTCAAGCTCTACGCGGAGGCCTTCAAAAAGCTGAAGGCCAATTTCCGAGAGATCATCGTATAAAAGATTCCCTGAGCGGAGAACCAGGAGGTGGACTAACTGGCCAAACTAGTCAACTCGCTATCACCCATTGTTATCACACAGCCGATCGAGCAGGTGTCTTTGGTGGCGCACATCGATCGGATGGAGGGACTCACTTTCCCAAGCGATTGGAGGACGCCACTGATAGAGTTTTTGCGATCGGGAGCTACACCGTCCGATTGGATGGGGAGGCTAAGACTATTTCGTGGTTAGGAGGAATGCCAAAGGCATTGATGAGGCTCGCCGCATCACCCGAGTCGAACCGAGTCTCCATGGTGTTGTACCAGAGATCAGGAGCGAGGTCGGACGATTGCGAAGAACTAGCCATCGCCGGAAAACAAGACAGCAAGAAAAGGGGCGGTAAAGAAAACAGAAAAGCACTAAAATAGAAGTGAAAAAACACGAATGAAAAGAACAGAGCAGTTACAAGGGTGGCGAAAGATCGAAAAGCTTACAAAAAAAGAGTGCTGAAAATACCGAGGATCGACGGAGAACTGGATGAGCAGAATCACCGGAGCGCACGAAGAACAGCGATGGAACAGAAGCCGACACTACGACTTTATAAAGGGTGGGCTCCACCAACCGGAGCCGTCCGATCCAGGGCACAGAGACCAAAGTACAAATCCAGCCGTCGAATTCGAATCATCGAATGTCACATCAGCTCTGGCTCTTCGATCATGCGGTGACGGTGGTAGTGCCACATAGCGCTTGCTTTCGGGGAGGCATTTAATGAGCACCATTATTAGGTGTGGGCACATGCTCGGACCTTAATGGCGGGATTTGCATGAATTCCGAGGAGATTTGGGCGACGTCAGCATTGACCGCGTGGGTCGCGCCCATCCAAAGGTGCAAAAGGAGAAATTTCCCAAGTATAAATCCTCAGGGTGCCGAGCGGCCTAGGAGATTAACCCTACGTGGGCCGATCGAGACGCAACCAGCCCTTGGCTAATCGGCCAATCTGTCACCAGACTACTTGTCCAGTCAGTCGGACTTACAGCTTCCTTCGACTAGACTTGAGAGGGAGGCACGTGATCCGGTGGTAAGGGTGGGGTCCGTCTTGTAGAAGATCATCGCCACGTGGAGAGTCATAGTCAAAGTGGTCAACATCCTGGGCACTCGTTCGATCGAGCGATCCACCTTCCCGGTCGGCATGAAGAGTAGCCGATCCGACACTTCGACAGCTCGGCCAAATACCGAGCTTCCGACGCTCAAAAAGCTCAAGCATGGAAGGACGAAGGTCGAGTGACCGTCTCGCTCAATTAAACAATGGATGCAGCCCCGACCAAGTAGGCAGGGCTCCCTCGCTCGGCAGGACGGAGCTGGACAGCAGACCATTGGTCGAGTGGACACTCGACCCGGCCACGATATCGCCCGGACATCGGATTGGCCGAGTGGCTCTCCCGCTCGGCCTGACCATGGTATCACCCAGACAACAGACTGGCGAGCGGCTCTCCTGCTCAGCCCAATAACCGACAAAAGGAGCAGTTGAGAATATCTTCCTAGGGACTAGTGTCATCGACAGACGGCATGGTTGGCGGCATGGTCAGACAGAGAATCGTACAGTGGAATCTTCCACTATCACGTTAGGGATATGCTTGGGCTGTTAAGGTATGACGTCAGACACACTTTTCTGACACATCCTTTCCATGTATGCTCTGAAAAGCGTGCATGCCTTGGGAAGCATGCACGCACCTCTCAAGAGCCCTATATAAGGACTCTCAGACTACGACGGAGGTAGGTTCACTTTGATTGTAGCTACAGTTACGTTGCTGCCCTTTTTTCCTCTCCACTTCATTCACTTGTCACCGGTGACTGACTTGAGCGTCGGAGGGTCATCGTCGGGGAATCCCTCCCTGGCTCGGCACAAACGACTTGTGGTTGCAGACTTAGCTCATTGGAGGCCCACGTCATCTTCAGTTTACATCCAGTTAACGTGAGTGTCATCTCCCCAACGTTCGTTGACTCGACTCTCGGATAAGATCAGTACACATGCCAGATATATCTAGTAGCTAAGCCTATACCCAGTAATGCATTGTATGTCATACATAGCAAGAATCAAGAGGCATAAACATAAATACATAACAAATAACAATATGGGCATATTATGGGTATCAAGTAGTGACATACCAAGCAAATATAAACATAATCATTACTACTAATTATAACATATTACGCATATCAAAATGACAATATTAAAAGAGATAAGTCAATGATACCCGCCTAAAAAGATGGTTGTATCAGATAGATCCCACGTCGTGATGTTATCTCAACAGAGTCCTGCATCAAAATATTTCATTTAGCTAAGTTCTTATGAATTAAATAACTAAATAAAATCCTCAAAACTAGTTAGGGAAAACTCTAGTTGATATGATCATTAACCCTAACTATTGATTAACCAAACTAATCTCATCCATCGATCAACCACAGATTACATAATCTCTAACATAATATGATACAAATCCATACCCAATAGATTAAACAATCCTAACCATTTCATCATCAATTTGGATTTAAATCTACACATGAAACAACACAATACTCACCTAAATCTGTACGCTCTTCTGTTGATTCACACCCAGAGTAATGGCTATCAGAATTTGTGGTCAGAATTAGGTAAGACTACCGTCTTCCCAAATAAAGTATGAAATCAATCCATGTTAATTTAACACTGAGCTTGACTTACCCCTGTACCAGATCTAAGATCTCTCCTAGATGGAATCGAGTTGCCACTGCAGCGATAAGCCGAGGCAAAGGATTGAGCGACGCCAACACTAAGGCAGAGATCAGCTAGAGTAAGCACAACCCAACAGTCGGAGACGCGATGCGCAGAGGTGCTGCAAAGGAGATCGAAGCTAGGGCACGGATCTCGCCTCTTGGCCAAAAATCTGCCCACGCGAGGATTAGTGACTCGGAAGGGCAATGATCGGACGAACTCAATGATCAGAGGAGGCGAAGGTATCTCGGCTAGCAGTGGAGAACAGGAGAAGAGTGTTGGATCGTGATGTTTCGATAGAGGGGGGGTGAATATCGATTACGAAAATTCTTTTGAAAAGAGTTAAGCGCAGCGGAAAAAGTAAGCAATGCTAACACAGACCAATTTTACTTGGTTCGGAGCCTGTATCGACTCCTACTCCAAGGCCCGCACTCGTTGAGTGCTTTCGGTGAGCAATCACTAGCAGTTCGAAAATTATTACAAACTAAGTACAGAAAATGCTAATGAAAATAAAAGTAATACCGATAAAGGAATAAATCAAAAAGGAAAAAGTGCATCGTCAGAGCTTCGTTAGCGTCGCAGGAGCGCAGAGCAGCAGAGCAAGCAGTAGAAGATCTTCTTTGTCAGTTGTTGATTTGAGCTCCACCCCTGACCCTTCTTTTATATGAGGCTCGGGGCGCCCCGGATCCCTTCCGGGCGCCCTGGTGAGACATGGCAGATCCAACTAGCGAGCTCCACGTGGCGACGACACGATCAGGATAAAATTACCTCCCAGGCGCCCGGACCACCTTTCTCCAGAGATTCCTTCTCCTACTGTTAGAGTGTATACTAAAAGCCTAGCTTTTGGTATAAATATTTATCTAGAAATAAGAATCACATTGGTCAAATGTCTACATTTATGATAAATGTAGTTGTTCAATTAATTTATATTGTAGATAACATGGTGTGTGGTGTCACACACAGAGGATCATGTTATCAGTATCTTATAAATTATAAACAGTAGCTCACGACCATAATGGAAAGGAACAAACCATTGGAAGGTCGTAGTGTAATTAGGTATCAGTTTATCTTGACTGTATATTTACACTAGTACACTAAGAGTGTATTGAGTAGGACCATTTGAGGTCGTTTCTTTTATACTGACTTTATAAAGAAACAAAGACCTCGGTTATTATGGAAGTGTGTGCTCTTAATCCTAATATAATAACAAGCACATATATTTGATATTTATTTCTTTAATTTATCAATGGGTGAGATTTAGTTCGATAAATCAATAAGCCCGATAAGTTGGGAAATGGTATCACTTATAGTGTGTGTTGTTGATTATAGAAGGAAACTGTGTCCTAGAGATACTATGTTGATAATGTCCTCAAGAGGAGCTCATAAGGATTGTCATGTTAAACCCTGCTGGTGGACTTAGTCCGACATGATAATAAGGATGAGTGGTACTACTCTTGGACTAAGATATTAATTAAATGAGTTCTCAGTAACTCACTTAATTAGTGGACATTCGATATCTTAAACACAGGGAGACTAACATGCTCATAATAAGAAGGAGCCCAAAAAATGTAATTTGGGATTGGTGCGGTAGTTCAATAATAGTTCTCTAGTGGAATGAATTATTATTGATAAAATTAAGTTGTTTTCGGGCGAACACGGGATGCTTAATTTTATCGGGAGACCAAAACCAATTCCTCCTCTCGGTCCCTATCGTAGCCTCTTATTTATAGAGTTCTATACCCACCTATACCCACCTTCTATACCCACCAATAAGGGGTCGGCCAAGCTAGCTTGGGAACCAAGCTAGGGCCGGCCTAGGTATAAGATTGGGTGGCCGGCCCTAGCTTGAACCCAAGCTAGTGGGGGCCGGCCAAATTAAATTTAAAAGGGATTTTAATTTTAGTTTTTATTATGTGGAAGAAATAATTTATTAAAGAGAATTAAAATTAAAATATCTCTCTTGTAAAAGATCTACAAAAAATTAAAGAAAGAGATTAGATCTCTTTCCTTATTTGTAGATTGGAGAGTTATTTTATTTTCTCTTTAAAAATTATCCACATGTTGATAAAATTAAAATTATAGAAATTTCCTTTTATCAACCATGAAGAGATTTTTAAAGAGAAATTTTATTTTAAAAATTTCCGGAAACAAATTAGGAAGTTTTAATTGTTGATTAAAACTTGTCTAAATTTTTTCCTTCATGTGGCCGGCCATTAGAGTTTATTTGGGAAATTTTATTTTATTTTTCTCAATTAAATCAAGTCAAGGAAATTGAGGAAATTTTATTACAATTAAATTTCCTAATTTGCCTAGGCCAAGGAATATAAAAGAAGGGGTGAGGGTGCCTTCATGAGACACAACATCTATTATTTCTCTCCCTCTTTTGTTCCTTGGTGTGGCCGGCCAACCTCTCCCTCTCTTCCTCTTGTGGTGGCCGAACCTCTCTCTCCCCCTTGGAGCTCTTGTGGTGGCCGGATACTACTCGGAGAAGAAGAAGAAGAAGGAGAGAAAGCTAGCATCTCTTGGAGCTTGGTTAGTGTTTTGATTTTCTTCCTTGGTGAAGTTTTTTCTTTTGTGGCCGAACCTAGCTAGGAGGAGAAGAAGGTGGTTGGTGGTTTCTCATCTCGGAAGATTGTTGCCCACACAACGTCCGAGGTTAGAAGAGGAATACGGTAGAAGATCAAGAGGTTTTTCTACAAGGTATAACTAGTAATTTTTCTTTCCGCATCATGCTAGTTATTTATGGAAATAATACCAAATACAAGAGGCTAACGTTCTAGAATTTCGAATATGTTTTTCGATATTGTGTTCTTTTATTTTTTCTTTTCCTTGTGATTTGATTGTTCTCTTTGGTTAACCTAAAGTTATTTTAGGAAATTAAATATTAGCTTTCTATAAAAGGTTTTGTCTAGTCGGTGGTGGTTGCTCCCATATCCAAGAAGGCCATGTGCCTCGCCACGTCAGTACTGGGAACCAATTATGGAAATTAATATTTAATGGAATTAATAACTTAAGGAGACTTGGGTCGAACGTGTAAAGTTCCGCAGGAGATCCAAGTCAAAACCTAAAAGAACAAATAGATTAAGTTTTGGATCAAACGTGTCAAGTTCCGCAGGCGATCCAAAATTTAATTTAAAAGAACACATGGTAGCTAGGAAAAGGTTCATACCTTTGTACAAAATTTTTGTACAGTGGAACCTATAGGTTTTCCGAGTAGCAACCAACACCTACAAGATAAGATTAGTCCGAGGCAAATATATAATATGTTTCCTGCAAAACAAAGTGTTACCACAGTTTTATAAATTCAATATCAAGAGTATGACTTACATTCCGTCTTTCCGAGACCGGAATTTAGTCACGATCTCGACTTAGATATCTGAAATAGATCTAAGCCGGATCAACGCCTAATGTTCCCTTCTCGGGAACGCGTCCTCACAGTCACTCGCTTCCAGTGACTTACCTTTACTCACCTGCCAGACGTCCGGTCAGCCCTTCGACCCGTCTGGACTCCTCGCCAGCTATCTGGTCAGCCCGTCGACCTAGCTGGACTTCGTGCCAAGCATCCGGTCAGCCCGTCGACCCACTTGGATTTCGTGCCAAATGTTCGGTCAGCCTGTCGACCCATTTAGACTTCGTGCCAGACATCTGGTCAGCCCATCGACCTGTCTAGACTTCGCCTGCACACTCGGTCAGAGTGTTAGATAATGACAAACCTAACTTAACCTAATTTGTCATTCATCAAAACCTGAGTTAGATCGTTAGTGCTAACTGCACCAACAAACAGTACTGGACAGACAACTCTCAGGTGACATTCGGGTGGCGCTCAGCAGCTTGGAGCGATATGTTGGACTCGATCCCAGCGATAGTCGCCAAGGCTCGAGATGGGAAACAGGGGTTGGTAATGGGAGGTGGCAATGGACAAGATGGCAGTGTCGGTGGCTAGCGACGCTGGACGCCGACGTCTCACGGTTAGGGTGGCCTGGTGACGCGAGAGGAAGGGGGATCGGGAGGAGAGGATGGCTAGGGCACGCAATGGTGGCGATCGAGTGGATCAATGGCTGGATCTAGGGCCCCTTCCCTTGACCGATGTTGTCCCTGTGTGGGATGGCTCGGACGGAGAAGGAGGAGATGCGGGAGGTAGAAGGCGGCAGTAGGGATTGGGAGGAAGAATAAAAAGGAGAAGGGAATAAATAAAAAAATTAACTTAGGTTTTGATATATATACCATAGGTTAATTAAATTTATCAACTCTCACTTTAATTGAGATACCCAAATAGGCTTCCACTTAGTCTATAAATTCATCCCCCCTTAAACTCTTCATACGAGCTTTGAAAAATTCTTAGAAAATTTTTAAAAATTTCATTAAGGCATCGTTTATTAAACCTTATTATTTAATTATTATTTTGTTGCAGTATTTTATAAGGAGTTTAAGGTAGTTGAAAGCATAATCAACACATGGGTTGCAAAATACAAAGTGGTGTATGTTGGGACCGATTATGTAGCTAGAGGGGGGGGGGGGGGTGAATAGCTCGGTGCGCTTGTCTTGCTCTTCGTTGCTTGTTGCTTCAAGATATGCAGCGGGAAATACAAAGAAACAAAATACACAACGCTAACAAGAGATTTTACTTAGTATTCACCTCACAAGAACTAATCCAAGGATCCATACACTCACACACCCTCCACTATGAAAACACTTCTTTATGGTAACTATCAAAGGCGGAGAAGCCTTACAAGTTCACACTATAAGAAGAAAAAGAAAAGGGAACAAAATACAAGCAAAAGCTTACACGTTTGCACAGGAAAAATCCTAACCCTAGATTTCTTCTTCTTTTATAGATCCGCCTCTTGACTTGAAAATCGGCTCCAAGAACCCTCAAGATCTGGCGTGAGAACTGTGGAGAAGTGGTTGGAGTCGCTGTAAGGATCGGAGATGAAAGCCGTGGAAGTTCTACCGAAGGAATCGAACGCCTGCAGCTAAATACGATGCCAACAGTCGGATTCTGATCGATTGGATTGCTCCCAATCTATCGGGGAGGCTTTGGATCGAACAATCGATCGATCCAGAGCGCCTCTGTGCTCTCGGGAATTGCCTGGATCGATCAGTTGATCGATCCAGGGCTTATCGCATGAAATCACACCTCCCAATCGATCCACTGATCGATTGGGGGCTCTGGATCGATCGACCGATCGATCCAGCGCCGTTCTGTGCGATCATGCACTTGTCCCAATCGATCCACTGATCGATTGGGAGGAGGGTTGTCACGAAGACTCGCCCAATCGATCGGTCGATCGATTGGGCATGAGCCAATCGATCGGCTGATCGATCCAACTCATGATTTCTCCCTAAACTCAAGTCTAAAGCCTCCTAACCCAACATCTATGACCTGTTGGTGCATTATGCCTAGCATCCGGTCACCCTTGACCTGCTAGAACTTGCTCACCAAGTGTCCGGTCAACCTTGACTCACTTGGACTTATCTTCACCAGGTGTCCGATCAACCTTGATCCACCTGGATTTCCCATGCCAAGTATCCGGTCAATCCCCTTGACCTACATGGGCTTCTCAACATCAGATGTCCGATCATCCTTGATCCATCTGGATTTTCCTTGTACCAAGTATCTGGTCAATCCCTTAATCTACTTGGACTTCCCTTCTGCCTAGCTTCACTCACTAGGACTTCATGTCTGCCTGGCTTCACTCACCAGGACTTCCCTTCTGCCTAGCTTCACTTACTAGGTCTTTCACCTGGCTTCACTCACCAAGATTTTCCTTCTGCCTAACTTCACTCAGTAGGTCTTTCACCTGGTTTCACTCACCAGGATTTCCCTTCTGCCTAGCTTCACTCACTAGGTCTTTCACGTCTGCCTGGCTTTACTCACCAGGACTTCCTCGTCAAGTATCCAGTCAACCTTGACCTACTTGACTCTCCTTCACACATGAACAATTGCACATGCAATCTTTATGTATTGACTACATGTATTGTCAAACAGCGAAACCATGACATCAACACAACATCAAGACTCGAGCTTGACTCAATTCAAGCTCAGTCAACACGGTCAACCTTGACCTGGGGAATATTGCACCAACAATCTCCTCCTTTTTGATGTTTGACAATACCTTCTTTAAGTTAGGCTAATCCCATAGCTTTAACCTACTTCATGCCACTAGGTAACGAAGACGTACATTAAACCCTACATTCTCCCCCTAAGAGGGCAAACTCTCTCTTAGATAATGAGGGTCTAACTTAAACCCTTCATTCTCCCCCCATTGGCACACATCAAAAAGAAACTCTCCCCCTGAAGAGTTACTCACCGTTGTTCACAACTTCACTTATTGTGCACAACACGATTCAAATAAAGGTCTCATACCCTTTATTTTCATCAAATGCTCATCCTTGAGCATATACCACTAAACAATGAAGATATCCACTCTCCATTGTATGCCAATGCCCAACCTTGAGCATTTTCACTAAAGAAGGTAAAACCACCTTCCAAGGTGTATGAAAATAATTTTTCATGTCCTTAAATAGTAACTCCCCCTAAAGACATGCGCATAACTTCTGTCATTACACCAACAATAACTTGAAATCCTTAAACCTTTAGGAAACCCAAAATTAGAAGTTTTGAGGTTCAACAATTCAATATTGAAACCAAACCTCAACTTAAACTTCTACTTAGTCTTCCTTAACCAATCCATCCTTGTTTTCATCATGAAAGCTCTCCCTAAATATATACACATGTGTTTTGAGGGGTTTGGAATGGTTACCTAGACTAAAGGTGCTCCAAAATGCTGAAATCAGACTTTACCAGCCAAAATCAGCATTCCCAATCGATTGGAGTTGAGTCCCAATCGATTGAACCTGCTTGAATAGATCCACTGATCGATTCAGGAGGGCTGGATCGATCGGTGGATCGATCCAGGAAGCTTTTGTTCGCGAGAAGCTTGTTCTCAATCGATCGCCCGATTGATTGAGACCCTTCAATCGATCGGGTGATCGATTGAAGTTATGAAAAAGCTGAAATTTCATTTCAGTCAATTTCAGAAACCCCTAGAAAAATCTACAAAATTCTAAAAATCATGAAACTTGTTGTAGACATTATTTAGGGTATATACTATCAAGGGAAAATAGTTTTCTAGGAAAATACTTCATATTTTCAAAGATTGACACAAACTTGAAAACTTGTAAAAACTTTAGTGTTTTCTTCAAGTTTGTGCTCAATTATTCAATGATGATTACTATCACAAGATAGCATTCACCAAGGTTTTCCAAAAGCATTTTAAAATGATTTTCAAAACCAATATTCAACCATGTTCCTTGGGCTCAATGCACATGACTTGTACATTAGCTTTCCCGATGATTGGAAAACACATAACTATGTGTTTTGATGAACTTAAAACTCAAAAGAATGCACTAAATCAACATCTTGAGTTTTGTTCATCATCCTAACATCTCACTTGTATCTAATGTGTACTAAAAACACATACAAGTCACCTTATAGGTCTGTGTGAGATGTAAAATTTGGGTTTTTGCCCTAATGTAGGGATCATGCATATCTACCTAGGCATTTTAGAAATATTTAACATCCACCAAGGATGTTTCTTGTTAATGAATGCCATTTGATCCTTAAGTTTTAAGAAATTAAACATAATGCATGATGGTGTTATGGCATACATCAAACATAAATAATTTTCAAAAGAAAATTTCCTATGACTATATGATGTATGTATGACATGACATGGTATTTTTGTGCTTTTCATAATAGAGCATGAATGCAAAAATGAACGTGATGTCATGGCATATAATGAGCAACCAAAACATGGCAAATTAGCATAAATAAAATACCTAGATTACCTATCTAAGTATCCTAAAACTTTAGCTAACTTAACATTAAACCTAGATTGCCCCTATTTCATCAAGAAAATGCCAAAACCCAACTTGACATTTCTTTTACTCTTAATTTGTTGTGCCAATTGAAATTAACTATATTCCTTAAATTTTGGCACAATCTACTCTTCCAAGAATCACCATTTGAGTTAAGGCATAGATTACCTTTAATCCCTTAAGAACATACCAAAGACCCAACTTGGTAGTTTGTTATGATTTTTCCAATTTGTGTCAATTAAAATATCATCCAATTTATCAAATTTGACACATTTTACTCTTATAAGAGTAAATAACACTTCTTTTCATTTTCAAAGGTTAATAACAACTTTGAAAGTGCTCTCCGAGTGCCAACTTCATCAAAGTTGGGTTAACTACCATTTTAATCAGAGTTGACACTCTCTAACCCATCTAAGAGATAGAGAAAATGCTTTTAGGAACCCAAAACCTATTGGTGCTCCTTGGATGCTCTAGGTATTCACTAGGGATAACTTCCCTAGATACCTTCCTAGTGACCTTGTTAGGCTTTTTAGAAGTCTTGATCACCTTTTCTAGGTCAACCCTAGGGATTTCTTCCCTTGTGACCTTTTTAGTGACTTTGTTAGACTTCTTAGAAGTCTTAGTCACTTTAGTTGCAAGAATACTCCTAGGGATAACTTCCCTTGTACTTTTGACTTGACCATTTGACCTAGACTCGGTTCCATAGCTATATGGAACCCTATGGTAAGAAATTACATCCTTCTTAGCCTTAGGTTTGTATCCCAAACCTCTATAGCCATTGGATGGCTTTTGTACTCCTAGACCTAGGCTATGCTCATTTTGCCCTTTTAGGATATTTTTCATCCTTTTTAGGGTCTTTTCTAATTTATCAAGTCTTGACCTCAAGACTTGATTTTCCACCATTAAGTCCTTAGTTTTAGGGTTTTCAATGAATTCATGAGCATTTTTATTTCTAGACCTATAACTAAAATTCTCAATTTCCTTGTCTAGATTTTTATCTACCTTCCTAACCTAGGTGTGGTAGTTTTAGCATGTAGAGCCACATGTTTTTCTTTAAAACTCTCATGCTTTCCATTTTTATGGTAAATAGCATTAAAATGATAAAAATTAGAACTACCATGCTTTTTACCATTATTCAAGGGAGTAGGCTCAATAAATGATACCTTCCTTTTTACATTGGAGGCTCCCCTTTGAGTTGTGCTTCCTCCATGAGCCTTGACCGCTTTCTTCCCCTTGGGACATTGGCTCCTATAATGCCCCTTTTGATTGCAAGAGAAACACACAATGTGCTCCTTGCTCTTCTATGTTCCGGGGACGGTCTCCTTGGGCTTCTCCTTGCCCTTTGGTGCCACTTGGCTCCTTTTCTTGGCCAATTTAGAGCATTTGCTCTTATAATGTCTATGCTCCCTACACTCAAAACATATGATATGATTTTTATTTTTAATTGAATTAGTTATACCTTCATATGTAGGGATGACATCTTCTCCTTTGGATCCGGAGGTAGAGGCTTACTCTTGATCTGAAAATGATTTTCCTCCAATAGATTTGACTTGACTTGTGGAGGTGGAAGCTTCTTCGTCCTCTTCTTCTCTTGCCCCGGATGTGGAGACTTCTTCTTGCTCCAGTGTCAATAATCCACACTCCCCCTCAATCCTAGAGGTGGAGGCTTCATCATCTTCATCTTGTATGTGAAACAAAGAGTGTGCTCCCTCTTTTCCCTTTTCATTTAATTCCTTTGAAGATGAAGCTTGTTGGACTTCTTCTTCGGAAGTTGAGTATCTCTCAACTTCAGAGTCCTCTTCCTCTTGATCTTGATCCAATGAGTCACCCTCTTTGGATTCTTCTCGGATTGGTACAGTGGAGGGGATCTCATGAATCTTTGCCAACTTACTCCATAGCTCCTTGGCATCTTTGAATTCTCTGATTTGAGCCAAAATATTGCTCGGCAATAAATTGACCAATAGCTTGGTCACTTTGTCATTTGCCTCGCTGCTTTGAATTTGTTCTTGGCTCCACTTGCTCCTCTTAAGAATTTTACCCTTTGAACTTGTTGGAGCTTCGAACCCTTCCATAAGAGCAAACCATTGCTCTATCTCCATCATAAGAAAATTTTTGATTCTTGATCTCCAAGAATCGAAGCTTGTAGATACATATGGTGGAGACACCCTTGTGTCGAATCCAAGTCCGTCTTGGAATTCCATGTTGAAGTTGAGCTTGAAGAAATCTTTGACTTGTAGAATTGCTCCAACTTCTTCACCCTCTAGCCTTTTGCCCCTTCTGGCGATGATTCCGGTGAAGAGCAACCTTGCTCTGATACCACTTGTTGGGACCGATTATGTAGCTAGAGGGGGGGGGGGGTGAATAGCTCGGTGCGCTCGTCTTACTCTTCGTTGCTTGTTTCTTCAAGATATGTAGCGGAAAATACAAAGAAACAAAATACACAACGCTAACAAGAGGATTTACTTAGTATCCACCTCACAAGAGGTGACTAATCTAAGGATCCACACACTCACACACCCTCCACTATGAAAACACTCCTTTATGGTAACTACCAAAGGCGGAAAAGCCCTACAAGTTCACACTACAAGAAGAAAAAGGTAAGGGAACAAAATACAAGCAAAAGCTTACACGTTTGCACAGGAAAAACCCTAACCCTAGATTTCTTCTTCTTTTGTAGATCTGCCTCTTGACTTGGAAATCGCCTCTAAGAACACTCAAGATCTGGTGTGAGAACTGTGGAGAAGTGGCTGGAGTCGCTGTAAGGATCGGAGATGAAAGCCGTGGAAGTTCTATCGAAGGAATCGAACGCCTGCAGCTAAATACGATGCCAACAGTCAGATCTCGATCGATTGGATTACTCTCAATCGATCGGGGAGACTTTGGATCGATCAACTGATCGATCCAGAGCGCCTCTGTGCTCTCGGGAATTGCCTGGATCGATCAGTTGATCGATCTAGGGCTTATCGCGCGAAATCACACCTCCCAATCGATCCACTGATTGATTGGGGGCTCTGGATCGATCGATCGATCGATCCAGCGCCGTTCTGTGTGATCGCACACTTGTCCCAATCGATCCACTGATCGATTGGGAGGAGGCTTGTCGCGAAGACTCGTCCAATCGATCGGCCGATCGATTGGGCATGAGCCAATCAATCGACTGATCGATCCAGCTCATGATTTCTCCCTAAACTCAAGTCTAAAGCCTCCTAACCCAACATTTATGACCTGTTGGTGCATTATACCTAGCATCCGGTCACCCTTGACCTGCTAGAACTCGCTCACCAAGTGTCCGGTCAACCTTGACCCACTTGGACTTATCTTCACCAGGTGTCCGATCAACCTTGATCCACCTGGATTTCCCGTGCCAAGTGTCCGGTCAATCCCCTTAACCTGCATGGGCTTCTCAACATTAGATGTCCAATCATCCTTGATCCATCTAGATTTTCCTTGTGCCAAGTATCCGGTCAATCCCTTGATCTACTTGGACTTCCCTTCTGCCTAGCTTCACTCACTAGGACTTCATGTCTGCCTGGCTTCACTCACCAGGACTTCCCTTCTGCCTAGCTTCACTCACTAGGTCTTTCACCTAGCTTCACTCATCAGGATTTCCCTTCTGCCTAGCTTCACTCACTAGGTCTTTCACCTAGCTTCACTCACCAGGATTTCCCTTCTGCCTAGCTTCACTCACTAGGTCTTTCACCTAGCTTCACTCACCAGGATTTCCCTTCTGCCTAGCTTCACTTACTAGGTCTTTCACGTCTGCCTGGCTTCACTCACCAGGACTTCCTCGTCAAGTATCCAGTCAACCTTGACCTACCTGACTCTCCTTCACATATGAACAATTGCACATGCAATCTTCATGTATTCACTACATGTATTGTCAAACATCGAAACCACGACATCAACACAACATCAAGACTCGAGCTTGACTCAATTCAAGCTCAGTCAACACGGTCAACCTTGACCTGGGGAATATTGCACCAACAGTGTAGTTAGACATAGATTCTAACAGTGGGCCTGAGAATTATAGGTCACCGTGTCTTTGGTGTATTTGTGCAGTTCATAAGAAAATGCATAAGATGTGACAAATTACTCGAGGAGTGAATATGCACAATTATCTTGGTTCCATCAGTGACAATAATAATAGAAATTTGACTTCAGCTATTATTGCGTGTCACATTATCCATAAAATTGAGGTGAATCCTGGATATCTTGTAAAAAATGTCCAGGGTGATATTAAATAGTCATTGCATGTTAATGTTTCATACAAGAAGGCAAGAAATGGGAGGAGAAATCCCATAGAAATTGTTTATGGAAATTGGGAAAATAATTTCACTGAGCTACCTTTATATATTGCAGCTTTAGAACATTCTAATCCCAATACTATTGTTAAGTGGCATCATCACCCAAGTAGCACTGAAAATGTGAAAATCTTTTGGGCATTTGGACCGGCAATTGATGCATTCCACATGTGTAGGTCAATTATCAATATTCATGGTACGCATTTACGAGGGGCTTATAAGGGAAAGATGCTTGTAGTATTTTATAAGGATGCAAACAATCGTATATTACCTGTTGCTTATGCTATAGTAGAAGAGGAGACTATAGCTAGTTGGTGTTGGTTTTTTGAATAATTCAGGTATTATGTGGCACAAGATAGACAATTATGTGTTATTTCTGATAGACACCGTGATATTCTTTAGGCTATGTCAAATTTAGAGGATTAGAAGGAACCAGTTGCATATAATAGATTTTGCCTTAGACATATTCAAAGTAATTTCATGACAAAGTTTTAGAATGTCACTTTGAAACATTATTGTTAAGCTATTGGCAGTACTACTCAAAGATAGAAATTCAACTGATTTAGGAGATAGATAAGGGCACTTGATCCAGCGGCATGACAGTACTTGAGAGATATTGACATAAGTTGGTGGAGTCTTGCTTATGATGGTAATCATAGATGGGGATGTCTCACAACAAACACTTCTAAGAGTTTGAACAATATATTGCCAAGCCAGGGGGAGCTAGATTGTTGCCAATTAAGACATGCATTGATTTGTTATTTCATAGAACTGTTCGACTTTTTAAAAGGTATAAACAGGTAGCCCATCATTATAATACAGTTCTCCGCCACATCATTGGAGTAAATTCAAGGAGGCTGAAAGACATGCACAAGGACAACACATTGATGAGTTTAACTATGTAGATGGAGTGTACAAGATTATAACAACAAAATAATTGAATGGTAAAGATGGTCATGTACACACAGTTCTTTACTATGAAAATGATTGCACATGTGGAAACTGGCAAATGCATAGATTTCCATGTTCACATGCAATTGCTATTTAGCGATGTAGAGGGGAGAATGCTATTGACCTTTTAGATGAAGTTCACACTACAAAGACTTACATGACACAATATTCTGACAATTTTTATCTATTCGTCATAAGGATTATTGGACAAATCCTGTTGGTGCAACCTTAGGTCAAGGTTGACCTGGTTGACCCGACTCGAGGTGACTTGACTCGAGTTGTATTTTGATGTTTGACTTGGGAAGATTGTCGGTGCAACCTTAGGTCAAGGTTGACCTAGTTGAGTTGCATGTCGATGTTTGACGAGAAGAGAGTTGTATTCTTGATGTTTGACAAGAATAGGTGTTTGGGAGATTGTAGGTGCAACCTTAGGTCAAGGTTGACCTGATTGACCTGATTCGTGAAAAGTCCAAGTATGGAGACTTGGCACTGGAAAAGTCCAAGTACGGAGACTTGGCACGGGGAAAAGTCCAAGAAGGTAGCTTGGCACGCGGAAAGTCCAAGTATGGAGACTTGGCACGGGGAAAGTCCTAACTGGGATGTTAGGCAGTTGGAAAGTCCTGGTGAGTAAAGCCAGGCAGTGAGAAAGTCCTAACTAGGATGTTAGGCAGTGTGAAAACCCTAGTGAGTGAAACTAGGTGAAAGTCCTGGTGAGTGAAGCCGGGCAAGGGAAAATCCAGATGGATCAAGGATGATCGGACATCTGGTGTTGAGAAGGTCAAGTAGGTCAAGGGAGTGACCGGATACTTGACACGAAGAGAAAAGTCCAAGTGGGTCAAAGGGATTGACCGGACACTTGGTGAGGAGTCTTAGCAGGTCAAGGGAGTGACCGGATGCTAAGCATGATGTACCAATAGGTCAAGGTTGACCGGATATTGGTTTGGAAGGTTTGGGACTTGGTTTGGGCAAAAACCAAGCTCTGGATCGGTCTGCAGACCGATCCAGCGATACGTTTGTGTATCTGATCGATCTGGTGACCGATCAGATAACAAACAGAAGGCAAAGCGCAGTTCTGTGAGCTTACTGATCGGTCTGGGGACCGATCAGCATGAAGTCTGATCGGTCTCCACGACCGATCAGAGACGCAGCCGAGAGAGGTGGGATCGGTCTGTGGACCGATCCAGCTGTGGCCTGATCGGTCCACAGACCGATCAGGAAACGAACAGAAAGTTGGGCAACTTTCTGTGGAGCAATCTGATCGGTCTAGGGACCGATCAGCCCAAGGCCTGATTGGTCCCCAGACCGATCAGAAGGGTCCTGGACCGATCAGGGTGGAGCCTGATCGGTCCACGATTCGACCGTTGAGTCACAACGGGTCGCTCCGTCTTCTCCGCTGGCTTCTGTCTTCACTGTGCAGGTTCGCAGGTTATAAAAGGAGATCAAGGCTTTGGTGCTTC
Organism: Zingiber officinale; assembly: GCF_018446385.1. Classification (NCBI taxonomy): domain Eukaryota; kingdom Viridiplantae; phylum Streptophyta; class Magnoliopsida; order Zingiberales; family Zingiberaceae; genus Zingiber; species Zingiber officinale. Next base: position 62,994,556 of record NC_055997.1, read on the forward strand.
TACTTCCTTCCTTTTTCCTTCTCTTCTGCTGAAGATTTGTGGGCTGCGATAAGAGCTCTGTTGAGTTCCTTCCGAAAGCTTCGCGTGAGCTTCCCCGACTGGAACAGCTGCTGCTGTTAGGGTTTTTTTTAAGCTGCTGCTTCATCCGGACTCCAGTCGACGAGAAAGCAAGTTTGGTAGAGTGCTTGTGTATTCTTATTGTATTTCTTGCTTATTCTTTGTACTTGTACTCCTGTTTGCTGTTGCAAACAAGTATGGCGAGGTTTCTCCACCCGTTTTTATTAGCCGGTTTTCCGGACTCATCCACCGACGGATTGATTGGGTTCGTCCACCTTCGACACGCCGAGGAGTAGGAGCATCTCCGAACCTCGTACATCACTGTGTTAAGGTTTGATATTCTTCCTTCGGTTTTTTCCGCTGCGCTAATCTAATTGTAGGAAGAAACGAGCGATTTGGGGCTATTACCCCCTCTCTAGCCGTGTCCATCGATCCTAACAAGTGGTATCGGAGCGAGTCTTCTCGGATTAACACCCGAGGGAGCACAAGCTAGAGATGGATCAACTCGGAGACATCACCATTCCACCCTTCTACGATCGCGACGACTTCGCTTTTGGAAGGTAAGAATGAAATATTTTCTTATGACTAATCTTGAGAATGGAGTTGTGTCCAATTAGGTTTCAAGCCTCCGACGGACAAGAAAGGAGAAACCCTAGAGAAGAAGGAGTGGACCAGGAACAAGTCCACCAATCCCTAGTCAACGATGAGGTATTGAAGATTTTTGAATTTTCTTTACCTAATGATGTTTTGTGTAGGATAGGTGGATACAACAATGCCAAGGAGTTGTGGAACAACTTGGCTAAGTTCCATGAGGGGAACTCCACTTCAAGCCATGAAGAGGAGTCAAGTGAGCCAAGTAGCTCACTTCATGGAGATGTGGATTTAGAAGTTGAGGGACACTCAACATCTAAAGAAGAAGAGGAGGAGAGTTCTTCTTCAAGTTCGGAGCAAGAAGAAGCTTCTACCTCCGGAAGGGATGAAGGAGAGAGCGTTCATCCATCCTCACCTCTAGGTAACTCAAGCCATTTAGTTTCTAGCAAATTGCATATAATGTGTTTTAAGTGTAGGGAATTTGGACATTACAAGAGTAAATGTCCAAAGAAGACTAAGAAGACTCCACCGGCGCCAAAGATCAAGGAAGTCGGAGTCCCAAAACGCAAGGGCAAGGAGCACGTGGTGTGCTTCCAATGCAAGCAACGAGGACACTATAGGAGTCAATGTCCAAGGGGAGGCAATCTCACAAGGACAAAAGACCAAGCACGTGTAAAGGGGGAGCGAAGGCAAACCCTAAGGTATCCTCTAAGGTTCATTCTTGCACTTCTAATAAGATACATGCTAGTAGTCTTATTGCAATTGTCAAGAATGATAAGCATGTTAACCTTAGAAATCAATACATGTGTTTAGGTGCTAAACATGTTAACTTAGATAAGGATAATACTAGGAAGGCCAACTCTAGGATTAACTCATCTAAGGCTAAGGAAAACCTAGGTAGAAATCCCAAGAAGACTAGACACATGCCTAGGAATATCTCAAGAGAAAATGACAAATTAACACTTGAGGTATTAGAGAGGGAAAATCAAGTCTTGAGGTCAAGACTTGATAATTTAGAAAAGGCTCTTAAAGACATGGAGAAGTCATCTCTAGGGTTTAAGAGTCAAAAACCCAAGTCCAAGGACAAGAAAGGTTTGGGTCACAAACCTAAGTCCCAAGTGGTCAAGCCCACTTATCATAGTGTTCCATTCGATTATGGAACAAAGCCTAGGGCTAGGAAGACCACCACCAAGGTCACAAGGGGAGTCACCCCTAGAGTTGATATTGATGAGTCCCAAATGACCAAGGCTTCAAAGCCTAAGAGGGTCATTAGGAGGGTTGCTAGGGAAGTCATCCCTAGTGAATATTTAATGAACCCAATGAGCTCACATAGATACTGGGTTCCTAGGAGCATCCTCTCTACCTCATAGATGGGTTAGAGAGTGTCAACTCCGCTTAGAAGGGTAGTTGGCCCAACTTTGAGGAAATTGACACTCAAGGAGCATTTTCAAGGTTTTGTTAACCTTTGAAAATGAAATAGAATTACTAGTTACTCCTTGAAGAGCTAAATGTGCCTAATGGTGGAAATATCATTTTTAATCTTAAGTGGCACAATTTGAGGAAAACCTAGAGAAATACCATAATTGGGATTTTGGTTTCTTTTAGGGATATAAGGGCAATCTAGGATTAGATGTTAAATTAGCTAAGTGATTAAGGATACTTAGATAGGTAATCTAGGTATTTCATTTGTGCTAACTTACCATGATTGTTTGCCATATGCCATGTCATGACATCATATTTAATTTATGATCATTTGAAATGTCATGATAATGATTAGGTTATTTATATGTCATGCTTTATTTAAGTTTTCAAACTTTATGCCATGACATCATGACATTGGCACATGTTTTTACTTATGATATCATTTTATGCCATGTCATCATCTCTTGCATTATAATCAATGAAATTGATTTGAGGACAAAAACAATTTGATATTGAGATCAAATTGGTGTTTAGAAAATGCATGAGAACTTAGCCTAAGATGACCTAAACCCATATCTCACATCAAAATTGACTTGGATGTGTTTGATACACTTTAGATGTGTGTGAGATATTAGGATCATGAGTTAGGATCAAGGTGCATAGTTCTTGTACCTAGATGAGCCTAATTCAAGAAATTGGGGATCATAGGGAAAGCTTATGTACAAGTCATGTACATATAGCCCAAAGATTGTGGTCCCAAATTAAAGGGTTTAAAATCATTTCAAAATTGATTTGAAAAACCTTGATGAAGCTTTTCTAGTGATAGCATTGAGCGAATTGATACAAAGTTGAGGTAAACTTGAACTATTTCAAAGTTTTTAAACTTTGTATCAAGATTTGAAAATGGAAGTTATTTTCAGATAAAACTATTTTTCCATGATAGTATGTGGTATGAGGAATGTATCCTCAAATTTTCATAATTTTTCGAATTTTCTGTGATTTTCTAGAGGTTTCTGAATTTCGGAAGGAGAAAAATCAGAAACTTCTGATATCAGAGTTGTGGACCGATCAGAAGGGAGTCTGATCGGTTCAGGTCTGTGTGGATCGGTCACTGTGACCGATCCAGGGAAGGCCTGATCGGTCCGGTGACCGATCAGGGCGTGCCAAATGCTGAATTTGCTGAATTTCGACTGTAGTCTGAAATTTCAGCTGTGGGAGTTGAGAGTTGAGTTTCGGGTTTCTAAAGGTTTGAAACTCTCCAAGACATTGTTGGTGCAATGGTCAAGGGGGAGTTGACATTTAGGGGGAGTTTTACCTAATTGTCAAGGGGAGTTGACTCTTAGGGGGAGTTTTTACTCCTTAAGACTTTTGAGGATTAGTGATATGGGATTATCACTAAGTTGATTGTTGAGTTTAGTATCAAGGGGGAAATTAAGAGTTTCAATGAAAGGTATGGGACTTTCATTAGGAAGAAACTCTTGACCTTGATACTCTCCTTTTTCTTTTTGATGTGTGTCAAAAGGGGGAGAGTGGTCATTGGAGAATTATTGGAGAACCCAAGTTAGGTTATCGGGTTAACCTAAGCTAGGGGAAGAATGTCAAGGAATGTTCGAGGAAGAACATTGGAATTCTTTTTGATGTGTGTCAAAAAGGGGGAGAATTATTGGAGAACCCAAGTTAGGTTATCGGGTTAACCTAAGGGGAGAATGTCCAGAGAATGTTCAAGGAAAGAACATTGGACATTGGAAGATGGTTGGAAAACCTAAGTTAGGTTATCGGGTTAACCTAAGGGGAGAATGCCCAGAGAATGTTCAAAGAAAGAACATTGGACATTGGAAGATGGTTGGAAAACCTAAGTTAGGTTATAGGGTTAACCTAACTTGATTATGGGTTTTGTCAAACATCAAAAAGGGGGAGATTGTTGGTGCAACCTTAGGTCAAGGTTGACCTGGTTGACCCGACTCGAGGTGACTTGACTCGAGTTGTATTTTGATGTTTGACTTGGGAAGATTGTCGGTGCAACCTTAGGTCAAGGTTGACCTAGTTGAGTTGCATGTCGATGTTTGACGAGAAGAGAGTTGTATTCTTGATGTTTGACAAGAATAGGTGTTTGGGAGATTGTAGGTGCAACCTTAGGTCAAGGTTGACCTGGTTGACCTGATTCGTGAAAAGTCCAAGTATGGAGACTTGGCACTGGAAAAGTCCAAGTACGGAGACTTGGCACGGGAAAAGTCCAAGAAGGTAGCTTGCGGAAAGTCCAAGTATGGAGACTTGGCACGGGAAAGTCCTAACGGGATGTTAGGCGGTTGGAAAGTCCTGGTGAGTAAAGGAATGAGAAAGTCCTAATTGGGATGTTAGGCGGTGAAAACCCTAGTGAGTGAAACTAGGTGAAAGTCCGGGTGAGTAGGCAGGGAAAATCCAGATGGATCAAGGATGATCGGACATCTGGTGTTGAGAAGGTCAAGTAGGTCAAGGGAGTGGCCGGATACTTGCACGAAGAGAAAAATCCAAGTGGGTCAAAGGGATTGACCGGACACTTGGTGAGGAGTCTTAGCAGGTCAAGGAGTGACCGGATGCTAAGCATGATGTACCAATAGGTCAAGGTTGACCGGATATTGGTTTGGAAGGTTTGGGCAAAAACCATTTCGGATCGGTCTGCAGACCGATCCGACATGTTGTATCGATCGATCGGTGACCGATCGATAACAAATGTAAGGCAAAGCGCATTCGATCGGGCTCGGGACCGATCAGGATAAGTCGATCGGTCTCCACCCGATCGAGACGCAAGAGGTGGGATCGATGTGGACCGATCCATTGTGGCCCGATCGGTCCACGTATCAGAAACGTAAAGTTGGGCAACTTGAGCACTGATCGGTCTAGGGACCGATCAGCTCGAGTCTGATCGGTCCCCATGACCGAGGGTGGAGCTTGATCGGTCCACGATTCGACCGTTGAGTCACAACGGGTCGCTCCGTCTTCTCCGCTGGCTTCTGGTTCGCAGTTATAAAAGGAGATCAAGGCTTTGGTGCTTCTACTTCCTTCCTTTTTCCTTCTCTTCTTGAAGATTTGTGGGCTGCGATAAGAGCTCTGTTGAGTTCCTTCCGAAGGTTTTTTAAGCTGCTGCTTCATCCGGACTCCAGTCGACGAGAAAGCAAGTTTGGTAGAGTGCTTGTGTATTCTTATTGTATTTCTTGCTTATTCTTTGTACTTGTACTCCTGTTTGCTGTTGCAAACAAGTGTGAAGGAGTTTTTATTAGCCGGTTTTCCGGGGACTCATCCACCGACGGATTGATTGGGTTCGTCCACCTTACGGACACGCCGAGGAGTAGGAGCATCATCTCCGAACCTCGTACATCGCTGTGTTAAGGTTTGATATTCTTCCTTTCGTTTCTAGTTTATTTTTCCGCTGCGCTAACGAATTGTAGGAAGAAACGAGCGATTTGGGGCGGCTATTCACACCCCCCTCTCTAGCCGTGTCCATCGATCCTAACAAATCCAAGTTGAGAGATTCAAGCAGATTACTCAACAATCATGGACTCGATGACGTGAAAATCGAATACAAAATAAGATGGATTTGAGGCACCCTGATGAACCTCGTAGATGTGGAAGGTGTCACCAAACTGGCCATAATAGGAGAAATTGTCAAAATACACGCCCCAGGGTTGATAATAAAGTCGATAGTTGATGTTTTTTAAATATATTGTATCTCAATTCGTGAATACCGTGTGATGGGAGTTAGTATTTTATTAATTTTGTATTTATAAGTTTATGTCTTGTACATTTATGTTATTTAGGATTTGAAACCTTGTAGAACTTTATTTATACTCTATTTTATGTTGTTGCTGAGATATAAGACTTTATACTCTTATCTTTATTTGTGTTTTTTCTTTACAAATATTGTTTGTTTAATGTAAGTTCTTTATGCTGTTGTAAATAAATTAAATATTGTCCATTATTGCTTGTAACATAATCTAAACAATATGTTATTTATTAATATTTAATCTAGTTTAATTTTTAAATTTTACAGGGTGTTTAAAATGATATCACCTCCAGTTTATAATTTAAATTTAAGCCCATTGGTACCAGACTTGTTGTTCTTACACAAGAAGCATAGATCTTTAGATTTATTTTATGGAAAAATTATGGATGGTCCACTTAAAGTAAGAAGATGTGACAGTAGTTTTTGGAGACATGTTGATGATATACCAGAGCCTGTAATGCATCACATACAAGAAGCTGGGTTTGAGGGTGTCATTCGGTGTGGATATATCCAACTTGATCATGGTCTTATTACTACTCTAGTGGAGCGATGGCATCCAGAAACTTATACTTTTCACTTCCCTATTGGTGAGGCGACAATTACCTTACAGGATGTTGAGGTTTTGTAGGGACTCCAAGTTATAGGATCTCCTGCGCGTGCTGCTGATATAAACAAATCATTAAAGGAGTAAATAGATATATGTGAGATTATGATGGGTTTTACTCCTCTGGATGGTGCTATATTGAATAATCGAATACTACTAAGGTGTTTGTATGATATCATCTGTAGACCTTGACCTGAGAATGCATTAGAGGAATCATGTATTCAATGGGCAAGAGTCTATATTTTGTATTTGTTGGGTGGTAATTTGTTATATGATTTATCTAGTAGCGTTGTGTACATGCATCACCTCATTAATTTGCTCGATATGTTTATTAGTGCATGTATGAGTTGGGGGAGTGCTATTTTGGCTTGTTTATATAGATGTTTGTGCAAAACATCATGTTCAAAGGCGAATAAGATATCTGGTCCGCTAGTATTATTGCAGGTAATTGAATATAACTTAATGTAATTTTTTTAATATATATTATTTTTTTTAGTTGTGGGCTTGGGAATGGTTACCCACCATTCAATCCATCAGACCCATCGATGAAGTCAATTTCACTCGCCCTTATGAATCGAGGTTTGTTTATTTGAATACAATGTATTAAATTATTTATTTATATTTTTTATATATGCAGCTTTAAGTTTAATAACCTTCCATCCACATAAATTTAAGGTGGAATGTGGAGTTTGGAGTGGCTAGAGTTCCGATGCATGTTTTGCCTGTCTATAGAGATGTATTCGCTAGTCTACAACCTGATATGGTATAAATGAACGATAAAATGCTATATGTTTTCTTAACATTCATATAAATAAAAATTCTATAATAATTTTTTCAGTTTATCTTATAAAGAACATGTTCTTGAATTATTGTCTTCATATTGTACAAGAGGTCGAGCATGTTGGAGATCTATCACCAATTTGATATGTTGGGAGATTGTTGAAGCTCACTTTCCTAATAGAGTTTTATGACAGTTCGGTATGCATCAACCGATCCCTATTCCTCGTCTGTTAGATAAACATATTGCATTGCATAAAATGACATAGTGGTAAAGATAACATTAATTGGATAGAGACGCATCAACAGTACATTGATCATTAGCGTGATTCACTTAACCATGTTGAAAATGATAAGTTAGTGAATGATCCAATACATGCCTCCGTAGAATATGTCTTGGTATTGACAGTGGGCAGTTTTATACATTACAAATCTGAGTCAGCGATTTTCTTCTAATGACTTTTAGGGTGATGGAGAGAGTTAGACCCATCAATTTGGGTTGGGCCTGTCGGGTTGGCCCACCCCACCAAACAATTTAAGCAGGTTGGGTTGGAATTTTATCAACCCAAGCCCACCACGGGTCGACCCACCTAGGGGTGTAAATGAGCCAAGTCGTTCGTGAGCTATTCAAAGCTCGATTCGATAAAAGCTCGTTTGAGCTCGTTTAATGAGGCTCGTTAAGATATAATGAGGCTCGTTAAGATAAACAAACCAAGCTCAAACTTCATAATATTCGGCTCGTTAGCTCGTGAACATGTTCGTTAAGCTCATGAATCAATTTTAAATAAAAAAAATAATAGTTTTGATATTGAATTTATAGATTTTACACTCTACTTATGAAAAACATAGACAAATATATTAAATTTATTTATTAGAATAAAATTATAAATTTTAACAAGAATATTATAATTTTTAAAAAAATATATAATTTAGTTTTTAATGAATATTTAAATTTATAATTTATATTTATTAAGCTCATTTAGGCTCGATAAAAGTTCGAATAAGCTCGTGAGCCATGAATATATTCGTTAAATAAAGCTCGAGCTCGGCTCGATTATAAACGAGCCAAACTCAAACATCCAAGAGTTCGGCTCAGCTCGGCTCGATTACACTCCTAGACCCACCTAGGCCCGCGACCCGCGATGGGCTTGGGTTGGCCCGCGGGTTAAGACACACATGTAAGCTAAGTTTTTTGCCAATTTATTATCTTTCTTTGTTATAATTTTGAAATAAAAATAGTACTTTTCATCCCACATAACTACTCGTTTGTGTTCATTTATATTTAAAATACATGTTTATAAATACATTTGATTGATGAAATATTTTCGAAGTAAAACGTTATAAAATATTTTTTATTTTTTTAAAAAAAAATTGATGGGCCCACGGGTTGGCCCGCCAAACTCGTAATCCGCCTTGGATTGGGTTGGATTGGAAATTTCCCAACCTGCCAAGTTGACGGGTCAACCCATCCCGCCATGCCAAATGGTTGGCCCGCCACGGACCGACCCGCCCCACCATGTATTGCCCCGTTTGATAGCTCTATAGAGAGTATTGAGTATTTGATATTTTTTTTTTCCTATATTAAGTTTTTAGTAGTATCTATTAATTCTCATTTATTATATTCATACTAACTAATACATCTAATATATATTGTTAGATGGATGCCACATGCCGAGTGTTCTACACAATATTAGACATGATGACGGTCGGTGATGTTAGGCATGTTGGATATTTTGCACAAATTCGAAACATAACTAGCCACTACATGCACCAAGCCAGAGAAGAACAACGTTTGGATATTAGGCATTCGCATGTACTTGAACAACTTGGTCACCAAAGTCCACCTATACAAAAGATTCATAGAGAACAAAGAAATGTTCAGCGGGAAGACAAGATGATAGGAGATGTCAAACTCAACCTACTCAATCTCATTTTCCAAATATTGGTCTTGGAAGTTCTTCAAGTAATTTCAAACATGGAAATCACTCTGATACTACATTACTAATCCATACCTCCACAACTTGTCCATCGCCTATTACTCTAATTCACCTTTTTTTATCAAACATTTGATTCTGGCATAACCAATAATAATGTATACAATGATGGATCTAGTCAATTGCAAATAAATGATAATGAATTGGATGAGCAAAATGATGCTACCTTCGAAGATCATGGTGATCTCCCCATAGCTCTACGTAAATAAAAAAGAACAGTAAAACATAACGATTGTGGTACACATGGGAGGTTAGGGATGAGATACTAATTATTACGTAGCAAAATAGAAATTTTATTTGGACAATAATGTATTATGAGGCTAACTTATGTTGGATGTTTCCATTGGTAGTAGTGTGTTTCTTAAGTTGTATAAGAAAATGATGCTCTAAAGGAATGTCTGATTATATGCTTTACACCCTAGCATATGTTTACAAAAGAATATTGTTAATAATTTGTATGCAGAAATGTGAAATCTGTAAAAATAAAAAAATCTTTTTCCGCATACACAGAACATTGGCTTTTTTTTGCATTTATAGAATGCGAAATGTATTATGTTTCGCATTTGCACAAAGGTAACTTCTCCAAAAACAAACACATTATTTTTCACATTTTAAACAATTTGAATATTCAAAAATTTTGCCGAGCACAAGAGCTGCCATTGTAGATGCTCTAAAGGATATATAGCATGCCCTATTTGTAATGTGGATATAGACACAGTCATGTATCAATAAGTTGTGTCACATGGGTTACTATATTATGATTAAATCATATATGATGTAGAAGTAAGAAATTTAAAGATAAGGTTGAAAACAAACATCCACGAGCATTTATATCCGATGATTTTTTAATTCAAGTGTAAATAGTTGAAAGAAAATGAAAACATGGCGATAGAGGGGATGATAGGATAATTGAATGAGGAAGTTCATTTTTCATCAACGTGAGTATTGGCCTCATTTGAAATTAACTAATTAAGACATAATCTAGATGTTATGCCTATTGAAATGTGGAAGTGAATGTGTGATGTTGTAGTTGGGACATCATTAGATACCATTGGAAAAAGTAGATATACACCAAAAGCACGCATTTAAAACCTGAATTGTACTTGTAGATATTGGGAAACAAACTTTTAAGCCAATAGCCAAATACAAAAAAAAGGTTTAAGCATAACAAGACACGGTAACTAGCAAAATATAGAATACTATAGAGCTCATGTTGATGCTAACATACCACTATTCTGGTCGATTGGACCTGACTTGGTTGTAAATTTTATCGCCATCGATAACTTTTTCTTGTGATATTCGATCGACTGGATGCCTTTCAGTGGCCTGCTGCTTAGTCAAATCCAATATTGACTGACTTCTCTAGATTGCTAAATCTCATTATCTCTTGTCTCCCGAAGCTATCTCAGATTACTCGGACACCGAGGTCGCCCTGCTCCTCGCTCCAGTTGCTTTGAACATCTTGACTATGTCAGTCGAGGTTTATCCCCAACTAATCGCCCAGACTCCCTTCCGTTGCTTGAAACCATAAAAAATGCTTCTATGCAAAAGCAACACGTAATGAGTATGATGGAAAGATAAACATTACTTGTACGTACCTTAGCTAGATGTTTAGTTCCCAACTAACCCATCTAAACTTAGTTATCAAGAGTTAGCTACTGACTTGCTTGGACTTGTTTGGACTTGATCAGTCACCTAGTTCCCAACTAGAATTTTCTTACTTGATTTTCAACCAAGTCTGCTACTGCCTAGCCCCGTTAAGACTTTCATCGTCTAGTTCCCAACCTAGTCTTCTTGGTCTAGTTCCACTGGGCTTTGCCTTTGCTTGGTTCCCAATCAGCACATCTGTTGTCTAGTTCCACTAGGGTTTTGCCTCTGCTTGGTTCCCAACCAGGCCTTCTGATGTCTAGTCCCACTAGAACTTGATCTTTACCAAATTTCCAACTAGAACTTCACTTATTATCTAGTAACCTGCACCTGCACACTTGACATAACTTTGTTAGATCATGAAAAATGCTAACTTAAATTTAGTCATACATCAAAATTTAGGTTCGATGTGGTATTTCCAACACCAACAACATTGATGGTAAGTGACCAAGATGCAAGTTGGATGTTTGTTCTCAAAATGTAAATCTCATTGGTCATTAAAAATAAGTAAGTTTGACCAAACAATAAGGGAGAAAGCTCATTGGTATATATTGAACAACTGTAGTCCCACTAGAACTTAGCGTTTATCAGGTTTCCAACTAGGTTTTAAATAGCATTTGAGATAGTACAATTGTCTTAATATTTTTTTGAGATGCTTATATTGGGGATGACTACATCATCGTCTCACAAACTTTTTGAGACACTAAATTTATAATTTAAGACATATTTTGTTATGTCTCAAAAGCCTAGTTTTCTAGTAGTAGAAGAAGTCCATAGCGTTGGCCTTCCGATGCTCAAGTTAAAATCAAGAAGAGAAAATGTGTATTTGAGAAATAGATGAATCTTACCTTTCCTCATAACCTGACGTACCCCTTTTATACCTTTCTTTGTGATCGTTCATCTGTCCTTATTTAATAATATTGATTGCCAAAGGAAGACTTCTTTGTCTTGACTTCTGTTCATTATGTTGGTAGTTTTGAGAGCATGAAAACTAAAACGAAGCAATTAAAATAATAATGCGAAAACCATAAACACTAACATTGATCTCCCGAAGAACCGCAACTGAAGACGCCGATCGATGAAGAGATTGCCGCTGTCAGAAGCACGATCACGAAGTTGCCGGAAAGCGCTTCAAGGTTCACGAGCCAAATCCCACTCTGGATCTTCTTCCTTTGCTCGACCAAATCACCTCACAGCTCTCTTCTCTGAACACCTTCACAATCCCTCTGCTCACCTTGATCGCACCCACTTTTGATTGCCTTGGACGCCACCATTTATATCAAGCAAGACATCGGTTACCAACCGATGCCTTGATGACAGCTTTCAATGGAGGAAGATGAAGGATCGGCACCCCTTCATCTTCCCGACGTTGCAACTGATGCAACGTCTAACATCTCCCACTCGTCCAAGTCAATCCATATGGTCACATAGACCATGTTAGTCACATAGACTACAAGGTGATCAAGTCACGAAGACCGGAGCGAAATTAGTCACGAAGACCGGAGCGAAATTAGTTACAAAGACCAAATAAGTCACGAAGACTTTATGAGGATTAAGTCACGAGGACCAGAGCAAAATTTAGTCACAAAGACCAAATAAGTCACGAAGACTTTATGAGGATCAAGTCACGAAAACCAGAGCAAAATTTAGTCACAAAGACCAAATAAGTCACACGGACTTTATGAGAATCAAGTCACAAAGACTAGATCAGAACATTCATTCCATACATTAGGGAAAATGGTTCGTGCGACAGCAAGCACAGTGAGCATTCAATTGCTAAGAAGATTGTCACACCTTACTTAGCTGCTCCATAGAATAAATCAGAGACATAAATGTCCATAGAACGAATCATAGACATAAATGGCTTGTCTTTACCCCAGATTAAATTATTTACATCATCATGAACATCTCTAATCCCTCATATTGACCATATGTCAAGAGCATGTTCAACACCTCCAATCAAACAAATTATTCACAATTACATTTTATGTACTGAACTAAAAATGTAACCGGTACCAGTGAATAAATGTCACAGATGTAAATCAATCTTAATCTTCTTTTTTAGTTAGAATCCATTCATTCTAATCAGTTGCTTTCCTAGTTATGCTCCATAGACCGAATCATCCATAGCCAATAGGAAACATGCTAAAGTAGCAAACACTGATCAAAACTTCAAGTAGACAGCTAAATAGTCACTTAGGGTAAAATCGAGATTAACTTATAATCTCAAGGGTCTCACATAGTAGAGAAGCAGGGATCCATTCTCCTACAAGCCTTCTTGTCGCCATAGCACATGTGGTATGAATCACATGCTACGATGTTATTCTCTTTACTAAAAAGAGTGCATGTTTTTTTTTTCCAATTTTAGCATCGTACAGATTTCGATCTAGACATTCCCAATGTCTAATCCTGAATTCAACATATGAATTCTAATCTGGCTTCAAGCAGATTCAGTAAATGGTGGGTGCATTTACTCCAATCATTACACAAATGATCTCATCTTGACACAAATATCAAGGCAACCTTAACTTATGGGTATGTCTCTCTTCACAGCTACAAAAGCTGTCCCATAAGCAACGGTCTTACCTCTATTCGTACTTAACAAATAGAGATGATTGTCCATGTGAGTGAACCAATCCCAATCTGCCAACATGCTTATTGAGACTTTTATTCGAATGTAACCAAGACATATACACTGAATAGATCATGGAATTTTTCATTTATCAAAATGTCTTTACAATTGTTACATTCTCCGAAGTCCCAAAGACTTCATATGCCCATGAAATGACTCTTTAGTCAATGGCTTAGTAAAAGGATCAACAAGCATATTCCGTGTAGGGATGTACTCAAGAATCACTTTTTTCTTGTCAACAATATCCCTTACATAATTATACTTAATTTCTATATGCTTGCCTTTGCTGTGATATTTGGGATCCTTGGAAAAAGCTATTGCAGCTTGACTGTCACAGTACACTGTAACAGGACTCCCACTGTCCTCAGTAATTCTCAGATGCTTTAGGAACCTTCTTAGCCAGACAACTTCTTGCACAGCCGCTGCACAAGCCACATACTCAGCTTCCATTGTTGACAAGGCTACACAAGCCTGCTTCTTGCTGTTCCATGAGATGGCGCCATCATTCAGCAAGAAGACATAGCCAGATGTGGATTTTCTGTCATCAAGATCCCCTGCCCAATCTACATCTGAGTAACCACTTAGGCTCATATCTGATCCTTGGAAACAGAGGCAATAATCAGCTGTTCCTTTAAGATATCTGAATATCCTTTTCACCGCTTTCCAGTGTCTCGATCCTGGGTTTGACTGGAAACGACTAACTAAGCCAACATCATAGCTTATATCGGGACGAGTACACAACATAGTGTACATCAAACTACCAATAGCACTGGCATATAGTTTTTTCTTCATTTCGGCTATTTCCTCAGGAGTCTTGGGATACATACTTTTGCTCAAGACAGTACCTTTCGCAATAGGCGTCTGTTCAATGTTGCAATCTGACATATTGAAGTGTTGCAGCATCTTAGTGATATAAGCTTCTTGAGACAAACCCAAAAACCTCTTTGATCGGTCTCTAACGATCTTCACTCCTAAGATGTACTCTGCTTCTCCCATATCTATTATGTCAACTTGTGATGAAAGCTAATTTTTGACTTCTATCACACACTTTATGTCACTTCCAGCTATTAGCATATCATCAATATATAATGATAAAATGACAAGCTTTCTTTTTTCCTTTCTTAGGTAGACACAATAATCCTCATTGATCACTTCGAAACCATAAGATAATATTACTTCATTAAATCTTGTGTTCCATTGTCTTGATGCTTGCTTTAGCCCATATATAGACTTTCGAAGTCTACATACTCTTTTCTCTTGGCCTTCAGCAACATAACCTTCTGGTTGTATCATATAGATTTCTTCATCAAGATTACTATTAAGGAAAGCCGTTTTTACATCCATCTGATATAATTCCATGTCATAGTGTGCTACTATAGCTAGGATAACACGTATTGACACAAACTTTACAACTGGGGAGAATGTCTCTTCAAAGTCAATACCCTCCATTTGGGTATATCCTTTTGCAACTAATCGAGCTTTGTATCGGTTAATCGATCCATCTGCTTTCCTCTTTACTTTGAGAATCCACTTATTCCCAATAGCCCTTCGGCACGGAGGAAGATCGACTAAATCCCAAACTTGATTCTTCCTCATTGACTCCATTTCTTCATCCATTGTAATTTTCCATTCTTTTCTAACTGAGCTTGTCAAAGCTTCCTCAACTGTTCGAGGTTCCTCATCATCAACTGGGAGAACCATCAATGCCTCATTCTTAATATCAAACCTTCTCCGAGGAATAATCTGATGACTACTTCTTCAAAGGTTAGACTGTTGAGAAACTGACTCATTCAGTGGTAAATTACTCCCACTCGGTTGACTAGATTCAGGCATCTCCTGATTTGTTGATAAAGGAACATTATCCTCCTCCTCTATCTCATATAGAGGAATTGTCTTATCAACTTCACTTCGTGTTGGGAACTCAGTTTCTAGAAAAGTAGCATCTCTTGACTCTATCTCAGAGATGGTTCCATCTTGTCGCTCACCAATAAAAACATAACCCTTAGAGGTCTCAGAGTACCTTATAAAGATACACTTCTTACCTCTGGGTCCTAGTTTTCCATATTCGTGAGTTTTATCATGAATGTAGGCAGCTGACCCCCAAGGTCTCAGATTACTCAAATCCGATTTTCTGCCTGTCCAACGTTCATATGGGGTAGATGGAACTGACTTTGAAGGCACTTTGTTAAGTATATAGGTCGCAACTAATAATGCATCTCCCCAATAGGAGATTGACAAATTAGCCTGCGCCATCATAGACCTAACCATTTCAAGAAGAGTCCTATTTCTTCTTTCATCAACCCCATTTTACTGTGGAGTTCCAGGGATAGTAAGCTGTCTAATAATCCCTTTCTCATTACACATTGTCTTGAACTGATCAGACAAATATTCTCCTCCACGGTCAGTGCGCAAGGTTTTAACCTTACGTTCCAATTGATTCTCAACTTCGTTCAAGTAACGAATAAAGCAATCTAATGCTTCAGATTTGTGAGAAATCAAATACACATGACCAAAACGTGTGAAGTCATCGATAAATGTAATGAAATAAGAACTCCCATTTATAGCCTTCACATTCATTGGACCACAAATATCCGAATGAATTAATTGCAATGGTGAATCAGCCCTAATAGCCTTACCAAATGGTTTCCTAGTCGTCTTTCCAGCAAGACAATGCTCACATATAGACAAGTTAATCTTAGCATGAGTGCCTAATAGGCCCTCCTTAGCTAATCTATTCATTCGTTCTTGTCCTATATGTCCCAATCTAGCATGCCAAATTTCATCATTAACATCAGCATTACTAGTAAGAGCAATGTTTGAAAAACAACTATTATTATTTGGTTCTACATCAAGAACCATAAAACCATTTGTTACATAACCATATCCAATTAACACAGAGTTAATTCGAAGTTCCACACAACGGCTATAAAAATTTACATTGTAACCTAAATCAAGAAGACAAATAACGGAAACCAGATTCCGTCGAATCTCAGGAGCGTACAGGACATCATGTAGAAACAAGGTGCCTCCACCACGTAGGTTGAGCTTGCAAGTGCCAATTCCTTTGACTTCAATTCTTGCATTGTTTCCTACATATATCCATTTGTTGCTAGCTGGTACCCGACGGTACTCCACATATATAGCTCGATCACGAGCTACGTGGTTCGTTGCTCCTGAATCTACAATCCACAAAGGATACGAATCAGCTAACAACACTGTACTTGCAATATATTGCTCATGGAAAGAAGACAAAAATGGATCTACCTTTTTAGGCTCAGTACAATCTCGAGCAAAATGGCCTTTCTTGCCACAGTTGAAGCAGGTCAACTTGCTCCTAGGTTTTTGTCCATTTTTCTTTCCTTTCTTCTTAATTTGGTTTTTCGCAGCAACAGCATTAACCTCCTTTCCTTTCCCCTTTCCTTTCTTGAACCACTTGTTCTTATTCTTGGAACCAGAACCTTCAGCTACAAAAGCTTGAGCCGAAATCCTTGCGGATTCAATCCTCTCCGCCTCAAGTTCCACATGGCGTGAGACATCAGTGAAAGTCTTGATACTCTCACTATGGGTCAGGTTCTGTTTCATCGTTTCCCAAGAATCAGGAAGGGAACGGATAACTGTCTGAACCTATTGTTCATCGGTCAACGTATAACCTGCAGTCTTCAGCTCTCGAATCATGTTACCCATCTCCCTGAGATGTTGGGCCATGGTAACATTCGGGCACTTCGTACAACTATCAAACTTGATAGTCAGCTGACGGAGCTTACTCAGACTGACTCCACTGTACTTCTCTCTAAGGGCTACCCAGACTGCATGAGCCGATGGTAATGGCTCATACTCAAATACCAGGTCATCCACTATTGAACTAATCAATATGGCCTTAGCAATGGAGTCCTTCCTTTTCCATTCCTTATAGGCATCAAGGTCACGTCTGTGCTGTGCTGAAGAATCATCAACCGGTTCCTCCATAATTTGGTTTACAGCCTCCAGAACTTCTTGTTCCTCAAGAACATATTGTATCTTGAGGTGCCAGATTTTGTAGTTATCCCCATATAATTTCTCACCCTTATTGAGTTCAGCTATGATGTTTTTAGTTGCCATGATCTACATAAATAAACAAATTATTTATTATTTCAGTGTAATTCATATATGTGCAACTATTTATTGACTCAATGTAAATTAGAGTTAGTTTACAAAATCAAGTGATAACATTGTTTCCACTCATCATTTGTATGTTCTAATCTAATCAACACTGATTAATTATATTACACATATCCCAACCAATGAACAAATCATTTTATATGAACGAATCATATTTATATGAACTAATATATCATGAAATGAACTAATCATTTCCAAGTTAGTTAACATATAACATAACTTTTATTATATAATTCTGTTCGTACAAAACAACAGAAATTATTACATGATTCAAAAACTAGATGAGCTTACACTGTTCGTACATAACGATAGTAACAGAACACTAATAAACTAGATAAGCTAGCACTACTTCCACTAGGAAAAATGCTAGAGCAGTGGGTAATTGCATCCTGTTTATCCCAGATTCTATGATAGGTGGATCAGCCTCAGATGTATCTATCAGATCCATCTCTGGATCTTCTACACACTCCTGAGGATCCTCCTCTGATCCTTCGGGATCCATCTCTAGATCCTCCTCAGGATCCATCTCTGGATCATCCTCGGAATCCATCTCTGGATCTTCCTCAGAATCTTCAGGATCCATTTCTGGATCCTCTTCAAATTCTTCAAGGTTCATTTCAGGATCATCTTCAGATTCTACAGGATTTGGATCCTCCTCTAAATCTTCAGACTCCATTTCTGGATCCTCTTCAGATTCATCAGGACCCCATTGCAGATAAAGTAGTTGTCTGCACATCTCTGAGTATGAGATGTGCCCATCAGAATCATCCCAAAGTTGGAATGCTATCTGCCTCGGATGTTCCGATAATGAATAAACCAGAGAAAATCTTCTTTCTGTTTCCTGAACTGGATAC
The DNA here is from genome assembly GCF_018446385.1 of Zingiber officinale. Taxonomy (NCBI): domain Eukaryota; kingdom Viridiplantae; phylum Streptophyta; class Magnoliopsida; order Zingiberales; family Zingiberaceae; genus Zingiber; species Zingiber officinale. The sequence continues at coordinate 63,013,052 of NC_055997.1, forward strand.
CCTTCTTGCTCGAGATTCCAGAACAACCAATCGAGCTGACCAATAAGCCTACCGACTTCGTGATCCGGGCCATATTCCAGCTTCTTGATCTCTTCCCACAGCTCATGTTGTCGTTCATAGCGACCAATCATCGTGTATATCGTTCTTTGTATCTGGAATTGAAAAGCATGATGTCAGTACAAAACCTACTGACCAGTACAAAATCGGTCAAATTCAATTCCCACATATAGAACAAAATATACAGTATACACAAGCAATTAAGAAAAACAAATTTCCTTATATTGGGGAGTCTCATGTGACTGACACATTGGATTGGTCGATCATGAATCCGAATCTTAAGCTTAATCTATTGTCCTCATTAGAACTAATCTAATTGGACCTATGCTCTGTTTTCGTTTAAGCTCATTTGAGTCAATCACAGACTTATTAATCAAACTCAGGTTCGTTTGACTCGTCCAATTGCCCATTGGATTAAGTCTGACTCATTAGAACAAATCCAATGTTTCTGATCAAATTTTGACACAACGGAACTAATCCGGTCATATTTGATCAGCCCAACTTCTGTAATCAAGAATACCCAATTAATTCAATAAACCAGACTGGTTAAACCAACAAATGATTTAAACCAGCTTTAGGTATCATTGAATCAAATTGGTCTGTCTAAATCAATTAATAATTTAAACCAGACCAAGGTTTGATCGGATAAGTTGGTCTGATTCAATTTTCAGCAAATTGAACCAGAAATTAAATATCTATTTATTAATTAATAATCCATAACTATATGCATTTAATTAATTAATAAATATATTTAATTAATATTCACATCTACGGTTTATTAATGTGAAGAAAAAAAATATATATATGCACATGCACTGTGCTTCGAAACTGTTCATTCCTTTTTCATTCGATCTTTAATCGATTCAGATTTTGAAATGAATCGATTCAAATATCCAAAATATTACTGTGCATGATTTTTAATCGATTGACGAATCGATTCAACAAAGCACTGTGCCGTCAATTGAATCGATTCAATTCCTTATTCAATCGATTCAAATATTTGAATCGATTGAACAATCGATTCAAACAAAAAATACATGTTGTTCGCGATTTTTGAATCGATTGAAACGAAATTTCAATTGATTCAATTCACTATTCATCTTCTTCTTCGCAACAGAAGAAGGAAAAACACGAGCTTTTCGACGTTGTTTTTCATGCTGTCAAAACTATACATGCTCTGATACCATTGTTGGTAGTTTTGAGAGCATGAAAACTAAAACGAAGCAATTAAAATAATAATGCGAAAACCATAAACACTCACATTGATCTCCCGAAGAACCGCAACTGAAGACGCCGATCGATGAAGAGATTGCCGCTGTCGGAAGCACGATCACGAAGTTGCCGGAAAGCGCTTCAAGGTTCACGAGCCAAATCCCACTCTGGATCTTCTTCCTTTGCTCGACCAAATCACCTCACAGCTCTCTTCTCTGAACACCTTCACAATCCCTCTGCTCACCTTGATCGCACCCACTTTTGATTGCCTTGGACGCCACCATTTATATCAAGCAAGACATCAGTTACCAATTGATGCCTTGATGACAGCTTTCAATGGAGGAAGATGAAGGATCGACATCCCTTCATCTTCCCGACGTTGCAACTGATGCAACGTCTAACACATTAATGATAAATGGAGTGTTCTTCTTGGTCTTGACTTCTTCATATTTAATAATGATAGACGGAGTGTTCTCTTTTATTTTCGCGCCTCCTCCTGTGTAGTGTCTTTCTTGCGTCGGACGGGCAGTCCGAGCGGCTCGCTTTCCTGTCGGATGGGTGGTCCGAGCGGCTCATTTTCCTATCGACTATGGGTTGTCCATTCGTCCGATCGACCCATGATGTCCATTTATCTGACCGGCCGAGTGATCCACTCGACCACTCATTTGCCGATCAGGATAACCAGACAGCCATCTTTGGCCGATGCTTTTTCTGTAAGCCCTGACGCTGACCGCCTTGACTCTAACTGATACCGTGTCAATTGACCTGTAATAGATAGACTCCCCTTTATCATTGCATCAACTATCTTTACTAATTTACAGTATTCATCCAAATTGATTGACTTAATTAATTTCCTTGCCTCACACGCCCAACTTATTCACATAATTCCCCTGACCAACTTGTCCTAAATTCACCACACGCCTAACTATACCACGGCAAATCGAGATAGTCAACACGTACTAGATTTACAAAATTGAGTAATGAGCACTAAAATTGATAGAAATATCCTCCCATATAAATATCCTATTCGATTTGGGCCAACCGTATGAGACGGCGGGATATAGAGATATGTAGAGATATTTCTATAAAAGATTATACATTGATGGAAATCGAGTATTGTGGTAAAAACAGATGAATATTTTTGTCCTTAGCGTTTTGTTAATTTATTTTAAGATTAATATGGAGGAGATAAATCATGGACGACTATCAACCTTTGGAATAGTGACTAGCACATAAGAGAGATATTTACCTTGACTTTATCAAGATTCGAATCCCAGATCTCATTGTGACAACATTTCATGCGCTAGCCACTAGACCCACCTATATCATTATGGTGGGAGGTTATATGTAAGTTCAGATGATGATAAAAGATGAATATACTTACCTTCAATATTTCTGTTAATTCATCTCAGGTTTAACACGGAGGAGGATATATGTAAGTTTATATGAATCTTATATATGTTGGTATATATTTTTAGGTCTGGATAATAATACAGTGGCAGAGCACTTTTTAATTTTTGAGGCATCTTAAGAATTGAGTTAGTAAATTTTCTTTAATGACCCGCAAAGATCGCTTTACCGAACATGGACATCTAAGAATCGAGTTAGAAATTTGTTTAAGAATCGAGTTAGTAAATTTTGCTTTAATGACCTGGTAAGAGCGCTCTAACTAATGACTTTCGTGAATCAAACCGAACATGCAATCGAACGAACATTCCAAAATTAATCCACTGGCAAAAAATGAACCGAACGATAATTTAGCAAGGTCACTAATTCTCCCTCCGCGCAGCTCCGATCATTGCAGGGGAATACCATGGCGGCTCTAGATGCGATTCCCCTTCTCACTCCTTACACGATGGGAAAGTTTGAGCTCTCCCACAGGTTGGTAATCATCAACCCTAGTTTTGATTCCCTTTTTGTCCTCTCCGCTCGCTCAAATCATGCGCAATGGCTTCTTTCACATGAGATCACTAGGTTTTTCTTGCCGTCAACCTAAATATCGAATCTTTTGAAGTCCATTCACACCTCCAAACTGCATTTTTTTTTTCTTTTTTTTTGATGCTTTTACTTCGCTAGACAGAATTGTTCTGGCGCCATTGACAAGGCAGAGATCCTACAGAAACCTTCCACAGCCACATGCCATCTTGTACTACTCTCAGAGAACTTCCAGAGGTGGCCTCCTGATCTCTGAAGCGACTGGAGTTTCCGACACTGCTCAAGGGTGAGACTTTGCAAGTTCAATTTAGTCCTCATTCTCAGTTTCAGAAATTTCTATAATTTATGATGCGATTTGTATTTGTTGATTGAAATTGGATTGGGAAAGGTACGCAGACTCTCCTGGCATTTGGACAAGAGAACAAGTGGAAGCATGGAGGCCAATAGTGGATGCAGTCCATGAGAAAGGGGGCATCTTTTTTGTCCAGATTGGGCATGTTGGAAGAGTTTCCAGTCACGGTTTGTTTCATCGGCACTTATTCATTAACTCCTTTGTCTTTGGGTAAACCAATGTAAAGTCAAAGTCTTGATTGAATTTGAAAGTCCTCTAATCTCGCGGTGCTTCTTAAGTTTAGACACCCTCTAAATTTATGAAAGAATATCTATGATGCTAAATGTTTGCCATTTGGCAATGGAAAAACATGATCGCAGAAGTAGCTGTATTGCCAAAACAGAAATAGCTTGTTTACACTGAGTGATTCATCTGTAGATCTAATCAGTTGCTTCAGTTTGCATTCTAAGTCTATAGGCATCTCTCCTAAACATTGTGCTGATTACTGGTTAGGATGGTAAGGAATAAATATCATGCCAGTTTTATTCAATAGCAATACATCCTAGTTTGATTCATGTGCCTGTGTTTTCCTCTGCAGATTTTCAACCCAATGGACAAGCACCTATTTCATGTACTGACAAACCATTAAGTCCTCAAATAGGGGTAAACGGCATTGATGTTGTGAACTTCTCTGCTCCACGGAGGTTGCAGATAGAAGAAATTCCTTTGCTTGTCAATGATTTTAGAGTTGCTGCTAGAAATGCTATTGAGGCCGGTAAGACTATTTAGTTTATTCCGTGTTCATTTTGTCATGGTAGATAATCAACTAAGGATATGGAAAAGCTTCTGCTATTGCAGATTTATTTATATCGCTAATGCTAAAAAAACACAATGCCTATGTAGTCACCAGCTGTATTGGGGTTTTTTGGGGAAAGGAAACTTCTTAAGCTTGGTTAGTTTGGCTAAGGAGATACAATATTATATATGGTTCATTTTGTTTGTGATTAAATTGAACGTGGTGCAGATATGGTAGATTGGTTAAGTGCATCTTACTTAACATATAGGCATATGATTATTCCAACTGATACCTCAATTGAGCTTAACTAGCTTGGACAACTGTCTATCTCACAAGCGTAAACCTGCATTCCTGACATGCCAAAGAATGTATATGTAAGAACTGGTAACAGCAGTTTTTTTCAGAAACATCTCTTTCGAACAGATTTGCAAGTCCACAATCTAGCCAAGCTGGAGGCTTCACTTGCACTATGCTCAACAAGAGCCAAACATGAATTCACATAGGCACTGGCATAAAGGAGCTCAAGCTGGATAGAGCTGCACATGGTTTGTCTACTTACAGAGTGCAATCTTATCTGGTTATCAGATGCCCTATCTACTGTATCTGATACACACTGCTCCACAGTTTGTTTGTTGAGGCATCAGTTGGTCCTCTTGGTGGATTTTGGATTTTCTTTTTCTGATTCCTGATTATAACATGCTTTAATGTTAGATTCCACACACAACTTGGATCGATTAGAGTTGAAAGTGCATTGTGTTGATGGAGACTAAAAGTGATTTTAGGAGCATGGAATATTGTTAGTGAAAAATTTTGCATAAAGTTCAATTGATGGATAAGCTCTAAGTTCAATTTGCATATTGTTAGTTGAGACTAACATGAATTGATGATCTGATGGCCTCAATGATATTAATATAATTCCCATGAATTTCTTCATTTGGCTAAAAATGACATATGTTGTAAATGAGACAGAGATACAGAGTTTCAAATCATAATTGTGCTCCTTCTCCATTAGTTATCTCAAGGCTTGATTACTTTTCATAATGTTTGATCTGTGTTGTAGAATATTTTCTTGATTAATGATGTTATTAAGGGCTCCATATGCACTTTATTTTTATTTTTACCCATGATCTCTTTTCCTTATACTGGCATCAAATGCTGGAAGCATTCTTTAGGCTAGGATTATTTATTTATTTGTATTTTTGAAGATAATCTCTATGGTTATGGTAGCATTTGAAAACTGAACTTTTTGGTAATTTTAAGGTTGTTAATTGGGAGACATGCTCTTCTTTTGATGTACAGGCTTTGATGGAGTTGAGATTCATGGGGCTAATGGGTACTTGATCGATCAATTCATGAAGGACCAAGTGAATGATCGTATCGACCACTATGGTGGAAGCCTAGATAACCGTTGCCGCTTTGCCTTAGAAGTAATTGATGCTGTGGTGGATGAAATTGGACCTGATAGAGTGGGAATAAAGCTCTCTCCTTTCACCAACTATTACGAATGCGAGGATTCCAACCCTGAAGCTCTTGGACTACACATGGTCAATGCATTGAACAAACATGCAATTGCATATTGTCACATGGTGGATCCTTGGCAGGCAAGAGCAGGAGAAGTTCCGTGCAGTCTTCTTCCAATTAGGAAAGCATTCAGAAAAGCTTTTATTGTCGGCAGGAGATACACTAGAGAAAGTGGCAATAAGGCCATTTCTAGTGGTTATACAGATCTGGTGGCTTACGGGCGACTATTTTTGGCTAACCCTGATCTTCCACGACGATTCGAGATGAATGCTCCACTCAACCAGTATAATCGCGGAACTTTCTGCATTTCCGATCCTATTGTTGGATACACAGACTATCCATTTCTTGAATCTGATTCATGACTTCCAAACTATAAAAATGTTGTAGGTGTGGGATGCACATGTGAATTCCACTGCTACTGTCTACAGATTTTGTATGAACTCCAGGAAAGTCAAAAATAAGTCATGGAAAATGAAGCCAAATCCCAGGCATGAATCATCCTTTGTGTGGGCTGCGATTATATTCATTGGTTCAATTCTTGATAAAATATTTCTTTATATATATATATATATTTCTCCCATTGCAATTAAAGAAAAAACTAATTCTAGGAATCCAGGATCTTAACATTTAGAATATTTACAATAACTGCCTGAGGATGCATTTTGACTCATTAATTTTGTGTTAATGGCACTTCAAACGGCTGTTGACAGAAAAAGCACATGATCAATGCCCAATGGAATAATTAAATTGGGAAATCCCTCTTTTAACTTCCCTTCCTTCTCTATCTAATTTATTGTTATTGTTAATTTTGTGAGAAATTTTCATTTCACTCTTGAGTTTCTTTTTTCTTTTTCAAAATGTTTTTGAAGTGCTAAAATTGTTAAAATACTTTCAATATTGTTAAATTGTTATCTTTTTGTTGTATTGTTATTTATGTGGTTAATTCACCCAATAGAGTATGACGTGGATTATTTATGTTGTAAATTTTTTAACATTAATCTTAAGATTTATAAGATCATTTAAAAAAAATACATTTCTTTTTTATAATTATTATGGATATGTTATATCCGTGCCAGACTATTTTTTTAATCAAATAACAATGTTAATAATAATAGGAAAAAAAGCAATTGGGAAACATCAGGGTATTTTGATGATATTAGAAAATACTGGCGCCTTTGGAAAAAAGAAGTACTTTTCTTAATTTTCTCGATTACATAGAATAATGGGCCTAATTCACATCATCATATGGCCCGAGACACAACGTACCAGCTCGTGGACCGACTCACCCGGCCTCGTCACCACGTGGCGCCGATCCGGGCCGTCCGCGTTCAGTTCTGGTGGCATAAAGCGATCGTTTCAAAACGAGGCGAGCGCTTCTCCCCAAAAGAGAGGGAGCGCGACCGCTACGTGGGGTTCCCTCTTTTCTACTTCTTTCTCCCTCTCCCTCCTCCTCGTCCTCCGCCGCCGCCTCGATTCCTCGGCGAGGATCGGATTCGAGCTCCATTTTTACTGTCTATTGTCTCTCCTGCGTCGATCTCTTCGCCGCTCCTAGAGCTGCTGCTGCCCCTCTCCCTCCCGTGGCTGCGGCCGCGGTAGCTCCGGCGAAATCTAGGTTAAAATCTCCCCCAATCGTTAGGGAACTACTAATTGGGTTTTCTCTCAATGTCGCTTCTACGGATCGGGTTTGGTGTTGGCTTATGTTGGTTTCTTTTGGAAAACTTCACCTTGCGTCTCTTATAACTCGCTTAGAAGGACTAATACATTCGCTGTTAGGGTTTTTGTTATGCTCGGTTGGCTCCTTTTTTTAATATTGCTTTTTAAGACTTGTTGTCAGTTAAGAAAGTTGATTATCCTTCTTAATCTGATTCCTTTCGGACATGCCATGGCATTTTATTGTTCAACATGATTATGTATTTCCCTTATGTTTCTGTTCATGTTTCTTTGCCACTTGCATAAAACTATGTTTTAACACTATGTATTATCCATAATTGTGACTGTGTAAGCATTAGTTTTTATTCTCACATTGCCAAACTTTAAGAGAGAGAAAAAAAAACAGACGATGCCTGAAGGTTTCATTTTGTGGACAATGGTCAGAATGCTGCATTTTATGACTGTTTCTTCTGTGATCTTTTTTCTCGTGATTCCTTTGATGTACTCATGCTCAAAGCTTTTGTTCAGACCCATTGATACTTGCCAAATAAGACTTTCCTATTTTGTCATAATTAATTTTAAGTTTGTTAACTTTCCATGAAAAATGTGAATCAATTAGTTGTTTACATTGCTTATACATTTAGTTTTTACTTATTCTATGTATTGACTAGGCGCTTGCATTTCCCATCATCTTTCTTTCATTATGTTTTTGTTTTTGTTTTCTAGTTTTGTGTATCTATGTAACCTTCAAAGTAAATTTTGGCTGTACCATTGCAGGAACTGAAGGTTATTCTGTAAAAAAGATAGGAAGTTAGCACTTAGATTAAGTAATTTTATACAGCTAAAAGAGAGTATTTAAGAGCAATCATGCCTCTTTATAAAAGAAAGCCTTTTACTTTGATGGATCCTCCAAAGGATTTGGATGCAGACGAGAGTATCTTTCAAATTCGGTTCACGAAGGAACTGTTCAGGGACTATGAGTATCCTTTACTAAATGTCTCGTAGTGCAATCTAAATTTAATATTTAAAAGGAACCCGTTTTGTTGTATTTTGCTGTTGTGACTTTTTGCAATAAGCTTCATGTTTAGGTGTTTGCTGATTTGTTTGATGCCCAATAAAATGTTTATTTTGTTACCCTTTAACTTAATTCAGAGAGTACTTGAAGAGATTAAACCTTTATCGTCAAAGAGTGTGGACATGTAGAGTTTCAGGGAAATCTAATTTGACTTACGAAGAAGCTTTGGTCTCAGAGCATCATGCTACTGAAAAGGTTCAGGAATTCCCTAAGGATTTTATAGCTCCAGTGCTTCAGATGATCCAATTCAGTAAGTACAAATGATTGATGCTTAATATCTCTCCATCAGTTACTTTGCTTACTCTTCTTTAATATACATTCATTTTTTTATGTTGATATGATGTTGTGGTATCATGCATGTATCAGCCTGATTTCTCCATCATATGTGTTAGTTTGTTTCTTAAATCCATGGATCATTCATTTTATTTTCTATAACTCTTGTTTTACGTGTTGCTATAGTATGCCTAATATCAGTTTCAGTTGATCCATACAAATCAAATTTTGTTCAGAAATAAAGTTGTTAACTGAAATTTCCACTAACCGAGTGGTGTTTGGGTTCAAATAGAATGAAATTGAGTAATATCAGAGAGAGAAAGGATACAACAATAAAAAGATGGAAATTATTTTACAAGGATATGCTTGTAATTCTTCTTAGAAATAGTTTGTTGCAAAGCAGGGTAAGACTATGTGCAATAGATTCTTTCTTGGGACTCGTGCACCAGACCACCTTTTTATGCTTGTAATTCTTGCATGCATTTAAAAATGAAGTTTGATTATTGTGATCTAAGATGAACTAGGACAAGATCAGTGTTATTAAAGTGTGTGCTTTGGTGCTTAGGCAATAGGCCCATATTCGAAGCATCTTTTGTAATTTGAAAGGAACTTTAGTATCTGAGACCAGGTGACATTTCCTATGCATTAGAAAAGCACTAATATTAAGGTGCACACCTTGTTGAAAGATTGAAAGCATAGAAAAGCACACCTAGTATACAATGTCAAATATCTTCTTATCTTAATTAATTATGTCTGGATGTCGAATTAATATATGAATAAAAAAAATATACGATGTCAAATATGATGTTTTGTAGTTTAATGGGTGTACAAGATTCATGTAGTGAAGCTCAAGTAGTTGGGATAAAAATCACTTGATGATGACAACAATGATGATATTTATGGTCTGACCTACATAATGGTAACCCATGACTTGTAGATATTACTCTGTGATCATCACAAGATAAACTTTCTTTTAGCATCACCATTTTTTTCTTTGCTCTGTGAATAATTCGTCGAAATACCAATATTTCCAAGCTATTTAGAAGCATTCATTGCTGCTTATCTGTTTCCTTGAATCTTAAGAACATTTATTTAAGATTAAATTTCAGGAATTTTAATTATGGATATATCTGCAGGCATTGCTAACTTAACAGATCTTGTGAACGAGTTGTATGATAAATTACAAGATAGCCTTTTTGAAGGACTAGAATTGCAAGGAAAGAAAGATGATTCAGTTTGTTCATGCAAAATTTTGAAGGCTTTATATGATGGCGACACCTTTCAGTACAAAGTAGATTGGATTGATAAAGAAAAAAAAGTATTTGATTCTACTATAGTAAAAGCTGAAGATCTGATACACAAGAGGAGACCATTTAGTAGACGAGTACTTAGAGAGTTTATTAAAGAATCAACTTATCAGAATTTCCCATGGGTAGTTCATGAAAAGCTTGCTAAGAAGTATGGAATCTTCACTGAACCGCCAGAAGAATTAAGAGATAAGCTTACACTTCAAAATGGAAGTGTTTGGAGCTTCAAAAAATTCAACAAAGCTGATATTGCAGTAATAATAAATCCTACTTTTATTTTTAATTTATCACATAGTTTTCCATTCTGAAACGTTACATCATCTTGATTTTCAGAATGGAGGAGAAATTGGGAATGGAATTCTAGCAGCTCTTGAGAAAGAAATGAAAAAAGGTATGACAAATGTATAATGTGTTTTTTTAACTGGACAATTTTCCTGGATTAGGTTGCTATCCTCTTGAGAAGTTTAAAGTAACAAGCAGTATCTATTTTTTATCACTCTTAATGGTATTCAAATTCAGATCGGATCAGATATCCTATTGATGACCTTTTGGTGCGCCCTGCTCATGATGATCCTACTTTTACTGAACGACCTCCTTTGTCTTTGGAATTTAATGTGCCAATGGAATGCGTGGGCGACCTTCTTATGGTGTGGGACTTCTGTTGTACCTTTGGCAAGTTGCTGCATTTGTATCCATTCACTTTAGATGATTTGGAGAATGCAATTTGTCACAAGGACACTAATCTAATTCTAATTATGGAACTCCATTCGTCAATTCTCCACTTGATTATCATGGATGAGGGCAAATATTTTTTAGCAATCCAGAACAAAAAGAGGAAAACAAAGGTAAAATGCAACAAAATTTTCTTTCCATGTTTCTTGAAATCTTTTTCTTTCATGGACAAGCTGCTTCAGATATTCCGGTTTTAATTTCTATTTATTACAGATAAAACAAAGCAATTGGGTTGAGTTCTTGTCTGAGTTCTTGGAGATGGAAGATCGAGAATGCAATTCAACCTGTGTAGGAACTATTAAACGTGGTCATTATGGTCTTCTTGAAGTTCATAGCAAACTACAGATATTAAGGGAATTGGTTGCAGAGGCCCTTGAGACAAATGCTATTCGAGATAAGTTAGATGAACGCTTTGAACAACAGCAAGCACTTGAAGCTGTAAAAAGAGAAGAAGCTAGAAAGAAAAAAGAAGAATTACTAAAAATGGTAAATTCTGACTTGGAAGCAAAAGAGGGAAACATAATGGAGAATGGGAGTAGTAATGGTCACATTCCTTCTTTGAATGAAATCAATGTAAATCATTCAGAAGAGGTTTATCTACCAGATAAAAATCAAATTGCAGAAAATGGGTATATTTCTATTATATTTCTATCATATGGGTGCTGATTGTGCAGTCTATAATTTCTTATTTTTTCTGCAATAGAGAAAAGAAGCGTCATTCTTCCATTCTAGAATCAGCCGCGAAAAGGCAGAGAGTGGACGATGAACTGCATACTAAGAGTGCAAGGGGTCAGCGGCGAACTAAGGACAAAGATAAAGAGACTCACGAAAAGAAGCCTGTAACCATGGTTTGTCTATATCTCTGTCTTTCCAAGTATATTTATCAGCACCAGTGTTTAGTCACATACTTTACATGTGTATCTTCTCTTTGTCCAATTAATAAATCACTATAAAATTTGATGTTACAGGGAGAACACCTTGAAAGAGAAATTGAGAAATTATCTGGTCGGACCAATTCTTTAGGGAAAGATAGAAACTACAACAGGTATTGGTTCTTTCGGCGCGAAGGAAGAATCTTTGTTGAGAATTCAGATTCTACACAGTGGGGCTACTACAGCACTAAGGACGAGGTTATTATTTTGTAAACTTTCTATTCATTAAGTTTGGGTATCCTGTCATGCTACTGACCCTCCTTGCTAACTATTCTATGTGTATGCAAGCTTGATGCACTTTTGGGCTCACTTAATCCAAAAGGTGAGAGGGAGAGAGGCCTTAAAAGACAACTTGAGAAACACTATAATAAAATAAGGTATGCTTGCTTTACTGATTATACCTTATCTGTAGTTTTTTTACTTTATATTTACTAGATAGTAGTTGAGTTGCACAAGGATCTTGATATGATGGGTTTGACACGAGATTTTATTGCAGGATGTTATTTAGTCTGGCATGCCTGACTAGAAACAACCTATTGTAGATATTGCTACGTCATCCAATCAAGAATAGCTAGAAATTTAATAATTGGGTTATGAATGGTTATTATAATCATCTTGTTCATTTAGTAATCTAGATGAAAATGAAATAATTCGTTAGAACTATTTCAGAATAATCAGAGATACGCTAGGGTTTGTTGTGAATGAATGAATTGGAAGGGGAAGGGGAAGGGAGCAAGGACTTGCTTTTCCTCCCTGGGCAGATCAAATAAACTCTAATTGAAGGTGGGTGAAGCAAAACTGTAAAACCTTATCCTCCATTTCCAGTTCCTTCCATTCCTCTCTATATTATATCCTCCTTCAAAGCAAAGGAATTAGATCAACTCTGTTTTTCTCCTCGCCCCTTCCTTTTCTATCTCCCTCGGTCATAGATCCAAAACGACCCTAGAATCAATCCTGTTTATTGCATACTATTCAAGCCAATATACTATGAATCTCTGTGTATATATAAAGCAAGAACATATTGCACCTAACTATCCAAGAACAATATGTGTGTATAGCACAGCTCTGAACCATGAAAAATGAATCTGACTTGGAGCATTGACTTAAGAGAAGGATAGATCAGCATCAGAAATTTTCTAAAAGTAGGTGCATAACTTTACAAGACATGGTCTTTTCTGTATGCTCATAATTTATTCTTCTGTTATAGAATGGATAATTCTGATTTGACCTATACTTCAATTTGGAATAAGTTTAGCCATGTTAAGCCAAATTAGATCACTTGTCATTTTTGTTGGATGCCTACTTACTTTATTCCCTATTAGCATCTTAACTATTCTTGTAGAACTCATTGCATTAAACCTAACTACCTAAGATAAACCTGACCCCCTGTCTAGATAAGAAGGATGTTTGACGCAATGAATAAAAATATGGGAGAGGAGAAAAAGAAGAAATTTAATTTCATCCAATTATTTCTTTTTATTTCCCTCAAATGAGTAGAGGGAAAAGAAATTTAATACCCAAAATAACATTATTTTGTTCTTTTTGGTTATGTGCAAATAAGAAAAATGGATGAAAGCGGTGGAAGTCTTCTCTTTTTCTATACTTAAAATTGCTTAGTTTCTCTCCCACAACCTATCCATTAAATAGTCACAGAATAATGTGGTTGGCCACATTTGTTGTAAATCAAAAGTTCTGGTTTAGTTTTGATGTTTCTGAAAGTAAGGGCTGGATCTGTTAGTGTTGGCTTGAAACATGCCAATGTCTAGGGTATTCGGTTTCCTATGGAGAAGGGAAATAACTAGGGAAAATATAGAAGAAATGGATACCAGAAGATTTTTGTAATTTATGCTTCTTTGGAGGGAGGAAGGAGCTCAAGAAAGTGTAGTTTTCCTCCATATCTGCGAGGTCGGCAATAGAGGGCCGTTAAGGTAGCGGATTTATTTTATTATTTTTTTTTCAAGAAAGTTTAGTTTCTTAAAATTGATTGTTTAAATCATTAAAAAAACAATTAAATAGATTTATAAAAAAAATCTCAGTCAATTGTCTGAGCAGTAATACCAATGCTTTTGTCCGATTGGGCTGCCCAACCGTAGTTGAAGAAGTTAGTGAAACTTTTCCCTAACTTCTTCTTTCCATCATTCTTTGACCAAGGAAATGATGGGCTATAGCTAGGTAGTTTTCCTTGTTATATACTTCCACTGTTGGAAAAAATATAAGGATTTATCAATTACTCAATTTCTAAGACATTTCAATTTTTTTGTAGTTATAATGCAAATTATAACTTACATATTTTCCTCTAATACCTATTTGTAACACTACATTCTCTTGTCTACCTTGAGGTGTTGTCTACTTTGGTTGATATCTGTCTAATGGTGGAATTAGTTCTGAAGTGACGAGCTTCTTGGGAGGTTACCCAATCCCATCATGGTTTTGTCAGACCTGGTTATTACAAGCCATTAGGTTCAGTTAGCTCCTCGAACCACACCTAAACAAGGCCATCGTTGAAACTAAATTGTTACAACTCTTACGCATCATGAACAGGATGTTGCCCGCTTTGGCTATCCCATGCCTTTGTTGTCATGGTTTTGATTTTTCATACTATTCAATGGAGTCATCCAGAAAATTGGTTAAATGTGTATGAAGGTAAGGTGTAAACAAAATTCACTGTCTCTCTATGTACACACTACACACACACTTTCAAGTGCCCTATATGGAATTAGTCCTGTTAGATGTAAGTTTCTGATTGAGTGAGTTTCTATCTTATTTACCTGACTTGTGTAAAGGTGTTTTATGAGAGTTAGCATTGAAGTGTTTCTAGTTTCAAATAGACCTAAAACAGTTATCTTTTTTTTTTCTTTTAATTTTTTCTTATTATTCAAACCTCAAACTAAGGAGGCCTCAAATAAATAAATTTTTTATTCAAAGTTTTTCTTAATGAACTAAATTTAGGTACTTTAAGTAGATCAAATAAATATAAAAATTTAAATTTTTATCGTATAATTCAAACATCAGAAATAGAGCAAATTTTAAATGGGATGTAAAATGAAAAAAATAGTTGGAGATGATATTCCAATAAAAATATGGAAGTACCTTGGGAAATAAAGTATTGAATAATTTTCAAAGTTATTCAACTTGATATCGAAAAATAAAAAAAAAGTCTGATCAATTGGGGATAAATATTCTAGTTCCCTTAGTAAGAATGAAGGATATGTACAAAATTGTGCATCCTATAGGGTTAATAAGTCATACTATGAAATTTTGAGAAAGAGTAATCGAAAAAAGACTAAGGAAGGAGACTTTGATGATCGAAAATCAATTTGGATTTATGTTTAGAAGGTCGATAATATAAGCTATACATCTTTGCAAATTACTAATTGAAAAGTATTGGGAACAAAAACAAGACTTACATATGGTCTTCGTGGATTTAGAAAAAAATAAAGTACTAAGGGAAATTATATGGAGAGCTCTATAAAAGAGAGGTGTTAGGAATTAGGATATTTTATATTGAACTAATTAAAGCTTTGTTTGAAGATGTAATGACGAGAGTGAAGACTTTAGGTTGATTAACTGAAATGTTTCTCATAAAGATAAGGTTATATCAATAATAAGTTCTAAGTTCCTATCTTTTTACACTAATCATGCATTCAAGATACAATACCACGGTGCATGTTTATTATTTTGGTAGATGAGACAAAGTGAAGAAATAAATGTTAAACTTGCATGTTGGTGGTAAACGCTAGAATTGAAATGTTTTAGGCTTAGTAGAGTAAAGACAACATATATGGAATTTAAGTTTAGCAATATTAGACGTAATGAAACAATTATTTAGATAGGAGATGACGAGTTGTTAGAGAGTTTTGACTATTTAGGATAATTTTTTTTAAGGAATAGAGGGATTGAAAGAGATATCTTACATAGAATACAAGCGAGATGGATGAATTGAGAGCATCAGGTGTTCTTTGTGATCGTAAAGTACTTCTAAGACTTAAAGGAAAATTTTACAAAACGGTAATTAGATCTGCTATGTGGATGTGTGGACATGGAAAAGGAAAAACTCCGGGAGATATGTATTTAGACACCAATAAATGCTCTAGTTAGACAATGTAAACAAACTTAGTTAGCAATAGTAAAATAAGATAAAATTTATTTAAATATAAATGATGATATAGTAGGGGATAAAGTCTAATATATAGAATAATTTATATAGTCGACTCTCATCTAGTGGGATAAAACTTGATTGTTGGTTTGTTCAAGCCTCGAACAAGTCTTTGTAGCTGTTATTTTTTATATTGATTTGGTTTAGATTACCGTTTAAGCCTTATCCAGTAAGCAGGAAATGCTGTCAGTGTCAATTAATCCAAGAATTGGGATAATTGCCAGTTGAAATTGTAGGAGTCATTTAGCTGTACATTTTTTGACCGACTAACTTTTGATTTGCAACCTCAATGTTCTTTAATTAAATCAAGGTTAGTGGTTTACTAAATTCTGCATCAATCGTTACTTGGAATGCCAACTTAAACTTTTTACCCCTATGTTTGGATTGCAGTTCTGCATTACAGAAGAGGTCAAAAGATATCACTCACAGACTCCAACTCGAGGAAAATATTCTTCGACGATCTGTACGAGTGAGAGCCCAACCTAGGGATAGTTCCACGACTGGATTTCTCAGATATATCAACAAGTGGAAGGGGTTATGATCCACCAAACCCATCTCGTCAGTGCAGTGCCATTTAACAACCAAAAGGCAATCTGATATGCCAAATATTTTTGGGTTGGCTTCGTATCAAAGAATATTGATCCTGTTTCATCTCAATTTTTGGTATATTATGAAATCTTGTTTAATCGTGGACGTGTAACTAGCTCACAACTATCCACGGGCAGCAGGTGATTGACACTGAAGATGTGATCCCTATCTCTTCATCTTATCTTTGATCCCCCAACTGACTCATGGCGCTGCCTCTAATGTCTAACATTTGTAACTCCATTGGTTTTAGATCAAACCGTGAGGGTTGTAAAATATTACAGCTTGCATTGCCAATTCTTGTAAGCCATTTTCGGGCACTCATACTTGATGCAACATTGTGGATTTGCTCTTATGCAAGTGAGCCGTGTGAAGGCCTGGTTTCTGTTAAACCAGACCCTGACAGATGCGTGGTTGGGCGGGGAACAGTCCTCATGGTGGTCTAAAAAGGCCTGCTCCAGCGTATCAATCAGAAGACTTATCCGTTAAATCAGACCTAAGAAAGTGGTACCTAACCAAAAGATTTTTATTTCCAAAGCAAACAAAATAAATAAACAATACTAATATACTTTGTCTTACATATCATTTTAAGTAGAAAAAACGAAGCCACGCAGCCAAAGGACGTCCGCTCAAACTTCACCACAGCATCTACAAAGATCTCCCCGATGCAACCACACCCACCGATACAGACTTAACACGCAATAAAATGAGAAATTTCTTTATTTCCCCTCTTACTTTCACCAAAAAGTCCCCATAGTTTTAAAAATCACGTCCTTTAAATTTATGGAGTCTTTCCCTTTACCTTCTAATAAATTTTGATGTTCAATCGAGTTCGGTTTGCCAAAAGATAGTAGTAGTTAACAATTAAGAGGTGCGCGTGGTAAATTTGAGATTATTTTAAGGCTTTTGTGAAAGAAACAAGAAAATGAAAATCAAATTCCCAATTTAATCTGCTTTCCAGTGGTTTTCTCGAGTCCCGCAAATTGAGTCTCCTCTCCATGGCGTGCACCACCCAGTCCATGATCTCAGCTAACAGCTGCGTGTTCCCATCTCAGAGGTTCTTAGGGAGGAATCCACAGAGGGCAAAGTGCGGAAGCACCAGGATCTTATTCTCTGCCACGGCTTCTTCCTCCGGCCCCGACGAATCTGATTGCAACGACGAAGAGTGTGCTCCTGATAAGGAGGTATGCATCTCCACCTCCATCCCTTCCGCTTGATTCTTGTTCTCGCTATTTGTTTCCTCAATCTGTTTCCTTTTGTTAACCCTAATGCTACGTTGCCAAATTTAATTAGCCTTTGCGATGCAAACATCAATTCACATGATTTGGATACGTTTGGTTTGGTTTGGTTTTCGAGAGTCCCTTTTCTTTCTTCCATTAAGATAGGGTTGTCTAATTCATTTATGGGCAGTTTGTTTTCCCTTGTGTTGATAATCTGTCAAAATGTTGCCTTTTTACCTGATGTGGTGTGAATGGTCCATGTCCATGTCAATCTCCCTCCTTTTGGTTGTTGTTCTTGTCATCCGCGTTCTCACTTTTGCCATAACTCAATTACTTTTGTAAAACGTAATGTTATCATGCCAATTTAATCATTCTTTGCGATTTATAAATCAATTCACATGCTTCAATAATGTTGCCTTTTCCTTCTTCTTTGAGATTCCCCTTTCATGATTCCACTAAGATAGAGCTCAATTTTTTTTTCTTGGCAATCGGTTTTCTATTGGGTAGTTAATCTATTTCATCCCTTCTTTGATTCTTGTTCTTGCTATCCATGTTAACTTTTGCCCTGACTTGGATGATCATGGATTCCCTTGAGCCTGTGGCAATATTCTGGATACTTTTAGGGTTTTACTATGAGTAAGATTTTTTAGATGTCTATGCATCTAGATAACAATATTAGTCATTATTCATAGGATAAAAGCATACGTGTTTAAAATGGAGAGAATTCCTCAGTTCTTGTTTGATCATCTTTTAGTGTGGAAAGACGTTTATGTTTTAAATTGATCCAATATTACTAAGGATGTCAGCTGAAATGTGTGCTGAATGATGAGTATCCATATAGTCAACTCCAAGAAGTTGACACTGATCATTGCTTAATTTGTCAAACGTGGATCATGTTATGGCTTTCACCAATGAGCAAAATCATATGATAATAATGAAGTATAGATAAAAAACCAATTTGATAGTTGTAATGAATTATCTTAGAATAGGTTTTCAACAGCTTACAGAATTTTGAATAACCCTTCTGTTTTCCAGCTTGAAAGCAACTGATTCCTCCGCCAAACATTACCTAGCATTTCAGAAAGAACACTTTGTTCTTTCAATTTCTTTCTGCAAAGGCAAGACAATATTCCAAGCACAAGCTTACTTCACTCACTTTTGCAGGTCGGAAAGGTCAGCGTCGATTGGTTAGCTGCTGAGAGAACAAAGGTGGTCGGAACATTCCCACCTCGAAACAGGGGCTGGACTGGTTATGTAGAGAAAGATACTGCTGGACAAACAAACATTTACTCTGTGGAGGTTTTGCTATTTCTGCCTCATAATTTTCTGTAGTTCCTTTGCTTTTACATATTCTGCTGGTCACTTGTGTTTATAGAAACTAAATGTTCCCATAAGTTTGTACTTAAGAAGAGAATTATAAACATGAAGTTGTCTTTCCTCTTACCAAATCTTTGTCATCCAGCCAGCAGTTTATGTCGCAGATAGTGCGATAAGCTCTGGGACTGCCGGAACTTCACCTGATGGAGCTGGGAATACTCTAGCCGTAACTGGTGTTTTAGCACTTGTTTCGATCGCTGCAGCCTCTACCATACTTATTCAAGTTGGTAAAAATCAGCCACCAGTGCCGACTGTTGATTATTCTGGACCACCTCTCGGTTACTACATCAACAAGTTCAAATCAGTGCCGATAGTTGAAGCTTCAGTACGACCAGCACCTCAAACCTCTTCCACCGTCGAAGCTTCAGTTCCTCTTGAATTTTCAAGTTTTTCATCTGTAGAAGCTTCAATCACACCCCAGTCACAAATAGCTAATGCACAAGAAGCTAGGAAACAAGAGGTTGTTCCTGAAGTTCAAGTTGGATTAAGAGAGGCTGTTGTCGATGCTCGAAGTATGAGTGCAAGCATTGTTTCTTAAATGATGTTTGACTTGATTTGCGAGTAGTTCCTGTAGGAATTACAATTGTTTTTGCTGTGATTTATAGCCTAATTCTGTTGATCAATATGAGATGATGCTTATCTTTCAAACCATAAGTAACAATTTGCAATTATTTGTCATGTTGACAAATATGCTAACCTTTATTAACGTAGACGGGTTCAATAATAATACACACACATATATATTTAATAATTTCTCTCTTTATAAGAGGACTAGACTATCAATTTATTAATGCGGTATGATACTAGTTGCTTATATAATATGCTTATGTGTGTGCGTTTTCCTTTTCCAACGAGATTACATTTATTTATTTGTTTTATTGGATATATAGATGTACTTATATAGATCTGTGTGTAGATATTTTTTTCAATGTAATATGTTTCTCGTTTTATATATTTTCTCCAAAATGCAATGTGATATATTTTGTTGTTGGTGATGTTTATATTTACTTTTTGATGCGTTTTGTTTGTTGATGACGGTTGTATTTACTTTTTAATTATCGTTTGTTTATTTATCATTGTACTATAATTGATTGTGGCAAAAAGGTAAATACGCTCGTCCCCAGCGCCCCCGTCAACTCGTCCCAAGATTAACACGGAGGATATAAATTACGGGCGACTACTAGCCTTTGGAATAGTGACTAGTACATAAGGGAGGTATTTACTGTTGAGACCGAAAAGTAGTTAGAGGGGTGAATAGCTCGTCGCGTGCTCGTGTGCTTCGTTGCTTGTTTCTTCAAGGATGCGCAGCAGAAATACAAAGAAACAACTACAACAATGCTAACAAATGAATTTTACTTGGTATCCACCTCACAAGAGGTGACTAGTCCAAGGATCCACGCACACACACACCTCCACTAATAAACACTCCTTTATGGTAAATACCAAAGGCGGAGAAGCCCTACAACACTCTTAATACAAGAAGAAGGAAAGGGAAATAAAATACAAGCAAAAGCTTACACGTTATGCAGCGAAAACCCTAACCCTAACTTTTTGTTGTTGCTCGCCTCTTGATTTTGGATCACTAGCAAACCTTGCTCCAAGAACCCTTCAAGAACTGGCGGTTGAGTGGAGAAGAAGTGTGGAGGGCCGCTGGAGAGAATCGACGATGAATCGTAAAAGTCTCTACCGAAGGAATCGAACGCCTGCGGCTTTTATCGACGCTAACGGTCGGATCCCGATCTATTGGATTGCTCCCAATCGATCGGGGAGGCTTTGGATCGATCGGCTGATCGATCCAGAGCGCCTCTGTGCTCTCGGTAAATTGCCTGGATCGATCGGCTGATCGATCCAGAGCTTATCGTACGAAATCGCAACTCCCAATCGATCCACTGATCGATTGGGGTATCTGGATTGATCGACCGATCGATCCAGCGCTGTTCTGTGCGATCGCGCACTTGTCCCAATCGATCCACTGATCGATTGGGAGGAGGTTGTCGCAAGACTCGCCCAATCGATCGGCCGATCGATTGGGCATGAGCCAATCGATCGGCTGATCGATCCAGCTCATGATTTCTCCCTAAAATCAAGTCTAAAGCCTCCTAAACCAACATCTGGTCACCCATGACCTGTTGGTTCATCGTGCCTAGCATCCGGTCACCCTTAACCTGCTAGAACTCGCTCACCAAGTGTCCGGTCAATCCCTTTGACCCACTTGGACTTTTCTCCTCTTGCCAAGTATCCGGTCAATCCCTTGACCTACTTGAACTTTCACCAGATGTCTAGTCAACCTTGACCCATCTGGATTTTCGCCATGCCTGACTTCACTCACCAGGACTTCTCATCTGCCTGGCTTCTCTCACCAGGACTTCCAACTGCCTAGCTTCACTCATTAGGACTTTCCATCTGCCTGGCTTCACTCACCAGGGCTTTCACTTGGCTTCACTCACCAAGATTTTCATACTGCCTAGCTTCACTCACTAGGACTTTCACCTGGCTTCACTCACCAAGATTTTCTCACCGCCTAGCTTCACTCACTAGGTCTTTCACCTGGCTTCACTCACCAGGATTTTCTCTCTGCCTAACTTCACTCACTAGGTTTTTCACCTGGCTTCACTCACCAGGATTTTCCTTCTGCCTAACATTCCAGTTAGGACTTTCCCAGTCAAGTATCCGGTCAACCTTGACCTACTTGACTCTTCTACAACCAAAATTGATCAAGCCCTGATCAGTGGAGAATTGCACCAACAATCTGCCCACATGAACAACTGCACCTGCACTTGTCCATTTCATCGATGTCTTGTATTGTCAAACATCGAAACCCAAACCAAGACTCAAACTTAGTCAACCAGGTCAACCTTTACCTTTGGGATATTGCACCAATAATCTCCCCCTTTTTGATGTTTAACAATACCACATTTAAGTTAGGCTAATTCCCATAGCCTCAACTTCCTTCATGCCACTAGGTAATGAAGGCTTGAGTTACAACCTACATTCTCCCTCTAAGAAGGCAGACTTAAATCCTACATTCTCCCCTTATTGGCACACATCAAACAAATTCACTTGTTGATGCCACTTCTTGTTGAAAACTCTCCCCTTTGAGACTCTCCCCCTGAAGAGTTGCTCATCGTTGTTCACAACTTCACTCATTGTGATCAACACGATAATGAAGGTCCCATACCCTTTATTTATCCTTAACCCTATATTCTCCCCCAATGTAGACAAATGCCCAACCTTGAGTATTTATAAATTTAAACAATGAAGATAACCACTCTCCATTGTAATCCAATGCTCAACCTTGAGCATTTTTACTAAAGAAGGTTAACCACCTTCTAAGGTGTATGAAAAATAATTTTCATGTCCTTAAAGAGTACCGCCCCCTAAAGACATGGTCGTACCTTCTGTCATTGCACCAACAATGACTTGGAATCCCTAAACCTTTAGAAACCCCAAATTTAGAAGTTTAGAGGTTCAAATGTTCAATTTTGAAACCAAACCTCAACCTAAATTTCAATTTAGTCTTCCTTAACCAATCCATCCTTGTTTTCAACATGAAAACACCCTTTTTATGTATACAAATGTATTTTGAGGGGTTAGGAATGGTTACCTAGACTAAAATAGGTTCGGAATGCTGAAATCAGGCTTTCCTAGCCAAAAGCAGCATCTTCGATCGATTGGAGTTAGGTTCCAATCGATTGAACCAGCTTGAATCGATCGACCGATCGATTCAGAAGGGGTTGGATCGATCGATGGATCGATCCAGAAGGCTTTTGTTCGCGAGAAGCCTGCTCTCAATCGATCGCCCGATCGATTGAGACCCTTCAATCGATCGCCCGATCGATTGAGGTCTGATAGTTATTGAAATTTCATTTCAGTCAACTTCAGAAACCCCTAGAAAATTTTACAAAATTCTAAAAATCATAAAAATTGGTGTAGACATTATTTGGAGTATATATTATCATGGAAAAATAGTTTTCTAAGAAAATACTTCATATTTTCAAAGATTGACACAAACTTGAAAACCTACAAAAACTTTAGTGTTTTCTTCAAGTTTGTGTCTAACTATTCAATGATGATTACTATCAAAAGATAGCCTTCACCAAGGTTTTCCAAAAGCATTTTAAAATGATTTTCAAAACCAATATCCCACCATGTTCCTTGGGTTTAATGCACATGACTTGTACATTAGCTTTCCCAATGATGGGAAAACACATAACTATGTGTTTTGATGAATTTAAAACTCAAAAGAATGCACTAAATCAACATCTTGAGTTTTGTTCATCATCCTAACATCTCACTTGTATCTAATGTGCACTAAAACACATACACGTCACCTTATGGATCTTTGTGAGATATAAAATTTGGTTTTGCCCTAGCCGAGGGATCATGCATATCTATCTAGGCATTTTATGGATATTGAACATCCACCTAGGATGTCACTTGTTGATACTTGTTGATAAATGCCATTTGTCCTTAATTTTAAGGAAATAAACATAATGCATGATAATGTTATGTCATACATCAAAATGAAATAGCTTTCAAAAGAAAGATTCCTATAACTACATGATGTATGTATGACATGACATGATATTTTTATGTTTTTCATCATAAAGTATGAATGCAAAAAATAATCATGATGTCATGGCATATAATGAGTAAACAATCATGGCAATGTTTAGCATAAGTAAAATACCTAGATTACCTATCTAAGTGCCCTTAAGCCTTAGTTAAATTAAAAATTAAACCTAGATTGCCCTCTAAACTCTCCAAGAAAATGCCAAAACCTAAATTGACATTTCTAGTTCTCTTGATTAACTTATGCCAATTGAAATTAAGCTTATTCCTCAAATATTGACATATTTCATTTTTCCTCAAGAGTAGCATTAAGAAAATACCAAAATCCCAACCTGGTATTTATTATATTTTCCCAAATTTGTGCCATTCTAAAATAAAATCAATACTTCTCAAATTTGACACATTTTACTCTTTCAAAGAGTAAATCATAAATCTATTTCATTTTCAAAGGCCAATAATAACCTTGAAAATGCTCCTTGAGTGTCAATTTCTTCAAAGTTGGGTTAACTATCCTTCTTCTTAGAGTTGACAATCTCTAACCCATCTATGGGGTAGAGAAAATGCTCCTAGGAACCCAAAACCTATTGGTGCTCCTTGGATGCTCTAGGTATTCACTAGGGATAACTTCCCTAGATACCTTTCTAGTGACCTTGTTTGGCTTCTTAGAAGCCTTGGTCATATTTTCTAGGTCAACTCTAGGGATTGCTTCCCTTGTGACATTCTTTGTGACTTTCTTAGACTTCTTAGAAGTCTTAGTCACATTTGTTGCAAAAATACTCTTAGGGATAACCTCCCAAGTATTCTTGACTTGACCACTAGACCTAGGGTTTGTTCCATAACTATATGGAACTCTATGGTAGGAAATTACATCCTTCTTGACCTTTGGTTTGTATCCCAAACCTTTATGGCCATTGGATGACTTTGATACTCCTAGCCCTAGGTTTTGCTCATTTTGCCCTATTAGGATATTTTCCATCCTTTTTAGGGTCTTTTCCATTTTATCAAGTCTTGACCTCAAGACTTGATTTTCTTCCCATAAATCCCTAGATTTTGGTTTTCTATTTAATCCTTGAGTGTTTTTATTTCTAGGCGTATAGTTATTGATCTTAGTGTTCTTGCCTAGATTTTTATCTACATTCCTAGCCCTAGGTTGAGAGGTTTTTGCATGAAAAGCTACATGATTTTCCTTAACTTTATCATGCTTCCTATTTTCATGGTAAATAGAATTAAAATGATATAAGTTAGAACTAGCATGCTTTTTACCATAATTTAAAAGGGTAGGCTCAATAAAAGTTACCTTCCTTTTTACCTTGGAGGCTCCCTCTTGAGTTGAGCTTCCTCCTTGAGCCTTGACCACCTTCTTCCCCTTGGGACATTGACTCTGGTAATGTCCCTTTTGATTGCACAAAAAGCACACAATGTGCTCCTTGCTCCTTTTTGTTCCGGGGATGATCTCCTTGGGCTTCTCCTTGCCCTTGGGTGCCACTTGGCTCTTTTTCTTGGCCAAGTTGGGACACTTGCTCTTGTAGTCTCCATTCTCTCTACACTCAAAACATATAATATGATTTTTGTTATTTATTGAACTATTTATACCTTCTTGTGTAGGGATGACACTTGGTCCTCCATGTGATGTGGATGTAGAGGCTTCCTCTTGATCCGATAGTGATGCTCCTCCGTTAGATTTGTCTTGACTTGTGGAGGTGGAAGCTTCTTCATCCCTTCTTGACCTGGATGTGGAGACTTCTCCTTCTTCTTGATCCGGTGTCACCAAAAATTTCTCCCCCTCAATCCTAGAGGTGGAGGCTTCATCATCTTCTTCATCCTCTTGCCCATTAAACAAGGAATATGCTCCTTCCTTGTTCTTTTGGTTGTACTCCTTTGAGGATGATGCTTCTTGGACTTCTTCTTCTTCGGAAGTTGAGCATCTCTCAACTTCGGAGTCCTCTTCCTCTTGATTTTGCTCCAATGAGTCACCCTCTTTGGATTCTTCTTGGATTGGTGCAGTGGAGGGGATCTCATGAATTGATGCCAATTTGCTCCATAGCTCCTTGGCATCCTTGAACTCTCCAATTTTGCATAGAATTGTGCTAGGCAATAAATTAACCAATAATTTGGTTATCTTGTTATTTGCTTCGCACCTTTGGACTTGCTCCGGGCTCCATTTGCTCCTCTTGAGAACTTTTCCCTTTGAATTCGTTGGAGCTTCGAAGCCTTCCATAAGAGCAAACCATTGCTCTATCTCCACCATTAAGAAGTTTTCGATCCTTGATTTCCAAAGATCGAAGCTTGTAGATGTGTATGGTGGAGCCACCCTTATGTCAAATCCAAGTCCATCTTAGAATTGCATCTTGAAGTTGTGCTTCTTGAATTCTTTGACTTTGATGAATTTGCTCCAACTTCTTCACCCTCTAGCTTTGCTTGTTTTGTTTGGCCCTTCCGGCGATGATTCCGGTGAAGAGCGACCTCACTCTGATATCACTTATTGAGACCGAAAAGTAGCTAGAGGGGGGGGGGGGTGAATAGCTCATCGCGTGCTCGTGTGCTTCGTTGCTTGTTTCTTCAAGGATACGCAGCGGAAATACAAAGAAACAACTACAACAATGCTAACAAATGGATTTTACTTGGTATCCACCTCACAAGAGGTGACTAGTCCAAGGATCCACACACACACACACACACCTCCACTAATAAACACTCCTTTATGGTAACTACCAAAGGCGGAGAAGCCCTACAACACTCTCAATACAAGAAGAAGGAAAGGGAAACAAAATACAAGCAAAAGTTTACACGTTATGCAGCGAAAACCCTAACCCTAACTTCTTGTTGTTGCCCGCCTCTTGATCTTGGATCACTAGAAAACCTTGCTCCAAGAACCCTTCAAGAACTGGCGGTGGAGTGGAGAAGAAGTGTAGAGAGCTGTTGGAGAGAATCGGCGATGAATCGTAAAAGTCTCTACCGAAGGAATCGAACGTCTGCGACTTGTTGGAACCCCAAAGTGTTTTGATGTGATCAAACAAGCTAAGTTAGGTCCTGCGTTTGTTTAACCCTTGTGTCTAAGTGTGCAGGAGCTTAGGAACACAGGAAGTCGAGAGGAAGACGCGGCTAGAGAGAAGGACGGCACGGGAGAGAGCCGACGGGCTCGGTGCGTCCGAGGGATGAGGTGACCGTGGAAGAGTACACTGATGGACGAGAAGAATGTGCACGACGTTCGAGGGACGAGAAACCGGGAAGGAAGACTACTCGAGGAGAAGGCCGGAACTTGGGTTCGGGTAAGCCTTATTTCGGATGGCCGAGATCACCCAAGCTAGCGGAGCCGGAGTTGAAGACCCGGACCGAGACGAGCTGAACCGAAACAGAGCGACCGGATGGAAAAAGTCAACCAGAGTTGACTTTTGGGGTTGGGACGCCCAGAGCTGACCGGGGCGCCCGGAACCCTCCGGGGCGCCCGGACCGAAGTTGTTGACCAGATCGAGTCAAACTCGATCTGAACGTTGGAGGATAAAGTTTTATCCCCCCAGGGCGCCCGGAATCCCTTCGTGGCGCCCCGACCAGTGCTATAAATATAGCACTGGTTTGCACAGATCATTGAACTCACTTGTAATCAGTTTTCTCTGTGCTTTCAATTCTGTTTCTTTTATTTGTGCTGTCAACGTTGTAAAGAGGCTACTCCGTCCAAAGGTGATAAACAGATAGTGCGCTTACTTTCTTTGGATTAGCAATCCCCTGATTATCTCTTGTGTCTACTCTTTTCTTTTAGTCTCTTAGTTTTATTATTACAAGTGTCTTTTAAATTAGTTGAATATCCGAGAAGGGTTTTTGGTTTAATTTTTGTAGGGCAATTCACCCCTCCCCTCTTGCCGGCCTCCAAAGGGACCTACAAGTGGTATCAGAGCAAGACGCTTCAGGAGGACTAATCGCCGATCGAAGCAACAAGATGGCCGGACCAAGCATCGTTCCACCAAAATTCGAGGGGGACTTCATAGACTGGAAGCGACGTATGGAGGTATTCCTAAGAACTGATTTCGAAATTCGGTTTATTATGAAATATGGTTTTATAGCTCCGATGAATCAAGATGGAGAAGAAAAAGAAGAGAGCCATTGGACAAAGAAGGAGCAAAATGAGTCTGTAGCAAACAGCCGTGCGGAATACCACCTGTTGAGCGTGTTGCCGCCTCAAGAGGTCACCGCATCGGAAGCTATTCATCTGCCAAAGAACTTTGGGAGAAATTCCTAGAACTCCACGAAGGCACATCCGAAGCGAAGCTCGCTAGAAGAGACAGCCTCCGGAACAAGCTAATGAACATCCGACTGGAAAAAGGTGAGAAGGTAGCCAGTCTACACGCAAAGGTAAAAGAACTGATTACTGGTCTCGAGAACCTCGGAGAAACGGTAACAAATCGGGAAACAATATGCTACGCACTCAACGCGTTTCCCAAAACTTCAGAATGGACATCAATCGTCGACGCCTACTACATTTCGAAAGACCTGGAGGTAAGTAGTTTGGAAGAACTGTTCTCCACTCTTGAATTGCATGAAACCAGGTGTGCAGGAACAAAGGAATCAAGCCAGATGATTGCGCTAAACGCAACCAAAAGGGATGAACCCGAGTCAGACTCAGAGGATGATCAGGAAGCGTACATGGTAAGAAACTTTAAAAAGTTTGTTTAGAGCTAATAAATTTAAAGAAATGCAGAATAAAAAGAATCCTAGGAATAGAAGAAAAGTGCGTTGCTACCAGTGTCAAAAGGAAGGACACTTAAGAGAGGATTGCCCAGAACTAAAGAAGGACAAAATGAAGACACCCAAGAAACACAAGAACCTAAAAGCCACTTGGGACGACACTTCATCATCTGAGTCCGAGATTCAAGAATATGCGGGGATAGCACTGATGGCAAGGTACGAAGGACAAAGTACATCAGAACCCAGCATCGATGAAGGGGGAGCGACCTCAGATGGAAGTAGCGAACCAGGGAGAGATTCAGGCTTCAAGTCTGATATGGTAAGTGAGGTATGCCTCTTACCCCCTGATGAACTTTACTTTGGCATTAAGGCAATGTCTAAATCCATGTATAAATTAGAAAATAAAAATATCAAATTAGAAAATGAAATTTTAGAAACAAAAAGAATTTTGGCAAAATCATGTCTTATAGAGGATTTTGATAAATTGAAAATTGAAAATGAAAAACTAAAGGAAGAAATAGAAAGATTGAAAAAAAATCTAATGGTTCAAATATTTCTACTTTTAGAAATTATAGAGGTTTAAATTGGTATTATAGATTTCATCAAAGTCAAATTAGAAATATATGAAAAAACTATGTACCCAGGAAATACTTGGTTAATCCTATAGGTAGGAACCTCTATTGGGTTCCGAAAGTATGTTTAATTTAAAATTAAAATTAGACTTAGCATTTTCAGCAAGGAAATTAAACAACTAATTTCATTATGAGACTTTGTCTAAGGAAGTGGTTGTTACTCCAATAACCAAGAAGGCCTAGTGCCTCGCTACGATCTGAAAGCCAAGTATCGAAATGAAAAGTTTAATTGACTAACTGAAAAAGCATTAATTTAAATTACTTAATGGTTTAAAAGAGTTATTCAATTTGTGTTAGAAAATATTTAAAATTTTTTAACTTGACTTAGAATTTTTTTTATTATTACCTTAGAAATTTTTATGAAAATTGACTTAGAAATTTTTTATGAAAGTTATCTTAGAATTTTTTATAAAAATTGCCTTAAAATTTTTTTTTTTAAAAAAATTCTGAGGAGTGTCTTTACTTAGACATTTTAATTTTTTTTTTAAAAATTTACCTTAGACTTGTTTATAACCCCAATTTTTATGTAATCAAAGGGGGAGAAGTATGTTAAGTCTAGGGGGAGGTAATATAGTTTTTCAATTGAAAAATATTTGGATTTATTTGAATATAAATTGTTTTTATTGCATATGTTTACCCTAACTTAACTTGGGTTGCTCACATTAAAAAGGGGGAGATTGTTTGAACCCCAAGGTGTTTTGATGTGATCAAACAAGTTAAGTTAGGTCCTGCGTTTGTTTAACCCTTGTGTCTAAGTGTGCAGGAGCTTAGGAACACAGGAAGTCGAGCGGAAGACGCGGCTAGCGAGAAGGACGACACGGGAGAGAGCCGATGGGCTTGGTGTGTTCGAGGGACGAGGTGACCGAGGAAGAGTACACCGGTGGACGAGAAGAATGTGCACGACGCTCGAGGGACGAGAAACCGGGAAGAAAGGCTGCTTGAGGAGAAGGCCGAAACTTGGGTTCGGGTGAGCCCTATTCCGGATGGTCGAGATCACCCAAGCTAGCGGAGCCGGAGTTGAAGACCCGGACCGAGACGAGCTGAACTGAAGCAGAGCGACAGGACGGAAAAAGTCAACCAGAGTTGACTTTTGGGGTCCGGGCGCCCGGACCCCTCCGGGGCGCCCGGAACCCTCCGTTGCGCCCGGACCGAAGTTGTTGACCAGATCGAGTCAAACTCGATCTGAACGTTGGGGATAAAGTTTTATCCCCCCAGGGCGCCCGGAACCCCTTCGGGGCGCCCCGACCAGTGCTATAAATATAGCACTGGTTTGTACAGATCATTGAACTCACTTGTAATCAGTTTTCTCTGTGCTTTCAATTCTGTTTCTTTTATTTGTGCCGTCAACGCTGTAAAGAGGCTACTCCGTCCGAAGGAGATAAACAGATAGTGCGCTTACTTTCCTTGGATTAGCAATCCCCTGATTATCTCTTGTGCCTGATCTTTTCTTTTAGTCTCTTAGTTTTATTATTACAAGTGTCTTTTAAATTAGTTGAATATCCGAGAAGGGGTTTTGGTTTAATTTTTGTAGGGCAATTCACCCCTCCCCTCTTGTCGGCCTCCAAAGGGACCTACACGGCTTTTATCGACGCTAACGGTCGGATCCCGATCTATTGGATTGCTCCCAATCGATCGGGGAGGCTTTGGATCGATCGGCTGATCGATCCAGAGCGCCTCTGTGCTCTCGGTAAATTGCCTGGATCGATCGGCTGATCGATCCAGAGCTTATCGTACGAAATCGCAACTCCTAATCGATCCACTGATCGATTGGGGTATCTGGATTGATCGACCGATCGATCCAGCGCTGTTCTGTGCGATCGCGCACTTGTCCCAATCGATCCACTGATCGATTGGGAGGAGGTTGTCGCAAGACTCGCCCAATCGATCGGCCGATCGATTGGGCATGAGCCAATCGATCGGCTGATCGATCCAGCTCATGATTTCTCCCTAAAATCAAGTCTAAAGCCTCCTAAACCAACATCTAGTCAGTCATGACCTGTTGGTTCATCGTGCCTAGCATCCGGTCACCCTTAACCTGCTAGAACTCGCACACCAAGTGTCCGGTCAATCCCTTTGACCCACTTGGACTTTTCTCTTCTTGCCAAGTATCCGATCAATCCCTTGACCTACTTGGACTTTCACCAGATGTCTAGTCAACCTTGACCCATCTGGATTTTCCCTGTGCCTGGCTTCACTCACCAGGACTTCTCATCTGCCTGGCTTCTCTCACCAGGACTTCCAACTGCCTAGCTTCACTCATTAGGACTTTCCATTTGCCTGGCTTCACTCACCAGGGCTTTCACTTGGCTTCACTCACCAAGATTTTCATACTGCCTAGCTTCACTCACTAGGACTTTCACCTGGCTTCACTCACCAAGATTTTCTCACCGCCTAGCTTCACTCACTAGGTCTTTCACCTGGCTTCACTCACCAGGATTTTCTCTCTGCCTAACTTCACTCACTAGGTTTTTCACCTGGCTTCACTCACCAGGATTTTCCTTCTGCCTAACATTCCAGTTAGGACTTTCCCAGTCAAGTATCCGGTCAACCTTGACCTACTTGACTCTTCTACAACCAAAACTGATCAAGCCCTGATCAGTGGAGAATTGCACCAACAATCTGCCCACATGAACAACTGCACCTGCACTTGTCCATTTCATCGATGTCTTGTATTGTTAAACATCGAAACCCAAACCAAGACTCAAACTTAGTCAACTAGGTCAACCTTGACCTTTGGGATATTGCACCAACATTTACCTCGGCTTTGCCGAAATTCGAACCCCAGACCTCATTGTGGCAACACCTCATGCGCTAGCCACTAGGTCCATCCGAGGGAAAAATAACTGTATGGGTAAACTTTTTATAGTGACCGACACTACCGCCGAAACGGCGATACCACTTAATTGATAAGAGCCTGCGCGGGGGGTGCTCGAACCTGGCACCTCAGTCAAAGGGTACAACGTCATAACCAGAGCACCCCTGATTCGATTGTAAAAAAATTATATGGGTAAACTTTTTATAGTGACCGACACCACCGCCGAAACGGTCACTTATCAGAAACCCCCGAAGGAATTTTTAGGTGAACGATACCATTTAATTGATAAGAGCCTGCGCAAGAGGTGCTCGAACCTAATACCTCAGTTAAAGGGTACAACATCATAATCAAAACACCCTGATTTGGTTGTTTGTACTATAATTGATTGATATATATAAAGTTATTTTTAATATTAGTTTTGTTTCAATATTATTTAATGTTTTATATTAAATTATATTGTGTTAATATTGTTTACTTTTTCTATTTGATTTCTGACTTCCTTATGTAAATTTGCAGTTGACTTTTTTTATCTGAGATTGTTCCTGTTCACTCTTATCTAAATCGACAGCTATTTCAATCATTTTAATTTGAGAGTATAATCAAACACCATCAACTTTTAAAAATGGAAGGTGATATAATTCATAAGGAGAATACAAACAAACGAACATATTATTCAAAAAAATGGACATCAATAATGTAAAAATAGACAAAAAGAGGAAGAGGAAGAGAAAGAAAAGTATAGTCCAGTCTATCATTTCTTAGCCTTTCTGATCTTTTGTGGATTATAAAAATTTGTATAAAATCCGATTAAAAAATTGAAAAAAAATCTTGATAGAACTGCAAAGAAACCATTTTTTAAATTAAGAACATTTTCTACGTAGATGTATTCCCAATTCAAATCAATAAAGTTCATTTAAGAACATTGCTTTTGAGCTGCCGGCTCAACCCATGGTAAAGCTCAATATGAGTTTTTATACTTTAAATGGATATAAATTTTAACTCGGGACTTGGAATCAGACTTTGTCTATCATCATACATATAAAATTTGAAAACCTACGTTTGTTACGGTTGAAACCAAAATCGTCAAATTTTCAACCCTAAATTCCACCGTTTAAATACTTTTCAGGATCTTTTTACTATTTTTGATAATTTTTAATTTTTTGGATATTTACGGTAATTTTTATATTTTTGGTATTTTTAGAGAGGATTTGTCTTGATCCAGGTCTTGATTTGAGTTAAGATCGTTAAGATAATTACTTTTATTTTTAGGTAAAAATCTATTTCATTTCTTTACAAGATTAGAATTAAGATCTATTAATTGTAATTTTGTTCTTTATTTGAGTCTTACGTTGTGGTCTATATAAGAGTCATATTTAGATATTGAGAAATTAACCTCGAATTTTAATAAAAATTTTTCTTCTTGGAGGTTCCTTTTCTCATCTTCTCCTTAATCTTTCCTCTTCCCATCAGCCCGCAGGATAATCACTATCCTACCCGGTGTCAGTTGGTATCAGAGCGCGAGAAGGTCATCAACAGATCTAATGGTGGGTTATTGTGGTTGTAGCCGCGGTCGCAACAACATGCCGGCTTCAACGGAGGAAGCTGAGCATCGTGGTCATAGTGTCCAGGACATAAGGACGATTGAGGATTTACGGAAGCAAGTTGCAGATTTAACCCAGCGTATGGTGGGGCGAGATCTTGAAGATTGTGAGATTTCAGATCGTGGATCTGAGTCTTTCTTTGAGAACCCATATTACCGATGAGACTCACCTTAGGAACGCCGTAGATGAGAGGAGCCTACTGGTAGGGGTGTAAATGAGCCAAGCCGCTCGTGAGTTATTCGAAGTTCGATTCGATAAAAGTCCGTTTGAGCTCGTTTAATGAGGCTCGTTAAGATAAACAAACCAAGCTCAAGTTTCACAATATTCGGCTCGTTAGCTCGTGAACATGCTCGTTAAGCTCATGAATCAACTTTTAAATAAAAAAATAATAGTTTTGATATTGAATTTATAGATTTTACACTCTACTTATGAAAAACATAGACAAATATATTAAATTTATTTATTAGAATAAAATTATAAAATTTAACAAGAATATTACAATTTTTTTTTAAAAATATATAATTTAGTATTTAATTAATATTTAAATTTATAATTTATATTTATTAAGCTCGTTTAGGCTCGATAAAAGCTCGTGAGCCATGAATATATTCGTTAAATAAAGCTCGAGCTCGACTCGATTATAAACGAGCCAAACTCAAACATCCAAGAGTTTGGCTCGGCTCGATTACACCCCTACCTACTGGAGACTTCGGATTTCGGGATCTGCCTGAATTTTCTGGTTTGTTGCAAGCAGAGGACTTCATCAACTGGATCAATGAAGTGGAGTGGATCTTCAATTACAAGCCAGTTCCAGATCAGATAAAAGTGAAGTTAATTGCCATCAGACTCAAAAGGTGAGCATCAGTATGGTGGGAACAGATACGGCGCTCTCAAGACAAACAAGGTAAATCCTAAATGATTGTCTGGGAAGATATGAAGGAAAACATAAAGGAACACTTCCTTCCCTTCGCCTGCACCTAAACTCTATTCCAGCAACTTCACTCATTAAGATAGGGTGCGAGATCGGTTGGCGAATAAACAAAAGAGTTTTTCAAGCTAGTAGCTTAAAATGATCTATCTGAGACGGAGGAAGCAGATGGCGCATTACTTAGGGGGTCTGCGCTTAGCCTTGCAAGATTCCCTCAGTCTTCATTCACTCTTGAAGGTGTCAGAGGCCTTTCAGTATGCATCGATGGCTGAAAGGCAACAAAAAGGAAACCAGTGGAGTGAGACGACTAGAATAATCGACAAGCTCACCCTCAAAATTCTCATCCTTCATAACAGGAGCCACCGAGGCAACCATCGCAATGACCACCACAACGGTCACTACATGTTTACTCTAAGGTCCTTGTCAGATGTTATCAATGTGACGAACAAGGATATATGGCACACCAATGCAGAATGCCCTCTTCTATTGATCTGAAGGGGCAAAAACTTATTGATCGAGGAAGAAGTGATGGAAGATACAACAACAATTGGTGATTTGATATATGAAGCATCTGATGAAGTAATTTATGGCAATGGTCATGAGACTTTAATCATTCATAAGAGTCTGCTGACTCTCAAGGGTGATGCTAGGGATGATTAGTTGAGAACCAATATTTTTCATACTACCTGCATCATTGCGGATAAAGTTTGTAAGATGATTATTGACAGCGGCAGTTGTGAGAATGTAATATCCGCAGAGGCTGTTCAAAAATTACAACTGAAGACAGACCACCATTCTAAACCCTACAAGTTATCTTGGCTGAATAAAGAAAGTGAGGTAACAATAGATCAGCGATGCCTCATTTCCTTTTCAATTAGCAAATATTTTGATAGTGCTTAGTATGATGTGGTGGTCATGGATGCATGCCATATATTGTTGGGGTGACCTTGGCAGTATGATCGTAGTGTATTCATGATGGGTAGAAGAATTCCTATACCCTTAACGTTAAGGGAAAACAAATTATGTTGGCGCCACGGCGAAAAGGAACTACTCTAATTCCGATAGATAAAAATACTAATCTACTTTCAATATCTAGGTTTTTAGATGAAGTAGAGCATGGAGTTGTATATGCTTTGCTACCATGCCAAAGCATTGCTTTGACCATGGATGCCGAGTTACCAATCGAAGTACAACAACTACTAGTGGATTTTGATGAGTTGATGCTGGAGGATCTTCCTTCTGGGCTATCGCCTATGTGAGATATCCAACATCAGATTGACCTTGTTTTGAAATCTAGTTTTCCTAATAGGCCAACTTATTGCCTTAGCCTTAAGGAAGCAGAAGAATTGTAGCATCAGGTGGTGGAGTTGCTAGAAAAGGGATACATCCGAGAGAAGATGAGCCCCTATGCAATTCTTGCCCTACTAGTACTGAAGAAGGATGACTCATGACATATGTGTATCGATAGCAGAGCCATCAATAAGATTACAATGAAGTACAAGTTTCCAATTCCTTGCTTGGACGACATGTTGGATTAGCTATCTGATTCTAATATCTTCTAAAAAATCGACCTTAAAAATGGATACCACTAGATCAGAATAAGGCTTTGTGATGAATGAAAGATGACATTCAAGACACAACATGGGATATATGAGTAGATGGTCATGCCTTTTGGATTGTCTAATGTGCCCAGCACCTTCATGATGTTTATACATAAGATCTTATGGCCCTTTATGGGAAAGTTTGTGATGATATACTTTGATGACATCCTCGTTTACAGTCTGCCATAGGCATCACACTTCGATCATCTCCGTGTTGTATTAAAAAAGTTGAAAACGGAGTGCTTATTTGTAAACAAGAAGAATTGCACTTTCTTTACTACATCGATAATTTTCCTCGGCTTTATTGTGTCTACTGATGGTGTACATGTAGATCAAATAAAGATAGATGAAGTCCGGGAGTGGCCTCAACCGAGGACCTTGCACAATGTCAGAAGATTCCATGACTTAGCTTCTTTCTATGGCCGGTTCATAAAAAATTTTAGCACTCTGATTACTTCTATCACCGATTGTCTCAAGGGAAGGGAGTTCAAGTGGCCTGAAGAAGCAAAGGATAGCTTTGAATTGGTCAAACAAAGGATGACCGAAGCACCAGTTCCGAATCTTCATGATTTTGATAGATTATTCGAGGTCAACTATGATGCATCCAACATATGTATTGAGGGCGTTTTGAGTCAATTTGGGCGACTAGTTGCTTTCTTCAGCAAGAAGCTCTCTGAGTCTAAGAAAAATTATTCTACCTACGACTTGGAGTTCTATGCTATTGTTGTTGGTTGCTACTCGGAATACCGTCCTAGTTCCCTTGTACAAAAATTTGTACAATCATAGAACTATCCTAGCTACCCATGTGCTCTACTAAAGTTAAATTTGAATTGTAAATGATGCTTAACATTATTAATCCAAATTTCCCCTTTAGAAGTTAATCTTGGATTGGGAACGAAACTTAACATTCTTACCCCAAGTTCAACCGATGTGATCTTCCTAAGTTAAACCATATTACAGAAGTTATCAAATATCTATTTCTAAGATTGGCTTCCAGGTTAAACATGGCGAGGCACTAGGCCTTCTTGGGTATGGGATCATCCACCACTTCCTAGACAAAGCCTCACAGAGAAATTGAATATTTAACTTCTTACAGTAAACTATATTTAACTATAGAGACCTCAATAGAAACACATTATCGAAACATGAAATCGAAAAATAAAATCAATAATAAAAATGATAACTTAAAACTGATAACCTCTTGTGTTTGGTTTTACAAGATCTATACAAAAGGATGAACTAGTCATGATACGGAAACTAATAACTAGTTATACCTTTCGTAACTTATAGACCTCATGATCTTCTATTGTATTCTTTTCCTTCTCTTGAACGTCGTATGGGCGACGATCTTCCAAGAGGTAGTCCACCCAAGCTTCTTCCAAAGATTCCAAGATCCGGCCACCAACTATCCTCCAAGGGATGCTAGACAAGAGAGCTTCCTTCTCTTCTTCTTCTTCTCCTTCAAGCAACCGACCACCAAGAGATCACCACCAATTGATGTCGCCGGCCTCCAAGAGAGAAAACAAAAGGAGAGAAGAGAAAAAGCAAGGGCCGACCACCAAGGAAGAATAGAGAGGAATAGTAGATGTGTTATTGGGTGAGACACCCTCTCCTTCTCTTTTATATTCCTTGGTCTTGGCAAAAAAGGAAAGTTTTGTAACAAAAAATAAAACTTCCTTTCTTATCATAGCATGGTCGGCCACAAACTTGTTCTCCAAGCAAGGAAAGATTTTAAACAAAAATTAAAATCTCTCTTTTAAAATCCCTTTGGATAGTTATAAAAGGAATATTTTATAAATTAAAATATCTCTCTTTTAAATCCTTTTATGGATATCTATAAAAGATAAAAATAAAACATGGTTTCAAAAAAAGGAAAGTTTTATAACAAAAATTAAAATCTTTCTTTCATATTATATATAACTATAAATAAGGAAAGATTTCAAATCTCTTTTTTATTCCTTTGTAGAAAGCTATAAAAGGAAAGATTTTAAAATTTAAAACTCTCTTTTAAAACCAACATAAAAGGAAAGTTTTTAACAAAATAAAAACTCCCTTTTATTTCCTTTTATGACCAATCTAAAAAAGGAAAGTTTTATATTAAAATAATCCTTTTAAATCCTTTTTATGGATCTTTATAAAAGGAAAGATTTTACAAAAAATAAAACTTCCTTCTTCTTGTGTGTGGCCGACCCCTTGCTTGGGTACCAAGCAAGGCTTGGTTGACCCTAGCTTGGGCTCCAAGCTTAGCTTGGCTGACCCCTTGCTTGGTCTCCAAGCAAGCCTTGGCCGACCCTAGCTTGAGCCTTAAGAAGCTAGGCTTTGGGTGGATATAAGGCTTTATATAAGAAGCTACAATAGGGACCTAAAGGAGGAATTAGTTTTGGTCTCCCGATGAGCTTGAGCTTCCCGTGTTCACCTTGAACACCCAACTCAAGTTCATCAATAACAACTCATACCACTAAAGAGTTATTATTGTACTATCGCACCAATCCCATATTACAATATGAGCTCCTTATTATGAGTGTGTTAGTCTCCCTGTGTTTAAGATATTGAATGCCCACTAATTAAATGAGTTACTGACAACTCACTTAATTAATATCTAGCTCCAAGAGTAGTACCACTCAACCTTATCATCATGTCAGACTAAGTCTACCTGCAGGGTTTACATGACAATCCTTATGAGCTCCTCAAGGGGACATCATCAACCTAGATTACTAGGACACAGTTTCATTCTATAATCAACAACACACTATATAAATAATATCATTTCCCAACTTATCGGGCATATTGATTTAACGAGCTAAATCACACCCTTTGATAAATTAAAGAAATAAATATTAAATATACATGCTTATTATTATATCATGATTAAGAGTACACACTTTAATGATAACAGAGGTTTTGTTCTTTATATAGTCAGTATAAAAAGAAACTATCTCAAATGGTCCTGCTCAATACACTCATAGTGTACTAGTGTAATTTATTAGTCAAGATAAACTAATACCTAATTACACTACGACTACTCCAATGGTTTGCCCCATTCCATCTTGGTTGTGAGCAACTGTTTCTAATTTATAAGGAACTGATAACATGAACTTTTGTGTGTCTCCTCACACCATGTTCTACAATATAAATTAAATGAACAACTACACTTAGCATAAATGTAGACATTTGACCAATGTGATTCTTATTTCAAAATAATTATTTACAAAAGCTAGACTTTTAGTATACACTCTAACAATTGTACAATTCTTGAAGCATTGACGACACTACCTAGTATAGAAGGTGATCCTGTCCGAGAGTTGAGTAGACGGACGCTGGGGACGTGGTGCTCTCTGCTGATTCCATGTAGACCCTGGGTTGACGTGGACTCCGGTGAACTTGCAACAAAATCGAGCCGGGGAGGGGATCCCGACGATGACCCTCCGATGCTCAAGTCAGGCGAGAAGAAATTGAAGCAGAATAACGAGGCAAAGAGCTACAGTAGATGATCATGCATACCTCCGCTAAAATCTGGGGGTTCCTTATATAGGATCTCGGGGGGCATGTGCACGCTTCCCGAGGTGTGCACACTTCTCAAAGCATACCTCAAAAATGGATGTGTCAGAAAAGTGTGCCTGACGCCATACCGCAACCGTCCGAGCATATCTCCGACATAACCTTGGAAACTTCCATCGTACGATCTTTTGTTCGGTCTGGTCACCGACCATGCTGTCTGTCGGCGGCGCATGTCTCGAGAAGGATATCGCCAGCTGTCTATTTTATCCTCTTCTCTCTCGTCTGTTACTAGGTCGAGAGGGTGAGCCGCTCGGTCGCATACTCGGACGGGCGTGCAGCCTTAGTCATTCGGTAGCTCGGCCGAGCGGACTCGCCGGTCGGCGCATCGCCTCTTTTATACGAAACCCCCTGAGCATCGGAAACCTGACCTGTGATCGAGTTGTCTTCGCGCCGGCCCGGGCGCTATTAAGGCCGATCGACGAGTTGACCTCCCTGTTAGGCCAAAACATTGGTCTACCCATCTTGACTTTGACTTCCACGTGTCATTGACCACTGTACGGCTAGACCCCCTCCTTCATCACCGGATCACGTGCCTCCCCCTCAGGTCTAGTTGAAGGAGGCTAAAAGTCCGACTGACTGGACTACTAGTCTAGTGGTGTAACGGCCGCTCGACCACTGAGGTGGGTGCTTCTCTGTTCGGACACTGTGATGGTGCCAAGCAATCGCTCGATAGCCTACCTGCTGGGCCTTGGAAAGTTTTGCTTGCCGCTGATTACCTTGCCGACCCGAGGGCGATTAATGCTGACGTCTTTAGGGTCTCCTCAGAATTTATGCAAATCCCTGCTATTAAGGCAGAGCACACGACAACGCTTGTGTAATGGCGTTCATTAAATGCCGCCCTTTAACCTGCTACCACGTGGCGCCACCACCGTCATCGTTCGGTGAGGGCGTCAGCTCCGATGGGATAGGCGACGGTTTGAATTCGACGATCAGATGTCGGCTTCGATCCTGATGACCTGGATCGGACGGCTAAGGTTGGTCGAGACCTATGTTTATAAAGCACAGGCACCGACCACTATTCCATCGTTGCTGCTTATGCGTGTTTCATCGGCTTCCTCGACCTCCAGTGCTCCGACGATCTTCCCCCTCCCTCTCCTAGGTCTACTTTTGTAAGCTCCCTGATCCCTTCTTGTTTTCGCGTTTGCTTCCCCTTGCTTTCCTTGGCATCGCCTCTCTCATTGTTTTTTCCGTCGATCTTTCCGATGAAGCCTCTACGTTTTCACTTTCCGATCATGGCCAGTTCGTCTGCCCCCTCTCCCGACCTTTGGTATCAAGCCATGGAGAGTCGGTTTGATTCGGGAGATGCCTTTAAACTGATCAATGCATATGACATCCCTGTTGACCACAAACTCACCTTGGCCGAGTCGTTCGACCGACCTCATGACCCGCCGGCCAGCACTGTTACCTTCTTCCGCGACCAATTCGTAGGCGGCCTTAGGTTTCCCATCCACCCATTCATCATAGAAGTGTGCAACTACTTTCGCATTCCACTCGGCCAGCTCGTGCCCAACTCCATTAGGCTGCTGTGATGCGTAGTTGTGCTCTTCCGAGACACAATATCCCCCTTAAGCCTTAGATTTTTCATTATTTTTACTATCCCAAGCAGTCTGAGCTGGGCACCTTCTTATTTCAAGCTCGGATCGGCTTAGTTTTCTTTGATAAAATGTCTACCTCCAACAAGCATTGGAAGGATCATTTCTTCTTTTTGATTTTTCCTGAGCCGCCACCCTTCCGAACCCAATGGCAAACTTCGCTGCCGCCTCCCTCCGATCTGAAGAGGTATAGGACCGAGCCCGCTTTTCTACACGCGGCTAGCCTGCTGGTCAGGCTGAAGCTGGACATCCATAAGCTGCTGCCCGAAGGGATGCTGTATCTATTCGGCTTAAGCCCGATCCGAACGCGGCTTTCGAACGACCCTGGTAAGAAATAACTTTCTCTCCTTTTCTTTGAGTCTAACTGATTTCTTTTCTCTTTCTTGCAGCTGAGACCATGATGAAATCGGTGCTGTTCGGCATGCTGAAACGCAAGGCGGCCAAGATAGAGGTGGCTGCAGCGCAAGAGGCAGAGAGACTTGGCATCACCCCGATCGATTCTCATGAAGGCGAGAGCAAAGAGGTGCAGACGGTGGGCGATGTGTCTGCCGCCCGGACGGTCACTACTGATGTAGCTGGAGAGACCGCTCCATCGACTACACAACCGGCCACTCGACTTGAGGAAGTCGAGTCTTCTGATGACAAACTCCCTTTGGTTGGACGCAAACGCCACCGAACGAGCACACCAACCCGCTCGACCACCTCAGCCGTCCACGTGTCCGAGTAGATGAACGATCCTCCTCCACTGGCTCCACGACTGTGGAAGCGTTGTCTTCTGACCGGACCCTATCTCAAGGAGATTGGCCTTCCGACCCCGTCGCTGCTCAGCCTCTCAGCTCGCTCCCTCTGGCTCCATGGGTAATCAAGAGATCTCTTATTCGCTCTGAGCCGGTCGAACAATCTTCTGCCACTTCCACGTCCGCTCAGTCTACTCCGGGTCGGCGCAGGACTATCAATGCCTTACTCCATCTACCGACAGAGGAATATATGCAGGCGGCCGAACAGCCGATGAGCCCCGAACACTTAATAACCGTCCGGGGACCTCTCGCGAAAGTCTGGGAGGACGCCTGAGCGCGCATGGGTCTGATGCCTCCTGGGCTGCTCGAGAACAGCTATCTGCAACAAATCACTGGGGTAACTTTTATCACAAGCCTTCATTTCTTCTCCTCCATTCGGTATTGACTATTTTTCTTTTAACCGGGTTGCAGCATTGGGTGGAAAGTATAGCAGTATGCCACCGCTTAGCTTTCCTTGAAGAGGAGTTCAAAAAGTTCAAGGTCTCTGGTGGGGCTCCCCTTCAAGGCCCCTCTTATGCAAAGCTGAAGGCCGACCTGGATAAGACCAACAAACTACTAGAGGCCGAGCGACACAAATCTTCAGGCTTGCAAACTATGGTGGGCCGGCTCGAGACCCAGGTCAAAACATACGACAAGAAGATCACTTTGGCCACCAACAAGAAGAATCGGGCCATCACCGACCTGGAGACGAAGAATGCCGAGGCCCGGGCGCTTGAGCTAAAAGTCAACAAGTTGACTGACCTACTCACTCCAAGAAGAATGACCGTTCGACGGAGGTGGCCGCTCTTCAGAGTGATCTGAAGACCTTTCAAGACGCACTGGAGGCCTCCCGAGCTGCCTTCAAAGAGTATCAGGAGGCCGAACCTAGCCGAGTCACTGCCATGCAGTAGAACTACATCCACTCAGACAAATTCGTAGAGAAGACCTGCGCTCAGCTAGTCCATGCGTTCGAGTTGGCTGTCACTGCCATGACTGACTATCTGAAGACCAAGGGTCAGCTTCCTGAGGATTTCACTATTCTCGTCCGTGATCATGCTGATCTTTTAACCATGATTCTGGATGATATTTTTAATTATCTAGAGTGAAGTTGTGGCTGTGTACTGGCCGTTCAGTCTATCTCATTTTGTGTACTCGCCATTCGGCTTACTTTGCTTAGTGAATTTTCCTTGTCTGTTTGTTTTATTGCCGGGTGTATTTGAGAGAGCTATCTGTTCCCTTTATCATTACTGAATTCATGAGAGCCTTTGTCCTTTGATCTCTGAGCTGCTGCCCGACAGTCGAGTACAAGGCCAAATCCTGTTAAGTTTAAGCGATGTCGAGGCTGAACTCTGTAGTTGTCGGTCGGCGATTTGCAAGCTGAATTTTTAATAGCCACCGGTCCGACTCTAGAGTTTAACGTCGCCACTCGACGGTCTTCGGGATGGGGGGTTTATAGTCGCTGGTCCGACTCTAGAGTTTAACGTCATCAATCGACGGTCTTCGGGCCGGGGGGTTTATAGTCGCCGGTCCGACTCTAGAGCTTAACGTCGCCGCTCGATGGTCTTTGGGCCGAGGAGTTTATAGTCGCCGGTCTGACTCTAGAGTTTAACGTCACCGCTCGATGGTCTTCAGGCCGGGGGGTTTATAGTCGCTGGTCTGACTCTAGAGTTTAACGTCGCCGCTTGACGATCTTAGGGCCGGGGGGTTTCGTTCGCTCTTGCGAGGCCCAGGGATTGACCCTCGGCTGATGATGCGGTTGCCGTTCGGGGGACTCCCTAGCCACCCGTCGCCTGGTACTCTGGTGTCGATGCTGTCGATCAAGTGAAGGCGATCAGCGGCGATAGATTCTCGGCGCCGGGTGAGCAATCGGGCCGAGACTTTGATAGTCACGGGTATTGTGGGTCGCTGTCTAGTGAAGCGAACAAAACATGGGAGTCCATACCCTTCCTTTTTGCTTGGGCCGATCGACTGCCAAATGTTGGATGGTGTGTGGCCTTGCCTCCTGATGAGGGCATGCTCCCTCAGCACGGGGTCCCCTCGGGGGTTGATGACTGGCCGGTGGTCTCCGCTTGGTCGGAGCTGAAGGCTCGGGTGGTGCTTCTTTCCTGCTGGCCGCTTGAGCTTCCTCCACATTGATGTACTCGTTCGCCTTCTTCAGCATGTGGTCGTAGTCGCGAGACGACTTTCGGATGAGAGAGCGGAAGAAATCCCCGTCGACCAGGCCCTGAGTGAAGGCATACATCATTGTCTCGGATGAGACCGTGGGGATATCCATGGCCGCCTGGTTGAAACACTGGATGTAAGCTCGGAGGCTCTCTCTCGGCCCTTGCTTCATAGAAAATAAGCTGACGCTGGTCTTCTAGTAACGTCG
The DNA here is from genome assembly GCF_018446385.1 of Zingiber officinale. NCBI lineage: Eukaryota > Viridiplantae > Streptophyta > Magnoliopsida > Zingiberales > Zingiberaceae > Zingiber > Zingiber officinale. The sequence goes on from NC_055997.1 coordinate 63,057,337, forward strand.
GCTGTTGGCAAAGTAGTGGAGGAACGCTGTTCGGAAGTCTTTGAAGCTCCGTACCGATCCGTCCGGCAACCTCCTGAACCAGCGTTGTGCGGAGCCAGACAGGGTAGTGAGGAAGACCCTACATTTGACTCCGTCGGTGTATTGATGTAGAGTGACGACATTGTCGAACTTACCGAGGTGGTCGTTCGGGTCGGTTGTACCGTTGTACTCTCCGATTGATAGGGGGCGTAATGCTTCGGAAGTGGATCTTGCAGAATCGACTTAGAGAACTGGCGATTGATCCGCTCGGGGGATAACTCAGTCTGAGGCATTTTCCCCTTTCTGGTGTCCCGCACGAGCGCTTCGTCGGATGCCCCCTGGTTGGCTTAAGATAGCTCTCAGACGGCCTCTGGAACAAGGCCTGATGGAACGGAATAGGGGCGGGCGGCGCATCTCCTGGTGTGCCGGTTTGACCTTTATTCTGTGCCCAAGTGGAGTATTGTTCCGGTCGCTCTTCTTGCGCCTCTCAGCCACCCGATGCCGAGGTCGCCTGCTGTGCCAGCCGCTCGGCCAACACTTTTTGTTGCTGCTCCATAATTTTCGCTGCTCTCGCCTCGATAAGAGCATCGAGCTCCTCTTGAGAAAGTGTCACGGTGTGCGGTCGTCCAGCTCCTTCCATCTTCTCCGCTTGGATTCAGGTGTGTTCCCACAGACGACGCCAATTTGATCCTGTCTGAGAGTCGAGTAGACGAACGCTGGAGACGTGGCGCTCTCTACTGATTCCGTGTAGACTCTGGACTGACGTGGACTCCAGTGAACCGATAACAAAACCGAGCCGGGGAGGGGATCCCGGTGACGACCCTCCGACGCTCAAGTCAGGCGAGAAGAAATTGAAGCAGAATAACGAGGCAAAGAGCTACAGTAGATGATCATGCATACCTCTGTCGAAGTCTGGGGGTCCTTATATAGGATCCTGGTGGGCGTGTGTACGCTTATCGAGACGTGCACGCTCCTCAAAGCATACCTCAAAATGGACGTGTCAGAAAAGTGTGTCTGACGCCATACTGCAACCGTCCGAGCATATCTCCGACATGATAGTAGAAACTTCCATCGTACGATCTTTTATCCGGTCTGGTCGCCGACCATGCTGTCTGTCGACGACGCATGTCTTGAGAAGGATATCGCCAACTGTCTATTTTGTCCTCTTCTCTTTTGTCTGTTACTAGGCCGAGCGGGTGAGCCTCTCGGTCATATACTCGGACAGGCGTGCAACCTTAGTCGTTCGGTAGCTCGGCTGAGCGGACTCGCCGGTCGGCGCATCGCCTCTTTTATACGAAACCCCCTGAGCATCAGAAACCCGACCTGTGATCGAGTTGTCTTCGCGCCGACTCGGGCGCTATTAAGGCCGATCGGCGAGGTGACCTCCCTGTTCGACCAAAACATTGGTCTACCCATCTTGACTTTGACTTCCATGTGTCGTTGACCACTGTACGGCCGGGCCCCCTCCTTCATCACCGGATTAGAAGGAATTCATCCTGCTGACTGATCATGAAACATTAAAGTATATCAATGGTCAACATAAGCTCAGATGGCATGCTAAGTGGGTGACTTACTTGCAAGAGTTCACATTTACACTAAGGCACCAAACTGGAAGTATGAATCATGTCATAGATGCCCTGGGTTGGCATTCTTCATTACTCACCACCATGAGCACTAGCATTGCGGGCTTTGAAGTTTTTCGAGATATGTATGTAGCTGACCCTATTGGATCGATATGCATGTGAGAAGGGGGTGAATCACATGTTTTTTGGAAATCTTGATTTATCATTTTGAAAGAAACAAGTATGCAGTGGAAAACTAAAAAGAACAACATAAGGAAACGTAGACGGTTTTACTTGGTTCAGAGCCTTCAGCGACTCCTACTCTAAGACCCAGGTCCCGTGGACCTATGGATGGGTAATTCACTAAAAACCTCTTCCGGTACTTCCTGAAGAGAGAATCGAGTACAAAGAAGATGAGAAAAGTGCAACAAACTGCACTTCTCGTTTACAGAATTTAAGTACAAAAATTATTACCGGCACTTGGAAATGAAGCACCTTGTTCGTGTGCCGATGTTGATATTTCGGCCATGATCAAAAGTCATCGGAGAAGTTGTCAGGCGTAATAGCTTCATAGCAGTGTCGTAGTAGGAGCTCGGAGCCGTCGGAACTTCAAATAGATTCGTAGTAACTCGTATATATGTTATTTTTTGAAGCTTCCTCAAGATTGCCTTATATAGGGCATTGAGGGTGCCTTCCATACCCATTGAAGGCACCTCGAGCTTGAGAAAGGCAATCCCAAATAGTTCGGCCTCTATCTGTGACTTTGTCCAAATTTCATCATGCGGAAGGCGCCTTCCATAGCCATGGAAGGCGCCTTCGATGAATAGTATGAAGACGCCTTTGGACACTTTTTATCTGAAGGAAAATTAGCTCCTTTGTCATGTAAAACAACATTAGTACAATAAACTAAATAATGACCTACAAGATAAGGGTTAAAGGACCAGGAGGTAGTCAAGGTCTCAGATTAGGGATCCGAAATTGTCCTAACCTAAACTGACACCTACTGTCCCCTTAATCGGGATGCACCCTCACTTAGTCACTCTCCTCCAATGACTTACCTTTACTTACCAGTTTGCCAGTTGTCTGGTCCACAGACCCAATTAGATTTCCTACCAGATATCTGGTTGGCCTGTCGACCTCTCTGGACTTTGCACTAGCTATCCGGTTGACCCATTGACCTAGCTGGACTTCCCGTCAGATATTCAGTCGACCCGTTGACCTATCTGGACTTCTCATCAGATATTCGGTCGACCCATCGACCTATCTGGTTAACTCCTGCACACTTAGTAAAGTGGTTAGATTACAATAATACCTAACTTAACTTATTTTGTCATTCATTTAAACCTGAGTTAGACCATTAGTGCAAACTGCACCAACAATCTCCCCCATTTTGATACAATGACAACTTGGGTTAAGTTAGGGAAAAAATATATAGAATAAACACTAAAAAAAAAAAGATTTTTAAGAGAAGTAATTAGTTTTGTTCTCTTGATCATTTTTAGGGTTTAAGTTATTCTTATTTTATTTTATTTGCTAACTTAATTCCTAACCCTCCCCTTTGACATTCATCAAAAAAAAATATGACTAAATATCAAAACAATGCTAAGTGAAGTAAATTTGGCAAAGAAAAAAAAATTCAAATTCATTGGGGGAGTTTAAAGAATTTTTTCAAATCATCATTAAAAAAATAAAACGGAAAAACACTTATTTTTCAACCCAAAAATTGTCAGAAGTTTTTCCATGGAAAGTTTATACTAGGTTTTGAAATCTAACTTTAAATAGTTGTTAAGAAAATTTTAAAATAATTTTCAAAGTGTATTAGCTTTTTAAAATACTTTGGACAAGAAGGTTTAGAAAATATTTTTCAAATGCTTTAAACATGAAAGGTTTTAAGGAAATTTTACAATAAGTTTTGCAAGAACGAGACTTTTCAAAAATTTTCAAATATGAAGCTATTTCAAGAATAAAACTATTTAAAATCTTTCCAAGGTGTTTTCAAAAACATCTTTCAAAGTTGGGTTAAAGTGGTTTTCAAATATTGGAACATTTTTCAACTTAATTTTTCAAAACATATGATTTGAGAAAGTATTAGAATTTTTCAAAACATGTGAATTTTCAAAATATGTTAAAAATAATTTTCAAAGTAAGCATTTTGAAAAAGAGTTTTTGAAAATATAAGTATGTTTTTGGAAACATCTTTTTAAAGGATTTTTAAATACAAAAAAATATTTTGAAAGTTGTTTTTAAATATTCTCCCCCTGAAACTAATATTATTTAGAAATAATATGATCAAATAGAAATTGTCCTTAAGTGTTTAACTGTTAGTTACTAACTAACTATCAGAGAATAGTAGTGTTCACTTGGTTAGTCAAGTTAAGTAAGTTTATCCAGTTAGTGTTCGACTAAAATGGATTACCTAACCTGATCACTATTCTATTTGGTATTTTATGCCTAAACTTATATTGATGCACTGATATAAGCATCTTAAGTCCAGGCAAAGGGCCTATGCATTTCACGCCATTCTAAGTTTGGAATACACAATCAAGGTAGACCTATTGTGTTTGTGAGACGCTCAAGTACTAAATCTAATGGAACATGCTTTCTATGAATTTGATCTAGACTAAGGCTAAAATTGATTTTGAAATGCTAAGAAAATGGGAATTTTAAAAAATATAAAAGGGTTTTTCCTAGAATTTGCAAATCATTTGAAAACTATTTTTGAAGACAATAGTCCCACTCTATAGAACACATTCCTAGTTGATCAAACAACTAAGGTAAAAAGTGGCAAATAACATAAGTTCAAATATTTATAGAATCCAAAACATGCACTGTATAGTAAATAAAGTCAGAGTTGATCATCAACTGGAGGTGGAGGTTGCTCAGGTGCTCACACAGTCCACAAGATATGCTGAAAGACAGTGGTAATCTGCTCCCGGAGAGTAGAGAGCCCGGTAGTCATCTCTCCCCGAATAACACTAAATATATCCGAGACTGACTGCCATAGCTATACGGAGGACTCCTCGAGTTAAGCAAGTCAGTCCTAAACAGACAGTGAAGTCAAGGGCTGGGTCAAGGTTGAGGGCTGGGTCGGAGTCAGAGGATATCCGAAGAGCTCCTCGACCATGAATGCTGGCATCTCCTCACCGGGTTACTCATCCTCATGCTCACCTGGTATATCTGGCTATGGTCCTATTCTCCAGGCTAGTCCCCCCTGAGCAGTGATGTCTATATATACTAATGCAAGTCGACGCTGACCGATCTCATCATATACACTAAGGGAGGTGGTCGTACCCTCGGTCATATCTACCCCTATGGTCAAGAATATGTATGTCAATATGTGACAATAGGGCATATGAACTTGTAACCTAATGACGAGATTGGATGCATGAATGATATTATGAAATATATGTAATGAAATATCAATGTCTAGACGATGGCAAAGGGCATACAAAAAGGAGTGGGAAGACCGCATCATCGCAACGTTGCGAGATGTGATCGGCAAAATGCATGTCGTCAGGACTCTATATAGGATATAGTCTTGGACCCTAAGAGAGAGTGGCTTAAAGCCTGTCACTATAGGTAGTCTCTCCTCCCCCAAAAAAATACATATAGATAGTATCTAACGTAATGTGAGAGTAGGGTTTGCCAAATGGCAACTCCCTACTAGGGTAGCATAAAAACAGACATGTAGATCTCCTAAGTCCTATGCTATCATATAATAAGATGGGGGAAAAGTAAAAGTCCTTTCCACTAACTCTGGTGGAATATGTCAGGTCATCTATCTTAACTAGGTTGTTATAAAACTGGGCACATAGATCTAGATTTACTGAATTACTACTATAAACAAGTTTATCCAACTGGTAGTAATCTATAATCTCTATAATAGGAGCACAATACTGGGTGAAGAAAGTCCTATTTAGATATCTAGATTTCTATTGAAGATATGTGTGTTTCAGAAAATCTAATCTAAGTTGCTCAGAGGGAAATCTAGCATCAGTAGATGGGGCATTACTAGGGCTAGGGGCTACATGCCGTCTTTTCCTAATTTTATACAAGCATATTAACACAAATTGATAAAGAAAATACATATAAACTAAGTATTGATGAGATAAATTGAGTTAAGGTATACCTAAGAGGTATTTTTGAGGTTTGGAGATGAAGGAACATGGGAGAAAGTGGCTGGAAGGTGCCTTGTTGTGTCCAAAATCATGAACAGAGCACGACTCTGTTCGCTGGAAAAAATCTGACCGAAGGAGCCTTCAGTGTTAATTAAAGGCTTTAAAGTTTATGGAGGGCACCTTTAAATGAATGAAGGCGCCTTCCATTGATTTGGGTGAAATGTTTCCCACCCTTTTTAGGGCGCCTCCAATTGTCATGGAGGTGCCTTCGGTAGGCACCTGTGGTAATATTTTTTTGAGTTGATTTAATTTTAAATTTGATTTAATTTAATTTTAGTAAATTTACATTTGATTTAATTAATTTAATTTTAATTCAATTCAATTTAATTTAATTTTAAATATTTTACCTTAGTCATCTCACCTGATCTATATTTTCAATTAGGGAATCATATGATTTTGTGAGATGAATTAAGTTCAATTTCAGAGTTTGGTTTAACTTTGTGTTAGATTCAAGTTTGGCTTTGGGTTCAATAAATAGACATTCTTTAGATAAACTTTTGTGCTATGGTGAGTCACCTGGACATCATTAGAGTAACCATGTCTTCGAGATTTTTCAAATAGTTCTATCCATTGAACTTAGTACAAAACCTTGGTCTAACTAGTTAGGATCCGTAAGGGGTAGCTTTAGTTAGTTCCACTAAGCCAAATGCACCAGGTCGAAGCCATATCTTCCTAAACATGCATAAATAGAGTTTTCCTAACTTACTATCATCCAAAACTTCATCAGTACCATAGGTCAAGTTAAACTTTTGTCCCTTTTTAAACTAGTCCTAATTACCCATCCGGGTAAGTTGTTATATTTGGAGGTGCCAACTAGTTTGGAGCCTCCCCTGAATTATTAAGCTTAGATTTTAAGTTTCATGTCATTTTGTTTTATAGTTATAATAGACGTGATTATAATTTGAATTTGAATTGTTTCTACTTGATCTAGGCTTAGTTTGATTTGTTTTATGTGACTTTATCTTAGAGGGAGTAATTAAGTTTGAGTTAATTGGTTTATTTGGTTTTAGATAGTGTATTTTATTTTTAGGTACGTAGTATTAGTTGAGTCCTACTTGCATGTTTAGGCACTCTTTTGGAACCTAGGCTTTAATTTAATTTTTACTTTGGTTAACTAAGGATATAAAGGTTTTGTTAGTCGAGCTGGACTTGTATCCGAGTCTGGACTTGTTGTACACAACTCTTTGTGATCTAAGTATTATGTCGAGATACTTGGATCTTGTTGTAAATTTCTCTAGTAATTGTTTTAGTTCAAGTATTTCACTTATCAACCTGGAATTGCCCTCCTCAAGTTTTGCAACTTGAGTCAGGATTTTAGGTTGAAACGGTTCAGTCGTTGAGTTTGATTTTAATTGTTCATTAAGTATTTTATTTTCTTTTGTCAGTTCATTTATTTTATTTTTAGAGTTAGTTAATTTCTTATTTATGCATGCAATGATCTTAAAAACTTTTTTTCTTAAATTAAAATGTACCTCATCGGGACCTTCAGAAACGAGTGCGGACTCGTGGCTCGACTCGGGTTCGGACCTGTCTTTTGATTCACTCTCCAATTTTGGTCCATAGGCCATCAACGCGAGGTAGTTGATGTGCTTTGGTTCTTCACCATCCAATTCCTTCGCGGATGATTTGTCTCAACTCGCCTTAAGGGCTTTCTTCTTCTTTAGACTCGGGCAGTCGTTCTTGTAGTGCCCTTTTTTGTTGCATCCAAAACATGTTACATTCTTGTTGTTAGAGTTGGAGGTGGAGTTGATCTTGTGCAAGTCCTTGTTGGTGAAGTTCTTCTTTCTCCTGGTGAACATTTTCCTTACAAAGTTCACCAGGTATTCTTCATCATCTGAGTTTGGGTCAGACTTGACTTCAGCTTCTGGCTTGGATTTGAACTTGTCTTTTGATGACCCTGCAATAAGAGCAAGACCTTTCTCGAGTTTGACGTTAGTCTATTCATGCAGTTCTAACTCACAAAATAATTCATCTAATTTTAACTTGGACAAGTTCCTCGAAATCTTATAGGCATCCACGATGGATGTCCACAGTGCATTTTGAGGAAATGCATTTAGAGCATACCTTGTTAGATTCTGGTTCTCCATTTGGTTGTTGATTGTGTGAAGTCCTTTGACGATATCCTTTATCCCCACATGCAGTTGACTGGCAGTCTCACCTTCCTACATTTTAACATTAAATAATTTATTTGAAAACAAATCCCTCTTCATTACATTTACATCATTGGTTCCCTCGTGCAGTTCTATAAGCTTGTCCCATAGTTTCTTTGCGTTTTCGTATGGGCCGACGCGGTTCAACTCCTCCTTTGTTAGCCCGCACTGGATTGTGTTGAGGGCCTTGAAATCGATCTAGGCCTTCTTCTTCATTTCCAGATTCTAATTTTCTGGGTCAATTGGAATTCTAGAGTTATCGACGAGCACCTTGTATCCTTTGGTGACACTGAACCATTGGTCAAAATTGGTCTTTAGGTACATCTCCATATGCTTCTTCCAGTATGGGAAGTCATCCCCGTTGAAGAGTGGGGGACGAATAGTGCTGTATCCTTCGTTTTGTGCCATTTTAGAGTTGTAAAACAAAACTAAAGAGAGGTACCAAGACTTGGTCTTGGATTAGCAGAATTTGAGAAGAAAAACTATTCCGAAGAACTTGAGTGGTGTTGCACTAGCTTCAGGTTAAAATCGAATGAGAAATATTATCTGAGTAGAAAAAAAACCAAAAAAAAATAAATCCCCTTGGCTTGATTAATGGTTGCACCAATTCAGAGTAGAACCTGCTCTGATACTACTTGTTGGATCGATATGCACGTGAGAGAGGGGGGGGGGGAGTGAATAACGTGGTTTTCAAAAACTCTTCTTTTCGGGTTTAAAAACATGAGTACACAGCGGGAAGTAAAAAGTTCGAAGATAAGAAAATACGAGAAGAACACAAGCGATTTTTACTTGGTTCGGAGCCTTCAGCAACTCTTACTCCAAGGCCAAGGTCTCGCGGACCTATCGATGGACAATCCACTAAAAACCTCTTTCGGTACCCCCCAAAGAGAGAATCGAGTACAAGAAAAGTTAGGCCAAGTGCAACACCCTGCACTTGTCCTTTTATTGCAAGTACAAAAAGAAATTTTACCAACACTTCAATAATAGAAATGACAGTGCTTTGTGTTGATGTCTATCTGCCGGGCGTGATCGGAACTCCTCGGAGTAGTCGTCGGGCTCAGCAGCTTTGCAGTAGAGTCACAACAGGACCCGGGAGCAATCAGAGGTTCAAATGTGTGCGCAGTAGCTCATATGTAGTTGATGTGTAAGTGCCTACTCGAGACTACCTTATAAAGGGTTTAGAGGGTGCCTCCTATAAGCATGGAAGACACCTCCAATAAGGCAAATCCTATCCCGAGCAAACAGGCACTTATCTGCGAAAGATTCCAAAAATCATCCTACGGAGGGTGCCTTCCATAGCCATGGAAGGCGCCTTCTATGAACAGTACCGAGGTGCTTTTTATAGCCATTGAAGGCACCTTCGGGTACTGTTCACTTGAAGGCAATGTTGCTTTCTTTCCCTGTAAACATGTGTTAGTCAAAATAACCTGCAAGACAAGTGTTAACACAAATATAAATAGTAGTAATTAGTTCCTGTCCTCCCAGGACTAGGAACTAGTCAAGGTCTCAGTCTAGGGATCACAAATGGACCTAAACTGGACCAATGCCTACTGTCCCTCAACTGGGATGCGTCCTCACAGAGTCACTCTCCTCTAGTGAGTTACCTTTACTTACCTTTTTGTAGATATCCAATCAGCCTGTCGACCAGTCTGGATTTCATGCTAGCTATCCAGTTTGCCCGTCGACCTAGCTAGACTTCGTGCCAGCTATCCGGTCGTCCCGTTGACCTAGCTGGACTTCGTGCCAGCTATCCGGTTGACCCAGCAACCTAGTTGGACTTCGTGCCAGCTATCTGGTCAACCTATCGACCTAGCTGGACTTCATACCAACTATCCAGTTGACCCATTGACCTAGCTAGATTTCTCTTGCACACTCAGTCAGATTATTAGATCATGATGAACCTAACTTAACTTAGTTTGTCATTCATTAAAATCTGAGTTAGACCGTTAGTGCTAACTGCACCAACAATTTCCCCCATTTTGATGCAATGACAACCTGGGTTAAGTTAGTGAAAAATATGCAAAAAATAACTAGACTAATGAGATGATTTTGATTTAGTCTGAGTTTGGTATTTTGCTAACTTAATCCATCTAACCCTCCCCCTTTGGCATTCATCAAAAATAATAAGCATAGACAAATTTGGGAAAATTGGCTAAGGAAGGAAAATTTTAATAAAAGAAAATTTTCAAGGTTACTGGAGGAAGTTTAAACTTACAAAAATAAGTTAATAAGTTGTTAAAAAAATAAAGATTTTCAATAAAAATTTTAAATATGTCTTAAATCTTTATGTCATAATTTCTAAAAATAAAATTGAAATGACTTTTAGAGTCTTCTAACTTCGCATAATTTACTATCATTTCATTAGAGTTCTAAAGGATATAGACTTTGAAAAATGGAAAACATTTTGAAAATTAAATTTTGAAAAAATTTTAATATAACTTTCAAAAACATTTTGAAAAACATTTTCAAAAATTGAATTTTGAAAAAGATATAAGGGATGTTTTCAAAAATATCTTTTCAAAAAATTTTAGGTTTTTAAAATAAGATGATAAAATTTTAAGTAAGAAAACCTTTTGAAGGCTATGTTAAGTCATTTTCAAAAATTTAGACATTTGTCAAAAATTTAGTAAACCCCCTAAAAAAAATTGGAAGCTGGTTTTAAAAATAATTTTACAAAATAGTTTTAAAAAATGCAAACAGTTTGCAAACTATTAATACTCCCCCTGAACCTGACAGTATTTTAAAATAAAACAACTTGAAAGTGTCCTTAACTGTCCAACCATTAGTTACTTACTGACTATCAAAATATAATAATTTTCTCTTAGTTAGTCAGGTTAAGTTAATTTATTTAGTTAGTGTTTGACTAAGCTGAAAAACTTAACCTGATTTATATTAGTTTGGGTTTTAACGCCCAGACTTATATTAATGCACTGATGTAAGTATCTTAAGTCCAGAAAATCTGCCTATGCATCTCACCCCTTTCTAAGTTCAGCAATACACAAACAAGGTAGTCCTATTATGTTGGTGAGATGCTCAAGTTCTAGATCTATAGGAGCATGCATTCTAAGGATTTAATCTAGACTAAGACTAAAACTAATTTTAAAATTTCTAAAAATAAGAAATTTTGAGAAATATAAATAAAAGTTTTATCATAGAATTTTAAAGAAAAATTTTGAAAATAATTTTACAATTAAGAATCCTAGTCTATTTAAACACACTACTAATTTCTCAAATAGACCAAAAAACTATTTATAAATAACAAGTTAAATATATATAATACATAGTAATGTATGTGATACGATTAAGTTTGATCATCGTCAGCTAGAGGTGGAGGTAGGGTCGCTCGGGTGTGCGCAGAGTCTGAAGAATCTCAGCTAATCTGGTGGTCATGTCATCTTGGAGAGAAGTGAATCCGGAGGTCATCTCCCCCCGGAGTGTGCTGAAACCATCCGAGACTGACTGCCTTATTTGCGCGGAGGACTCCTCGAGACGAGCGAGTCGATCCTCGACGGATAGTGAGGTCGAGGGCTGGGTCAAAGTCGAGGGTTGTGCCGGAGGAGGATATCCAAGCTCCTCACTCGTAAACTCTAGCCACTCCTCTCCCTCGGCTGGAACAAAAAACTCATCCTCGGCCTCGACTGGAGCAGCTAGCTGCTGCCCACCTCTCCAGGCTAGGATCCCCTGAGCAGTAATGTTCATATGTACTAACACTAGTTGACACTGACTGATCTCGTCATATGCACTAAGGGAAGTGATCCTCCCTTGGGTCGTGTCTATCTCTAAGGTCGAAAAAATATATGTCAAAATACGATAATAAGGCAAGAGGACTTCAAGTCTAGTGACAAGACCGGATGCATGAATTACATTATGGAATATATGTAATGCAATGTCTATATCAAGATGCTGACATAGGGCATACAAAAAGAAAGAGTCTGAAGGATGCATCATTGCAACGTTGTGAGATGTGATCGGCAAAATGCAAGTAGTCAGGACTCGATACAAGATATAGTCCTGGACCCTAAGAGAGAGTGACTTGAAGTCAGTCACTACATGTGGTCTCTGTTGGTACCCCAAGATTGTTTTGATATGATCAAACAAGTTAAGTTAGGTCCTGTAATGTTTAACCTTATGTCTAAGTGTACAGCAGCTTAGGAGCACAAGAAGTCGAGCAAAAGACGTAACTAGCGAGAAGGATGACATGGGAGAGAGCCGACGGGCTCGGTGCGTCTGAGGGACGAGGTGTTGCGGAAGAGTACACTGGCGGATGAGAAGGATCATGCGATGTTTCCGAGGGATGAGAAGCTGGAGCTGAAGATTACTCGGGGAGCAAAAGATGTAGCTAGCAAGAAGGTCGGCACGGGAGAGAGCAGGCGGCCTCAATGCGTCAGAGGGACGAAGCTGCGGAAGAGTATGCTGGCAGACGAGAAGGAAGCATGTGATGATTCTGAGGTACGAGAAGCCGGAGCGGAAGCTTGCTCGAGGAGAAGGCTGGAAGTTGGGTTCGGGTGAGCCCTATTCTGAATGATCGAAATCACCCAAGCGAGCAGAGCTGGAGCGGAAGATCCCGGACTGAGGCAGGCAGAACCAGAGTAAAGGGCTCCGACTGAAAAGTCAATGATGTTGACTTTGTGGGTTCGGGCGCTCGAAACCTTTCTGGGCGCCCAGAACCTGATTTTTATCATGTTTGACATGGACGTTGATCGAAGTATCTGAGATAAAATTCTATCCCACTCTAAGCACCTGGAACCCTTCCAGGCCTCCCGACCAAGGTTATAAATATAGCCTTGTTCCAGAATCTAAAGTAGCACAAGAAATTCTTGATACAACACTTGTGAGCTTCTTTGTTTTGTTTAGCTTCTTCTTTTTTGAGCTTTCACTGCTTTAAAGAGGCATTTCTGCCTGAAGGAGATATTAGTGCCGTAAAATACCGAAAATGGGTGAATAATGATAAGGAAAATTTTTGGAATTTTAGAAATTTTTCGGGAATTTTTCGGAGCTCGTATGGACGAGTTTACGGGGATAAAAACGAGGCCCGGGGAAAGCCTGTTTGGGCTACCCCAATTAAGCGAGGAAATGTTTATTTTCTTAAATCCTTTTTTCTTTTCTTTTATTAAATTTCTTTCTTTCCTTCCTCGCCGAACCCCGCGCGCCCCTCTTCTTTCCCTCGCCGAATCCCCTGCGTGCCCGTACCCTAACCGCATGCGGCAGTTCTTCTCCCCTTCTTCCGGTCTCCACTCCTCTCTGCGTAAATTACCCGTGCCCTAGCTGTCTCCACCACCGCCGACGCCGAAGACTCCCTTCTCCTCTCTTCTGTCGACGCTATCTTCATCGGCCGACGAGAGCCAACCGAGGGTCTCCGTTCCTCTACACTAGTTCTCCAGTTGACCTTACCTTCTTCCCTAACGCCGGCTGTCGCCGCTGTACCCTGTCGGCGCCGCTGCCGTCTCTCGACCCGAGCAGTGCTATCGTCCTTGTGCCCTAGCGCCGGTTCACTAGCCATCCAGTGGCGAGTCCTTCTTCCCTCGCGCTACTACCTCCACACCTTCTTCCTCATTGTGGTCATGCCTCCCGTGCCCTAGCATTATTTGTGATTTTTCGATCTTCTAGCTGACAGTGAGAAGTAAGAGGTCACCCTAGCAGTGATCTGGGAGGTAAGTGTTCTACCCTAATTGGTAAATTGGGTAGTTGTTTCTGGGTAGTATTGTTGGGTGTTGATAAGTGAATCTTCTCTTATTGTTTTCGAGCAGTGAAGTTTCCAGCGGGTATAGTGTGCTGTGGGTTGTTCTTGGATCCGACAATAGCTGTGATTTTCAGTCACTGATTCTAGCAGCTTCTTGTTCTAGAACAAAGCTGTGATTTGAGGTAAGACATAAGGATTTAATATATGTGTTGAATTAGGGCTAAATTGGGTAAGTTGCTATGATTGATTTTGCTTATTGCAAGTCCTAATTCGAATGGATTAGTTAGAATTGGTTGAGGTGTTAGATGATCCAATTAAGGTTTATAAGTTGATTTGGATTTATGTTAGCTTCTCGAGGATTTGATTTAGCTAATTTATTTATACATAATTAGCTAAATCTGGATACCATGTACTATAGGATTTTGACGCGAGATGAGTATCTCCACGTCAGATTTGGACCGATTAGACCTTTCTTATTGGAGGCGGGTACTTTGACTTTATGTCATTTGATATGTATAGTAATGTTTTTAACAAATAGCAATGATTGTGTTTCTTATCTGCTTCGGTTGGTCACTACCTGATCTGTTACATGCTTGTTTGTTTATTTGTTATGCACATCATGTTAGTACCTCCCTGATTATACATGCTTATAGGGGTAGTGACACAACCATATTTTTATTATGTTCAGGGCCTAGGTTGTTAGAGTGTATACTAAAATCCTAGCTTTTGGTATAAACATTTATATAGAAATAAGAATCACATTGGTCAAATATCTACATTTGTGATAAATGTAGTTGTTCAATTAATTTATATTGTAGATAACATGGTGTGTGGTGCCACACACAGAAGATCATGTTATCAGTACCTTATAAATTATAAACATTAGCTCACGACCATGATGGAAAGGAACAAACCATTGGAAGGTCGTAGTGTAATTAGGTGTTAGTTTATCTTAACTATATAATTACACTAGTACACTAAGAGTGTATTGAGTAGGACCATTAGAGGTCGTTTCTTTTATACTGACTTTATAAAGGGACAAAGACCTCAATTATAATGGAAGTGTGTGCTCTTAATCCTAATATAATAACAAGCACATATATTTGATATTTATTTCTTTAATTTATCAATGGGTGAGATTTAGTTCGATGAATCAATAAGTCCGATAAGTTGGGAAATGATATCACTTATAGTGTGTGTTGTTGATTATAGAAGGAAACTGTGTCCTAGTAATCTAGGTTGAGGATGTCCCCAAGAGGAGCTCATAAGGATTGTCATGTTAAACCCTGCAGGTGGACTTAGTCCGACATGACGATGAAGTTGAGTGGTACTACTCTTGGAGCTAGATATTAATTAAGTGAGTTGTGAGTAACTTACTTAATTAGTGGACATTTGTTATCTTAAACACAGGGAGACTAACACACTCATAATAAGAAGGAGCCCAAAAATGTAATTTGGGATTGGTGCGGTAGTTCAATAATAGGTCTTTAGTGGAATAAATTATTATTGATAAAATTAAGTTGTGTGTTCGGGGCGAACACGGGATGCTTAATTTTATCAGGAGACCAAAACCAATTCCTCCTCTCGGTCCCTATCGTAGCCTCTAGTATATAGAGATTTATACCCACCGCATACCCACCTTCTTACCCATCCAATGGGGCCGGCCAAGCTAGCTTGGAACCCAAGCTAGGGCCGGCCAAGACCAAGTGGATGAGCCATGTAGGTGGCCGACCAAAGCTTGGGTCCCAAGCTTAGGTGGCCGGCCACTAGAATATTAAAAGAGTTTTTTTTTATTAAAATTATTTCTTATGTGGATATCATGATTTAAAAGAGAGTTTAAAAATTAAAATTTCCTTTTATAGCTTTCTACAAAAGATTAAGAGAAGAGATTAATCTCTTTCCTTATTTGTAGATTAAAAGGATGATTTTAATTTTTATTAAAAACTTTTCTTATTTGTAAATCATCCACATGTTTAAAAGAGAGTTTAAAAATTTGAAATCTTTCCTTATTTGTTGATTAAAAGGTGGATTTTAAATTTTAAGAAAACTTTACTTTTTAAACATGTTCATTATTTAAAAGAGAGTTTAAAAATTAAATAATCTCTTTTATAAGTTTCTACAAAAGATTAAGAAAAGATTTGATATCTTTCCTTATTTGTAGATTGAAAGAGATTTTAATTTTTAGAGATAACTTTCTTTTTTATCCACATGTTTAAAAGAAAGATTTTAATTTATAAAATTTCTTTTTATTAACCAATCATGAAGGGATAAAATTATTGGAAAAATTTTATAAATTTCCGGAAGCAAATAAGGAAGTTTTAATTTGTGTTTAAAATTTTATTTGCTTGGAGATTTGTATAATGGTCGGCCATTGTAAATCGAGAAGAGAAAATTTTTTTTTAATTAAATTAATTTTCATGGAAAAAGAATTAAGGAAGTTTTTATTTAAATTTCCTTATTTGCCAAGACCAAGGATTATAAAAGAGGGGGTAGAGGTGCGTTCATGGATGAACAACTCTATTATTTTTCTCCCTCCTTTCTTCCTTGGGTGTGGCCGGCCCTTTCTTTCCTCTCCTCTCCTTTGTGTGGCCGAAACCTTCTCATGGTGGAGATAGCTTTGGTGGCCGGAACTAAGAAGGAGAGAAAAGAAGCCTCTTTTCTAGCATCCCTTGAAGCATGGTGGTGGTGGCCGAACCTCTTCATCCTAGGAGAAGTTTTGATGGCCGAAACTTGTAAGGAAGAAGAAGGTGCTAGGTGGTTCTCATCTCGGAAGATCGTTGCCCACACAACGTCCGAGGTTAGAAGAGGAATACGGTAGAAGATCAAGAGGTCTTTCTAAAAGGTATAACTAGTAATTTTTCTTTCCGCATCATACTAGTTATTTTTGGAAATAATACTAAATACAAGAAGCATACTATTCTAGTGTTTCGAATTAGTTTTCGATATAGTGTTCTTTTTTTTTTCTTTTCCCTGTGATTTGATTGTTCTTTTCGGTTGACCTAAAGTTATTTTAGGAAATTAAATATTAGCTTTCCATAAAAGATTTTGTCTAGTCGGTGGTGGTTGCTCCCATATCCAAGAAGGCCATGTGCCTCGCCACGTCAGTACTGGGAACCAATTATGGAAATTAATATTTAATGGAATTAATAACTTAAGGTGACTTGGGTCGAACGTGTTAAGTTCCGCAGGAGATCCAAGTCAAAACCTAAAAGAACAAATAGATTAAGTTTTGGATCAAACGTGTTAAGTTCCGCAGGCGATCCAAAATTTAATTTAAAAGAACACATGGTAGCTAGGAAAAGGTTCAGACCTTTGTACAAAATTTTTGTACAGTGGAACCTCTAGGTTTTCCGAGTAGCAACCAACATAGGTTTTGTACCTTATCTGATCTGTGTACCTTTGATTTGGTTCATTATCCTATGGTATACATTTTACATATATATGGATATTGGTATGCTGCTCAGGATTTTGCCATGCTTAGTGTCATGCACCATTCATATGATTGCATGCTGCATGATAGTCTGCTCCATTATTGTTGAGCACATCGCCAGTTTCATTTTTGTCGGTGCTCCACTGGTCCGCTCATTGGTAGCGTGACGCAACGTGGTAGCACGTCAGTTTGCTCGGTGGTGCTCCGCTGGGACGCACATGGGTAGTGTACTGCAGCGTGGTAGCACGCCGGGATCCCTCCCCGTCATCGTGTACCGGGAGATGAGAGCATTGAGCTCCCCCACTTATGATTTGAGGTAGGAGGATAGGTGTACTCCGACAGCATCTCGTCCACTCGGTCACTCATCAGGAGTAGTGATATCAGAGTGCACGATTGTCACAGCCCTACCCACTCAGTCTCACCATCGTGTGTGAGATGGTTAACTGGCGTTAGGGGTGACCAGGACCCATCATTGGCATCATCTGCATTTATGCATTTTTTGATTGTGTTTGCTGCACTTATATGTTGCATTTGGATGGATGCATATGTTTGACATGCATACAGGATTTTAATACCTCTCGGTCTGATGACCTTGTTATACTGATACCCTGGTCTTGGTTAGTACAGTTTTCTCCTGCTTATTTCAGTTGCATTTATCCTTCTTGTATCAGGAGACTGTACGCATGATTAGTGCTGATTGTTATTTTCTTTATTATGCATATCAGTAGTTACCCACTAAGGAGTTGACTCACCCCGTGGATATTTACTATTTTCAGGTTGAGGCTGTTCGGAGAGTTCCAGTCGCTAGTCCCCTGAAGATCCAGAGAGGATACATTCATTTGGTCTTTTGTTATGTTTCTTATTGCACTATCTGGACTTGTATTACTTTATGGATATTGTCGATGAGTTTTATTTGGATTTATTTTACTACATGCCTGCCTAGACGGCAGAAGAGGTGAGTTGATTTTATCGTCGGATTGAGCTTTATTGGTGTAGTGGAGTAGGACATCAGTTTTGTGCTTTATGGGTGTAGTTGAGTAGGGTTGTTTTTGAGTCTTCTTATCACTGTTCTAGTTTTGTTATCTATTAAACTACGTGGATGTCTATGTGTTGTATTTTATTATTATTATTATTCCGGCCGTGTTGGCTGATGTATATGTGGCCCTGGAGGCAATGTATAAAGTTTCAGATTGTCAGCCGTACAGGGGAGATGCTGCCAAAATTTCTTCGGACAGGGACTCCCCCGGGGCGTAACAATTTATTTGGTGTCAGAGCCAAGTAGGCGATACTTGTTTGTATATCGTGTTAAGGATTTCGAGATTTATCTGATACCAATTTATTGGTATCAGAGCGGGTTACGAATACCTGCTTTTGGTGTTCTGGATTTTTGTGTTAGCCCAAGTTTGCGAGTAAACTTGGGTACTTATTTTCGGATTTGTATGGATTTCCGTTGCTTTTCTCGTACGAAATTTTGAGGTAAAATGGGGATTGGACAGTGATGGAACATCTCCAGATGACAAATAGGTATGATGTTTATTTTTTAATTTTTATACTTGTAGTAATATCTGTGATATAACTTAACAGATATGAGGAGATCTACACGAATAGCTGCGAGACGTGGTGCTGGATGGCCATGTACGAGGACCTTGGGATATCTGGACTTGCCAGAGATGCCTACTGGGGTTGAGCTTGTCAGCCAGGGACAGACTCAGGATATAGCGGG
Organism: Zingiber officinale; assembly: GCF_018446385.1. Taxonomy (NCBI): domain Eukaryota; kingdom Viridiplantae; phylum Streptophyta; class Magnoliopsida; order Zingiberales; family Zingiberaceae; genus Zingiber; species Zingiber officinale. Next base: position 63,076,078 of record NC_055997.1, read on the forward strand.
TGCGTCGGGCTCTCAGACCCTGATGACTCCTTTAGAGGTACCTACCTCGGCTGCACTGGCTGTATCCACCCCTACTGTATTTACGGTACCACCAGGGGTACCATTGGCATATCCGACACCTGCTCTAGCAGAGCCTGCGGTGGTCCTGACACCACTGCCACCTGGACTACCCGACACCAGTGACACCTATGCCCCCAGTACCCACGGTGTACCCAACAGCACCTATACCAGCGGTACCGGTTGCACCATATCCTGTACCACTACCTACCGTACATTCAGCCGTGGCCACCTATGTTGACCCTGCAGTGCCACCGGCGGCATATGCTCCAGTCTATGCAGCAGCACCGGGAGTACCTCCCTCGGTCTATTCAGCGGTATCACCTGTAGCACCAGCTCCAGTGGTTCCGCCAATTCCTATAGCCGTCCCGACACACCTCACTGACATTGGCGCGGCACGAGCCAGGATTCCAGCATTAGCAGAGTCGATGAAGAGTCGATTTACACTCTTCCGAGGAGACCTTGATCCGAGTGTGACCCTGTTATGGATAGAGGCTATGGAGCGGACCTTCTTCTATATGGCTTGCTCCGAGTGGAAGAAAGCAGAGCTGGCTGCTTTCCATTTACGGGATGAGGCTGACACTTGGTGGGTTGATGAGCGTTCTATCATCGACGAGCAGAACATCACTTAGGCCAAGTTCAGAGAGGCTTTTGAGAGCCGCTTCTTCCCATGAGCTTATTAGATGGCTCGCCGGCAGGATTTCCTGAGTCTGCGATAGAACAACTGGTCGGTGACAGAGTATAATGCAGAGTTTGACAGATTGGCCAGATTTTGTCCAGAGCTAGTTGCTGAGGACAGTTCACGTATGCAGCAGTTCATTCAGGGGCTGGATGGACATTTGCAAGTAAGGCTTGCCGGTCTTGGTAGCGCATCTTATTTAGAGACGTTGGATAGAGCCCTCATGATTGAGTCAACTCAGCAGAGAGCATTTCCGGACAGAAAAAGGAAGCAGATGGGTCAGACATCAGGACAGATCCAACAGGCACAGATGACCGGACAGCGGCAGAGTAGTCGCAGTCAGCCAGGTCAGAGTACTTCTGGGGTATTACGTAGGCCTCAGAGATCAGGGCAGTCTTCCTCAGGATGTTTCTGGTCTCCTCAGCAGGACTGGAAACAAACCGTCAGCGACATTCACTATTTCCGATGTGGGGGTCCAAAGATCACATCACCACAGCCTGCTCTCTGGGACAATCAGTTTGCTTTTATTGCAAACTGCCTGGGCACCAGAGTCGAGATTGTCCACTGAAGGCTCAGCATACTACTCCCGGAGTCACTGCTCAGGGAGGACATCACAGTTAGTCAGGGACTTGACGAGGAGGGCGGAGATTTCCACCCTCACATCGCCAGCAGGGGACAGCTTCCCCTTCAGCAACTGCATTTGGCATGCTCGGACAGGAGTACCCCAGTACTTCCAAAGTACCCCAGAGCTCTGTTCCGGGACCTCATTATCTGACTTAGGGGCAGTATCAGCTGCCGCCTCAGCCCCTATTCCAGTACCCGTCGCAGCCCCAGCCACAGGCTCAGTATCAGACGCAGTCCCAGCCATCGGTACAGTATCAATCGCCGCCCTCTCAGACTTCTCTAGCACAGTATCTAGCACTGCCTCAGTGGTAGGCTCCTGCCCAGACGCAGCAGTCGCAGGCAGCGTTACCACCTCTTCCTCCACCAGAGACTAGGCGTATTCATGTGGTCACCAGAGAGGATGCGCAGCGAGCCGATGGATCCATTTTCCGCGTTACGATTTCTATTTATGCCTTATTTGCAGATATACTAATAGATACTGGTAGCTCGCATTCTTTTATATCCCGTACTTTTATGCAGGAGATTGGTAGATTACCCACTTTTAGATCGCAGCGACTGACCGTTTCTCTACCGTCCGGTGACACCATGGACGTCACCCAAGAGGTCAGAGGTTGCCCGTTAGACTTTGGCAACATGATACTTACGGTAGATCTTTTAGTATTGGAAATGGTCGATTTTGATATTATTCTTGGCATGGACTATTTGTCAGCATATCATGTCACTGTTGATTGCCAGACGAGAGTGGTCACATTCCGGCCTCCGATCCAACCCTCGTGGGATTTCACTGGCATCAGAGACGATGACATATCAATCATTTCAGCTATTCAGGCTCAGAAGCTGCTGTCGCATGGTTGTTAGGGTTTTCTGCTATCTTTGATTAGTACTGACGACAGCAGTAGTTCGTAGCTCTCTGATGTGCTGGTAGTCAGAGAGTAGCTACCAGAGGAGCTACCAAGTTTGCCTCCCAGAAGGCAAGTGGAGTTCGCTATTGAGCTGGTTCTGGGGACCACACCGGCATCGAAAGCTCCTTATCGTATGACACCAAAAGAGTTGAACGAGCTGAAGGTTCAACTCCAGGAGCTTTTGGACAGGGGATTTATTCTCCCTAGTGTTTCTCCATGGGGTTCTCCGGTGTTATTTGTCAAGAAGAAGGATGGTACACTGAGATTATGCATTGACTATAGACAGCTGAATGCAGTGACCGTCAGAAATAAGTATCCCTTACCACGGATCAAAGATTTATTTGATCAGCTCAGAGGTACATCAGTGTATTCTAAGATTAATCTGCGATCTGGGTATCATCAGCTGAGAGTCAGAGAATCTGATATTCAGAAGACAGCTTTTCGTACCAAGTACGGTCATTATGAGTTTTTGGTAATGCCATTTGGGCTTACCAATGCTCCAGCGGTGTTTATGGATCTGATGAACAGCGTCTTTCTGGAGTATCTTGATCAGTTTGTTATCATTTTCATCGATGGCATATTGGTCTACTCGCGTTCTGAGGAGGAACATGCGCAGCATCTTCGCATAGTTTTGGAGACTCTTCAACGACATCAGCTGTACGTGAAGTTCAGCAAGTGTGCTTTCTGGCTATCCTCAGTCAGTTTTCTGGGACATGTGGTCTCTAGCAGAGGTATTTTAGTAGATCCTTAGAAGATCGAGGCTATCACCAGTTGGGAGCAGCCGAAGTCAGTGCAGGAGATCCGTAGTTTTCTCGGACTGGCCGGATATTACCGACGTTTTGTCGAGGGTTTCTCGCGTATTGCTATGCCGTTGACACGCCTTACCAGGAAAGGCGTGAAGTTCACGTGGTCCGAGGATTGTGAGACCAGCTTTCAGGAGCTGAAGCGGAGATTAGTGTTGGCTCCAGTTTTGATTTTACCTTTTGGAGAGGATGGATTTGTACTCTACACCGACGCGTCTCTTCAGGGTTTAGGTGCTGTTCTAATGCAACACGGTAGGGTAGTCTCCTATGCTTCTCGACAGTTGAAGGAGCATGAGAAGAACTGCCTAATACATGATCTGGAGCTAGCCGCTATCATCTTTGCTTTGAAGATTTGGCGACATCATCTGTACGACATTACATTTGAGATTCTCACTAATCATAAGAGTCTCAAATATATTTTTACCCAGAAGGAGCTTAATCTCCGGCAGAGGAGATGGATGAAGTTCCTGAATGATTACGATTGTACCATTAGCTACCACTCGGGGAAAGCTAATGTGGTTGTCGATGCACTCAGTAGGAAGTTCAGAGGGACTTTGGCTTGCCACCGGACTTCAGTCACAGACTTGATTCAAGGTTTCTCTGAGTTAGGCCTTGAGGAGCAGGGACCGACAGAGCAGGGTATTCTGGTTACCATGGTTGCTCAGTCATTGATCAGGACGAGGATCCGAGAGGATGGCACGGGAGAGAGCCGATGGGCTCGGTGCATTTGAGGGATGAGGTGTTACGGAAGAGTATACCGACAGACAAGAAGGAACGTACGATGTTTCTGAGGGACGAGAAGCTGGAGTGGAAGATTGCTCGGGGAGTAAAAGATGCAGCTAGTAAGAAGGTCAGCATGGGAGAGAGCCGATGGGCTCAGTGCATCTGAGGGACGAAGCTGTGGAAGAGTACGTTGGCGGACGAGAAGGAAGCATGCGACGATTCTGAGGTACGAGAAGCTGGAGCGGAAGCTTGATCGAGGAGAAGGATGGAAGTTGGGTTTGGGTGAACTCTATTCCGGATGGCCGAAATCATCCAAGAGAGCAGAGCGGAAGACCCCGGACCAAGGTCAGCAAAATCGGAGCAAAGGGCCTGGACCAAAAAGTCAACAATGTTGACTTTATGGGTCTGGGCTACCGGACCCATTCTGGGCGCCCGGAACATGATTTTTATCATGCTTGACGTGGGCATTGACCGATGCATCGGGGATAGAATTCTATTCCACTCCAGGCACCTGGAACCCTTCCAGGCGCCCCGACCAAGGCTATAAATACAGCTTTGGTCTAGAAGCTAAAGTAGCATAAGCAATTCTTGATAGAACACTTGTGAGCTTTTCTGTTTTGTTTAGCTTCTTCTTTTCTGAGCTTTCACTGTTGTAAAGAGGCTTCTCCGCCTAAAGGAGATATTAGTGCGTTCTACTTCCTTGGATTAACAACTTCCCTGGTTATAACAAAGTAAAACTTCGGTGTCTTTGTTTTTCAATTCATTTCTTATTTTATTAATGCAAGTGTTCCTTTAAGTCCGAGAAGGGTTTGTTTTTGATTTTGTGCAGAGCTATTCAACCCCCCCTTTTAGCTGGCCAACGGGTCCCAACAGTCTCTCCTCCAAAAAAAAATACATATAGATAGTATCTAATGTAATGTGGGAGTAGGGCTCGCCAGATCTATACCAGGGTAACACAAAAATGGACATGCAGATGGCCTGAGTCCTAGGGCGGTACATAATAGGGTTGGGGAAAACTGAAAATCCTTTCTACCAACTCTGGTGGAGTAAGTCAGGTCATCTATTTTTTTTCTAAGTTATTATAAAATTGAGCACACAAATCATGATTTACTGCATGACTACAATAAACTAGCTTGTCGAATTGGTAATGCTCAATCACTTGCATAATGGGGGTACAATACTGAGTAAAGAAGGGTCTACTCAAATATCTACATTTTAATGGAACATATGAATGCCTAGTAAAATCCATCCTATGTCGCTCAGTAGGAAATATAGCGTCAGTGGATGGGGCATTACTAGGAGCAGAGGCAACATGTTGTCTTTTCCTAATTTTATACACACATATTGACATAAATATATAAAAAAGTACAGAAATTAAATATAATGAGGTAGGGTATATCGAGGAGGCATCTTGAGGTTTTAACGAGGATGAATATGAGAAATCTGAGCTGGAAGGCACCTCAGTGCGGCTGGATTCGTGAACAAATGTGAACAGGGAAAGCCTCTGTTCGTTGGAAAAAAATGTGTTGAAGGCGCCTTCTATCTTGATGGAGGGCACCTTCCATGGGTTATGGAGGGCGCCTTCTATCGGCTGAAGGCGCCTTCCACCATTTAGGCGGGATTTTTCCCGCCTCCCCTGAGGGTGCCTTCTATCGATGTCGGAGGCGTCTTCCGAAGGCGCTCTCTGAAGGCGCCTTCGACTCTTTTTTTTTTTTTTTTTTTTTGAGTTAGGTTAATTTTTAATTTTGAGATAAAGATTTTGATAAGTTAAAATTTTAAGTTAAGTTTTTAAGTTATTTTTTTAAGTTAATTTTTTAAGTTAAATTTTTAAGTTAATTTTCCTTTAAGTCAAGTTTTTAAGTTAATTTTTTTTAAGTCAAGTTTTTAAATTAATTTTGTTAAGTCAAAATTTTAAGTTAATTTTGTTAATTAAAAAATTTTTAAGTTAATTTTTAAATTAAGTTTTTTAAGTTAATTTTGTTAAGTCAAAATTAATTTTTTATTTAATTTTTTAAGTTGATTTAATTTTAATTGAATTTTTAATTTTAAGTTTAATTTAATTTAATTTTAATTTAAGTTATTTAATTTAATTTAATTTAATTAAATTTAATTTAATTTAATTTAATTTAATTTAATTTAATTTAATTTAATTAATTTAATTTAATTAATTAAATTAAATTAAATTAAATTAATTTTAATTTTAATTTCTTAGTTATCTCATCCGATCTATGTTTTCAATCAAGGAATCCTATAATTTTTGTGAAATGAGTTAAGTTCAATTTCAGGATTTAGTTTAACTTTATGTTTGATTCAGATTTATCTTTGGGCTCAACAAACAGACATTTTTTGAATAAACTTCTGTGCTATGGTGAGTCACCTGGACATCATTAGAGTAACCATGCATTCGAGGTTTTCCAAATAGTTCTATGCACTAAACTTAGTACAAAACCTTAGTCTAACTAGTTAGGATTTATAAGGGGTAGCTTCAGTTAGTTCCACTTAGCCAAATGTACTAGGTCGAAGCCATATTTTCCTAGACATGCATAGACTGAGCTTCCCTAACCTACTACCATCCAAAACTTTACCAGTACGACAGGTCAAGTTAAACTTTGTTCCTTTTTACTCTAATCCTAATTACTCTACCAGGCAGGTTATTTTTGGAGGTGCCAACTAATTTGGAGCCTCCCCCTGAATTATTGATCAAAATTTTTAAGTTTGGTTTTGGGTTTATGTCAGTTACTTTTGTAATTATAGTAGACTTGATTATAATTTGAGTTTGAGTTGGTCTTGTAATTATTTCTATGGGTTGACTTTGGTTTAGTTGATTTAATTTTATGTTTTGAATTTTGATTTGGGTTATTTGATTTTACATAATATATTTTATCTTTTGGTATATAGTATTAGTTAATTCATACTTGCATGGTTAAACACACTTTTAGAACCCAAGCTTTAGTTTGTATTTTGTTTTAAGTTATAAGTGACATAAATGATTTATTTGTTGAGCTGGACTTGTATCCAAGCCCAGATTTGTTGTATACTACTTTTTGATTATTTAATATTAGATCCAAATTTTTAGATCTTATTGTGAAATTTTCTAACAACACTTTAAGTTTGTTAATTTTAAATTTTAGTGTTGAGTTTTCCTCCTCAAGTTTAACGACTTGATTTGGATTAGATTTTTCAATTTGTTCCTTGAGGTGTTGGTTTTCCTCAAGAAGCATCTTATTTTGATTTTCTTGTTCAGTTAATTTTCTATTTAAGCCTGAAATGACTTTAAAAAGCTTTTTGCTTAAATTAAAGCATACGCCATTGGAACCTTCGGAAATGAGTATGGACTCGTGGCTCGATTCAGGTTTGGACCAGTCTTCCGATTCGTCCTCCGATTCTGATTTGTGGGCCATCAACGCGAGATAGCTTCGGTGCTTTTGATCTTCCGCTTTCGATTCCTTTGAAGACGATTCATCCCACGTTGCTTTGGGTGTCTTCTTTTTGGTTCTCTTGGTTTTGTCGTTCTTCATCTTTGGGCACTCGTTCTTGTAGTGACCCTTCTTGTTGCATTCGAAACATGTCACATTCTTTGGTTCGGTAGTGGAGTTGATCTTCTGTAGGTCATTTTTGCCGAAGTTCTTCTTTCTCCTGGTGAACATTATTCTTACCAAGTGTTCTTTGTCTTCCGAGTCTTGGTTAGATTCACCTTTAGATTCAGGCTTGGTTCTTGACTTTTCCTTGGATGAACTTGCAAAAAGAGCAACACTTTTCTTGGTTCTAGCGTTAGTTTGTTCATGTAGCTCAAGTTCACAAAATAGTTCATCTAACTTTAATTTTGAAAGATTCTTCAAAATTTTGTAGGCATCCACGATGGATGCCCACAATTCATTCCAAGGAAATGTGTTTAAAGCATACCTTATTAGGTCGCAGTTCTCCATTTGGCGGCTGATGGTGTGAAGCCCGTTGAGGATGTCTTTAATCCTCGCGTGGAGTTGACTTGCCGATTCTCCTTCCTGCATTTTTATATTAAATAACTTATTTAATAAAAATCTCTTTTAGTTACCTTAGCATCACTGGTTCCTTAGTGCAGTTCGATGAGCTTGTCCCAAGTTCTTTCGCATTTTCGTGTGGGCCCACTCGGTTTAGCTCTCCTTCGTTAGCCCGCATCGTAGTGTGTTGAGGGTTTTGAAGTCTGTCTGGGCTTTCTTCTTCATCTCTGGATTCCACTGTTCAGGGTCCATCAGATTTTCGGAGTTGTCAACAGGAGCCTTGTAACCTCTGGTGATGCTAAACCACTAATCAAAGTTTGTCTTCAGATAGACCTTCATTCACTTTTTCCAGTATGGGAAGTCGTCTCCATTAAATAGGGGAGGACGGACGTTGTTGTATCCTTCATTCTGGGCCATGAATCCTGGACACGAGAGAAGAGATAAACGGGTCCCAAGATTTAGTCTTGGATTAGTAGTGTGGGAGAGAGGTGAAAAATATTAGACTGAATTGGTGTTGCACCAATTCAGGTTAGTTTGCAAAAAATATTTCCAAAGGGGTAATTGTACCAATTTGGATTCTTTACAAAAATTACAAAATCGAAAGAAGAAAAAGAATAAAAAAACACCCCCTTTGCCTGATTGGTGGTTGCACCAATTTAGAGCGGTACCTACTCTGATATCACTTGTTGGATCGTAACGCACGTGAGAGGGGGGGGGGGGTGAATCATGTGATTTTCAAAACCTCTTCTTTTCAGGTTTCAAAACATGAGTACACAGCGGAAAGTAAGAAGTTCGAAGATAAGAAAATACGAGAAGAATACAAGCGATTTTTACTTGGTTCGGAGCTTTCAGCGACTCCTACTCCAAGGCCCAGGTCCCACAGACCTATCGATGGACAATCCACTAAAAACCTCTTTGGGTATCCCCCGAAGAGAGAATTGAGTACAAGAAAAATTAGGCCAAATGCAACACCCTGCACTTGTCCTTTTATAGTAATTAAGTACAAAGAGAAATTTTACCAACACTTCAATAATAGAAATGACAGCACTTTGTGTTGATGTCTATCTACCGGGCATGATTGGAACTCCTCGGAGTAGTCGTTGGGCTCAGTAGCTTCGCAGTAGAGTCGCAGCAGGAACTGGGATTAGTCGGAGGCTCAAATGTGTGCGCAGTAGCTCGTATGCAGTTGATGTGTAAGTGCCTACTTGAGACTGCCTCATAAAGGGATTGGAGGGCGCCTCCCATAAGCATGGAAGGCGCCTCCAATAAGGCAAATCCTATCCAGAGTGAACAAACACTTATCTATGACCGATTCCAAAAATCATCTTGCGGAGGGTGCCTTCTATGAACAATACCAAGGAGCCTTCCATAACCATGGAAGGCGCCTTCGGGTACTGTTCACCCGAAGGCAATGTTTCTTTTTTACCCTGTAAACATGTGTTAGTCAAAATAATCTGCAAGACAAGTGTTAGCATAAATATGAATAGTAGTAATTAGTTCCTGTCCTCCCAGGATCAGGAATTAGTCAAAGTCACAGTTTATAGATCCTAAATGGACCTAAATTGGACCAACACCTACTATCCTTCAACTAGGACACACCCTCATAGAGTCACTTTCCTCCAGTGACTTACCTTTACTTACCTTTTTCCAGACATCCGGTCAGCCCGTCGACTAGTCTGGATTTGATGTCAGCTATCCGGTCAACCTGTCGACCCAGATAGACTTCGTGCCAGTTATCCAGTCGACCCATCGACCTAGCTGGACTTCGTGCTAACTATCCGATCGGCCCGTCGACCTAATTGGACTTCATGCCAGCTATCCGGTCAACCCATCGACCTAGCTGGACTTCGTACCAGCTATCCGATCGACCCATTGACCTAGCTAAATTTCTCTTGCACACTCAGTCAGATTGTTAGATCACAATGAACATAACTTAACTTACTTTCTCATTCATCAAAACCTGAGTTAAACCATTAGTGCTAACTGCACAAATAGGAAACACAGGTGGTTTTACTTAGTTCGGAGTCTTCGGCGAATCCTACTCCAAGACCCAGGTCCCATGAACCTATCGATGGGTAATTCACTGAAAACCTCTTCCGGTACCTCCGGACGAGAGAATCAAGTACAAAGAAAATCGAAAAAGTGTAACAGACTGCACTTCCTGTCTGCAGAATTTAAGTACAAAAATTGTTACCAACACTTTGAAATGAAGCAGCTTATTCATATGTTGATGTCGATCTGTCGGCCGCCATCAAAAGTCCTCGGAGCAATTGTCAGGTGCAGCAGCTTCGTAGCAGAGTTATAGCAGGAGCCCAGAGCAGTCGGAACTTCAAATGGATGCGTAGTAGCTTGTATATGTGTTATTTTTTGAAGCTTCCTCGAGACTGCCTTATATAGGGCATTGAGGGCGCCTTCCATACCGATTGAAGGTGCCTCTAACTTGAGAAAGTCGATCCTGAACAGTCCGACCTCTATCCGCGTCTTTGTCCAAATTTCATCCTACGGAAGGCGCCTTCCATAGCCATGGAAGGCGCCTTCAATAGCCATGGAAGGCGCCTTCAAATACTGTTCATTCGAAGGCAAATTTACTTCTTTGTCCTGCAAAATAATATTAGTACAATAAACCAAATAATGACCTACAAGATAAGGGTTAGCACAATAATAATGAGCAGTAGTAGTTAGTTCATGTCCTTCTAGGACCAGGAGCTAGTCAAGGTTTTAGATTAGGGATCCGAAATGATCCTAACCTGAATCGACACCTATTATCCCCTTAACCAGGACACACCCTCCTTAGTCATGTTGGTGCAATATCCATAGGTCAACGTTGACCTAGTTGACTAAGCTTGAGTCTTGATATTTGAGTTTCGATTTTTGACAATACATGGAGATTGCAGATGCAATCATCCGATTGGGAAGATTATTGATACAATTCTCCTCTGGTCAAGCACTGACTAGTTAGATCTAAAGAAGAGTCAAGTAGGTCAAAGGGTTGACTGGATACTTGACTGGAAAAGTCCTAACTGGAGGTTAGGCAAGGGAAAATCCTGGTGAGTGAAGCTAGGTGAAAGACCTAGTGAGTGAAGCTAGGTAGTTGGGAAATCCTTGTGAGTGAAGTCAGGTGAAAGACCTAGTGTAGGTAGGTGAAAGTCCCGGTGAGTGAAGTCGGGCAGTGGGAAAATCTTGGTGAGAGAAGCCAGGTGAAACCCCTAGTGAGTGAAGCTAGGTGAAAGTCCTGGTGAGTGAAGCCAGGTAGAAGGAAAGTCCTGGTGAGTGAAACTAGGTAGATGGAAAGTCCTGGTGAGTGAAGCTAGGCAGAAGGAAAGACCTGGTGAGTGAAGCCAGGCACGTGGAGATCCAGGTGGGTCAAGGTTGACCAGACACCTAGTGTTGGGAAGCCTAGGTAGGTCAAATGATTGACCGAATACTTGGCACGAGGAAATCCAGATGGATTAAGGTTAACCGGACATCTAGTGGAAGTCCAAGTGGGTCATGGAGAACTATACACTGATAGATCGGATGAGTACGATAGAGGGGGGGGGGGGGTAAATTGTAACGCCCCGCCCCTCCTGCTAAGGCCACGGGGGTTACTTTACCATACTTACTTACTTATTACAACGGAAGTCTTATTCGTAACATTTTATAACCTTTTCATGACTTTAAAATTCACCATGACTAATCATCTAATCACATAAACCACATAGCATACTTAATATTGTTTTCGAGTCATGATACTCAACACAAAGTAAAATGTCATGAAGTTATAAAGTAAATGACATAAAACTAAGCATAATTCTTATTTAGTTGAAGCAGGTATTTTCTTTATCCTTAGCCAGATCACTGCCACACATGTCCTTCTAGCCCCTCCTGCTGCTCCCCTAGTTCATCCATCCCTTGCCCTTATCTGTAGTACAAGAAAGTAAGCTGTGAGCACTCATGGCTCAGTAAGTTCCTTTCCTACTCACAAAAACCGTATAGCATATTAAAACACAAGTCATATCACATGTAGATAATTTCTTCATATCATGTAGCATATCATGGCATAATCACAACATAATCATCATACATGTCATAAGCATCATCATAAACATCATGGCATAAACATAAGGTATCATGGCATAGCATAACATGATCATCAAATGCACCTTGACATATCATAACGTTATTATAAATATCATGGCATAATCATAAGGTATATGCAAGGTGTATTCTTAAACATGCATCATGAAAACATATGCAACATGTCTTTTGAAAACTATTAACATACATACTTAAACATAATCTCAACATAAGAGGGGATCCCGGCTTGTACCACGTACATAAATGTGCGCGTCCTAGTAGGTCCAAGGTAGCAAGTCTTGAACCCTACAAGGCATACATATACTAGGCCCGTTTCTTAGTCCATCGACCTAGGGGCACTTAGGAGCCCATCCCTAACGAGGTCCGTTTCTTAGTCCACTTTTTCTCTTATTCTTTCTATTTATTTCCATGCTCTAATGAAAATAATACTCATGTACTTTTAAAAATTCGTGGGTGTTACATGAATATCATACTCTTTTAAAAACTTTTCTTTTCGTATTTCAAAACAATTCGAGTAAGCAACGGAAAATATAAAGGGACAAGTTCGTTTACTTCATTCGGAGCCTAGCTCGACTCCTACTCGAAGGTCCGTGATCCTTGATCGCATTGATGGGCAAATCACTATAACTCTTCTTTCCGAGATCCTCAGAAAGAAGTAGATCGTACAAATGTGCAAGATAGTAACAACCCTACTATCTTGCTTAAGTGAATTACAATGCAAGCTTATATAAAAATATACTGACAAGTAAATGCAGTTGAAGCTTTGGTCGGCACTTCCGGATAGTGTGGCTTGCTGTGCTGATGAAGGCTTGTAGCACAGTTTGCTTGCAGAACAGAACTTGAGTCGATCAGAGAAGAGTTGTTGAGCCTCAGACCTCGAGCTCCTTTTATAAGTGCCATTGTTGTTCGGTCGACCTATCCCTCTGTTCGATCGACCGAGCCCACTCCCTTCCTTCCTGGCTGGAGTCTGACGTTGGCTCGATCTTTTGCATTAACTGATCTTTAATGGTTCGGTCGACCGATAACCTTGTTTGGTCGACCGAACGGTGAATTTCCCTTCTCGCCGAGATTCACACTTAATGCTCCATTAATTCTTTTATTGGTTTCATCGACCGAACCTCATTTTCGGTCGATCGATCATGCTGTGATGCCATATTTGCGATCCTGATCTGCTTTGCCATTTTTGCCTGTTCGGTCGACTGAACCTTTTTTCAGTCGACTGATAAAATGCCTTGATCGGTAGACTGAACCTCCTGTTCAGTCGACTGAACCATTTGTAAATTGAAGGTTTCTGAGTGCTGGTCGCGTGACCACTGACAGAGCCTAATTCTGAGTTCTGAATCAAAAGTTATGACCATTTGAAGTCCAAGGGGTCATATGATTCTGCAACACAAAGTTAGTTTGATATAACAAGAATATTCCTGCAAAACAAAGTTAGCACAGTTATAATAGTAATATGCATGAGTATAACAGTTAGGACTGTCTTGATCTCAACTTGAAAATCTTCCCGGTTTCTTCAGTTGGATCAGCGATCTTAGGTTGTTCCCTTCAGGAACCCGACCTCACTGTCGCTCATCCAGTTATTTACCTCAACCTACCTGCCAAACGTTAGGTCCTCTAGACCTGTTTGGATTTTACTGTCTGGCCATGACTATGGCTTTCTTGATTGAGTAAATAGCTTGCACACTTAGCCAAATATCAGATCATAACAAGACTTAACTTGAACCTTTGACAACATCAAAACTCAGGTTTGATTCTGGTGCACCTTGCACCAACATACACTTGGCATAAGACGGTCAGTCTAAGTAGGTCAAGGTTGACCAGACCTTGGCACGAGGAGAAAAGTCCAAGTGGGTCAAAGGGTTGACTAGACACTTGGTGAAGAAGTTTTAGTAGGTTAAAGTTGACCAGATGCTAGGCAGAAGGAGTCCCAACAGGTCATGGTTGACCAGATGTTGGGTTTGGGAACCTTGGACTTGAGTATAGGTAAGTCAAGGTCGGGACAATCGATCAGCTGATCGATTGACCTAAGCCCAATCGATTAGCCGATCGATTGGGAGAGTGCTATGACAAGTAGCAGCCCAATCGATCGGTCGATCGATTGGGAGTAATTGTAGCCAGCACAGAGAGCAACCCAATCGATCAGCCGATCGATTGGGCAATGCCAATCGATCGACTGATCGATTGGAGTTGGTTTTCTTGCGTGATCGTGAGGATGCTTGAATCGATCTGTCGATCGATTCAAGTCTTATTCCAGAGAGCACAGAGGCACTTTGAATTGATCATCTGATCGATTCAAGCCTCCCCAATTGATCAGTCGATCGATTGGGATATGACTGTTGAGCAGGATGCAGGTTTTCGACGGCTGGGATCGCGCTGATCTAATGTGGCAATTGATTGGGAGTAAGCCCAATCGATTGGGAGCCCTAGAAGCGCAAAATATAAAGCTGTGGTGAGCCTTCGTCTTCGTAACTCTTCTTCTCTAGCTCATTCGATTTTCTTCGACACTCACCGCCAGTTCTTGGAAGCTCTTGGAGACAACTGTTGTTGCACTTCCAAGGTTCAAGAGGAGATCAACTACAACTAGGTCAAGCAAGAAGTGGTTTTTCCTTTGTGTACTTGTTATTTTCTTCTTGCGTTGTGTTGTATGTTGTGTAAGTCTTGTACGAGGTTTCTCCACCTTTGGTAGTTACCGAGAAGGAGTATTTTTCTTAGTGGAGAGCATCGTGTGTGTGTGGATCCTTGGATTAGTCACCTCATCTTGAGGTGGATACCAAGTAAATCTACTTGTTAGCATTATAAGTGTGTTTCGTGGTTCATTCCGCTGCATATCATCATCACGAAGCAAGACAACGAAGCGCGATGAGCTATTCGCCCCCCTTCTAGCTATAAATCGACCCTAACAAGTCACTTTCCTCTAATGACTTACCTTTACTTTCAGTTGCCCGGTCCGTAGACCCAACTGGACTTTCTGCCAAATATCTAGTTGGCCCGTCGACCTATCTGGACTTTGCACCAACTATCTGGTCGGCCCGTTGACCTAGTTGGGCTTCACGCTAGCTATCCGGTTAGCTCGTTGACCTAGCTGGACTTCCCGCCAGATATCTGGTCGGCTTGTCGACCTATCTGGACTTCTCACCAGATATCTAGTCATCCCATCGACCTATCTGGTTAACTCCTGCACACTTAGTAAAGTGGTTAGATGACAACAATACCTAACTTAATTTACTTTGTCATTCATCAAAATCTGAGTTAGACCTGTTGGTGCAGGAAGCATCCGACGATCAAACCTAAGTTTTGATAATGGCAAAGGGATTCAAAGTTAAGATTCTCTGTCATCTAACATGTTGAATGAGTGTTTCAGGAAAGTCTTAACTGCAGTTAGGCAGGTGAAAACCCTAGGGGATGGTAACCCTAGGTCCTAGGGGGTGGTAACCCTAGGTGGAGAAAAGTCCTAGCTGCGGTTAGGCAAAGGGAAAACCCTAGGGGGTGGTAACCCTAGGTCATAGGGGGTGGTAACCCTATGCGGAAAGTCTTGGCAGGTCGATGGCTTCAGGCAAAAGTCCTAGGGGGTGGTAACCCTAGGTGGAAAGTCCTGGTGTCGCGAACCAGGTGAAAGACTGGACTAGCCGGGGGAGCGGATGTCCAGCAGAAAGTCCGGAAGCATCGAGTGCTGAGCAAAACTAGAGGATCGGACTGGCATCAGGTAAATCTCCCGAGTGGAGTAGGTGAGGACGCTTCCTCGTAGAGGAACAAGAGGCGTCGGGTCGACCTAGGGTTTCGGTCCGGAAATCCAGTCGACTTACGGTCAGACCTATACTTCGTTTATCATGTTTATTGTGCTAACTTTGTGTTGCAGGATATTGTTTGGGACTAACGTATCTTGCAGGTGCAAAGGAGCAACCTAAAGCCTCGGATGAACAGTGTCCGAGGCGCCTCCATGGAGCTTGGAGGCGCCTCGGGTGCAAAAGCTGAGCTGGCTGCGAAAGTTCATCGAAGGCGCCTTGAAGGGAGTATAAGGCGCCTTGGAAGGCGCCTTGAGCAGGGTATAAGGCGCCTCCAAGGGATGAAGTTCGACAAGGCGCCTTGAACAGACTGCAAGGCGCCTTGAACACCCTTTATAAGGGGGTTTCGACCAGAACTTCAATACAACAACTTCCAGGCTTCCTCTCTTCAACGTGCTACTAACAAGATCATTCTGAGGTGCTGTTGCGACATACCGACGACCTGGAGCATCAGTTTCGATTCTGTTATTGTCGGTATAGTTTACTTTGGTGCTTACAATTGTAAATCTTTTATTGTACTTTTAACGAACTTATAGTTGTTGCCCACCGGAAGCGATCAAGGATCGCGGGCCTTCGAGTAGGAGTCGCCTTAGGCTCCGAACGAAGTAAATTCCTCTGTGTTTGTGTGTTTGCCTTTTTATTCCGCTGCGTTTTAATTACTCGAGTGTTTTACGAATCATACGAAATAGCCGCGAGCGCTATTCACCCCTCCCCCCCCTCTAGCGCTTCTCGATCCAACCATTGGTATCAGAGCGGGGTCGCTTCGAATAGGTGAAACCACCATTCAAGCATTTCTTTTGTGGCTTTTTCGTCTTTATAGGGTAAAAATAAAACCTTACGCCTTTCGTTTTTTCAGTCCAAAATTATTTTCGAAAAATTCATTTTCATCCTTTCACAGTTTATTAGTATTGATAAAATATTGAATTTGGCAAAATTTGAAATAATATTTTTTAAAATATTTTTTTTAATAATATTTTATTTTTTTTCCCAAAACTTGTGAACTTCTATTTCTATCCTTCCATACCACACTGCTAATCCAGGATCAAGTCCTGGTACATATTTTTTGCTATTTTTTGTGTGCAAGGTTCTTTTAAAATGGTATTCCAAGAAGGATTCTGCACCGTCCGACCGCCGCTCTTTTCTGGCGAGAACTTTGGATATTGGAAGAACCGGATGGAATACCACCTCAAGACGCAAGTCGAGATGTGGATCATCATCCAGACCGGACTCGAACTTCCACGTGACGTCACCGGAAAACTTATCTCATGCATCAACTGGGATTCTAGCACAATGAGAAAAGTTGAAGCCGATGCCAAAGCGACCTGCATGCTACAATGCGGCCTAACCGATGAAGAACTGAACCGCATCGGCCCCTTCGCAAGTGCAAAAGAGTTGTGGAAAAAATTGATTGAGCTACACGAAGGTACTTCCGACGCTCAAGTAAGTAAGCATAATTTAATAAATGATTTATTTGAATTAGATGAGCAGAAAAATACTACTTCGGCCGAGGAAGGTATTACGATGGTTGCAGGTACAAGTAAGACAGAGGAAAAGATGTTGAAGGCGATATGGTCCGAGTCTTCAGATGAATCCGGGTCCGACGTTGAAGAGCAACCGAGCCTTCTCGCTCTACCAGTACTAGCGAACATTATCGACACCGAGTCCGAGTTCAAGTCCGATTCAGAGACCGAGAGCGAATCAGACACCGAGTCCGAGCGAAGCCACGGATCCGCATCCGTTTCCGAAGGACCAAAACCCACAGTAAGTGCTTTAATGTCTAGTATTAACTTAGATGACTCGCAAAATTTAATTCCATACTTGCTTAAAAAATTGGCTAAATCCAACGTCCGGGTTAAGTCGCTCCAAAAGGAGGTAACAACCCTTAAGGAAGCGACTGACTCAAGTTCTTTAACTGAGTCAGTTCAAATTGGAAGTTCAACTCAAGTCCAACAACTTGAGGAAGAAAATTTCAATCTGAAAGTTCAAATTAAAGAACTCAAGAACACATTGGAACGGTTCACCTTGGGTTCCAAGAATCTGGATCTGATTCTTGGAAAACAGCGAGCCGTTTACAACAAAGCCGGACTTGGATTTAAGACCAAAACGAAATACAAATCGTATTTATCATTAGTTAATAGAAATAATATAAAGGTAGTCCAAGCATGGATACCTAAGTCCAACTTGGTCAATCAAGTTGAACTTAATCAATATTGGGTCTCCAAGGATCAAGTCTATTACCATGATAGACCTTATCGAGGCTATGATCCAAGGGGAGCAAAAAGAAAAACAATATTAAGAACATAATTCAAATTAATATTCAAATTAAATTCGAAATTAAATATTCAAAATCAAAAATTTAATTTAAATCAATTAAAAATATAGAAGGAGGATCCAGAATAGCTGGCACCCCTAACTAAACTACCCGACTGGGTAACCAAACTTAATCTACCCGAAATGGGTAAACAAGAGTAGACTACCCGACAGGGTAATTAAGGTTAGATAAATAGGGCGAGGTTTAACTTGACCCACGGTACTGGTAAAGTTTTTGGATGATAGTACGTTAGGGAAGCTTGGGCATCGCATGTCTAGGAAGATATGGCTTCGACCTGGTGCATTCGGCCAAGTGGAACTGACCGAAGCTACCCTTAAATGGATCCTAACTAGTTAGACCAAGGTTTAGTATTAAGTTCAGTGGGTAGGACTATTTGAAAAACCTCGAAGGCATGGTTACTTTAATGAGTTCCTTGTGACTCACCATAACCCAGAAGTTTATCCAAACAATGCTTACTTGTTGAACCCAAAACTAAATCTAAATCTAACACAAAGTTAAACCAAACCCTTAAATTGAACCTCAATTCATCTCACAAAAATTATAGGATTACCTGATTGAAAACTTAGATCGGGTGAGATGACTAAGGAATTTAAAATTCAAATTAAACTCATAACTATAATTCTATAATCAATTAATCAATATGAAAAATTATTTTAAAAATCTTTTAAAACTTTATTTCAAAATCATTTTAAACTTAATTTCAAAATCATTTCAAAAATTAATTTCAAAATCATTTCAAAACTTAATTTCAAAATCTTTTCAAAACTAATTTCAAAATTATTTCAAAATCTTTACAAAACTAAATTTCAAAATTATTTCAAAATCTTTTAAAACTCAATTTCAAAATCTTTTCAAAAATTAATTTCAAAAATTAATTTCAAAATTATTTCAAAACTTAATTTCAAAATTAATTTCAAAATCTTTTCAAAAATTAATTTCAAAATTATTTCAAAATCTTTACAAAACTAAATTTCAAAATTATTTCAAAATCTTTTCAAAAAACTAGTTTCAAAATCCTTTGAAAAATATTTAAAAAACTAGTTTCAAAATCCTTTGAAAAATACTTGAAAAACTTATTCAAAATCTTTTGAAAAATACTTGAAAAACTAGTTTCAAAATCCTTTGAAAAATATTTGAAAAACTAGTTTCAAAATCCTTTGAAAAATACTTGAAAAACTTATTTAAAAAATCCTTTGAAAAATACTTAGAAACTAGTTTCAAAATCCTTTGAAAAATATTTGAAAAACTAGTTTCAAAATTCTTTGAAAAATAATTGAAAAACTTATTCAAAATCTTTTGAAAAATACTTGAAAAACTAGTTTCAAAATCTTTTGAAAAATACTTGAAAAACTAGTTTCAAAATCCTTTGAAAAATACTTGAAAAGCCTATTCAAAAATCTTTGAAAAATCTTTGGAAAACTAATTTCAAAATCCTTTGAAAAATACTTGAAAATCTTGCTCCCCTAAATTTACAAGACTTACAAGAATATGGAATTAGCCCTGAAGGAAATGGAGATTTGAAGCTTGAGCATGCTCATACTTTAGGGCTCTGATACCTGAACAAAACAATCTGGATAACTTAAAATCTATTTAACCTCATGCTTGGACTTAAAAACCAACTAAAATAAATAACCTAAATTAAACATTTAGTCACTCCCTCTTTGTCCAAAAAAAAAAAAAAAAAAAGAAAGAAAAAAAAAACAAATTCTTACTCCTATCTTTTTAAAATTAAGTTTTAACGCTAAGGACCTTTTAAACTGAACCTACATTCTCAAAATTCATTGTTTGCAAAAGGCTTAGCTAAAGTGACTCATATAGCAACCTTCAAACCTTCTCAAACTTAGCCACCTTATAAATTTTTAACTCTAAATGCTAAAATACTTTTCTAAGTTAAAAGGGTTAAAAAACATATTTCTTTACTTGCAAAATTTAACTCATGACTTTCAAAAGACTTTTGCTAAGTAAATTGAGACTTCAAATTTCTTTACAAACAATTTGGCTCCAAAATTAAAAAAAAAAAAAAATCTAGCTAAGTTTTTCTAACTTTAGTTAGGTATGTCTTTCTAAAAACAATCAAGTCTCAAAAGTGGCTAAAGGCATCATTCGAAATCATCCATATATTAGCCTTCTTCTACCTTCTCTCAAAAAGATTGTTTTCTTAAAATCTTAAAACTTGCTTTCAACTGATTTTTGATATATGACAAAGGGGGAGAGTAGAAGAAAATTCAAAGAATTAAAGAATTAAAGAATTCAAAGAATTAAAGAAAATTGAAAGAAATTCAAATTTTAAAAAGTGAGCTTTTATTAAGGGGGAGTCTTTATATTAAGGGGGAGCTCTGCACTTAATTTAGCTCTGCACTTAACTATCATTATGCTTGTATTTTCATGCTTATCTTTTAATGGCATTATTTTCTTAACTTTGAATTTTTTGTTGCCATAATCAAAAAGGGGGAGATTGTTGGTGCAGGAAGCATCCGACGATCAAACCTAAGTTTTGATAATGGCAAAGGGATTCAAAGTTAAGATTCTCTGTCATCTAACATGTTGAATGAGTGTTGCAGGAAAGTCCTAACTGCGGTTAGGCAGGTGAAAACCCTAGGGGATGGTAACCCTAGGTCCTAGGGGGTGGTAACCCTAGGTGGAGAAAAGTCCTAGCTGCGGTTAGGCAAAGGGAAAACCCTAGGGGGTGGTGACCCTAGGTCATAGGGGGTGGTAACCCTATGCGGAAAGTCTTGGCAGGTCGATGGCTTCAGGCAAAAGTCCTAGGGGGTGGTAACCCTAGGTGGAAAGTCCTGGTGTCGCGAACCAGGTGAAAGACTGGACTAGCCGGGGAAGCGGATGTCCAGCAGAAAGTCCGGAAGCATCGAGTGCTGAGCAAAAGTCCAGTCGATCTGGAGGATCGACTGGCAACAGGTAAATCTCCTGAGTGGAGTAGGTGAGGACGCGTTCCCCATAGAGGGAACAGTAGGCGTCGGGTCGACCTAGGGTTTCCAGTCGGAAACCCGAAGTTAGACTCGGACAGTCCGGAGACTGTCTATACTTCATTTATCATGTTTATTGTGCTAACTTTGTGTTGCAAGATATTGTTTGGGACTAACGTATCTTGCAGGTGTAAAGGAGCAACCTAAAGCCTCGGATGAACAGTGTCCGAGGCACCTCCATGGAGCTTGGAGGCGCCTCGGGTGCAAAAGCTGAGCTGGCTGCGAAAGTTCATCGAAGACGCCTTGGAGGGAGTATAAGGCGCCTTGGAAGGCGCCTTGAGCAGGGTATAAGGCGCCTCCAAGGGATGAAGTTCGACCAGTTCAGATCTGATCCACGCGGAAGACTAGGCAGCATGGAGGCGCCTTGAACAGCCTTCAAGGCTCCTTGAACACCCTTTATAAGGGGGTTTCGACCAGCACTTCAATACAACAACTTCCAGGCTTCCTCTCTTCAATGTGCTACTAACAAGATCATTCTGAGGTGTTGTTGTGACATACCGACGACCTGGAGCATCAGTTTCGATTCTGTTATTGTCGGTATAGTTTACTTTGGTGCTTACAATTATAAATATTTTATTGTACTTTTAACGAACTTATAGTTGTTGCCCACCGGAAGCGATCAAGGATCGTGGGCCTTCGAGTAGGAGTCGCCTTAGGCTCCGAACGAAGTAAATTCCTCTGTGTTTGTGTGTTTGCCTTTTTATTCCGCTGCGTTTTAATTACTCGAGTGTTTTACGAATCATACGAAATAGCCGCGAGCGCTATTCACCCCCCCCTCTAGCGCTTCTCGATCCAACAAGACTGTTAGTGCAAATTGCACCAATAGACTCATCATTTGGAAGGATATTCCAGGAGGTACATGATGGTTACCGACATGATTTTATTTTACATAATAATTATCTATTTCGTGGGTTGCAGTTGTGTATTCCAGACTACTCTCCAAGTAGCAGATTATGAGCGAGCTTCATAATGAGGGGCACTTTAGACGTGATACGACGTTACCCCTCATCTCTGCCAATTTCTATTGGCCTAAGTTGACTAGTGATGTTGCTCACTTTGTTGATTGATGTTTGTATGCTAGTGGTCTAAGGGGGTTCTAACAAATGCAGACTTGTACACTCCCCTACCCATTCCTAAAGATCCTTGGCTCAATGTCAGCATAGATTTCGTATTGGGGTTACCCTATTCCTAATGAGCCTCAAACTTAGTTCTTGTTGTCGTTGACAGATTATCAAAGACGGCGCATTTCGTAGCTTGTAGGAAGATTATGGATGCTGCACGGATTGCCCATCTTTACTTTAAGGAGATTGTGCATTTACATGGTGTTTCTCAGTCCATGACTTCAGATAGAGATACCAAATTCATTTGTCACTTCTAGAAGAGCTTATAGGGGAAATTGGGAATACAATTAAACTTTAGCAGTACTTACCATCCTTAGATAGATGGATAAATCGAAGGTGGCGAATCGGAGTTAGGGCAATCTTCTGAGATGCCTTTCAAGAACTAAACCAAAGCAGTGAGACTTGGCGTTATCTCAAGCAGAGTTTGCCTACAACAGATCAAAAAATAGGACCACGGGATTGAGTCCTTTTGAGATTGTCTATGGATGAAATCCATCAGGAGTTCTAGATTAGCTATTGTTCCACGTGTAGGCGAATTAGTCCTAAAACAGATGAGATGACAAAGTATCTTCGAGGTATTCATGAGCAAGTGGAACTTACAATTATAGAAAGCAATACTAAGTATAAGACTCAGATCGATCATCATCGTCGATAGGTACCTTTTGAGATTGAAGATTTTGTCTGAGCTGTATTGACTTATGATCGTTTCCCTATTGGAGAATATAATAAGCTAAAGGATCGAAAAATCGGACTATGCGAGATACTGCAGAAGATTAACGATACTGCCTACAGGTAGCGCCTTTCTAGTCATCTGAAGACTTCTGATGTCTTTAATATGAAACACCTAACTCCTTATTTGACGATTGCTAATGAAATTAATCTGAACTCGAGGGTGAGTTCTTTTCAAGTCGGGGAGACTGATGCAGTCCCAACCCATGTTGAAGCCCAATAGGAACTTTCAAACTTCAAACGGGCATAACTTTTGACCCATGACTCGGAATCAGGCTCTGTCTGTCGTAATACGTGTAGAATTCAAAAATCTATGCTTGTTATTAGTGAAACTGTAACTGTCAAATTTTCAGTCCCAAATTCTGTTGTTTAAGCCCTTTTCAAGGCCCTTTTGCTATTTTTGATAATTTTTATTTTTTTGAGTATTTAGAGTAATTTTTATATTTATGATATTTTTTAGAGAGGATTTGTCTTGATCCGCTTCTTAATTTGAGTTAAGATAATTATTTTAATTTTGGGCAAAAATTTATTTCCTTTATTTATAAAATTGGAATTAAGATTTGTTAATTGTATTTTTTTCTTATTTGAGTTTTAAATTATGGTCTATATAAGTGTCATGTTTAGATGTTGAGGGATTAACCTTAAATTTTAATAAAAAATTTCATTCTTCGAGGTTCCTCTTCTTATTTTTTCCTCAATCTTTCCTCTTCTCGTCAGATTGCAAAATAATCACAATTATATCCGGCATCAAAATGTTAGAATCATTAAAGAAAAAGATAAGAAGCTTTATAATTTTCCCTTTGAATTCAACATGCATGTCACTATAGATGGAATTAGAGTTTTAGTCTAATGCATCTAACATTACACATTGCAGTCATTTTGTAGAATTTTATAGACCTTTAGAAATAGAAAGTGATTGAATCAAAATTGAGTAAGGTCTTTACTAGGAATGAGGATGAATATCTAATAATTGCTCATCTATTATACGTCCGATTTGTTTAAGTCAAATTCGAGTAGCTAATATTTCAATAGAAATATTACATAGTAATTTTTTTTTATTGTGTTTGAATATAATTAACATTTGAAACATATAAATATTTTTCCTACGCCATATGGAGGTAGCAATAGGAAAAGATTGGTCGTCTAAAGCCTAGATGCCTAATGTTAAGTTGGGCATGACAAGAAGATAATAATGTGTTGGGTTGAATTGAATTATACGCTAATAGTTCAAGCTTAGTGTTTGCCCATCTATTTAAATAAAAGTATTTTAATTAGCCATGCAATTTCATTAAAAACATGACTAATATAAATTATAACTAATTAAAATATATTAATTTAGTGCATGTTTCATTAATATTTAAATATTCATCTAAAATAATTATGCGGCTCTTTTGATTATGCCCATATTTATTTTCTATAATAATTCATTCTGACTAATATATAAAAATTATTGTGGCCAAGCTCCTCTTAAGATGCTCTCAACATGCATGGCTACTTCTGTCTCACTTGCAATGTTGATTTATCATAAGATGAATTATGAGAACAAGAATAAGAGATGATGATGGCTACTTCTGGTGTCGAGAAGGTGAAGCTAGCTCTTCGTGTCATGCTTGACATCTAAGCAGCTCAATCGAGTTGTGGTCTAAGTCATTTGACGGACGCATGACATCTGAATTAATAGCACATTGTCAGATTAATACAAATTTGTCCAAGGGAAATTAATGTGCGTGTTGAGTTGGGTACGAGGTCAGATCTATTTGACAGCTCTAATATGGTACAAAATGGACCGACTGACCGACCGACCAAACAATATAATCGTTAGGAAGTATCTAGGAAGAAAGATTAAAAACAGAGAGAATTATTTCTAGTGAAGAAGAAATAAAAAAAGTAAAGGACAAGAGTATGATATATGGTATCGCTATCTTATCACTAATAGATAGCGACAATTAATTACACAAATATGTGGTTAATCATCAACATGTAACTAATGATAAATGTGTCAAAATTTTGAAAAGTCATCGGTTTGACTAATCAAATCTAGTTCAAGAATATTAAAATGTTTTTTTTTTTACTTTTCGTTTTTTATCATTTGGGAAATGAAAATTATATATGATTCATTTTTGTTAGGACCATGAAAAATAGTTGCTGCCCCTAAATCATATATGATTCTCACAAATAAATATAAAGAAAATAAACTAATTCAAACGATATAATTAGTTGAACTCAATAAAAACTTGAAGGTAAGGTCGAGCATATATAACAAATTCAAAATCACCACTCAATCATTGCCATTAATTATGAATTATTCAGACATTCTACATCATCATCATCATCATCATATTCCTCCTATAATGATGCATATCTTTCCATCTCATGGAATAATTCCTTGAGTAATTGCTACAATCTGGGTACCAGAAAACCAGTGCTAAAGAAGAGGACAAGGAAAGGAAGGCTGCTGTTTTCCTCACATGTTTCTTACAAATTAAACATGAGAAAAACAACTTGAACCAAACTATTGCTCAGTCCGTTGGACGGCTAGCTCCTTCAGTAGCTTCTCGGTTTCTTCCTCGCGTACTGAACCATCGTTGATCCTGCTCTATATAACGCCCCCTCGCTCGTCGTGAATTCCTCACACTGATCGAGCAGTACTACTCCAGCAGCAGCAGTTGTATTGCAACTAGCTAGCCGAGCAAATTAAAAGCCGACCAGTACTCTCTGTCTCTCTCTCTCTCTCTCCATGGCTATTCCAGTAATCGACTTCTCCAAGCTGGAAGGCAAGGAGAGGGCCCAGACTCTGGCTCAGATCGACAGTGGATGCCAACAGTGGGGATTCTTCCAGGTATGTTGTTTTATGACTCTGTTAATTAATTAGATTGCTACTGTTTTAATTAGATCAGTCAATTTGGGAATTACTTAATGTTACTAAAATTAATGTTTTTGCAGCTGGTGAACCATGGGATTCCGGTGGAGCTGCTTGAACGCGTTAAGAAGGTGTGCACGGAGTGCTACAGGCACAGAGCCGAGGCCTTCAAGGTGTCCAGGCCGGTGCAGCTCCTCGATCAACTCGTTCGGGAAGAAGAAGAGGTCGTTGGAGATGTAAACAACAACAAGAAGAAGTTGGACGATGTGGACTGGGAGGACGTCTTTGTTCTCCAAGACGACAACCAATGGCCATCCCACCCTCCCCAATTCAAGTAATTAATTAATTATATCACACCACCATGAAATTTTCATGACAATTATTATATATGTTACCTAAATTGATTGATTCGATGGATCAATTGATCATTAGGGAGACGATGAGGGAGTACAGAGCGGAGGTGAAAAAGTTAGCCGAGAAATTGATGGAAATCATGGAAGAGAACTTGGGGCTGGAGAAGGGCACCTTCAAGAACAAGTTCACCGGAAACGGCGAGCACGAGCCGTTCTTCGGCACCAAGGTGAGAATTATATTGATCGACATTTGACAGAGCTAGGAGAGACTGTAATTATAAATAAAACAATTAATTTTAATTCTGATGTTGCGTCATTGAATTAAGGTGAGCCACTACCCGCCCTGCCCGCGGTTGGACCTTGTGGAGCTGGGCCTCCGCCCCCACACCGACGCTGGCGGCGTCATCCTCCTCTTCCAAGATGACCGTGTCGGAGGCTTGCAGATCCTCAAGGACGGCGAGTGGGTGGACGTGCAGCCGTTGGCCAATGCCATCGTCATTAACACCGGGGACCAGATCGAGGTGGTCAGCAATGGGCGGTACAAGAGCGTGTGGCACCGCGTGCTCGCCACCGGCAATGGCAACCGCCGCTCCGTCGCCTCCTTCTACAACCCTTCAGTGAAGGCCGTCATTTGTCCGGCTTCGGCCTCCGCCGTCGACGAGACCACTGGCGCCTACCCTGAGTTTCTCTTCGGGGACTACATGGACGTGTACGTGAAGCAGAAGTACATGCCCAAAGAACCAAGATTTGAAGCGGTCAAAGCAATTAATTAACTAGGAGCTAATTAACTATACAATGGTTAATTATATGATTAATTATAATTGTTACCGGGTTTATGTTTTTTCCTTTTTTTTTTCCATTCTTTGGACTGTCATTGTTTGTTCCTTTAATTTTGACAAGCTGCATGTAACAATACTTTGAGAAAGTTTGAAATAAATAATAGAGCTGGTAATATATACTCTAGCCCTAACTAATATGTTTTAGCATGCACTTGTTTACTCCATTTTCCTAATCATGAGTGGATCATGAATCTCGGCTACACTCACTTTTATCCTTGGCATGAGTTCTTATACAATTTGAAGGCCGTCTTCTCTTTTAGAAGAAATATATTATTAGACTTTTTCAACGAGCTAAAATGAATAGTACATGCCATATCTCCACATCAATCTTTAAGGAGGTTTTATTGAACCTTAATACTCTCCATTAATGGCTGACCCCTATATCTTCCCAAGTATTATTAGTGTCATACAATATGACACTATCACATGACCTGATATTGCTTTTGTAATTAATCATGCCTATCAAACTATGCATTTTCCAACTGAGCACCATGAGGAAGGTTTTAAAAGAAATCTTCGCTATATTAAATGAACAATTTTATATAGTCTTCTTTTATATCATCATTTCTAACTAGCTAGAGTTGAATACCTATAGTGATACAGATTGAGACAGAGTTCCTGAAGATAGACGTTCTATTAGTAGATATATCATATTTCTTACACGAATTGTAATTTTTTGGCTTTCAAAGAGCCAATTTACAGTCGCTCGTTCAAGCACTGAAGCTGAATACAATGTTATAGCTAATGTGACATCCAAAATTATTTGACTATAATATCTTTTTTTCAGAATTACATCTTTCTACAACTACTAAACCCAAACTCTTGTGTGACAATATGTGGCATACCTTGTAATGCCCCGCCCCTCTTGCTAAGGCCACGGGGGTTATTTTACCATACTTACTTACTTATTACAGCGGAAGTCTTATTCGTAACATTTTATAACCTTTTCATGACTTTAAAATTCACCATGACTAATCATCTAATCATATAAACCACATAACATACTTAATATTGTTTTCGAGTCATGATACTCAACACAAAGTAAAATGTCATGAAGTTATAAAGTAAATGACATAAAACTAGACATAATTCTTATTTAGTGGAAGCAGGTATTTTCTTTATCCTTAGCCAGATCACTGCCACACATGTCCTTCTAGCCCCTCCTACTGCTCCCTTAGTTTATCCATCCCTTGCTCTTATCTGTAGTACAAGAGAGTATGCTGTGAGCACTCATGGCTCAGTAAGTTCCTTTCCTACTCACAAAAACCGTATAGCATATTAAAACACAAGTCATATCACATGTATATAATTTCTTCATATCATGTAGCATATCATGACATAATCATAACATAATCATCATACATGTCATAAGCATCATCATAAACATCATGGCATAAACATAAGGTATCATGGCATAGCATAACATGATCATCAAATGCACCTTGACATATCATAACATTATCATAAATATCATGACATAATCATAAGGTATATGCAAGTTGTATTCTTAAACATGCCTCATGAAAACATATGCAACATGTCTTTTGAAAACTATTAACATACATACTTAAACATAATCTCAACATAAGAGGGGATCCCGGCTTGTACCACGTACATAAATGCGCACGTCCTAGTAGGTCCAAGGTAGCAAGTCTTGAACCCTACAAGACATACATATACTAGGCCCGTTTCTTAGTCCATCGACCTAGGGGCACTTAGGAGCCCATCCCTAACGAGACCCGTTTCTTAGTCCATCGGCCCCGGGGCGCTTATGGAGTCCACCCTTGGTACAAGTCTTAAAAGTAAAATAGCATGTCATATCTACATAGTCCATATCACTCATGTCATATTCATGTCATGAAGAGTGCTCTTGATCCCACTTATAGGGAAGCAACTCTTTAGGCATAGCTTAAAGCATTTATATTTGAGCACACAGCATATCATGAACTTGAGCACACAGCATATCATGATCACATGCATAATTAAGCACACAACCTATCATGAATTTGAGCACACAACATATCATGAATTTGAGGACATAGCATATCATGAGTTTAGGCACATAGCATATCATGAATTTGAGCACATAGCATATCATGAGTTTAAGCACATAGCATATCATGAATTTGAGCACACAGCATATCATGAAGTTAAGCACATAGCATATCATGAAATTGAGCACACAGCATATCATGAAATTAAGCTCATAGCATATCATGAATAGGACCTAACATAACAAATAAACATCACAGCATGTCATACTCTTATCATATCATAAAGCATTGCATGTGAAGTTCATGGAAAGAACATAATTAGGTCTCTAACCTTAGTAACAAGTGGTGGCCGAAACATGTAGAGATGGCTTAGGTTAGCAAGCAACAAAAGAGCATGTGAACCCTAAACATTTAACATTTCTTAGAACATAAGGAACATCTTAAGCATGTTTGGTATAGGTTCCAAGCTTTCTAGGTTCTTTTTCATATCATAGTCGAAACCCATTAAGCCTCATTTTTGGATTATAAGCAACATACAAGCATGAAAAATCCTAACATTGGCCACATCATATTTCATAAGAACAACTTGAGCATGTTTGATTTTGGTTCCAAGTTCTCTAAGCCTTTAACCCTAACATGGCCGAAACCCTAGCAAACTGTTTCTAGGTTACAAGTAACATGAAAAGGTTGAACTTCATACCAATATCTCAGTACATATCATGAGAAGCACCATAAGTACTCTTAGTCCAAGTTTCAAGCTTCTCAAGCCCTTTAGCCTAATGTGGCCGAACCTTGTTAAGCATGGGGATTAGGTTTCTAGTGGCATAAGACATGAAGACCATAAGAACTTTCTTAGTATTCATTACAAGGAATAACATGGACCACTTAGTTTAGAATTTAAGCATCCTAGGTCTTAAAAGCAAGTGTGGCCGAGAGTTATAGAGCAAGAATTCAAGTTTCTATGCAACAAGCAACATAAGAACATCAATTTATTTCATATCTTTTCATCAAGAAGGTCATGAGTATCTTAGACTTGATTTAAACTTTTCTAGGGCTCAAGCCTCAACATGGCCGAATCATCATATGCATAAAAATATAGTTCAACTTAACATAAGATCATGACATAACATATTAGCTTCATATCTTGTCTTATGAGAATCATAGCATGCTTAGGTTTGGGTTTTAAGCCCTTCTAGGCCCTCAACTCTATCATGGCCGGATGTTCATGAAGATGAAAATCAAGTTCAAATCAACATACAAGTGGAAAGAAAGCATTAATAACACCTTTTACCCTAAGGTACATATCATAAGGACAAGAGAGCATGCTTGATTTAGGTTTAAAGCTCTCCTAGTTCTTTTGTTCTTGCTTGGCCAAAAATCTAAGTTCATAAACTTATGTTCTAACCAAACATTCTAGCATGAAAATATTAGTTTAGTCCCCTTACCATAAGATACATATCATAACAACCATCATGAACATACCTAGTTGGTTTTTTTTTCAAAGTTCTTTAAACCTTTCTTTTTGCTTTGGCCGAAACCCTCTTGAAACAAACATAGGTTTTTAAGCAATATATTTACATGACAATCATTTAGCTATTGTACCACAGGTGAGGGGAACTTACATCCTTTCTCTTGTGGTTTTTCTTAAGGAGAAAAATATCCTAGGAGCCAAGGAAGGAGATAGCTTCTTCTTCTTGTACCTCTTCTTGTTTTTCTTGCTTGAAAAGGATAGGTCTTGTAGGTGTCCTCTCTAGATTTACTTTTCTTAAAGAGGAACTGAGCTTAGTGTTTGGATCAAGGAGATGGGGGAGTCCTTGGTCTCGGTGGAGAAAGGAAAAGGAGGAAGGAGGAGGAAGAAGGAGAAAATGAGAGATTTCCTTTCTCATTTTCCATTTATTCACCATGAGGAGAATTTATGCCTTCATTAATTCCCTCTCTTAACTCTCCCATGTCTCTTCTCTTGATTCTCACGAAAATGAGAAGAGGGAAAGGTGAGGAAGGCAACTTTCCTTCTTCTTGTTCCTTCTCTTAACCAAGAGGAAGAAGAGGTAGGAAATTTAGTTTTCTCTTGCTCTTTGCTTTATTTTTCTTCTCTCCTTTAACTACCATTTTTATTCCTTCCTATCCATATGTTACTCATTATCCTAGTGGTGATTATATCATTAGTCTTCCTCCATTATTTGTGGGAGGTTCAAGGTTCAATCCTTGGCCTCCACCTATTACCATTTATTTTTATTTTGTTTCTTAGTTATCTTTTTCTCTTATTCTTTCTATTTATTTCCATGCTCTAATGAAAATAATACTCATGTACTTATAAAAATTCGTGGGTGTTACATACCTTGCCGTAAATCTAGCTTTTCATGCTTGTACTAAGCATATGAAAATTGATTTTCGTTTTATCAATGAACATGTGACAACTCGATAACTTTCAGTTTCTTACATCTTTACAGACGATTAAATTAAAAATATATTTATCAAGCTATTATCTAGACATTATTTTAATAAGTTGGCAATCAAACTTAATGTCTAGGTACTCCGGTTGAGTTTGTTGGGGGTAATGATACTAAGAATAACAATCAAGGAAAACAATCTCAAATTGATTTCAATCAATCAAGATTTACATTAATTGACATCATAATCAGATCAACACAAATTAATAACAAATGATAATATTTCAAAGTTTATCATATTTATCGCTATTAATATAATTATTATAATTGTTTGTCATATTTAATTTTTTTTTTATTATTTGGACAACTTGTAAAAATAAACCCCATGAGTTGCACTAATAAAATCATCAAATTATTCTTTCATCTCTACTCTTTATAACACGATGTAGCCTTTGCCATACTCATTCAAGTTGGTAAAAATTAGCTATCATTGCAACTGTTGATTATTCTGGACCACCTCTCGACTATTATGTCAACAAGTTCTAATCAATGGTGAACGAATATAGTCTATCCAGACTATTTTTTTTAAACTAAAAATAAAATATTACTTAACAAATAAAACCATAAGATGCCCATTCACTATTTATTGTAATCTCAAATAGCTTCTCATTAACATGATCTTCAATATTTTTTAGTCTAGAGTTCGTAAGAGTCAAAAACTTTCGATAAAAACTTTGACAATGTAATCATTTTTATCTCTATCATCCTCTAAGAAATTAATGAACTTAAAAAAAATGAATATCTCTAAAACCAATCATTAAATGTTGATGATCAAATTAAACATTTCTTTCATATAGACATATACATACTAATGTAGTTGTGATTCATGATTTTTCAAAGTATAATATTCATAAATTATAGAATCTGAGTAAATACTTGAAGCAAGCTCTCTCTCAATATAGATAATCATAAATTTTTGTTAGAAAGTTCTCTCCCATTCTATTACGAAGAATTGTTTTAATATGTTTCATAGCCATAAATGCAAGCTATGTAGTCATCGTGGAAATAAGCAAAGTTAAAATTAGACGGATTAACTTATTGGTCAAATTATAGTATTTTAAAATTTTTTATTTCAAATAACCCTCGTCACTATTATGAGATAGTGGAGGTTTTATGAAAATTCTCATGACAAACTACATTAAACTCAGAATGTTGTAGCTAACACCTCAAATGGTGCATTACCTATTTAGTGAAGTTCTCAAAATAATACTTCCCAGCGAGAGTACAATCTTATTAATGTTGAACCATTTAAAATTATCTTTTGGATCCAAAGCAGAGCTAAGCATAAGAAGTTCTACTGTCTCATCGTTAAATCAAGAGTTTAACACTTCCAACTGAAAATATATTGCAGTATTAAATATATCATAATGAAACTAATGCTCAACTATGATGGTATCATGTTGCTAGCATGAACGACTAGAATTAATGCTTATAATGAGCACTCATCTCAACATCCAATCTTATGCAAAATGATTTGACACACAAAAGAAAATTATCAAAACCATCATTTCTCAATATTAGGAGAAGTGCTTTAGTCGTTAGGGCCAAAATTCATTGCATTTATGATATTAAAATATTTTTGTTGCAAGTCATGACAAAGCAAATTTGTGACCCCCATAATTTTGTGCATCAAATGCAAAATAAAAATGAAATCAATAGACTTCATCACATTAATAGTTGTACCATACATATCTTTTATGTAAGGTCTCTCAAGTCAGGTTAAAATAAAATAATAGATGTTAATTAAGGAATTAACTTATAAAAAAAATTCTATAATTTTTTGAATTTTTTTTAAGGATTTAAACCGAACTCGTAGGACATGGTTATGGGGATAAATCTATTAGGCATTGAGAAAGCCGTTTGGAATATCAATTAAGATGAGAGTTGATTGAATTGATTAAGCTAAAGTTTTATTTAAGGGACCTAGGGAAAAACCCTAAGTTCTCTCTTTTCCTGTCATTTCCTCACCTCCCAACCTCATTGTCGCCTCCACCCTCATCTTATCCTCTCTTCATCGTCGCTGACATGATTTCTCCTAAGCAAGATCTCTTGACAGCGACGCGATCTCCTTTGGCCTAGGGTTCCCACGGCGACACCAATAGGGAAAGGAAAGGTGCTTCGCTAGTGGGAATGGAAGGTTCGATCACGTTCCGAAACCTGATTGCTCCTCCATCCTAAAGGAAAGGCAAGCATTATTCATATTTCTTTTGTTAAGCATGAAGTTGTGGGGTAAGAGGGTAGGTACCTTTGAGTGGAGTGGGTGATTCTCTGTTGACTAGTCTTGATGGATTTGGGATGCTCCGTTTTCGTTTGCTACTGAGTTGATGGTTTGAGTGAGATCTTGGGGTTAAATGAAGGAAAAAAACTTGGGAAAGAAGAATATCTTTTAAGTCATACACTATTTTCTGAAGGATTTTTGTGATTCCTACGTTGATTTCAATGTGTGCTAGCTTAATCATGTTTTCTTGTCATTTCAGATTTGATACTATGATTTCCCGCTGATGATTTCAATGAGTGCTAGCTTAATCATGATAGCTTGGTATTTCAAATTTTATTTAGTGAGTTCCTGCTGTGATTTCAACTTGTGCTTGCTTAATCATGTTAGTTGGGTATTTTTGTGACATATTTTGTAGAGGGTGACTTGTGTCATTTAAGATTGTTGCCTTCCATGATTCTTTCGGCTTATGGATAATTTATAATGTTGAGGTATTGTCAAATATCAAAAAAGGAGAGATTGTTGGTGCAATATCCCCTGGGTCAAGGTTGACCAGGTTAACTAGGCTTGAGTTGGCTCAAGCCTCAATCTTGATGTTTGGGTTTTGATGTTTGACAATACGTGGAGATTGCAGGTGCAATCATCCGATTGGGAAGATTACTGGTGCAATTCCCCTCTGGTCAGGGTTTGACCAGATTGGTGTGAAGAAGAGTCAAGTGATCAAGGATTACCAGATACTTGACTAGGAAAGTCCTAACTGGAGGTTGGACAGTGTGAAAGTCCTGGTGAGTGGAGCCAAGTGAAAATCCTAGTGAGTGAAGCTAGGTGAAAGTCCTGGTGAGTGAAGCCAGGTAGAGAAAAATCCTGGTGAGTTAAACCAGGTAAAAATCCTAGTGAGTGAAGCTAGGTGAAAGTCCTGGTAAGTGAAGCTAGGTAGATGAGAAGTCCTAGTGAGTGAAGCTAGGCAGATGGAAAGACCTGGTGAGTGAAGTCAGACACATGGAAATTCAGGAGGGTTAAGGTTGACCAGACACCTGGTATTGAGAAGTCCAAGTAGGTTAAAGGATTGACCAGATACTTGGCATAAGGAAATCCAGATGGGTCAAGGATGACCGGACATCTGGTGAAAGGATGTCCAAGTGGGTCATGGAGGACCAGACACTTGGCACGAGACGGTTAATCTAAGTGGGTCAAGGAGGACCGCACTTCGTGATCAGAAGTCCAACGAGAAGTTGGCAAAGAGAAAGTCCAGATGGGTCAAAAGTTGACCGAACATTTAACGATCATAATTCCAATAGGGAGTTGGCATGGAACTAGGAAGTTCGGACGTAGTAAACTTCCAAAGGCTATATCTTTTGACTCAAATATCAGAATGAGGTGATCTCGGATGTGAAATGAATCTTGTTTCAAGCTCTACATATTTTTTTACTTGCCAATCAATTGGCCAATCAATTGTAGGGGGTCAATCGATCAGCCAATAGATTGGTTGACGTGATTTGGTGTAGAAACTGTCTTGATCGATTGGTTAATCGATCAAAACTTTCTCAATCAATTGGTCAATCTATTGGGAGAGTTTTTGAGTGAACAGTGAGCTACTGAATCGATAAGTTGATTGATTAAAAGCTGCCAATCGATTGGGCTCAGTTTTTGTCGTGAGAACGCGATGCAGATGGAATCGATTTCAAATTTTCTACAATGAGCACAGAGGCGCTCTAAATCGATCGGTCAATCGATTCAGGCTTCCCCAATTGATCAGCCGATCAATTGGGATTCGACCATTGCACAAGAATCGAGCAATGGATGGCTTGGATTTCATAGATCTGACATGACAATCAATTAGGAGCATGCCCAATCGATTGGGAGCCCTAGGAGCACGATGTATATAGCTGTTGGCGAGCTTCTTCTCCGCAACACTTCTCCCGATCTTCACACGTTGTTCCTCGACGCTCATAGCCAGTTCTTGGAGGCTTTTAGGGACAAGTGCTGGTGCACTTCCAAGGTTTAAGAGGCAACAACAAGCAACAAGTAAGCAAGAAGGGAGGGTTGTACACCTGTATTCATTGTATTTTTCTTCTTGTGTTGAGTGTTGTATGTGTGAGTGTTGTATGAGGTTTCTCCACCTCCGGTAGTTACCGAGAAGGAGTATTTTCTTAGTGAAGAGTGCTCATGTGTGTGAATCCTTGGATTAGTCACCTCATCTTGAGGTGGATATCAAGTAAATCCTTGTATTAGCATTGTAAGTTTTGCTTCTTGTTCATTCCGCTGCATATCATCACCAAGAAGCAAGCAACAAGACACGTGATGAGCTATTCACCCCCCCTCTAGCACCAAATGAATCTAACAAGTGGTATCAGAGCAAGGTTGTTCTTCACCGGAATCATTGCCGGAAGGGGCAAAAAGGCTAGAGGGTGAAGAAGTTGGAGAAAAATTCATCATGTCAAAGAATTCATCATGAGCTCAACTTCAAGATGCAATTCTGAGATGGACTCGGATTCGACACAAGGGTGCCTCCATCATACACATCGACAAGCTTCGATTCTTGGAAATCAAAAATTAAAAATTTCCTCATGATGGAGATAGAGCAATGGTTTGCTCTAATAGAAGGCTTTGAAGCTCCAAAAAATTCAAAAGACAAAATCGTCAAGAAGAGCAAGTGGAGTCAAGAGCAAATTTAAAGGAGCGAGAAAAATGACAAGGTGGCTAAGTTATTGGTCAATTTGTTGCCTAACAACATCTTGAGCCAAATTGGAGTGTTTGAAGATGCCAAAAAACTTTGGAGCAAATTGGTGAAGGTTCATGAGATCCCCTCCACTGTACAAATATAAGAGGAATCCAAATAAGGTGACTCATTGGAACAAGAGGAAGAAGAAGAGGACGTGGTGGTTGAGAGATGCTCAACATCCGAAGAAGAAGTCCAATAAGTTTCATCTTTAAAGGAATGCAACAAAAAGGGCAAAGAGGGAGCATACTCTTTGTTCCATGTACAAGATGAAGATGAAGAAGTCTCCACCTCTAGGATTGAGGGGGAGAGACATTCGTTGACACTGGACCAAGAAGAAGGAAAGGCTTCTACTTCCGGGTCAAGTGAAGAAGAAGATAGGGCAACCTCCACAACACAAGCAAAATCAAATGGAGGATCAAGGGCCATCCCTACGCGTGAAGGTATAACTAGTTCAATTAAAAATAAAAATCATATTATATGCTTTGAGTGTAGGGAACATGGGCATTACAAGAGAAAATGCCCTAAGTTGACCAAGAAAAAGAGTCAACCGACACAAAATGGTAAGGAGAAGCCCAAGGAGACCACCCCCACAACAAAGAAAAGTAAGGAACACATTGTGTATTTCTTGTGTTATCAAAAAGGACATTATCGAAGCCAATGTCCAAAGGGGAAGAAGTCGGTCAAAGGAGGAAGCACAAGTAAAGGGGGAGCTTCCAAGGTAAAACCCAAGGTATCAATTATTGAGCCTATCCCTTTAAATCATGGTAAAAAGTATGCTAGTGTAGGGAGATCGGTGGTCGGCTTGAAGGGGGGTTGGATAGACGACACCCCCAACTCCTCGCTTCCTTCACTTGTTAGTATGCGCAGCGGAAATACAAACTAACTACAAATATGAAAGCTAAACACTAAAGGAAAGAAAAACAAACAAACCGCTAACACGTTCGTTTAACGTGGTTCGAAGATTAGGACTCCTACTCCACGACGTGTCCTTGAGGTGGGCGATCCCGATCCGTCGGTGGATTAGCCCCCGACAAACTTAAGCTATCTCAAGTAGCTCCATGTAGGTGGAGAAACCTCACCACAACACTCACAAACACTTGAGAATAAGTAGACTACTAATTAGGGTTTACCACCACTAATTTCGTCAGTTATAACCAAGCTCCCAAGCTTTGGTTATATAGCCCGCGGGTTAAAAACCCTGTCTACCAGTTGACTACCAAAACATGCAGTCAACTGCTCTCTGTAGAAATTCGACCGTTACATCCCAACGGCTCGATACCAGTCGATTGCTAAAACTAGCAGTTGACTGCTCCACACTGACCGAATGAACAGAAGCATTCTGTTCACTCCTAGTCGACTACACAAGTCGACCGCTAAAACATGCAGTCGACTGCTACAATAACGCTACAGTACTGCTATAATAACGCTACAGTACTACTATAGTAAAACCCTAAAATTAGAATTTTATTCTGAGTACAATCTCTCAGCACTCGGGCCCTCACCCGTAGACTCACTTTACACTCCTTTGCAACCTTGACCTTTTGCCTTCAAGCCTATTTCCTTTGGCTCTCGTCCCTCGGATGCATACAAGCCCGTGGCTCGTCTCCAATGTCATCCTTCGCATATGCCTCGAAGTCGCTTCCCTCGGCCCTTGTCCTCGCTTCCTTGTCCACGGTCCCTCGGATGCATACAAGCCTACGGCTCGTCCCCAATTCCATCCTTCACCGGACCCAAAGCCATCAACCTGAGTTACATGTGTATCTTGCAGTCCTGCATAACTCAAGTACACATATCAAATACAAGGGTGAACCTAACTTAAACTCTTTGCCCAAACACCAAAACACATGGTCCCACGGACCATTGGGATTGCTCCAACAGCTAGTTTAAATTTACATCATTTCAATGCTATTTATCATGAAAATAGGAGGTATGATAGAATTAAGGAAAATTATGTTGCCTATCATGCTAAAATTATCTCACCTAAGGTTAGGAAGGTAGATAACTACTTGTGCAAGAACACTAAGGATAGTAGATACAAACCCAAGAATAGAAATGCTCAAGGATTTAAAGAAATATCCAAATCTAAGGACTTAAGGTTAGAAAACCAAGCCTTGAGGTAAAGGCTTGATAAAATTGAAAAGACCCTTAAAAGAATGGAAAATATTCTTAAGGGGGAAAATGAGCATAACCTAGGGATAGGAACACAAAAGTCATCCTATGGCCATAGAGGTTTGGGATACAAATCCAAAGCCAAGAAGGATGCCCCTTCTTATCATAGAGTTCCATATAGTTATGGGATCAACCCTAGGTTTAGGAGTCAAGTTAAGGATACGAGGGAAGTTATCCCTACGAGTGTCTTTGCAACAACAAATGTGACTAATACCTCTAAGAAGTCTAAGAAAGTCACTAAGAATGTCGCAAGGGAGGCAATCCCTAAAGTTGACCTAGTGGAAGTGACCAAGACTTCTAAGAAGCCTAAAAAGGTCATTAGAAAGGTCTCTAGGGAAGTTATCCCTAGTGAGTACCTAAAGCATCCAAGGAGCACCAATAGGTGTTGAATTCCTAGGAGCATTTTCTCTACCCCTTCGATGGGCTAAAGAGTGTCAACTCTAATTGGAAGGGTAGTTAACCCAACCTTGATGAAGTTGGCACTTGGAAAGCATTTTCAAAGTTATTGTTAACCTTTAAAAATGGAAAGGAATTATTGTTTACTCTTTGGAAGAGTAAAATATGCCAAAATTTGAGAAATTGAACTTAATTTAAATTGACATAATCAATCTAGAGTAAAAGAAATGCCAAGTTTGGTTTTGACATTTTCTTGAAGGAAATAGAGGCGATCTAGGCTTAATTTTAGGTTTAACTAAGGATTAAGGATATTTAGATAGTTTATCTAGGTATATTTTATTTATGTACATTGCCAAAATTGTTTGCTCATTATATGCCATGACATCATATTTTACATTCATGATTATTATGAAAAATAATAAAAATACCATGGCATTGTTGGTGCAGGTAGCACTAACGGTCTAACCCAGGTTTTGATGAATGACAAATAGGTTAAGTTAGTTTTGTTGTTGTCTGACACTTTGATCAAGTGTGCAGGAAAAGTCCAGACAGGTTGACGG
This sequence comes from Zingiber officinale, assembly GCF_018446385.1. Classification (NCBI taxonomy): domain Eukaryota; kingdom Viridiplantae; phylum Streptophyta; class Magnoliopsida; order Zingiberales; family Zingiberaceae; genus Zingiber; species Zingiber officinale. Next base: position 63,115,426 of record NC_055997.1, read on the forward strand.
GCTGACCGAATGTCTGGCACGAAGTCCAGCTAGGTCGACGGGCTGACCGGATAGCTGGCGAGAAGTCCAAGCGGGTCGACGGGCTGACCGGACGCTTGGCGAGAAGTCCAAGCGGGTCGACGGGCTGACCGGACGCTTGGCGAGAAGTCCAGACGGGTCGACGGGCTGACCGGACGTCTGGCAGGTAAGTGAGGTAAGTCACTGGAGGGGAGTGACTGTGAGGACGCGTTCCCGGGAAGGGGACATTAGGCGTCGATCCGGCTTAGATCCATTTCGGATGTCTAAGTCGAGATCGTGACTAGATTCCGGTCTCGGAAAGACGGAATCTAAGTCATACTCTTTTTATTTATTTGTTGAACTTTAACTGTGCTGACAATCTGTGTTGCAGGATATACATTTGCCTCGGACTAACTTTGTTTTGCAGGAAAAAGGAGTTTTCTGGAACAAGGTGGTCCGGGCGCCCGGAAGGCGAATTCTATCCAGCCGAGTCGTCGCCACGTGGAGCATCATGGTTTGTGCAGCTACGTCACATTCCAGGCGCCCGGAAGGGATCCAGGCGCCTGGAACAGCATATAAAAGAAGCCCCAGACAGGAGCTTCAGTATCAATCAATCAAGCTGAGAATTCTTCTACTGCTGGTCTTGCTGCTCAACGTTCAGTGCGACACCAACAAAGCTCTGACACTACGCTCCATTCTTTTCCCTTCTTGTCGGTATTTTGTTTTTAGTTTTCATTAGCATTCACTGTACGGTTCTTTTGTAATCATTATTTCGAATTGCTAGTGATTGCCCAACGAAAGTGGTCAAGGACCACGGGCCTTCGAGTAGGAGTCGTCACAGGCTCTGAACGAAGTAAAACAACTGTGTCTATTTTACTTTTCCGCTGCGCCTATACTCTTGTTTTTCGAATCGATATTCACCCCCCCTCTATCGAATCTAACGGTCCTACAAGTGGTATCAGAGCAGGTACCGCTCTGATTTGGTGCAACCACCAATCAGACAGGGGGTGAAGTTTTTTTTAATAAATTTTAAACTGGTGTTTCGTTGACTTAATATTTCACTAATCAATTTAAATTAGTGCAACACGAATCTAGATTTTTTTTCTATTTTTCTCTTCCCGCACTACTAATCCAAGACCAAGTCTTGGGATATTTTTTATTTACCTGTGCACAGAATGTCCCAACAAGAAGGATTCAGCACAGTGCGACCTCCACTCTTCAACGGGGACGACTTCCCTTACTGGAAGAAGCGCATGGAGGTCTACCTCAAAACTGACTTTGACCAGTGGATGAGCATTACAAGACCTTACAAAATTCCAGTGGACACGCCGGGAATCTAGTGGATCCTGAAGACTGGACAGCAGATCTCAAGAAAAAAGCGTCAACAGAAAACAAAGCGATCAACACTCTACAGTGCAGACTAACAAGAGAAGAGCTAAACAGAGTCGGTCCACACAAAAACGCTAAAGAATTGTGGGACAAACTAATCGAGCTGCACGAAGGAACAAGCGACGCTAAGGTAACAAAACGAGACCTGCTTTTAAATAAAATGTTTAATATAAAAATGCAGGAAGGAGAAACAGCGAATCAACTCCACGCGAGGATCAAGGACATCCTCAACGGGCTCCATGCGATAGGCCACCAGATGGAGAACAGAGACTTGATAAGGTACACATTAAACGCCTTTCCACGTAATAGTTTGTGGGCATCAATAGTGGATGCCTACAAAATTTCTAAGAATCTTTCTAAATTAAAATTGGATGAGCTTTTCTGTGAATTAGAATTACACGAACAAACTAATGCTGGAGCCGAGAAAGGTGTAGCCTTATTTGCAGGTTCCTCAAAGAAAAGCAAGCCTGAACTTGAAGAAGACTCCGATCAAGATTCTGAAGACGAAGAACACCTGGTGAACTTGGTAAGAAAAATGTTCACCAGGAGAAAGAGGAGCTTCAGCAAAAAGGATCTTCAAAAGATCAGCTCTCCCTCAGAACAAAAGAACGTGACTTGCTACGGCTGCAACAAAAAGGGACATTACAAGAACGAATGTCCAAAACTAAAGTTCGACAAACCAAAACCAACCAAAAAGAAGGCACTCAAAGCAACGTGGGACGACTCCTCGGACGAATCGGAGGAAGAAGAGCAGAAACATCAGAGCCATCTCGCACTGATGGCCCGCGAAGCCAAAACAGATAACGAGTCGGAAGATGAAGACGGGTCTGAACCCGAAACAAGCCACGAGTCCGTACTCGTTTCCGAAGGCCCGAATGAGGTATACTTTAATTTAAACAAAAATTTTTTTAGAATTATTTCCTGTTTAAATAGCAAATTAACTAAATTAGAAAATGAAAACAAATCACTTCTTGAGGAAAATCAAAACCTCAAGGAACAATTAAAAAATTCAAATCCAACTCAAGATCTAACACTTGAGGAGGAGAATTTATCATTAAAAAATGAAATAAACAATTTAAAGGAGATGTTAGAAAAATTCACAACAAGATCAAAAAATTTAGACTTAATCCTAAATAATCAAAAAGCATGTTATAATAAAACCGGACTAGGATATAAGTCGAATTCAAATAAAACCTTCAACTCATTAATAACCCAATACAAGTCAACCAATCTAGCTTGGGTTCCGAAAGCGTGTCTAACCACGCAAGTAGGACTTAATCAATATTATATACCTAAAGAAAAAATACATTATATAAATAAACCAAACCAAAATCCAAAATACAAACCTAAATCAAATTCAAAATCTAAACAGTTTAAAAAACAACAAAATTATCACCAAGTTAACTATAACTATAAAAAGAATCGACACAAGCCTAAAATCAAAACTTAAATTAATGGCCAATAATTCAGGGGGAGGCTCCAGAATAGCTGGCACCTCCAAAACTAACTTACCCGACAGGGTAACCCAAAATTTACCAACCCGGTAGGGTAATTAGGATTAGTTAAAAGTGACCAAGTTTAACTTGAATCATGGTACTGGTGAAATTTTTGGATGATAGTACGTTAGGGAAACTTGGGCATCGCATGTCTAGAAAGATATGGTTTCGATCTGGTGCATTTGGCCAAGTGGAACTGACCGAAGCTACCCTTAAACGAATCCTAACCAGTTAGACCAAGATTTAGTACTAAGTTCCGTGGATAGGACTATTCGGAAAACCTCGAAAGGTTGGTTACTTCTAATGATGTCCTTGTGACTCACCAAGCTTAGAAGTTTATCCGAAGAATGCCTATTTGTGGAAACCAAAGCTAAGTCTGAATCTAACACAAGTTAAAACAAAACTCTGTAATCAAACTAATTTTATCTCACAAAATCATAGGATTCCCTGATTGATAATATAGATCGGGTGAGATGAATAAGGCTTAAATTTTAATTTTAAAAGTTCTTTTAATTTCAAAATTAATTTCAAAATTTTAATTTTAAACTTAAAAATTAATCTCAAAAATTTTAATTTTAAACTCAAAAATTAATTTCAAAATTTTAATTTTAAACTTAAAAATTAATTTCAAAATTTTAATTTTAAACTTAAAAATTAATTTCAAAATTTTAATTTTAAACTTAAAAATTAATTTCAAAATTTTAATTTTAAACTTAAAAATTAATTTCAAAATTTTAATTTTAAACTTAAATTTTAATTTCAAAATTTTAATTTTAAACTTAAAAATTAATTTCAAAATTTTAATTTTAAACTTAAAAATTAATTTCAAAATTTTAATTTTAAACTTAAAAATTAATTTCAAAATTTTAATTTTAAACTTAAAAATTAATTTCAAAATTTTAATTTTAAAATTAAAAATTAATTTCAAAATTTTAATTTTAAACTTAAAATTAATTTCAAAATTTTAATTTTAAACTTAAATTTTAAACTTTAAATTTTAATTTTAAACTTAAAATTAATTTCAAAATTTTAATTTTAAACTTAAAATTAATTTCAAAATTTTAATTATAAACTTAAAATTAATTTCAAAATTTTAATTTTAAACTTAAAATTAATTTCAAAATTTTAATTTTAAACTTAAATTTTAATTTCAAAATTTTAATTTTAAACTTAAAATTAATTTCAAAATTTTAATTTTAAACTTAAAATTAATTTCAAAATTTTAATTTTAAACTTAAATTTTAATTTCAAAATTTTAATTTTAAACTTAAAAATTAATTTCAAAATTTTAATTTTAAACTTAAAAATTAATTTTAAAATTTTAATTTTAAATTTAAAAATTAATTTCAAAATTTTAATTTTAAACTTAAAAATTAATTTCAAAATTTTAATTTTAAACTTAAATTTTAATTTCACTATTTTAATTTTAAACTTAAATTTTAATTTCAAAATTTTAATTTTAAACTCAAAAATTAATTTCAAAATATTAATTTTAAACTTAAAAATAAATTTCAAAATTTTAATTTTAAACTCAAAAATTAATTTCAAAATTTTAATTTTAAACTTAAAAATTAATTTCAAAATTTTAAACTTAAATTTTAATTTCAAAATTTTAATTTTAAACTTAAATTTTAATTTCAAAATTTTAATTTTAAACTCAAAAATTAATTTCAAAATTTTAATTTTAAACTTAAAAATTAATCTCAAAAATTTTAATTTTAAACTGAAAAATTAATTTCAAAATTTTAATTTTAAACTTAAAAATTAATTTCAAAATTTTAATTTTAAACTTAAAAATTAATTTAAAAATTTTAATTTTAAACTTAAAAATTAATGTCAAAATTTTAAACTTAAATTAATTCTACACTTAAATAATGCATGCTCAAAAGACTAACTTTAAATCCTACTTACTGTAGGAAACCAAGTGGATTTTGGACAGTGATTGCTCCAAACATATGACTGGAGATCACACCAAGTTCACTCAACTCACTTACAAAAGCCTAGGAACAGTTGCCTTTGGAAACAACGGCAAACTCAAGGTAATTGGTATAGGTAATATTGAATTAAAATTAGACTTTACAATTACAAATGTTTTACTTGTTGAAAACTTTAAATATAATCTTCTAAGTATAAGTCAATTGTGTGATACTAGTTATAAGGTCAAATTTCTAACTACAGAATGTTTAATCAAACATCTAGATAATCCTACCATAAGCTTAAAAGGTTTTAGAAAAGACAACATCTATGCCATCAACCTAACCATTTCTCCCATTAAGTGTTATTTAACACAAAAAGAAGAAACTTGGTTATGACATAGGAGGATGTCTCACACCAACTTTAGAAATATAAGTAAACTAAATGGACTTGTAAAAGGCTTACCAAAGCTACCTAACTTAGATTCAACCATATGTAATGCTTGTCAACAAGGCAAACAAACTAAATCAGCCCACAAACAAACAAATCAACCACAAACTAACTCAATCTTAGAACTTCTACATTTAGATCTTTTTGACTCCCATGGAGTCAAATCTATAAATGGAAACTTATATTGTTTAGTAATTATAGACGACTATTCTAGGTTTACTTGGGTAAAATTCTTAAAACATAAAGATGAAACTTTTGAAATTTTTACAAATTTTTGCAAACAGATTGAGAACGAAAAAGATATTAAAATTAAAAGAATTAGGAGTGACAACGGAGGAGAATTTAAAAATCACCACTTTAACAGTTTTTGTCTAGAAAACGGTTACCATCATGAGTTCTCATGCCCTAAAACCCCCCAACAAAATGGAATTGTAGAAAGAAAAAATAGAACCTTACTTGAAGCTTCGAGAACAATACTTTTGGGCAGAAGCCGTTAGTACAGCCTGCTACGTACAGAACAGAACAACAATAAATAAAACTCATAACAAAACGTTCTTCGAATTGTTTTATAATAAACAACCAAATATAAAATATTTTAAGGTATTTGGATGCCCAGTTTTCATCTTAAATACAAGAGAACACTTAGGAAAATTCACCTCCAAAATTGAAAATGGAATTTTTGTAGGGTATTCCCTAAATAGTAGAGGCTACAGAATTTACAATAAGGTTATCTTAAAAATTGAAGAAACTACTAATGTAAAATTTGAAGAAACTAAACAAGACATAGGATCTACACAAACACCTGAGTTTGTTCCAGAAACCAACCAAACTCTAAGTCATGAAGAAGAGGAACAACATCAGGAGGATCAACCTCCTAGAACAATAAGGGTTAACCCAAATCATCCAACTGATCAAATAATTGGTGACCCAGAATTAAGAGTTCAAACCAGATCATCGTTTAGAAACCTAAGTCAAATTTCATTAATTTCAAAAATTGAACCCAAAACTGTGGATGAATCCCTACTAGACCCAGATTGGATCATAGCTATGCAAGAAGAACTAGCCCAATTTGAGCGTAATGAGGTCTGGGACCTAGTTCCACCACCTAAGAACAAGAAAATAATAGAAACAAAATGGGTATTCAGAAACAAACTAAGTGAAACTGGGGAAATTACTAGAAATAAGGCTAGGCTGGTTGCCAAAGGATTTAGTCAAGTTGAAGGACTTGACTATGATGAAACATATGCCCCAGTAGCCAGATTAGAATCCATTAGAATGTTACTAGGTTATGCAGCCCATAAGGGACTCAAACTATACCAAATGGACGTTAAGTCTGCCTTTCTCAATGGACTAATTAAAGAAGAAGTTTATGTAGGTCAGCCTCCTGGGTTTGAAAGTCTAGAACACCCTGATTATGTTTTTAAATTAAAGAAAGCACTATATGGACTTAAACAAGCTCCCAGGGCATGGTATGAGAGGCTAACATCTTACTTAACATCTAAAGGATTCAAACAAGGTCAAATTGACCCAACCTTGTTTGTTAAATCATTAAATACAGACATATTTATTGCACAAATATACGTAGATGATATAATATTTGGCTCAACAAATTCAGAATTTTTAGAAGAATTTATTAATCTAATGGAAAAAGAATTTGAAATGAGCTTAGTGGGAAAATTAACCTATTTCTTAGGATTACAAATCAAACAAACAAATGAAGGAAATTATATTTATCAACATAAATACACCAAAGAATTACTTAAAAAATTCGGAATGGAAAATACAAAAGAAATAAAAACACCTATGGCAGTAAACACAATCTTAGACAGTGACCCAAATGGAAAACCAATTGATTTAAAATACTATAGAAGTGCAATAGGTAGCCTACTGTACTTAACTGCAAGCCGACCTGATATCTTATTTGCAGTTAGTATGTGTGCTAGATACCAAACTTGTGCTAAGGAATCTCATTTGACACAAGTTAAAAGAATTTTTAGATATCTTAAAGGAACAACAAATGTAGGAATCTGGTATCCTAGGACAAATAATTTTGAACTAATAGGGTATTCTGACTCAGATTATGCTGGATGCAAATTAGACCGCAAAAGCACAAGTGGTGGATGCCAATTATTAGGTTCATCACTTGTTAGCTGGTTTAGTAGAAAACAACATTGTGTTGCTCTATCTACAACTGAGTCAGAATACATAGCTATAGGCGAATGTGTTGCACAATTATTATGGATGATGCATACTCTAAAAGATTTCAACTTAAACATCACGAATGTAAAAGTATTAATTGACAATATAAGTTCAATTAACTTAACCAAGAATCCTGTGCATCATTCAAGAACCAAACATATTGAAATTAGGCACCACTTCATCAGGGATCATGTAACTAAAGGTGATATTGAACTCAAGTACATTGAGTCCAAATCAAATTTAGCTGACATTTTTACAAACCACTCCCTGAAAGTGAATTTAGCAACCTACGACGAAAATTAGGGATGTGCCTAATAGACTAGGATTGTCTTAAAACTATTTTTAAAATAACGTTTTTTTTAACTTATAAGTTAAAACTGTATGTTTTCAAACTTTCCATTTTTAGATTTTCAAAAACAGTTTTGGCCTTAGACTAGTTTTGAATCCTTAGAAAGCATGTACCCATAGGACTAGTTTTTGAGCATCTCACCAACACCCTAGGTTTACCTTGCTTGTGTTTGACAAACATAGAAAGGGGTGAGATGCATAGGCCAACTGTCTGGACTTAAGATGCTTATTTCAGTGCATCAACATAAGTTTGGACGTTAAATACAACTCAGATATTAATCAGATTAAAAGTTCATCAGTCAAGTCAAACACTGACTGGTTATAATTAACTTAATCTGACTAACCAAGTGAAAGCTACTATCTTCTGATAGTTAGTTAGTACCTAATTGGTTAGACAGCTGGTTAGAGTTAAGTATCAAGTTCAGGGGGAGAATTAACTCAAATTTTGTGTGATTGAAAAATGCTCTTTAAAACCTAACCTATGTTTGAACATTGATTTACAAATTTTAAATTTAACTAAGTATTTGAAAAATGTGAAAGTTTAATCCCACCCAATTTTCAAATTTAGCCTCTATCAAATTAGCCTTAAAAATTAATGTTGGCAAAAATTTTATTTTGAAAAATTATTTAATTTTTGCTTTGTTTTGAAAAATCGAAGTTGAAAATTTTCCTTTTTGAAAAGTAGATGTAACTTAAACAGTAAATTTGAAAAACCTATTTTTGAAAATTTCCACAAGCTTAAGAGTTAAACTTGATCAACTTTTCAAAACTCAACTTGTCTCCCCCAAGTCAACTTGACTATTTTTTACTTGGTGTTAAAAATTGCACTTTTATCTTTCAAGTTTTGACCAAACTTAGATATTTTTTTTACCTGTTACAGTAACTCTTCACTATGATTATTTACCTCTGTTCATTTTTTTGATGAATGCCAAAGGGGGAGAAGGGTTAGGTGGTTAAGTTAGCTAAACCAATTTGAAAACACAAACTAACTTTAAAACCACACAAATGCATGTTGCTTCTTGCATATGTTTTCACTAACTTAAACCAAGTTGTCATTCCATCAAAAAGGGAGAGATTGTTGGTGCGGGTAGCACTAACGGTCTAACCCAGGTTTTGATGAATGACAAATAGGTTAAGTTAGTTTTGTTGTTGTCTGACACTTTGATCAAGTGTGCAGGAAAAATCCAGACAGGTCGACGGGCTGACCGGATGTCTGGCACGAAGTCCAGCTAGGTCGACGGGCTGACCGGATAGCTGGCGAGAAGTCCAAGCGGGTCGACGGGCTGACCGGACGCTTAGAAGTCCAAGGGTCGACGGGCTGACCGGACGCTGGCGAGAAGTCCAGACGGTCGACGGGCTGACCGTCTGGCCGGTAAGTGAGGTAAGTCACCGGAGGGGAGTGACCGTGAGGCGTTCCCGGGAAGGGACATTAGGCGTCGATCCGGCTAGATCCATTTCGGATGTCTGTCGAGATCGTGACTAGATTCCGGTCTCGGAAGACGGAATCTAAGTCATACTCTTTTATTTATTTGTTGAACTTTAACTGCAATCTGTGTTGCAGGATATACATTTGCCTCGGACTAACTTTGTTTTGCGGGAAAAGGAGTTTTCTGGAACAAGGTGGGCCCGAGGGGATCCGGCGCCCGGAAGGCTAATTCTATCCAGCCGAGTCGTTGCCACGTGGAGCATCATGGTTTGTGCATCTCGTCACATTCCAGGCGCCCGGAAGGGATCCAGCGCCCGGAACAGCAGACAGGAGCTTCAATATCAATCAATCAAGCTGAGAATTCTTCTGCTGCTGGTCTTGCTGCTCAACGTTCAGTGCGACACCAACAAAGCTCCGACACTACGCTCCATTCTTTTCCCTTCTTGTCGGTATTTTGTTTTTAGTTTTCATTAGCATTCACTGTACGGTTCTTTTGTAATCATTATTTCGAATTGCTAGTGATTGCCCAACGAAAGTGGTCAAGGACCACGGGCCTTCGAGTAGGAGTCGTCACAGGCTCCGAACGAAGTAAAACAACTGTGTCTATTTTACTTTTCCGCTGCGCCTATACTCTTGTTTTTCGAATCGATATTCACCCCCCCTCTATCGAATCTAACGGTCCTACAGGCATGACATACATACATCATGTAGCTATAGTATATTTTCTTTTGAAAACTATTTCTATTTTGATGTATGCCATAAATCATCATACATTATTTTAATTTCCTTGCAACTAAGGACAATGACATCTACTAACGAGTGGTGAATCCCCTAACAAGTAAGATCCTAACAAGTGACTTCCTAGATGGATGATCATAACTCTTAAAATACCTAGATAGATATGCATGATCCCTAGTTTAGGGAAAAATCAAAATCTACATCTCACAAAGACTATAAGGTGACTTGTATGTATTTTAGTGCATATTAAATGCAAGTGAGATGTTAGGATAATGAGCAAGGCTCAAGATGTTGATTTAGTGCATTTTTTTTAGTCTTGATTTCATCTAAACACATAGTAATATGTACTCCAATCATTGGCAAAGCTATATAAGTCATGCGCATTGAACCTAAAGAACATGGTTAGAAATTGGTTTTGAAAATAATTTCAAAATGCTTTTGGAAAACCTTGGTGAAGACTATCTTTTGATAGTAATCATAATTGAAAAGTTAGATACAAATTAGAAGAAAATATTGAAATTTTTATAAATCTTCAAGTTTATGTTAATCTTAAAAAATTAGAACTATTTTTATAGAAAACTATTTTTCCATGATAGTATATACCCTAAGTAATGTCTATATGAATTTTCATGATTTTTAGAATTTTATAGAAATTTTAGGGTATTTCTGAATTTCGCCGAAATTAGATTTCAGGAAATCAGAAATCCAATCGATCAGCCGATCAATTGGAAGGTCTCAATCGATCAGTCGATCGATTGAAAATGCATTTTTCGTGACCAGAGCGTCGCGAAATCGATCAGTCCATTGTGGGGAAGAACAACCCCACAATGGAGTAGACGCCCTCTTCTAGGATTAGGGAGTATTTGTAATGCGATGGAGATGTAGAACTATGTAGATTCACTTTGTTTCTATACGATGACTTGTTAATGTCTTGTTCATGCTTGTGTGAGATGTTTATATTTCTATTCTTTGATTGATTGATGTGGAGGATTGTTGATCGTGTAAAGGGGATACCTTAGAGCGTATTGACCAAGGTACCCTAGTGACAGGGGTAACCCTTTCCGGGCGTCTAAGACGTTCCCTCAAAAGGAGAGACAATCTCTTAGGAACTACTGCTCTCGTAAAGAGAGTACTCTAGATCGTATACCCGAGGGGCCCTAGTGACAAGAGTAACCCATTCATGGATGTCTAGGACATTCTCTTGAAAGGAGAGGCAATTCCTCCATAAGGAAATAGGTAACCGTACTGAACCTCTACCCTTATCCTTATTGTTCTTTACTAGATATGTATCCTAGTGATCTACCGAGGCGTCCTCGTGACAGGGGGGTTAACCATTACAGGATTTCACAGGGATCGTCTCTACGTGATACTTAGGGATACTGGCCAATCTAACTTTCTGCAAGAGCATTGACATAGAGGATAGAAACTAAGCAATCTATGTAGTATCTCCTAATATTATAATGAAACCGAAATCCCAGAATCCATCTCCCGAAGCTCATTCCCTCCAAGATTGATTCTCTCTCTTCTCTCTCTTCTCACTTTCCTCTTCTCTCTCTCTTACTCTCCTTTCTCACCAATCTTAGGTTTGTCTAGATAACTTACTTTGCGATATCTCTAGTGCTTAATCAACAGTCCCTGCATATTCGATATTTTTATTATTGACGACGAAAACGTACACTTGCGGTTGCGTAACAAGTTTTTAGCGCCATTACCGGGGACTGTTCGCATTAACATTAGTAGATTAGTAATTTAGGTAATCTAGACTTGTGAATAGTTTTTAGTTATTTATTTTCCATTTTCATAATTCAAAAAAATAACTCTGCATTTATTTCTTGTTATTAGTTTAAGGTTCAGTTTTTTTTCTTTTTATTTTTGCATTCTCTTTCCCGCTCTTAATTCTTCATCTTTATTTTTCTCTCATAGTTTTTTTTTCTTGAATATCCATGAGCACTAATATGTCAAGCAGGACCTTAAGAGATTTCTCGACACCTATTTCTGCAAGATTATGTCTCCCATTGTGCAACCTCATATTGAAGAAGAAAATTTTCAACTAGACCCAGAGTTAATTTCCATGATACAAGGTCACAAATTTGGAGGAGAAGTATCAGAAAGTCCTTATCTGCATCTTGAGACATTTCTAGAGCTTTGTGATATGGTGAATTGTGAAGGAGTATCAGCAGATGCAGTTCGATTGATGGAATTCCCTTTTAGCATCAAGGATAAAGCAAGGACTTGGTTATATTCTCTCCATCCTCAAAGAATAACAAGTTGGGAACAATTGGAGCAACAATTTTTGAATCACTTTTTCCCTCCAAGCAGAACAATCTACATGAGTAGTTGCATCACGAATTTTGCTCAGGCACATGGAGAATCAATATTTGAAGCATGAGATAGATTCAAGAGTCTACAAAGATAGTGCCCTCATCATGGTTTGGAAAAATGACTGACCCTGCACATATTCACTACAACAAAAATGTTAAACGACAACACCACAAAGACAACGGTTTAAGAAGAAACTGTTATAAATTTGGTAAAAGACAATGGTTTTATCTAAAACCGTTGTTGTCTTTAAGCTCCCACAAAATACAAAAGACAACAGTTTTATGAAAATCGTTGTCGTTGAGCAACTTTTTTTTAAATAAACAACGCATTTTACAATGGTTATCTAAAACCGTTGTCTTTAAGCGCTTTTCTAGGGGCTACGACAATAGTTTATTAAAACCATTGTCTTTGACTTTATTTTTTCACTATTTTTCCCTCTCTCCAAAAAACTTTTGGCGCCATGTTTTCACCCTTAGCCTTCCTGAACCCTTATCCATTTTTATTTCCCTCTCCCCATATGATCTCTTCATGCTCCTGCTGCTGAAACCCTAAGCATCTTCATTCAACCCCTCTATGGCGAACCCCTCTCTACAAATTGTTAAGTGGAGAGGAGTTGGAGGAAGGTGATGAATTCATTCACTGAAACACGTGCCAATGACGGGAGCTCGCCTGGCCTTATTTGCTAGCTTGACTGCGTCTAGGGCATGGTTGACACTCTTGGTGGAAGCGTCATCAGGTTCATGTCCCCCTTCGCCTCTTTCCTCTGCTTACTCGTTAGGGTTTCATCTTACTTGCTTCCTCATGAGGATGTTGTGGTCAAGATCTCTGAACATGAACTCGTCATCATTGTAGAGGAGTTTGGTTGCCTTCTGGCCAGGGTGTACTTGAAGCGTAAGGTACCCTAATCGATGAAAAACAAATTAAAATTTGCATCTTTTGGCATAAACTTTGATGTTTACTGGGATTAAAATGGTGGCTTTGTTTCTTGGCAGTTGTTTCTTGCATACTAGTATGAAACAGAAGGACGACAAAGGTTCGGCGTGTTCTTGGGGCTCTTCGTCGAAATCAGAAGTTTTCTGGGATTGACAGGCTACTACAGGAAGTTCGTAGAGGATTTCTCCAAAATTGCAGCCCCCATGACGAATCTCACCAAGAAAAATAAAAAGTATGAGTGGACGGATGAATGCGAGAAGAGTTTTACAGAATTAAAACGGAGACTGACCAGTGCTCCGATCCTTACTCTTCCGGAAAGTAACAAAGGCTTTGATATGTATAGCGATGCTTCTTTATTAGGACTGGGAGCTATGCTCATGCAAGACGGCAAAGTCATCGCCTATGCCTCCAGGCAACTCAAAGAGCATGAAAGAAGTTACCCCATTCACGATCTAGAACTAGCAGCTGTGGTCTTCGCTCTAAAAACATGGAGGCATTTTTTATATGGAGCCCAGTGCAGGATTTATACAGATCACCAGAATCTGAAATATTTCTTCACACAAAAAAGACCTAAATATGAGACAACGCAGATGACTCGAGCTAGTCAAGGATTACGATTGCGAAATCTTTTATCATCCCGGAAAAGCGAACAAGGTGACCGATGCACTCAGCCGGAAGTCCGGTGCCACCTAACATCACTGTTCTAAGTTCAAGGATGAACTTTTTATGAGGTATGGGGTACTGTAACACCCACGAAATTGTAGGATATGTATATAAATATTATTTTTCCTTAGAGCATAGAAATGAAAAGAATAAAAGGAAAAGGGAAAATAAAAACAAAAATATAGAATAAGAAGAGGTGAGGTCAAGGATTGAACCTTGAACCTCCCACAAATGATGGAGATAAATTGATGAATGATAACCACTGGGATAAGGAGAAATATTTGGATAGAAAGGAATGAAAAATTTAATAAAAAAAAAAGAGCAAGGGAAAACCAAGTTGCTTACCTTCTTTTTCCTCTTGGTTAAGAAAAGGAGCAAGCAAAAGAAGAATTATCTACTTCCCTCCCTCTCTCTATTTTCGTGGGAATTAAAGGAGTGGGAGAAAAGAGGAGTTGAGGGAATGAATGAAGACATGTTTCATTTGGCAAAGGGATAAATAGGTTTAGAGAAGAAAAACAAGGGATTAAATTCTTTTTCTTCTTCCTCCTTCTCCCTTCTTCACTCTTCACCGAACCAAGAAACCCTTCCCTCTCCTCATTCCAATAGCTAAGTTAAGTTCTTCTCCAAGGAAGCTAATTTCCGAGAAGGAACCTTCAAGTTCTAGCCCTTCCAAGCAAAGGAAACAAAAGGAGGTACAAGAAGAAGAAGTTTCCTCCTTCCTTGGCACCTAGAACACTTTTCTCTCTAAGGAAAACCATAAGCAAAAGGATGTAAGTTTCCCTCACCTGTGGTACAATAGCTCTTGTTTGTTCTATGAAGATTCGGTTACATAAAAAAAAGAAAAAAAAAATCTAAGAAGACCTCATGAAGAATTTAAATCAAGATAAGACCAAAGGAAGGACTTAGGAAATGTAAAGATCTAAATTTTTGACATGCTCGATATGTTTCTTGAAACATGTATTTTATGATAGGGATTTATCCCATGTTTCTATGCTAGAATGTTTAGTAGAACTTAGATCCATGGTCCTAGATTTTCGGCCAAGCAAGAATAAAAGGATTAGGTAAGTTTAAGCCTCAAACTAAAACATGCTCCTTTGTTCTTATGATAGATGCCCTATGATAATGATATTGTTAACATTTTCTCCTACTTGTTATGTGGATTGGAACTTCATCTCAAGCTCATGAATATTCGGCCATGATAGAACTAAGGGCCTAGGAGAGCTTTAACTTAAAACTAAGCATGCTATGTTTTCCCTAAGATAAGATATGAAGCTATTATGATATGATATGCCCATGATTGTATGTTAAGTTGAACTCTATTTCATGTCTATGAAGGTTCGGCCATGTTTAGATTTGAAACCCTAGGAGAGTTTAAAACAAGCCTAAGATACTCATGACCTTCTTGATGAAATGATATGAAACTAACTTAATGTTTTTTTTAGGTTATTTGTTGCATGGAAATTTGGTTATATGCTTGTTAAGTTTCGGCCATATCATGATTTAGGGCCTAGGAAACTTAGAACCTAACTCAACTATGCTCATGTTATTCCTTAAATTATTTGCTATGAAAGTTGTTTAAGGTTCTCATGCTTTTAAGACACTTGAACCCTAGTTTTAAGTCCTACAAGTTTCGGCCACATCATGTTTAAGGGCCTAGGAAACCTAGAACCTAACTCAACTATGCTCATATTATTCCTTGAATTATTTGCTATGAAAGTTGTTTAAGGTTCTCATGCTTTTAGGACACTTGAACCCTAGCTTTAAGTCCTACAAGTTTCGGCCATATCATGCTTAAGGGCCTAGGAAACTTAGAACCTAACTCAACTATGCTCATGTTATTCCTTGAATTATTTGCTATGAAAGTTGTTTAAGGTTCTCATGCTTTTAGGACACTTGAACCCTAGTTTTAAGTCCTACAAGTTTCGGCCACATCATGTTTAAGGGCCTAGGAAATTTAGAACCTAACTCAACTATGCTCATGTTATTCCTTGAATTATTTGCTATAAAAGTTGTTTAAGGTTCTCATGCTTTTAGGACACTTGAACCCTAGTTTTAAGTCCTACAAGTTTCGGCCACATCATGTTTAAGGGCCTAGGAAACTTAGAACCTAACTCAACTATGCTCATGTTATTCCTTGAATTATTTGCTATGAAAGTTGTTTAAGGTTCTCATGCTTTTAGGACACTTGAACCCTAGTTTTAAGTCCTACAAGTTTCGGCCACATCATGTTTAAGGGCCTAGGAAACTTAGAACCTAACTCAACTATGCTCATGTTATTCCTTGAATTAATTGCTATAAAAGTTGTTTAAGTTTCTCATGCTTTTAGGACACTTGAACCCTAGTTTTAAGTCCTACAAGTTTCGGCCACATCATGTTTAATGCCTAGGAAACTTAGAACCTAACTCAACTATGCTCATGTTATTCCTTGAATTATTTGCTATGAAAATTGTTTAAGGTTCTCATGCTTTTAGGACACTTGAACCCTAGCTTTAAGTCCTACAAGTTTCGGCCATATCATGCTTAAGGGCATAGGAAACTTAGAACCTAACTCAACTATGCTCATGTTATTTCCTTGAAATGTTTGCTATGGAAGTTGTTTAGGGTTCACAAGCTTGAAGGATAATTTTTAACCCAATGTATGCTTGATAAGATTCGGCCATGATAAGTTGTAAGCTTAAGAGACCTAGAACTCTACCTAAACATGCTCATTATGTTTTCTTATGGTGTATGGAGTAATACTTGTTTAGGGTTCACATGTGGGTAGGGAGTTTTTACCTAAAACCTAATTTATAGGTTTCGGCCACTATAAGACATTAAGGTTTGAAATCTAATTATGTTTCCCATGTACCTTATATGCCATGTTTATGAGATTGCTATGCTTATACCATGTACCGTGCACCGGGCATTCCTTTGTCTCGGCCTGGGGTGGCACGGTCGTGCAATGATGCACAACAGTGTGCTGCTTTGCCTCTGCCATGGCCGCACGGCCGTGCAAGGGTACACGACCGTGCACTGCTCCGTCTCTGCCATTGCTGCACGGTCGTGCAAGGGTGCACGACCGTGCACTACTCCCTTTTGTCTGGTCACACGGTCGTGTGTTGCACGACCATGTTCTTTGGCTTGTTTCAGTGCATAGATAATCACCGTTTTTGCTTCGAAAGTTATCCCTATCAACAAAAAACCAAACAAAGAGTAGATATCTGAACAAAAGAATATATATAATGAATACAAGATGAAAGAGGCAATCATGCAATGAATATATATGAATAAAGTACGTGAATTGCGCTAAAACATGTGTAAATGTTCATAATATTTGCGCGCATCATTGGTGCAATGACAGAAGTTTGAAGCATGTTTTTAGGGGGAGCTACTCTTTTAAAATATGAAAATATTTTTCCGAAATCATTGAAGGTGGTAAATCCTTCATTTGGAAAAATGTTCAAGGTTGAGCATTGAAAAATAATGGAGAGTGTATATCTTCATTGTTAAGTTATGGATGCTCTAGGATAAGCATTATAACGTGGATTAATGCTCAAGGGTGATCATTTGATACAGTGAAGGGTATGAGACCTTCATTGTTGGAATGATGAATGTGTTAGGATAAGCATTGTGAAGAGGATTAATGCTCAAGGGGGAGCATTTGATACAATGAAGGGTATGAGACCTTCATCGTCATGTTGTGAACAACATGTGAGGTTGTGAACAACGTTAAGTAACTCTTCATGGGGAGAGTTTTGTCAATAGGGGGAGAATGTAGAGTTTAAGTTAGACCTTTGCCCCTCTAGGAAAGTTAGGGGGAGAATGCATGGTCTGTACTATGCCTTCATTATCTTAAGAGGGAGTTTGCCATCTAGGAAAGGGAGAAAATGAAGGAAACCCTCATTCATTCTTTGAAATGAGGAATAAGTTGAGGCTATGGATTAGCCTAACTTAAAAGTATTGTCAAACATAAAAAATGGGGAGATTGTTGGTATAATATCCCATGGGTCTGTTGGATTTTTCAGGCCACGAAAACCACTTTTTCGCGTCGCGAAAACCCCGAAACCACCGCCACCGGATCCGTGCGAAGATAAAACTTTCAAAAAACTTATGAGTACGAGTTTCTAAACCTCGATGTACAGTAGATCTACAAAGGAGAAGGAATATACCCTTTGATGCGAAGCCCTTCGCAATCCCGCTCGTCCTCGGTTCGCCGGATCTCGAAAGTGTAAAAGTAGACACTTCTCTATGTGTATCCACACAAGAAAGAGATGGAGAAAAATCTCTAAGGATGTGCTAGCAACCTTAGAGATCAGTAATGGAGGAGAGGGAGAGCAAGAAGAAAGCTAGAGAGGAAGAAGATGAGAGTTACCACAAAAAAATGAAACTCTCTACATGAAATCAAAGTGGCCGGCCACTTTAGTGGAGGTTGTAACCTCCATGGGATACCAAGAGTCACAACTCTTGGTAACTCCCATGAGGTGGTATCTCACTTAAGTAACCATGATGATGTGGGGCATCATCATTGGCCCACTCAATGTCAACTCACCAATGAGGTGGCATAAAGTCAAGTCAAACTTGACTCTTCATCTTACTCTCAAGTCAAGTCAAACTTGACCACTTCTCTCCCATGGTTGATCAAATCTAACCATTGGTTCAAGTCAATTTTAATTTAATGAATCTCTATTCATTGAATTAAATTGATTCAATGAGTCTAAGTCCAAATTAGACTCACTTAACACATGAACTAAATTGAGTCCAACTCAATTAGCATAATTTGGATTACTCTTAATCTAATTTGGTTCATCACATGAACCTAATCCTTTAGGTTCTTCAAATGAACCTAATCTCCATCTAATTGCCCTTTGTGTGTGACCCAATAGGTTCTTATAACGTTGGCAATGCTTCTAAACCCATTTAGAAGCATAAGTAATGTGTGGTATCTAGCAACACATCATTACTACCCAAGTTATAAGAATGTTGAGATCCAACATCACCTTGTGACTACTAATTGTGACTCCTCACAATATATGACAAGTTTCATTCTATCCAAGACATCTAGATTGATTAATGTGAGGCATACACCATATCATCCTCTAATCAATCTAAATCTTGAACTCCAAGTAGACTCACTAAATCAAATGAGCTCAATATCTCATATTGACTCATTTGGGCATGACCATGCACTTCGTGGTCTCACTCTATCAAGAATATCGATGTCGCTCCCGTCATATAGGAGGGATAGATCCTATCTACATCACTCACATCCTTCTGCATAATTCGTTACATACCCAGTAATCGCCTTTATAGTCCACCCAGTTACGGGTGATGTTTGACGAAACCAAAGTACATAACTCCTTATGTAGGGATCCATGGTGACTTCAGGTCTAAGGACTAGTAGTCATACTAATAGCCACATGAGAAAGTATATGACACTCATATAACGATCCATGATACTTTCTCATGGCGGGTCATTCAGTATACATTCTCTAATGCATACCCATGTGTCAACTTGATATCTCTATATCCATGACTTGTGAGATCAAGTCATCGAGTTGACCTACATGCTAGTCTTATTGCATTAACATTGTCCCTGAATGTTAATACTCGACTAGGAATGATTAAGAGTAGTGTCCCTATAACATCTCACTATCGGTTCAACTAACTGATTGATATCGGTAAGAACCCTCTACTCAAGGACGCTATTATACTTAGTTTATTTGGAACCAATACAAGTATAATAACCAAAAATCAAATGCCTTTATTTATATATAAGAATATGATACAAAAAGTCCATAAACAATCATCAAATGATTGGCTCTAGGGCTCTAACTAACAATCTCCCACTAGCACTAGTGCCAATCAGTGTAGGCTCTAAGCCCCAATGACCTAGTGTGACCAGCATGCTTCCTCTGTGCCAAAGCCTTGGTCAAGTGATCTGCGATGTTAGCCTCTGTAGGTACTCTACATATCTTCACATCTCCTCTCTCGATAATCTCTCAAATGAGATGAAAGTGCCATAGTATGTATTTGGTCCGCTGGTGTGAGCGAGGTTCCTTCGCCTGTGCTATAGTTCCATTGTTGTCACAATAGAGCTCAATAGGGTCAGCGATATTGGGAACCACCCCAAGTTCAGTGATGAACTTGCGGATCCAAACTACCTCCTTTGCTGCCTCTGATGCAGCAATGTACTCGGCCTCTATCGTAGAATCATCTACTGTGTCCTGCTTCGAACTCTTCCAGCTCACAGCACCACCATTTATGCAAAATACGAACCCTGACTGCGATCGATAATCATCCTGATCGGTCTGGAAACTAGCATCACTGTAACCCTTTACAGCTAGCTCGTCATCGCCTCCATATATCAAGAAATATTCTTTCGTTCTTCTTAAGTACTTAAGAATATTCTTGACCGCTATCCAGTGACTTTCACCTGGATCTGATTGGTACCTGCTCGTCATGCTCAAAGCATACGAGACATCAGGACGAGTACATAGCATGACGTACATGATAGATCCTATGGCTGAGGCATAAGGGATCTGATCCATGCGGTCTCTCTCCAATCTAGAAGAGGGACCTTGAGTCTTCGAAAGACTCACGCCATGTGACATCAGCAGAAATCCCTTCTTGGAGTTCTGCATGGCAAACCGTAGGAGAACCTTGTCAATATATGTACTCTGACTTTGACCAAGCAATCTCTTAGATCTATCTCTATAGATCTGTATCCCTAGAATGCGGGATGCTTCACCTAAATCGTTCATTGAGAAACATGTCCCTAGCCAAGTCTTGACAGACTGTAGCAAAGGGATGTCTTTCCCAATGAGTAGTATGTCATCCACATACAATATGAGGATGACAACTATGTCCCCTACAACCTTCTTGCAGACACAAGGTTCATCTTCATTCTCGATGAAACCAAACTGTTTGATTGCATCATCAAATCGAAGATTCCATCTTCGAGAAGCTTGTTTTAGTCCATAAATGGACCTATGCAGCTTGCATACTCTGCTAGTATGCTGTGGATCTACAAAACCCTCAGGTTGTGTCATGTACACATCCTCGAGCATGTTTCCATTCAGAAACGCGGTTTTGACATCCATCTGCCATATCTCATAGTCATGGTAAGCTGCAATAGCAAGCGTGATCCGAATGGACTTAAACATCGCTACTGGAGAAAAGGTTTCATCATAGTTAATACCATGAATCTGTTTGAAACCTTTAGCTACCAAGCGACCCTTATAGATAAGTCCATCCATGTCAGTCATTCTCTTAAAGACCCACTTACACCCAATGAGTTTTACCCCTTCAGGTGGTTCAACCAAAGTCCATACTTGGTTGGTGTACATGGATTCCATCTCGGATCTCATGACCTCAAGCCATTTCTCGGAATCTGGTCTCATCACAGCTTCCTGATAGGTGGTAGGCTCATCCTCTATGAACACAATGTCATCATGGTCAGACAAGAGAAATGAGTATCTCTCAGGCTGACGACGTACCCTATCAGACCTGCGAAGAGGTATGTCTACTTGAACTGGTTGTTGTTCCTCAACTCCTTGTGGAACTACATCATCCACAATACTTTGTGGTTCCAGTTCAATTTCCATCGAGGCTTCAATGCTATGGTCCGCATCTTGAACTTCTTCAAGATCGAACGTACTCCCACTAGTCTTTCTAGAAACAAAGTCTCTTTCTAGAAAGACCCCAGTCTTTGCCACAACTACCTTGTGCTGACTGGGAATGTAGAAGTAATATCCCTTAGTTTCCTTGGGATATCCAATGAAATAGCACTTGTCGGATTTGAGTCCTAGTTTGTCTGAGACTTGACATCTAACGTAAGCCTCACAACCCCAAATCCTCATGAAAGACACCTGGGCATCTCTCCTAGTCCATATCCTATATGGTGTCTTTATCACGGCCTTGGATGGAACTCGGTTGAGTATAAAAGCTGCCGTGTCTAGAGCATAGCCCCAAAGGTATGTCGAAAGATCTGTGTGACTCATCATAGATCGTACCATATCTAATAAAGTACGATTCCTCCTTTCGGATACACCATTCCACTGTGGTGTTCCAAGAGGAGTGAGTTGGGATAGAATCCCACACTCAGCTAGGTAGTCACGAAACTCATGGCTAAGATATTCTCCACCTCGATCTGATCGAAGTATCTTAATACTCTTGCCAAGCTAGTTTTGTACTTCATTCTTGAATTCTTTGAACTTTTCAAAGGATTCAGACTTATGTGTCATCAAGTGCACATAACCATATCTACTGAAGTCATCAGTAAATGTGATGAAATACCTATAACCGCCTCTAGCAGCGATATTGAAAGGGCCACATACATCACTATGTATAAGTCCTAACAAATCAGTCGCTCTTTCGCTGTGCCCACTAAAGGGAGTCTTGGTCATCTTTCCTAGTAGGCATGACTCGCACGTCTCATAAGATTCAAAATCAAATGAGTTCAGCAAACCATCCTTATGGAGCTGGGATAAGCGCTTGTCATTTATATGACCTAAGCGACAGTGCCAGAGATAGGTTTGGTTCAGGTCATTTGACTTGAACCTCTTGATATTTATGTTATAGATAGGGCTTTCAAGGTCTAGAATGTAGAGTCCGTTTATCAGAGGTGCACTACAATAGAACATATCTTTTAAATAAACAGAACAACATTTGTCCTTTATTATAAAAGAGAACCCTTTTTTGTCCAAACAAGAAACTGATATAATGTTCTTAGTTAAGGCAGACACATAACAACATTCATCTAATTCTAGTACAAGCCCAGAGGGTAGAGATAGATAGTAAGTTCCTACAACAACAGCATCAACCCGTGCTCCATTGCCTACTCGTAGGTCTATCTCGCCCTTCGTCAATGCTCTATTATTTCTCAGCGCTTGTACATTAGTACAGATATGAGAAGCACATCCGGTATCTAATATCCACGATGAAGAAATAGAGAGGTTGACTTCTATAACATTTATACCTGAAGTAGAAATCTTATTTCTCTTCTTCTTATGATCTTCCAGGTATCCTATACAGTTCCTCTTCTAGTGCCCTGCTTGTCCTTGATACAGTTGACGAAGATATTCAACCATATCATACGCGCCCATTAACTCATGTTGCTTCTGAAGCTCAGAGTTCATGGTCGCGAACATAAGACAGGACACATCTAATGCGTCAACTTGATACTTCTTGTAAGCATCTTTGTCTGCTTGCGTGGCATTGGCAGGAGGAGCCTACGGAATGGGCTGCTCCAGAACGTACAGTTTACGTTCCTGGGTGAGAACTATTCTCAAGTTCCTGTACCAGTCCAGGAAATTTGCTCCGTTGAGCTTGTCCTTCTCAAGGACAGAACGCAGAGAGAAGGTGTTCGTATTCGACGTCATGGTTATCTACAACAGAAAAATGCAAAAAATAAATATCATATTCTTTTAAATCATTTAATTAGGCCTTTAACTAAATGATGCTCCCACTGAATTCTATAATTCATGTGGGACAAGAACCACATCATACTAACCCTTGAGTTAGCTTTGGCTAATACGCCCAAGACTTAGTATGATCGGTAGGTAACGATTTACCAATTACATCTTTATGCAACTCTTATTTATAGGATCATTATCCGCAGTTATATTAAAACTTGAGTTAGCTTTAGCTAATACGCCTAAGAATTAATATAAATGTGATTTATGTCCTATCTTTCCAACCATTGGAAGAATGCCTATAGTTGTACTCGATTCAGCCAAGTTAACTAGAAATACTCAATCTAATTGAGTTTGTATTCGCCCATGCGTTGATAAGTGGGACCAAGATTGTCCCTCCGTACCCTACCAAGATAATATGCGTTGCTCTGCTTTGGCAAATTCAACAACACATGTGATCGAGGTAGTGATAGGTATCACAACACGGTAGGCATTAGAGTTGACACGATTTAGATCTAATCTAATCGTCGATGTGTATCAAATACGCGATAGATCTAATCTAATTGAAAGGGTGCATCTTGTACACGATTTAGATCTAATCTAATCGTTAGACACTAATTAATTACTAATCATGCATCACATACACACAAGCAATTAATTAAATTAATTTGTGATTAGTCATAGCCCTACTACGATCTCCTCAAGCCAATGAGAAGATCGGATGGTCAACCTAGGGTCAACAACTTCTCAAGCTCCTCCCTTTGACCACCTTGTGTTGCTTGCGCCCTCCTCGTAACTCCGTCTCGAGTGGACCTTCTGTTAGAATCGATGGTCGCGGCTAGAGAGGGGGGTGTGAATAGCCGACCCTAAATCTTCATGTTTCTTCCTACGATTAGGGTTAGCGCAGCGGAAATGAAACCGTAGAAACGAAAAGGAAGAAGACAAACCTCAAACTCGATGGATGTAACGAGGTTCGGAGGTGATACTCCTACTCCTCGGCGTGTCTGTAAGGTGGACGAGCCCTATCAATCCGTCGGTGGATGAGTCCCCGGAGAACCGGCTAATAAATACTCCTTGTGGGTGGAGAAACCTCGCCACAATAGCTTGCAACAGCAATATGGAAATACAAAGAAGAGCAAGAACAAAATACACAATGAATGTACAAATACTCGCTTGCCTTCTCGTCAACTGAAGTCTCGGATGAAGCACCAACTTCACGGACGAATGCCAACAAGCAACTCAGTCGAAGAAGCTCACACGAAGCTTCGGAGCTCAGCAAAGCTCAAGAGCACAGCTTTCAGAAGAACAGCAGCTCAGTTCAGAGGAGGAAGAAGAAGAAGCAGAAGCTTCGGAGAAGCAGAAGCAGATTAACTGTAGCGACCCTCGATCTCCTTTTATAACCTGCATCCACCTGTGAAGAAGAAGCTAGAAGACAGCAGAAGACAGAAGACCGTTGTGAGCCAACGGATAGTTCTGGACCGATCAGGCTCCAACCTGATCGGTCCACACTGTCCCTGATCGGTCTTGGGGACCGATCAGGCTAAGCCTGGACCGATCAGGCTATGTCCTGATTGGTCCAGGAGGAGTCTGATCGGTCCCTGGACCAATCAGCCTTTCTCCTTCTTCTTCTTCTCTTTGCTTTCTGATCGGTCTCCAGACCGATCAGATAATCCACAGAAGCATTCTGTTTGGTTACTGATCGGTCACCAGACCGATCAGCTGAGCTACTGAGCTACCGAGCCCTCTCTGACCTAGTCCGGAGAACGAGCTACCGAGCCCTCTCCGACTTCGTCCGGTCCAGAGAATGAGCTACCGAGCTACGAGCTACCGAGCCCTCTCCGACTCCATCCAGTCCAGAGAACGAGCTACCGAGCCCTCTCTGACCTAGTCCGGAGAGCGAGCTGCCGAGCTACGAGCTACCGAGCTACCGAGCTACCGGGCTACCGAGCTACCGAGCCCTCTCCGACTCCATCCGGTCAAGAGAACGAGCTACCGAGCCCTCTCTGACCTAGTCCGGAGAGCGAGCTGCCAAGCTACGAGCTACCGAGCTACCGAGCTACCGAGCCCTCTCTGACTTCCCATGCCAAGCTTCCATACTTGGACTTCTCCCGTGCCAAGCTCCCTGCTTGGACTTTTCTGTGCTAAGTCTCCATACTTGGACTTTTCTCGTGCCAAGCTCCTTGCTTGGACTTTTCACCAGATGTCTGGTCAACCTTGACCTATCTGGATTTCCCTTGCCTGGCTTCACTCACCAGGACTTTCCAACTGCCTGGCTTCACTCACCAGGACTTTCCAACTGCCTGGCTTCACTCATCAGGACTTTCCATCTGCCTGGCTTCACTCACCAGGACTTTCCAACTGCCTGGCTTCACTCACCAGGACTTTCCAACTGCCTGGCTTCACTCACCAGGACTTTCCATTTGCCTGGCTTCACTCACCAGGACTTCCAAACTGCCTAGCTTCACTCACTAGGTCTTTCCCCTGCCTGGCTTCACTCACCAGGACTTTCACTTTCACCTAGCTTCACTCACTAGGATTTTCACCTGGCTTTACTCACCAGGATTTCCCGACTGCCTGGCTTCACTCACCAGGACTTTCCGAACTGCCTGGTTTCACTCACCAGGACTTTCCGAACTGCCTAACATCCCAGTTAGGACTTCCCAGTCAAGTATCCGGTCAACCTTGACCTACTTGACTCTTCTTCATCCAACCTGATCAGACCCTGAACAGTATCTCCCCGCATGGACAACTGCACCTGCATTGTCCATGTCTACATGTCTTTCTGTATTGTCAAACATCGAAACCATGACCAAGGTTTACGCTTGGTCAACTAGGTCAACCTTGACCTACTGGAAATTGCACCAACAATCTCCCCCTTTTTGATGTTTGACAATACCTTTAAGTTAGGCTAATCCAATAGCCTCAACTTTCTTCATGCCACTAGGTAATGAAACATAAGTTACAACCTTACATTCTCCTTCTAAGAAGACAACCTCCTTCTTAGATAATGAAGGCCTAACTTAAACCCTTCATTCTCCCCCTATTGGCACACATCAACAAACTCTCCCCCTGAAGAGTAAGTTACCGTTGTTCACAACTTCACTCGTTGTGATTAACAAACTCTCCCACTAACTCCAATGTTCTTCCTTGAACATTCTCTAGACATTCTCCATTCTCCCCCTTTTTGACACACATCAAAAAGAGTGAATCAAGTTCAAGAGTTTCTTTCTAATGAAAGTCCCATACCTTTCATTGAAATCCTTAATTTCCCCCTTGATACTAATGTCAATAGTCAATTTAGTGATAATCCCATATCACTCAAGTCTTTAGAGTAAAAACTCCCCCTAAAAGTCAACTCCCCCTTGACTAATAGGTAATACTCCCCCTAAAGGTCAACTCCCCCTTGACCATTGCACCAACAATGTCTTGGAGAGTTTCAACCCTTTAGAAATCCAAAACATAAACTGTGTTTTAACTTTCAGCTGAAATTTCAGACAACACAGTCGAAAATCAGCATTTTGGCACGCTCTGATCGGTCACCAGACCGGTCATACCTCACTGGATCGGTCACCAGACCGATCAGGAGCTCCCTGGATCGGTCCAGTGACCATTCCAGCATCCCCTGGACTGATCAGGAAACCTCCTGATCGGTCACATGTCTGATTTCTGAATTTCTTCCTCCCAAAATTCAGAAACCCCTACAAAATTACAGAAAATTTCAAAAATTATAAAATTTCGAGGATACATTCCTCATACCATATATTATCATGGAAAAATAGTTTTATATGAAAATAACTTTCATTTTCAAATCTTGATACAAAGTTTAAAAAACTTTGAAATAGTTCAAGTTTACCTCAACTTTGTATCAACTTGCTCAATGATAAATGCTATCACTAGAAAAGTTTCATCAAGGTTTTTCAAATCAATTTTGAAATGTTTTTAAACCATTTAATTTAGGACCACAATCTTAGGGCTAATTTAGCACCCTATGATCCTCCATTTCGAATTAGGCTCATCTAGGTACAAGAACTATGCACCTTGATCCTAACTCACAATCCTAATATCTCACACACATCTAAGGTGTATCAAACACATCCAAGTCAATTTTGATGTGAGATATGGGTTTAGGTTAGCTTAATCTAAGTTCTCATGCATTTTTCTAAATAACAATTTGATCTCCATATCAAATTGTGTTTTAGTCCTTAAATCAATTTCATTGATCATTAATGCACAAGATGATGACATGGCATATAATTGTATCATAAATGGAAACATGTGCCAATGTCATGATGTCATGGCATAAAGTATGAAACTTAAATAAAGCATGACATTTAACTAACCTAAGCATTATCATGATATTATAAATGATCATAAAATAAATATGATGTCATGACATGGCATATGACAAACAATACATGGCAAATAATATATAAAGGTATAGAAAATACCTAATTCTAGCCTTAGTTGCCATTTTTGATAATTTTGATCATTTTACCATAGGTTCTATATTCCTAAGTGTAATAGACCTAGCATCTTATACCAAAGATTTTTAGATCACTATATGCCAATTAGATTGACTCTAGAAAACTCCTCAAATTTGATTGGCACATTCTAATCACCTTAGGAATAACTTTTCATTTCATTTTCAAGGCTTGATTACACCTTAAGAATTTCTAAAGTGCCACCTTTTGCCATGATTAGGTTAGCTACCTATTCAAGTAAGGTTGGCACACCCTAACCCATCTAGCGTGATGAAATCACGCTCCTAGGAACCCAAAACCTATTTGAGCTCATTGAGTTCACTAAATATTCATTAGGGATGACTTCTCTAGCAACCCTCCTAATGACCCTCTTAGGCTTTAAAGCCTTGGTCATTTGGGACTCATCAAGATCCACTCTAGGGGTGATTCCCCTTGTGACCTTGGTGATGGTCTTCCTAGCCCTAGATTTTGTTCCATAATCGAATGGAACATTATGATAAGTGGGCTTGACCACTTGGGACTTAGGTTTGTGACCCAAACCTTTCTTGTCCTTGGACATTGGTTTTTGACCCTTAAACCCTAGAGATGACTTCTCCAAGTTTTTAAGAGCCTTTTCCAAAGTATCAAGTCTTGACCTCAAGACTTGATTTTCCTTTTCTAATACCTCAAGTTTTAATTTGTCATTTATCTTTGAGGTATTCCTAGGCATATGTCTAGTTGTTTTGGGATTTCTACCTAGGTTCTCCTTAGCCTTAGATGAGTTAATTCTAGGGTTAGCATTTCTAGAATTGTCCTTATTCAAGCTAACATGTTTAGCACCTAAGCACATATATTGATTCCTATAATTAACATGCTTATCATTATTAGCAATTGCAATAAAACTACTAGCATGTGTCTTATTAGAATTGCAATAATATGCCTTAAAAGGTACCTTAGGGTATGCCTTGGCTCCCCCTATCGATTTGCTTGGTTTCTTGTCCTTGTGAGGTTGCCTCCCCCTCGGACATTGGCTCCTATAGTGTCCCTTTCGCTTGCATTGGAAGCACACCACGTGCTCCTTGCCCTTGCGTATCGGGACTCCGACTTCCTTGACCTTTGGCGCCGGTGGAGTCTTCCTAATCCTCTTTGGACACTTACTCTTGTAATGCCCAAATTCCCTACACTCAAAGCACATTATATGCAATTTATTTGAACTTAAATTGCTTGAGTTAGCTAGGGTTGAGGATGAGCTCTCTCCTTCATCCCTTCCGGAGGTAGACGCTTCTTCTTCTTGCTCCGATCTTGAAGAAGAACTCTCCTCATTTTCTTCCTTAGATGTTGAATGACCCTCAACTTCTAATTCCATGCCTCCATGAAGTGAGCTACTTAGCTCACTTGACTCCTCTTCATGACTTGAAGTGGAGCTTCCCTCATGGAACTTGGCCAAGTTGTTCCACAACTCCTTGGCATTGTTATATCCACCTACCTTACACAAAATGTCATTAGGTAATGAAAATTCAAGAATTTTCGTTACCTCATCGTTGATTGTGGATTGGTGGATTTGCTCCTTCGTCCACTTTTTCTTCTCTAGGGTTTCTCCGTCTTTATTCACCGGATGAGTAAACCCTACCTGCACACAACTCCAATGAACTAGGTTAGTCATAAGAAAGTACTTCATTCTTACCTTCCAAAACGCGAAGTCGTCGCGATCGTAGAAGGGTGGAATCGTGACGTCTTCTCCAAGTTGATCCATTCTCTAGCTTGTGCTCCCCCGGGTGTTAATTCGTCGAAGAGCAACCTTGCTCTGATACCACTTGTTAGGATCGATGGTCGCGGCTAGAGAGGGAGGTGTGAATAGCCGACCCCAAATCTTCGTGTTTCTTCCTACGATTAGGGTTAGCGCAGCGGAAATGAAACCGTAAAAACGAAAAGGAAGAAGACAAACCTCAAACTCGATGGATGTAATGAGGTTCGGAGGTGATACTCCTACTCCTCGGCGTGTCCGTAAGGTGGACGAGCCCTATCAATCCGTCGGTGGATGAGTCCCCGGAGAACCGGCTAATAAATACTCCTTGTGGGTGGAGAAACCTCGCCACAATAGCTTGCAACAGCAATATGGAAATACAAAGAAGAGCAAGAACAAAATACACAATGAATGTACAAATACTCGCTTGCCTTCTCGTCGACTGAAGTCCCGGATGAAGCCTAACTTCACGGACGAATGCCAACAAGCAACTCAGTCGAAGAAGCTCACACGAAGCTTCGGAGCTCAGCAAAGCTCAAGAGCACAGCTTTCAGAAGAACAGCAGCTCAGTTCAGAGGAGGAATAAGAAGAAGCAGAAGCTTCGGAGAAGCAGAAGCAGATTAACTGTAGCAGCCCTCGATCTCCTTTTATAACCTGCATCCACCTGTGAAGAAGAAGCTAGAAGATAGCAGAAGATAGAAGACCGTTGTGAGCCAACGGATAGTTCTGGACCGATCAGGCTCCAACCTGATCGGTCCACACTGTCCCTGATCGGTCTTGGGGACCGATCAGGCTAAGCCTGGACCGATCAGGCTATGTCCTGATCAGTCCAGGAGGAGTCTGATCGGTCCCTGGACCGATCAGCCTTTCTCCTCCTTCTTCTTCTGTTTGTTTTCTGATCGGTCTCCAGACCGATCAGATAATCCACAGAAGCATTCTGTTTGGTTACTGATCGGTCACCAGACCGATCAGCCGAGCTACCGAGCTACCGAGCTACCGAGCCCTCTCTGACCTAGTCCGGAGAACGAGCTGCCGAGCCCTCTCCGACTTCGTCCGGTCCAGAGAATGAGCTACCGAGCTACCGAGCTACGAGCTACCGAGCCCTCTCCGACTCCATCCGGTCCAGAGAACGAGCTACCGAGCCCTCTCTGACCTAGTCCGGAGAGCGAGCTGCCGAGCTACGAGCTACCGAGCTACCGAGCTACCGGGCTACCGAGCTACCGAGCTACCGAGCCCTCTCCGACTCCATCCGGTCCAGAGAACGAGCTACCGAGCCCTCTCTGACCTAGTCCGGAGAGCGAGCTGCCGAGCTACGAGCTACCGAGCTACCGAGCCCTCTCTGACTTCCCATGCCAAGCTTCCATACTTGGACTTCTCCCGTGCCAAGCTCCCTGCTTGGACTTTTCCGTCCCAAGTGGACATTTCTCGTGCCAAGCTCCTCGCTTGGACTTTTCACCATGTCTGATCAACCTTGACCTATCTGGATTTCCTTGCCCAGCTTCACTCACCAGGACTTTCCAACCGCCGCTTCACTCACTGATTTTCCAACCGCGCTTCACTCATCAGACTTTCCATCTGCTCGCTTCACTCACCAGACTTTCCAACCGCTCACTCACGGACTTTCCATTTGCCTCGGCTTCACTCACCAGACTTCAAACCGCCTAGCTTCACTCACTAGGTCTTTCCCTCGGCTTCACTCACCGGGACTTTCACTTTCACCTAGCTTCACTCACTAGGATTTTCACCGCTTTACTCACGATTTCCGCCGGCTTCACTCACGGGACTTTCCGGCCCGGTTTCACTCACCAGGACTTTCCGAACTGCCTAACATCCCAGTTAGGACTTCCCAGTCAAGTATCCGGTCAACCTTGACCTACTTGACTCTTCTTCATCCAACCTGATCAGACCCTGAACAGTATCTCCCCGCATGGACAACTGCACCTGCATTGTCCATGTCTACATGTCTTTCTGTATTGTCAAACATTGTAACCATGACCAAGGTTTACGCTTGGTCAACTAGGTCAACCTTGACCTACTGGAAATTGCACCAACACCTTCCACCGCTCAAATTTTGTACATTACAATTTTGAAACTCGAGTTACATTCGAGTCTAAACTAATTTACAACAAGAATAAATAGAGAAAGGCACGACGCGCAGGTCGCGTATAAAAAATACAACACACACAATCACATGACGGCACACAGACCGTATTATGAATTACAACACAAAATATACCAATCCAATTGGGTTTTTTGGGCCATGACTATCACAAATTATACATAATTCTTAATTATGTATTTTCTATAATTTTATGCAATTTTAATACCAATTTTTACGAGTAAAAATTCCCGGCGGTCCCGTTTAGCGATTTTCGGGCGCAATCGCGGAACAAATCCCCTTGCGGGGCCAGGGGCAGCGCCCCTACCCGCGATCTAACCATCGCGAGTGTCCCTAAGCGATCCTACAGTGCCTTAGGCCGCTGTCCCAAAAATTTTTGGGGCGAAACCTTGCCGTTTTGGAAAAAATTTCTCGGTAGTCGAAGCCTACAAGTGTCAAAACACTTTGCTTCGTTTCTACGAGAAAAATACCTATAAAAACTATAAAAAACCAAAATTTAAAGAAAGTTACAGAACCTATATTTTTCATAAAAAATCAAATTAAACTCGTACAAGTCTTCGCACGTGGCTCTGATACCACTGTTGGATTTTTCAGGCCACGAAAACCGCTTTTTCGCGTCGCAGAAACCCCGAAACCCCCGCCACCGGATCCGTGCGAAGATAAAACTTTCGAAAAACTTACGAGTACAAGTTTCTAAACCTCAATCTACAGTAGATCTACAAAGGAGAAGGAATATACCCTTGATGCGAAGCCCTTCGCAATCCCACTCGTCCTCGGTTCGCCGGATCTCGAAAGTGTCAAAGTAGACACTTCTCTATGTGTATCCACACAAGCAAGAGATGGAGAAAAATCTCTAAGGATGTGATAGCAACCTTAGAGATCAGTAATGGAGGAGAGGGAGAGCAAGAAGAAAGCTAGAGAGGAAGAAGATGGGAGTTACCACAAAAAAATGAAACTCTCCACATGAAATGAAAGTGGCCGACCACTTTAGTGGAGGTTGTAACCTCCATGGGATACCAAGAGTCACAACTCTTAGTAACTCCCATGAGGTGACATCTCACTTAAGTAACCATGATGATGTGGAGCATCATCATTGGCCCACTCAATGCCAACTCACCAATGAGGTGGCATAAAGTCAAGTCAAACTTGACTCTTCATCTTCCTCTCAAGTCAAGTCAAACTTGACCACTTCTCTCCCATGGTTGATCAAATCTAACCATTGGTTCAAGTCAATTTTAATTTAATGAATCTCTATTCATTGAATTAAATTGATTCAATGAGTCTAAGTCCAAATTAGACTCACTTAACACATGAACCAAATTGAGTCCAACTCAATTAGCATAATTTGGATTACTCTTAATCCAATTTGGTTCATCACATGAACCTAATCCTTTAGGTTCATCAAATGAACCTAATCTCCATCTAATTGCCCTTTGTGTGTGACCCTATAGGTTCTTATAATGTTGGCAATGCTCCTAAACCCATTTAGAAGTATAAGTAATGTGCGGTATCTAGCAACACATCATTACTACCCAAGTTATAAGAATGTTGAGATCCAACATCACCTTGTGACTACTAATTGTGACTCCTCACAATATATGATAAGTGTCCTTCTATCCAAGACATCTAGATTGATCAATGTGAGACATAGACTGTGTCATCCTCTAATCAATCTAAATCTTGAACTCCAAGTAGACTCACTAAATCAAATGAGCTCAATATCTCATATTGACTCATTTGGGCATGGCTATGCACTTCGTGGTCTCACTCTATCAAGAATATCGATGTCGCTCTCGTCATATAGGAGGGATATATCCCATCTACATCACTCACATCCCTCTGCATAATTTGTTACATACCCAGTAATCGGCTTTATAGTCCACCCAGTTACGGGTGACGTTTGACGAAACCAAAGTACATAACTCCTTATATAGGGATCCATGGTAACTTCAGGTCTAAGGACTAGTAGTCATACTAATAGCCACATGAGAAAGTATATGACACTCATATAACGATCCATGATACTTTCTCATGGCGGGTCATTTAGTATACATTCTCTAATGCATACCCATGTGTCAACTTGATATCTCTATATCCATGACTTGTGAGATCAAGTCATCAAGTTGACCTACATGCTAGTCTTATTGCATTAACATTGCCCCTGAATGTTAATACTCGACTAGGAATGATTAAGAGTAGTGTTCCCTATATCATCTCACTATCGGTTAAACTAACCGATTGATATAGGTAAGAACCCTCTACTCAAAGACGCTATTATACTTAGTTTATTTGGCACCAATACAAGTAAGTATAATAACCAAAAATCAAATGTCTTTATTTATATATAAGAATATGATACAACAAGTTCATAATACAAGTCCATAAGTTATTTCCTATTGGATTAATTAGAAATTTTTGTAGAACATAATTTTTAAGGATTTTTCTAATTTATCCTTAGTGACTTCTTATGTACAATTGACTCTATCACAATTTCTAAATATTGATTTTTACAAATTTTTTGAACATGCATGATTATTTTTCAATTTTTCTATTTGCGCTTTCAATTTTTCATTTTCTAAATTTAAGTCATCAAGCATATATAATGGGTATGAATTTCTAAGTTCAATTTTAATCTAGCATTATCTTTTTCTAGTTGTACTATATTTTTCGATAGCATCTTGATAAATTCAAAAGATTGCTTAGGAGATAGTGCACGTACCTCACTTATCTCATGTTCTGACGCTTCCCCTTCATTGCAGCTTTCTTTTGAGGATCCTCCCCTTTCATCATTGCTCATCTTTGAGCTAAATTCATCTTCTCCTTGGTGGTTCACCAATAGGGCTAGTCTAACATATTCTTTAATTTTTGACTCTGATGATGACTCGTTCCATGTTACTTCTAAGTTTCTGTGTCTTGATTTGGTTGGCTCTTTCTTCTTCTCCTTCATTCTCAGCTTTAGGTAATCATCCTTGATGTACCTTTCTTCGTTGCAATTGTAGTATCAGATCTTCCTTTTACTCCATAAGTATTTTTTCATCTGCGACTTAAATTTATTAGATTTAATAAATTTATTAAATTTTCTTACCAATAATGCTAGTTAATCTTCATCAATGGATGCTTTGGAGTCTTGATCTTCTGTTCTTGCCTTTAGGGCAATTGTTTGACTTGACTTCTTTACTTCTGTACATCTAGATTCGTGAAATTCTAAAGTAGAAAATAAACTCTCTAAAGAACTTATCTTTAGATCCTTTGAAATATAATAGGAGTCTACTATAGACATTCATTCTTGTGTCCTAGGGAAAGCATATAAAGCGTACCTTAAGGAATCTTGGTTTGTTACCTATTCTCCAAGATTTTCAAGTTTGGATATTAACTCCTTCAACTTGGCATGCAGTTATGCTACTGACTCTCTTTCTTTCAACCGGAGGTTGGTCAGTTGGTTCCTGAGTAGATTCCTTTTTGTGAGCATGGCTTCGGACGTACCTTCACGTAGTTCCAAGAATTTCTCCCAAAGTTTCTTTACTGATTCATAGATGCCAATTCTGCTAACTTCATGTGGAGGTAGCACGCTCAGCAGATGGAATTCGGCTCATCAATTTACTGCGAAGTCCACTTGCTCTTTCTTTGTTCATGAATACTCTTCTTTTTTAGCTCCTTGTTGGCCCTTGGAGGTTACAAAACCATATTTTATAATTAAAAAAAATCTCAAAATCTATTTTAAAAAAATACCTCCATCAGACGCTTCCATTGATGAAGTCTCCTTCAACTTTAGCCGGTAGATGCTCAATCCGACCATATTCTTTGTTCTTTAATTAGCGGTTAGTTCTTCTGAAGCGATTAAGCTCTGATACTAATTGTTGGTGCAATGAGACCGACAAGAGGGGATGAATTACCTGTAAAATAAAAACTTAACCTTTCCTGACCTTTTAACTCAGATTAGTGGCACAATTATAATAAAGCAATTGAACAACTAAAAATAAAAGAGGCTAAAAAGTTACATAGTTACAACCTATATGGTTGTTAATCCAAGGCAAAAAGAAAGTACAAAAAAAGTTCCTTCTTTGAATGTGCATAAGCCTCTTACACTCATTGGATGCTCAGAAAAATGTTAAGAAATGAATACAAGAGTTGTTGAATATTTCCTAACTCCATAGATCTTTTTATAGTCTCTAGAAGATATTCGTAGCTTGAAGGCACCTTCAAGATGGTCCAAAGTGCCTTCCATTAGATAAGTGTTATCCATTGAGGATAAAACTGTATTTGCACCTAACGACTATGGGAAGACTCCTTCACATAATTCATTGAAGGAACCTTCCAAGCCATAGAAGGTGCCTTCCAAAAGGCAGATCAGCTCCTTAGAAGCTGGTCTCTTCACGTGAGTGATTCTCTGGCTAACCAGAGTTGAGCTCACTCGAACCCAACTCTGACCTTCTCCTCAAGAAGGCTTCCTTCCCGGCTTCTCTTCCCTTGAATGCCGCACACGTCCTTCTTATCCACTGGTGTACTCTTCGTTAGCATCTCATCCTTCAGATGCACCGAGCCCGTCGACTCCTTTCCAGTACCATCTTTCTCCTAGTCGCGTCTTCCGCTCGTCTTCTTGTGTTTCTAAGCTCCTGCACACTTAGACATAAGGATCAAATACACATAGAGCCTAACTTAACTTGGTTGACCACATCAAAATTACAACGGGGTCTTACACATACCTCACTTGTCATGTAGGATTTGAAACTAGATTCTGCCCTTGTATCACTACATTCATCAGATATCGCTCCCCCTTCATCGATGCTAGCTTCTGAGTCGCTTTGTTCTTTGTGACTCGCCACTAGTTCTAGTTTAGCATATGCTTCAATTTCTAACTCGGATGATGAACTCTCATCCCAAATGGCCTTGAGATTTTTGTGTTTGTTTCACTGTAGCCCTTTGTCTTTCTCCTTCTTGAGATCTGGACAGTCTTCCTTTATATTTCCTTCTTTTTAGCAATGGTAGTATCAGTTCTTTCTCTTGTTTCTTATATTTTTTTTGGTCTATATTTCTTTAAATTTGTTAAATTTAAAAAACCTTTTAAATTTTATTACCATATAAGCTTCTTGGTCTGCTTCGAAATCTGAGTCTGACTCGGGTTCGTCCTTCTTGGTGGCTCTTAGTGTCAAGTTCTGGCTTGACTCTTTTGTTGTACCTGCACATCTAGTTTTAGTAGCTCTAATGTAGAGAAGAGTTCTTCTAAGGTACTTACCTCCAAGTCCTTAGAGATGTAATAGGAGTCTATTATTGAAGTCCAATCTGGAGTTCTGAGAAATGTGTTGAGTGCATAGCATACCAAGTCCCAGTTGGTTACCATTTCATCAAGGTTGACTAGTCCGATGATTAGCTCCTTTATTTTCACGTGTAGTTGGGCTACCTTCTCACCTTTTTCCAAACAGATGTTCGTTAACTTGTTTAGAAGAATGTCCCCTTGTGCAAGCTTTGCTTTGGATGTGTCGTCATGGAGTTCTAGGAATTTCTCCCAGGGA
Source organism: Zingiber officinale (assembly GCF_018446385.1). NCBI lineage: Eukaryota > Viridiplantae > Streptophyta > Magnoliopsida > Zingiberales > Zingiberaceae > Zingiber > Zingiber officinale. Next base: position 63,152,526 of record NC_055997.1, read on the forward strand.
TCTTTGGCCGAGGTGTATCTTTCAATGCAATTGGCTTCTTGAGACGGTAATACACTTAGTAAGTGATATTTCACTTTACTGTTGGCTACAAAGTCACTTTGCTCCTTCTTCGTTCAAAGGTAATCTTCTTTCTCATCTCCTTGTTGATCTTTAGAAACTACAAAACCATACTTGATTATTAAGAGTATTTTAAAATCAATTTTTAGGAATACCTGCATTCGGCGTTTCTAGTGTCAACTCTCCCTCGAACTTTGGCGGGTTAAGGCTTGGTCCAGCCATTGATTTCTTTGCTTTGGTCGATGATTAGTCATTCTAAAGCATCCCCACTGAGGGGGATGAATTGACCTGACAATAAAAATCAAGCCTTTCTCGATTTTTCAAAATAATTAAATTAAGAAACACTTATTTAACAATAAACTAATTGGCAAGAAAGAGAGAAGAGTCAGTTCTTTTTACTTAGTTTACAATCAAATGATTGCTAGTTTAAGATGTTGAGAGCTCACTATCAGATCTCCTTCTGGCAGACAAGCCTCTTACAGCAGTTTAAGCACTAGATCACAAAGTAGAATAGAAAGAAAATCATTTTCAAGTGTTGTACTGAACTACTGAGAGTACAGCTCTGTTTATAGAATTCTACTCGAATTTGACCATTTACTGACGTGACATCTCTGGCGTCTAGAAGGGCTCTAAGCACCTAGGAGTGGATAAAACTTTATCCGCATTACAACGGTTCGGTTGGGGATAATTTTTTCGGTTTGGTTGTTGGGGACACCTGGGGGACACTGATAATTAGCATTTTGATGCATTATTTCTGCCTTTAATTTTCATGTTTTATCATTTCATATGATTAATTGTTTATTTTTATCATGTTTATTAAGTTGGATTCATATTATGGGTTGTGTTATAATTCTTCCTATTTTTATGGATTTCTACTTATAATTGTGCACTTTTATTTTCTAGGGATTGAGCTCAAGTTGAGCCAAATTGAACCTAAAGGCGTGATTCAATGAAATAATGTATCAAAAACTCACCCAAACATCCAACACTCAAATTTCTTTACACATTCTCAATACGATATACATCAACCACTATAACATCTCCAAAATGCATGTATGTATTAACAACTTAACTCATGAGAATCTCTCAATAATAATGTAAAATGAGTATACATCAATCTTTCCATGGAGATGTTCCTTCTTGTACATCACTAACAAAATAACAAATGCTTGAGAACTTTTTTTTTCCTCTCGTTTATTTTTTTTTGATGTTTTTTTTTCTTTGTTTTTTTCTTTTTTGCTGTTTTTTTTAGTACATAGAGAGATTTTTTTTTCAACAAGCATTCGTCCATACATATTTGCATCCCCCACACTTATTCTTACACGTCTCGGACAAATAAAATAAAACTAGGAAGCAACCAAAAACTTATCTCCCTATCAATATTCTGAAAATAGTAAAAGAAAGTTACTTAGGATCATCAAGTTTTAAGAATCAAGGTATTCATGGTTTCAATTCTCACAAAAGTCAACAGGCATGGTAATTTCCATCTACTTGAATAGACTAAGCATGATAGAACCTCACAAGATGAGTATTATGCACTATTGCTCACATAAATAATAGATATGAAAGTGGAGCTCTCTCCAAAGCAACTCATGATATTGCACTACCATATGCTTGCCTATTTTCTACTTCTCCATTATTGTAAACATAAGTGCACACAAATCAAGAGGACTTGTCATGAATAATAATGAAACCACAAATGCAAACAATAGAATAAGAAGGATAGACATAAAGGAATTCAAAGAGAATATGAGAGCATTGGGGTAATCAACATGAAGAATACAATTAAATAATGTATCAAAAACTCACCCAAACATCCAACACTCAACTCTCTTTGCACATTCTCATTGTGATATACATCAACCACTATAACAACTCCAAAATACATGTATGTATTAACAACTTCTCATGAGAATCTCTCAATAATAATGTGAAATGAGTATACATCAATCTGTCCATGGAGACGTTCCTTCTTGTTCATCACTAACAAAACAACAAATGCTTGAGAATTTATTCCCTCTCTTTTTATTTTTTTTCAACTTTTTTTTTTCTGTCTTTTTTTTTTCTTTTTTGCTATTTTTTTAGTACATAGAGAGATTTTTTTTTTCAACAAGCATTTGTCCATACATATTTGCAGACACCTAGGGAGTCAGAACGCTTGGACCAGTATGAGCACTTGGACCAGTCCAGGTGCCCAAACCGTCCGGGCGTTTGGACTTGGTCCAAGTGCCCGAATAGTCAACACCTTGTTGACTATTCGGTTCTCTTCCATTTTGGCTCCATTCACTTGGGTGATTTCGGCCAGCCGGAATAGGGCTCACCCAAACCTATTTTTCAATATTCTCCTCAAGCAAGCTTCTGCGTCGGCGTCTCATCTCTCAGAAATGCCGAGCACTTCTCGTCTGCCAGCGTACTCTTCCGCATCACCTCATTCATCAGACGCACAGAGCCCGTTGACTCTCTCCCATGTTATCCTTCTCACTAACTGTATCTTTCACTCAGCTTCCTATATTCTTAAGTTCTTGCACACTTAGACACAATGCATCAAACATATATAGGACCTAATTAGAATTGGTTGATCACACCAAAATCACAACGGGGTACTTACACTTTCTACCGATAAAGATCACCTTCACTATGACACAATATGAAAAATATATATATATATGAGAGATTGTCCGACTACATGAAATTCTAGCTCAGATCATGTCAAATAGAGATCCAAAATTTAATTTTGGATTCTAGGAAAGCCTACATCGTGGATTAGGTACAAAGTTTGCCATTAGTACTGCATTCCACCCCAGACGGATGGTCAATCGGAAAGAGTCAATCAAATCCTTGAGGTTATGCTCCATGCATGTGTGATCGATTTCCCGAGAAGTTGGGAGTCCATATTTCCCCTGGTGGAGTTTACCTGCAACAACAGCTATCAAGCTACTATAAGTATGGCTTCGTATGAAGCATTGTATGGGATGAGGTAGGCAAGATGCTAATTTTGGGTCCAGATATTGTGACTCACATGGTGAGCTTAGTGGCTAAGATTCAAGAAAGAATGTAGTTAGCACAAAGTTGTCAGAAGAGTTATGTTGATCAACGGTGAAGAAGTTTGGAGTTTTGTAACACCCCACCCTCCTCACTACTAGTCTGTGAGGGCGGGGCGCTACTGGAATACTAATTTTTCTTAACTAGGGTTGTTCACATCTAAAGATCAATACATAAATTTTCTAAAAACATGTAATTAACTGGCAGCGGAACACTAAGTGACTAATCTACACATCTAAAACTACATATCAATCAAGTCATCCTGAAATATATGTATTAATCTAAACATGCATGCAACCATTATACAACTCAGATAATAGGTCTAATGTGCATAACAATTTAAATTAAAGAATTCTAAGTACATAATGTCATCTTATGAATTAAATCATCTACATAAATAAACTATCCCAAATGTCTAAATACAAAATATATTAATGAAATCTTATGCTAAATCCCAAGGCTTCTATAGTCCAGGCATCACACATCCATCCGCACCTCCTTTTCGCCTTTCTTTGCTATAACTTTTCCTTTCCTTTATCTGCAGTAAGAGGAAAATGCATCTATAAGCAAAATTGCTTAGTAAGCGCTATCTAACTCACAAAACTCGAATATGCATAAGAATAAATCTAAAACTGAATGCTTTAAAGGAAATACTACACATGCTCATCTAATAGCAAAAGAAACAAGACATGCTGAAATGCTAAACATGTAAAGCTTATTTTACTTGTTCAAAACTTATACTTTTATACTTCAAAATAATAAGTCTAACTGAACTGATATATAAGCTGAGCTAAACTGATCCTAGTCTAATGCTGAATCTGAACTGTATTTACGTAACTGATTTGTGAAGTTTTGAAAACTATTTTCATAATAGATAAAATTATTAATCAAGCAGCTGATGGGCCCGACAACTATACTTGCTATGCGCGCATCCTTAACTAGATCCGAGATAGCTAGTCCCGAATCTAGTAGGGTTTACTAGGTTATCTAAACGTAGGGACGACTATGGGAGCCCAACCCAAGGACAACTAAGAGTCCAGTACAGTGCCACTGATAAAAGTAAAATACTGATTCATAAGCTGATTTATCTTATCTCGCTCTTACTAGGTTATCTGAACCTAGGGGCGACTATGGGAGCCCACCCGTTGGACCGTAGTCCCACATAAACTGCACTATTAATATATAAAAGAGTTCAAGCGTGGTATCACTTAACAACTCATTTAAAATTCAAATATCATTAGGTAACTTTGGAATAGCAATTTCTAAGACATTGCAAAATTCCCATCTCTATGAATAAATTACAATTCAATCACAAATCCTCCCATTTGCATCAACTATCAACACGAGATGCAAATGCAAAACAAAAACAGAATCTTAAAACATGCTCACAAACCTACTCCACCATCAAGTTATTTATCAACACATATGTAGCAAACTCAACACCATTTCAAACCAACTCTATCATCAAAGTATGTACCATTACTAATGCAACAATTCAACTCCATTATCCAGATGTACATCAAGGACAAAAGTAGAAAACTTACATCTATACAAGAACCCAAAAACATCACCAAAACCACATCTCTACTTACCATGATTCAACCAACCATCACCAAATTTATCCCAGAGGAAAGAAATTCGAAGACATCTCGAGGAAAAGAAACCACATTGAACTCATGTTTCCACCTACCAGTCCTATCAACACTTAAGTCATGGAAACCAAGGTTACCAATAAACCAGCCTCCAATCACCCTACGCTAAAAGCACAGTTGCACGAAGAAGTAGAACATTGCCCATCAAAGCTTACTCTAAACGCAAAACCTCAAAGAATCATTCCTCCAAGCCATCCATACCATCTAAGAATCTGAAACACCTCAAAGAACTAGGAACAAAAAGTAACACTTGAGGACTTATTGGATCAATCACAGAAATTCTCAACCATAGAAAGGAACAAAATCATATCAAATCAAACTTTAATCCATCCCTACCCTCCTGCTATTCCAGAACTCACGGAGGACAGGAAACCACCAATGAAAACGCACTATGATCCACATAATCGAAAAACAGGATCGAAATCCAGTGGTAATCTCCCAAATCTACTCAATTCGATACTATCACAATGAAGCATGAATCAAATAACCCATTGAGCCTGGATCCAAACAAAACTAAGTTGCACATAAATCTATAGTTATCTGAAGTAGCAGAGCATTATCGAAATGCATCCATGCAAGACCCACAGCTAAACCAAGAATAGAATCATAGATCATACATAGTTCTACTGTAGGTGAGGAAGCACTTACCCTTGTTCTTTGACTCACAACCGGAAACAACTTCTAGGGCTTCGGCGAGCTCGAGATCCCAGCTCTTCCTCGTGCCCACGAGCTCTCCCCGACGAGAGGGTCTTGAGACTGCAAAGGAACCTCGGATTGATCTTTGGTCGACCCCTGGAGATGAGAAACCTAAGCTGCCTTCGGTTCCGCCCGAGCTCCGCCGTCGCGAGCGAGAGAGAAAAGGAGAGGAGTGGTTTTGGTTTTCCCCGAACATAACCCCTAAGTTCTCCCTTTTAATACCTAATATTTTTGTTAACTATCTTAAATAAATTCGCTACCTTTTCTAAATAGATCCGTCCGTTTGGATTCTTGGTCAGCCGGATTCGCTTAAGGTTTGGGCCGGGTTGGAGGTCGCGGGTTCAAATCTCAGCCGCAACCTTTTATTCCTATTTATTTCCTGTTTATTAACTACTACTTAAATAATTTTCTCTCTTCTTTTATTCAGCAACGCCCGCTTGGGTACTTGGTCAGCCGAGACAACTTAAGGCTTTGCTTAACCGGAGGTCTCTAGTTCGAACCTCGGCTTAATTTCTTTATTTTTTTGCAACTTGTTTCTTTTAGTAAAAATACCAAACGAACTCCAAAAATTGCATAAAAATACTCTAAAAATTTCTAAAAATCTCTAGAATTTTTCTAAAGCATTTATAAATATTTTTACGTATTATTAGGGCTCAGAATGAGGAAATTTGGGTCGTTACAAGTTTGGAGTTTGAAGTGGAAGACCATGTTTTCGTTAAGGTGTCACCGATGAAGGAGGTACTGAGAATCAGAAAAAAAAAAAAAAAAAAAAAAGGAAAACTCAATCCAAGGTTTATTGGACCTTTTGAGATTCTTGACCAGATTGGAACTCGAACATGTCGAGTTATTTTACCACCAAACTTATCAGGAGTTCATAACGTGTTCCACATTTCCATGATTAGGAAGTATATTCCTTATCTTTCTCCGACCATCGTTTTTTTTCTTCAGTCAGCGGTTAGTCCTTCTGAGGCGTCTCGGCTCTGATACCACTTGTAGGACCGTTGCGGTCGACTAGATGGGGGGGTTGGATAGCCCTATAAATACAAAAACAAAAACCAACCCTTCTCGAACTCTTAAGTTAACACTTGCATAAATAGATAAACAGAAAAATAACTCAGAAAAGTAAAAGGCACACCGAGATTTACTTAGTTACAACCGGGGAAGTTGTTAATCCAAGGAAAGTGTAGCACTAGTATCTCTTTCAGGCGGAGAAGCCTTTTACAGCAATGAAGTGCACAACAGAAGCTAAACTACATAAAAAGCTCACAAGTGTAGAAAGAATGCTTGAGTTCTGAATTAATGAAAGGCATCTAGACCAAGGCTATATTTATAGCCTTGGTCGGGGCACCCCGAAGGGTTCCGGGCGCCCTGGGGGGATAAACTTTATCCCTCAACGTTCAGATCGAGTCAAAACTCGATCTGGTCAAAAGTCAACTCCGAGTGTCCCGGTACGGTCCGAGCCCCCCGGTACGCTCCGGGAACCCCGATACGGTCCGGGTGCCCTGGGCGAGAAAGTCAACCTCGTTGACTTTTTTAAGCCCAGGTCTTTTGCTCCGGTTTCGTTCACCTTTTTGATAATTCTTTATCAAAATAATACTATTTTGATAAAGAATTATTTAAAAATTGCTTTTAGATTTTGAAAAATCTTGAAAATTTTTATTGAAACTAAGCAATATAAGTTAGACCAGTAGAAAAAATTTTCATAAAAATATATGATTTAGTCTAACAGAAATTATTTATTTTACTAACGCAATTCATTTACAAAAATAAATCCCTCAATATTTTTTTTAAAAATTTCCATTTGTATATTAAATCATCAGATAGCATAAAAAAAAATTCCATCTCAAAATATGAATAGTAGATATTTAAATAATTTGTTTAAACAAGGTGGAAGGAAAAATACATGAAAATCAAAAGCAAGCATAAGATTAACTTCAATTATACTAGACATAATTTTGGAATCCAATATAAGCTATTTCCTATTGGATTAATTAGGAATTTTGGTAGAACATAATTTTTAAGGATTTTTCTAATTTATCCTTAGTGACTTCTTATGTACAATTGACTCTATCACAATTTCTAAATATTGATTTTTTACAAATTTTTTGAACATGCATGGCTATTTTTCAATTTTTCTATTTGCGCTTTCAATTTTTCATTTTCTAAATTTAAGTTATCAAACATATATAATGGGTATGAATTTCTAAGTTCAATTTTAACCTAGCATTATCTTTTTCTAGTTGTACTATATTTTTCGATAGCATCTTGATAAATTCAAAAGATTGCTTAGGAGATAGTGCACGTACCTCACTTGTCTCATGTTCTGACGCTCCCCCTTCATTGTAGCTTTCTTTTGAGGATCCTCCCCTTTCATCGTTGCTCATCTTTGAGCTAAATTCATCTTCTCCTTGGTGGTTCACCAATAGAGATTGTCTAACATATTCTTTGATTTTTGACTCTGATGATGACTCGTTCCATGTTACTTCTAAGTTTTTGTGTCTTGATTTGGTTGGCTCTTTCTTCTTCTCCTTCATTCTCAGCTTTAGGTAATCATCCTTGATGTACCTTTCTTCGTTGCAATTGTAGTATCAGATCTTCCTTTTACTCCATAAGTATTTTTTCATCCGCGACTTAAATTTATTAGATTTATTAAATATATTAAATTTTCTTACCAATAATGCTACTTAATCTTCATCAATGGATGCTTTGGAATCTTGATCTTCTGTTCTTGCCTTCAGGGCAATTGTTTGACTTGGCTTCTTTACTTCTGTACATCTAGATTCGTGACATTCTAAAGTAGAAAATAAACTCTCTAAAGAACTTATCTTTAGATCCTTTGAAATATAATAGGAGTCTATTATAGACATTCATTCTTTTGTCCTAGGGAAAGCATTTAAAGCGTACCTTAAGGAATCTTGGTTTGTTACCTATTCTCCAAGATTTCCAAGTTTGGATATTAACTCCTTCAACTTGGCATGCAGTTATGCTCCTGACTCTCTTTCTTTCAGCCGGAGGTTGGTCAGTTGGTTCCTGAGTAGATTCCTTTTTGTGAGCATGGCTTTGGACATATCTTCATGTAGTTCCAAAACTTCTCCCAAAGTTTCTTTGCTGATCCATAGACACTAATTCTGCTAACTTCATGTGGAGGTAGCACGCTCAGCAGATAGAATTCGGCTCATCCATTTACTGCGAAGTCCACTTGCTCTTTCTTTGTCCATGAATACTCTTCTTTTTTAGCTCCTTGTTGGCCCTTGAAGGTTACAAAACCATATTTTATAATTAAAAAAAATCTTAAAATCTATTTTAAAAAATACCTCCATCCGGCGCTTCCATTACATGAAGTCTCTTTCAAACTTTAGCGGGTAGATGCTCAATCCGACCATATTCTTTGTACTTTAATCAGCGGTTAGTTCTTCTGAAGCAATTAGGCTCTGATACTAATTGTTGGTGCAATGGGACCGACAAGAGGGGATGAATTACCTGTAAAATAAAAACTTAACCTTTCTTGACCTTTTAACTTAGATTAGTGGCCCAATTATAATAATGCAATTAAACAACTAAAAATAAAAGAGGTTAAAAAGTTACTTAGTTACAACCTACATGGTTGTTAATCCAAGGCAAAAAGAAAGTACAAAAAAAAGTTCCTTCTTTGAATGCGGATAAGTCTCTTACACTCATTGGACGCTCAGAAAAATGCTAAGAAATGAATACAAGAGTTGTTGAATATTTTCTAGCTCCATGGGTCTTTTTATAGCCCCTAGAAGATATTCGTAGCTTGAAGGCACCTTCAAGATGGTTTAAAGTGCCTTCCATTAGATAAGTTTTATCCATTGAGGATAAAATTGTATTTGTAGTTAACGACTATTGGAAGACTCCTTCATAATGTTCATTGAAGGCACCTTCCAAGCCATAGAAGGTGCCTTCCAAAAGGTAGAGCAGCTCCTTAGTAGCTGGTCTCTTCACGTGGGTGATTCTTCGGCTAACCAGAGTTGAGCTCACTCGAACCCAACTCTGACCTTCTCCTCAAGAAGGCTTCCTCCCTGACTTCTCATCCCTTGAATGTCGCACACGTCCTTCTCATCCACTGGTGTACTCTTCGGTAGCATCTCATCCTTCAGATGCACCGAGTCCGTCGACTCCTTTCCAGTACCATCTTTCTCCTAGCTGCGTCTTCCGCTCGTCTTCTTGTGTTTCTAAGCTCCTACATACTTAGACATAAGGATCAAATACACATAGAGCCTAACTTAACTTGGTTGACCACATCAAAACTACCATGGGGTCTTACACATACCTCACTTGCCATGTAGGATCTGAAGCTAGATTTTGTCCTTGTATCACTACATTCATCTGATGTTGCTCCTCCTTCATCGATGCTAGCTTCTGAGTCGCTTTGTTCTTTGTGACTCGCCACTAGTTCTAGTTTAGCATATGCTTCAATTTCTAACTCGGATGATGAACTCTCATCCCAAATGGCCTTGAGATTTTTGTGCTTGTTTCACTGTAGCCCTTTGTCTTTCTCCTTCTTGAGATCTGGACAGTTTTCCTTTATATTTCCTTCTTTTTAGCAATGGTAGTATCAGTTCTTTCTCTTGTTTCTTAGATTTTTTTTGGTCTATATTTCTTTAAATTTGTTAAATTTAAAAAACCTTTTAAATTTTATTACCATATAAGCTTCTTGGTCTGCTTCGAAATCTGAGTCTGACTCGGGTTCGTCCTTCTTGGTGGCTCTTAGTGTCAAGTTCTGGCTTGACTCTTTTGTTGTACCTGCACATCTAGTTTTAGTAGCTCTAATGTAGAGAAGAGTTCTTCTAAGGTACTTACCTCCAAGTCCTTAGAGATGTAATAGGAGTCTATTATTGAAGTCCAATCTGGAGTTCTGAGAAATGTGTTGAGTGCATAGCATACCAAGTCCCAGTTGGTTACCATTTCATCAAGGTTGACTAGTCCGATGATTAGCTCCTTTATTTTCACGTGTAGTTGGGCTACCTTCTCACCTTTTTCCAAACAGATGTTCGTTAACTTGTTTAGAAGAATGTCCCCTTGTGCAAGCTTTGCTTTGGATGTGTCGTCATGGAGTTCTAGGAATTTCTCCCAGGGATCTTTGGCCGAGGTGTATCTTTCAATGCAATTGACTTCTTGAGACGGTAATACACTTAGTAAGTGATATTTCACTTTACTGTTGGCTACAAAGTCACTTTGCTCATTCTTTGTTCAAAGGTAATCTTCTTTCTCATCTCCTTGTTGATCTTTAGAAACTACAAAACCATACATTATTATTAAGAGTATTTTAAAATCAATTTTTAGGAATACCTGCATTCGGCGTTTCTAGTGTCAACTCTCCCTCGAACTTTGGCGGGTTAAGGCTTGGTCCAACCATTGATTTCTTTGCTTTGGTCGATGGTTAGTCCTTCTAAAGCATCCCCACTGAGGGGGGTGAATTGACCTGACAATAAAAATCAAGCCTTTCTCGATTTTTCAAAATAATTAAATTAAGAAACACTTATTTAACAATAAACTAATTGGCAAGAAAGAGAAAAGAGTCAGTTCTTTTTACTTAGTTTACAATCAAAGGATTGCTAGTTTAAGATGTTGAAAGCTCACTATCAGATCTCCTTTTGGCAGACAAGCCTCTTACAACAGTTTAAGCACTAGATCACAAAGTAGAATAGAAAGAAAATCATTTTCAAGTGTTGTACTGAACTACTGAGAGTACAACGCTGTTTATAGAATGCTGGTCGAATCTGACCATTTACTGACGTGACATCTCTGGGCGTCTAGAAGGGCTCCAAGCACCTAGCAGTGGATAAAACTTTATCCGCATTACAACGGTTCGGTTGGGGATAATTTTTTCGGTTCGGTTGTTGGGGACACCTGGGGGACACTGATAATTAGCATTTTGATGCATTATTTCTTCCTTTAATTTTCATGTTTTAATCCTTCCATATGATTAATTGTTTATTTTTATCATGTTTATTAAGTTGGATTCATATTATGGGTTGTGTTATAATTCTTCCTATTTTTATGGATTTCTACTTATAATTGTGCACTTTTATTTTCTAGGGATTGAGCTCAAGTTGAGCCAAATTGAACCTAAAGGCTTGAGTCAATGAAATAATGTATCAAAAACTCACCCAAACATCCAACACTTAAATTTCTTTACACATTCTCAATACGATATACATCAACCACTATAACATCTCCAAAATGCATGTATGTATTAACAACTTAACTCATGAGAATCCCTCAATAACAATGTAAAATGAGTATACATCAATCTTTCCATGGAGATGTTCCTTCTTGTTCATCACTAACAAAATAACAAATGCTTGAGAACTTTTTTTTTCCTCTCTTTTATTTTTTTTTGATGTTTTTTTCTTTATTTTTTTTCTTTTTTGCTGTTTTTTTTAGTACATAGAGAGATTTTTTTTCAACAAGCATTCGTCCATACATATTTGCATCCCTTACACTTATTCTTGCACGTCTCGAGCAAATAAAATAAAACTAGGAAGCAACCAAAAACTTATCTCCCTATCAATTCCCTATCAATATTCTGAAAATAGTAAAAGAAAGTTACTTAGGATCATCAAATTTTAAGAATCAAGGTATTCATGGTTTCAATTCTCACAAAAGTCAACAAGCATGGTAATTTCAATCTACTTGAATAGACTAAGCATGATAGAACCTCACAAAATGGGTATAGGCACTATTGCTCACATAAATAATAGATATGAAAGTGGAGCTCTCTCCAAAGCAACTCATGATATTGCACTACCATATACTTGCTTATTTTCTACTTCTCCATTATTGTAAACATAAGTGCACACAAATCAAGAGGACTTGTCATGAATAATAATGAAACCACAAATGCAAACAATAGAACAAGAAGGATAGACATAAAGGAATTCAAAGAGAATATGAGAGCATTGGAGTAATCAACATGAAGAATACAATCAAATAATGTATCAAAAACTCACCCAAACATCCAACACTCAACTCTCTTTGCACATTCTCATTGTGATATACATCAACCACTATAACAACTCCAAAATACATGTATGTATTAACAACTTCTCATGAGAATCTCTCAATAACAATGTAAAATGAGTATACATCAATCTTTCCATGGAGACGTTCCTTCTTGTTCATCACTAACAAAACAACAAATGCTTGAGAATTTATTCCCTCTCTTTTTATTCTTTTTCAACTTTTTTTCTGTCTTTTTTTTTTCTTTTTTGCTATTTTTTTTAGTACATAGAGAGAATTTTTTTTTCAACAAGCATTCGTCCATACATATTTGTAGACACCTAGGGAGTCAGGACGCTTGGACCAGTATGAGCACTTGGACCAGTCCAGGCGCCCGAACCGTCCGAGCACTTGGACTTGGTCCAAGAGCCCGAATAGTCAACACCTTGTTGACTATCCGGTTCTCCTCCATTTTGGCTCCATTCGCTTGGGTGATTTTGGACATCCTGAATAGGGCTCATTCGAACCTATTTTTCAATATTCTCCTCAAGCAAGCTTCTGCGCCGACGTCTCATCTCTCAGAAATGTCGAGCACTTCTCATCTGGCAGCGTACTCTTCCACATCACCTCATTCATCAGACGCACTGAGCCCGTTGACTCTCTCCCATGTTATCCTTCTCACTAACTGTGTCTTTCGCTCGGCTTCCTATATTCCTACGTTTTTGCACACTTAGACACAAGGCATCAAACATATATAGGACCTAATTAGAATTGGTTGATCACACCAAAATCACAACGGGGTACTTACACTTTCTACCGATAAAGATCACCTTCACTATGACACAATATGAAAAAAAATATATATATGAGAGATTGTCCGGCTACATGAAATTCTAGCTCAGATCATGTCAAATAGAGATCCAAAATTTACTTTTGGATTCTAGGAAAGCCTACACCATGGATTAGGTACGAAGTTTACCTTTAGTACTGCATTCCACCCCTAGACGGATGGTCAATCGGAACGAGTCAATCAAATCCTTGAGGTTATGCTCCATGCATGTGTGATCGATTTCCCGAGAAGTTGGGAGTCCATATTTCCCTTCGTGGAGTTTACCTACAACAACAACTATCAAGCTACTATAAGTATGGCTTCGTATGAAGCATTGTATGGGATGAGGTAGGCAAGATGCCAATTTTGGGTCCAGATATTGTGATTCACACGGTGAGCTTAGTGGCTAAGATTCAAGAAAGAATGCAGTCAGCACAAAGTTGTTAGAAGAGTTATGCTGATCAACGGTGAAGAAATTTAGAGTTTGGAGTTTGAAGTGGAAGACCATGTTTTCCTTAAGGTGTCACCGATGAAGGGGGTACTGAGAATCAGAAAAAAAAAAAAGAAAAAGGAAAACTCAATCCAAGGTTTATTGGACCTTTTGAGATTCTAAACCAGATTGGAACTCGAACATGTCGAGTTGTTTTACCACCAAACTTATCAGGAGTTCATAACGTGTTCCACATTTCCATGATTAGGAAGTATATTCCTTATCTTTCTCATGTGATTTGTCACAAGTTCGTGCAATGGATGCTAATTTGTCTTACGAGGAAATGCTGAATCAAATCCTTGATTGACAGGTCCGAAAGTTAAGTAACAGGGAGATCAAAATGGTGAAGGTTTTATGGAGAATTCAGCTTATGGAGGAAGGTACTTGGGAGACTGAGTTAGACATGCACAACTGCTACCCGAACTATTTGGTATGTCAAATTTTGCGGATGAAATTCTTTTAAGGAGAGAAGAGTTGTAAGGTCTCATGAGCCATGTTAAAATAAAATAATAGACATTAATTAAGGAATTAACTTATAAAAAAAATTTCTAGGAATTTTTAAATTTTTTTTAGGATTTAAACCGAACTCGTAGGAAATGTTTATAGGGATAAACCTATTAAGCATTGAGAAAACCGATAAGAGTTGATTGATTTGATTAAGCTAAAGTTTTATTTAAGGGACCTAGGAAAAAAAACCCCTAATTTCTCTCTTCCTCTCATTTCCTCACCTCTTGACCCTGTTGTCGCCGCCACGCTCATCTTCTCCTCTCTTCATCATTGCTTGCACAATTTTCCCTAAGCAAGAGCTCCCAACAGCTGCGCGATCTCCTTTGGCCTAGGGTTCACGACGGCGGTACCAACAGGGACAGGAAAGGTGCTTCGCTAGTGGGAAGGAAGGTTCGATCACGATTCGAAGCCTGATTACTCCTCCATCAGGAAGGAAAGACAAGCATTATTCATATTTCTTTTGTTAAGCACAAAGTTGTGGGGTAAGAGGGGAGGTACCTTTGAGTGGAGTGGGCGATTCTCTGTTGAGTCCGGATGGATTTGGGATGCTTCGTTTTGGTTTGGTGCTGAGTTGATGGCTTGACTATGATCTCGTGATTAAATGAAGGAGAAAAAACTTGGGAAGGAAGAATATCTTTTAAGTCATACCTTGTTTTCCGAAGGATTTTTGTGATTCCTGCAATGATTTCAATGTGTGCTTGCTTAATCATGTTTGTTTGGCATTTTGGATTTAATACTATGATTTCTTACTGATGATTTCAATGTGTGCTAGCTTAATCATGATAGCTTGGTATTTCAGATTTTATTCAGTGAGTTCCTGCTATGATTTCAACTTGTGCTTACTTTATCATGTTAGTTGGGTATTTTTGTGACATATTTGGTAGAGGGTGACTTGTGTCATTTAAGATTGTTGCCTTCAATGATTCTTTCGGCTTATGCATGATTTATAATGTTGAGGGAAAGCTTATTAGTTTAACTTATCAGATTTATATTACTGTGATCAAATGGGTAGAGAGCTGATTTGGTGGCTGTTCTTCTTTCCTTGGTTCTTTCAGGTTGGGCAAGGTGAAAATTTGTTAAATGTCCAATTAACATAAGACCCAATGGTGAAACCAGATTAGGAGGGGCCTAGGTTTGGTTTTGACCAGAAACTTAAGAACAACAATTGCTACAACTTTTATATTCACGCGTTGATCCGAAAAGGTCTCTAGGATACCTAAAAGCTACACCGACAATCTGCGCTTAAGTTTTCAAAGTCGTATGTCGGTATAATTTAATTTATGCAATTGTATTTAAATTCTATAATTGCTTCGTAATTATAGTGATTGTCTATTGAAAGCACTCAGCGAGTGCGGGTCTTGGAGTAGGAGTCGTCAAAGACTTCGAACTAAATAAAACCACTTATGTTAGCATTTTCTTTTCGTCTCTACCCTTTTCAGCTGCGCAACTCCTTTTAACTTGCGATTTTCAAAAAAAACCCCCCCCCCCCCCCCCCCCCCCCCAAGGATATTTACAGTCCTACAGTATTAGTCTTAGTCCTCTTGGATGATGAAAGATTATCAATTATTGATTAAAAGAATGATAGAATATTATTTTCCATCTTTCTCTGTTGATATGATATTAAAATAACCTAAGTAATGACACAAGTAATTAACTTAGGGAACATACTCGAATAACATACTAAAATAATACAATTTACATTTTGTTGGTACGACGAAAATGATTCGGATCGCTAGAGAGGAGGGGTGAAAAGCGACCTACAAATTGTAAGAAATCTTTTCTCTTGCTAACGATTTAGCAAGGGCATGCACTAGTTATAAGAAAATAAACACAACATAAAAAGAAAGAGGACACGAAGAATTACTTGGTAATAACCCTCGGGTTATTAGACTTAGAACTATGAAACCTCCTCTATCTTCTCCTTCTTCGGAAACGACCCAGAGGAGGAGAAACCTCTTATAGCAATTTAGCACAAGTGTAGATCGTAAAGACAATAGAGAATATAAACAACCAATTTGAGTGTGTTGTTTTGGATCTTCGAGCTTTAGTCTAGTTCATAATCTTCATCTCGATCAGACTATTGTGCTTGCTTACGTGACATCTCCAGTTGACCGGACACTTTCTGGTCGCTTGGATGATGTTGGCATGCCATTAAGCTTTATCCACTTCGACAATAGCTTAATGACGGCTTTGGATAACTCAACCCTGTCCGATCGACCAGAGGCATTTCAGAATTAGAGTTTTAGTCTAATATATCTAACATGACACATTGCAGTCATTTTCTAGAATTTTATAGAGCTTTAGAAATAGCAAGTGATTGAATCAACAATCCAGTAAGGTTTTTGACTAGGAATGAAGATGAATATCTAATAATTGCTTATCTATTATACATCCGATTTGTTTAAGTCAAATTCGAGTAGCTAATAATCTCATTTTGTTTATATTTCAATAGAAATATTACATAGTAAAATATTTTTTTTATTGTGTTTGAGTTCAATTAACATTTGAAACATATAAATATTTTTCCTACTCCATATGGAGGTAGCAATAGGAAAAGATTGGTCGTCTAAAGCCTAGATGCCTAATGTTAAGTTGGGCATGACAAGAAGATAGTAAATAATGTGTTGGGTTGAATTGAATTGTACGCTAATAGTTCAAGCTTAGTGTTTGCCCATCTATTTAAATAAAAGTATTTTAATTAGCCATGCAATTTCATTAAAAACATGACTAATATAAATTATAACTAATTAAAATATATTAATTTAGTGCATGTTTCATTAATATTTAAATATTCATCTAAAATAATTATGCGGCTCTTTTGATTATGCCCATATTTATTTTCTATAATAATTCATTCTGACTAATATATAAAAATTATTGTGGCCAAGCTCCTCTTAAGATGCTCTCAACATGCATGGCTACTTCTGTCTCACTTGCAATGTTGATTTATCATAAGATGAATTATGAGAACAAGAATAAGAGATGATGATGGCTACTTCTGGTGTCGAGAAGGTGAAGCTAGCTCTTCGTGTCATGCTTGACATCTAAGCAGCTCAATCGAGTTGTGGTCTAAGTCATTTGACGGACGCATGACATCTGAATTAATAGCACATTGTCAGATTAATACAAATTTGTCCAAGGGAAATTAATGTGCGTGTTGAGTTGGGTACGAGGTCAGATCTATTTGACAGCTCTAATATAGTACAAAATGGACCGACTGACCGACCGACCAAACAATATAATCGTTAGGAAGTATCTAGGAAGAAAGATTAAAAACAGAGAGAATTATTTCTAGTGAAGAAGAAATAAAAAAAGTAAAGGACAAGAGTATGATATATGGTATCGCTATCTTATCACTAATAGATAGCGACAATTAATTACACAAATATGTGGTTAATCATCAACATGTAACTAATGATAAATGTGTCAAAATTTTGAAAAGTCATCGGTTTGACTAATCAAATCTAGTTCAAGAATATTAAAATGTTTTTTTTTTTACTTTTCGTTTTTTATCATTTGGGAAATGAAAATTATATATGATTCATTTTTGTTAGGACCATGAAAAATAGTTGCTGCCCCTAAATCATATATGATTCTCACAAATAAATATAAAGAAAATAAACTAATTCAAACGATATAATTAGTTGAACTCAATAAAAACTTGAAGGTAAGGTCGAGCATATATAACAAATTCAAAATCACCACTCAATCATTGCCATTAATTATGAATTATTCAGACATTCTACATCATCATCATCATCATCATATTCCTCCTATAATGATGCATATCTTTCCATCTCATGGAATAATTCCTTGAGTAATTGCTACAATCTGGGTACCAGAAAACCAGTGCTAAAGAAGAGGACAAGGAAAGGAAGGCTGCTGTTTTCCTCACATGTTTCTTACAAATTAAACATGAGAAAAACAACTTGAACCAAACTATTGCTCAGTCCGTTGGACGGCTAGCTCCTTCAGTAGCTTCTCGGTTTCTTCCTCGCGTACTGAACCATCGTTGATCCTGCTCTATATAACGCCCCCTCGCTCGTCGTGAATTCCTCACACTGATCGAGCAGTACTACTCCAGCAGCAGCAGTTGTATTGCAACTAGCTAGCCGAGCAAATTAAAAGCCGACCAGTACTCTCTGTCTCTCTCTCTCTCTCTCCATGGCTATTCCAGTAATCGACTTCTCCAAGCTGGAAGGCAAGGAGAGGGCCCAGACTCTGGCTCAGATCGACAGTGGATGCCAACAGTGGGGATTCTTCCAGGTATGTTGTTTTATGACTCTGTTAATTAATTAGATTGCTACTGTTTTAATTAGATCAGTCAATTTGGGAATTACTTAATGTTACTAAAATTAATGTTTTTGCAGCTGGTGAACCATGGGATTCCGGTGGAGCTGCTTGAACGCGTTAAGAAGGTGTGCACGGAGTGCTACAGGCACAGAGCCGAGGCCTTCAAGGTGTCCAGGCCGGTGCAGCTCCTCGATCAACTCGTTCGGGAAGAAGAAGAGGTCGTTGGAGATGTAAACAACAACAAGAAGAAGTTGGACGATGTGGACTGGGAGGACGTCTTTGTTCTCCAAGACGACAACCAATGGCCATCCCACCCTCCCCAATTCAAGTAATTAATTAATTATATCACACCACCATGAAATTTTCATGACAATTATTATATATGTTACCTAAATTGATTGATTCGATGGATCAATTGATCATTAGGGAGACGATGAGGGAGTACAGAGCGGAGGTGAAAAAGTTAGCCGAGAAATTGATGGAAATCATGGAAGAGAACTTGGGGCTGGAGAAGGGCACCTTCAAGAACAAGTTCACCGGAAACGGCGAGCACGAGCCGTTCTTCGGCACCAAGGTGAGAATTATATTGATCGACATTTGACAGAGCTAGGAGAGACTGTAATTATAAATAAAACAATTAATTTTAATTCTGATGTTGCGTCATTGAATTAAGGTGAGCCACTACCCGCCCTGCCCGCGGTTGGACCTTGTGGAGCTGGGCCTCCGCCCCCACACCGACGCTGGCGGCGTCATCCTCCTCTTCCAAGATGACCGTGTCGGAGGCTTGCAGATCCTCAAGGACGGCGAGTGGGTGGACGTGCAGCCGTTGGCCAATGCCATCGTCATTAACACCGGGGACCAGATCGAGGTGGTCAGCAATGGGCGGTACAAGAGCGTGTGGCACCGCGTGCTCGCCACCGGCAATGGCAACCGCCGCTCCGTCGCCTCCTTCTACAACCCTTCAGTGAAGGCCGTCATTTGTCCGGCTTCAGCCTCCGCCGTCGACGAGACCACTGGCGCCTACCCTGAGTTTCTCTTCGGGGACTACATGGACGTGTACGTGAAGCAGAAGTACATGCCCAAAGAACCAAGATTTGAAGCGGTCAAAGCAATTAATTAACTAGGAGCTAATTAACTATACAATGGTTAATTATATGATTAATTATAATTGTTACCGGGTCTATGTTTTTTCCTTTTTTTTTTTTTTTTCATTCTCTGTACTGTCATTGTTTGTTCCTTTAATTTTGACAAGCTGCATGTAGCAATACTTTGTGAAAGTTTGAAATAAATAATAGAGCTGGTAATATATACTCTAGCCCTAACTAATATGTTTTAGCACTTGTTTGGATCGGTATATAATGGCAGCAATAATAACAAATATCTCAAATTGATTTTAATAAGTCGAGATTTACCTTATTTAAGGTCATAGACCCATCCAAATCAATTGCAAATGATAATATTTTCATATTTATCATATTTGTTAATATGATTATAATTTTTATAATTATGTCATATTTAATTAATGATTTATTATTTGGATAACATGGATAAATAACTCTCATAGCCTTGGACTTTCAAAAAACATGTTTATCAACTTTAGAAATCTATATTTAATCTTCGACAAGTAACTAATACATTGTTTCATCATTGATATGGGTTAGATTTAGTAGGTCCCCGGTGAAAAGGGAGAAAAAGATAGCAGAATCGAGCAGGTATGAATACTGGTCGGGGTAACAGGCTTAATGAAATATAGGCCAATATCGGTCGGGATAACAGGCTTAAAAAAATATAAGTCAATATCGGCCGGGATAACATGCCTAATAAAATATAAGCCAATATCGGCCGGGATAACAGACTTAATGAAATATAAGTTAATATCGGACGAGATAACATGCCTAATGAAATATAGGTCAATACCGGTCAGGATAACAGACTTAAGAAAATATAGGCCAATATTGGTCGGGGTAACATGCTTAAGGAATTATAAGCCAATACCAGCCGGGGTAACATGCTTAATGAAATATAGGCCAATACCGGTCGGGATAACAGACTTTAAGGAAATATAGGTCAATACCGGCCGGGATAACATGTCTAATAAAATATAGGCCAATATCGGTCGGGATAACAGGCTTAAGAAAATATAGGTCAATATCAGTCGGGGTAACATGCTTAAGGAAGTATAAGCCAATACCGGCCGAGATAACATGCTTAAGGAAATATAGGCCAATACCGGCCGTGATAACATTGTAACACCCACGAAATTATAAAATAAGTATATGGGTATTATTTTCTTTAGAGCATAGAAATAAAAAGGATAAGAGAAAAGGGAAAATAGAAACCAAAAATAGAATAAAAGAGGTGAGGTCAAGGATTGAACCTTGAACCTCCCACAAATAATGGAGATAAATTGATGTATGATAACCACTAGAATAATGAATAATATATAGATAGGAAGGAATGAAAATTTAGTTAAAGATGAGAAGAAAATAAAAGAAAAACTAAGCAAAAGAGCAAGAGAAAACCAAGTTGCTTACCTTCTTTCCTCTTGGTTAAGAAAAGAAGTAAGCAAAAGATGAATTGCCTACTTCCCTCCCTCTCTCTATTTTCGTGGAAATTAAAGGAGTGAGGGAAAAGAGGAGTTGAGGGAATGAATGAAGACATGCTTCATTTACATAGGAATAAATTGGATTGGGAGAAGAAAAAACAAGAGATTAAATCTTTTTCTTCCTCCTTCCTTCTCCTTCTTCATTCTCCACCGAAACCAAGAGCCCCTTCCCTCTCCTTATTCCAAAAGCTAAGCTAAGTTCCTCTCCAAGAAAACTAAAGTTAGAGAAGAAGCCTTCAAGATCTATCCTTTCCAAGCAAGAGAAGCAAAAGGAGGTACAAGAAGAAGAAGCTCTCTTCTTCCTTGGCACTTAGGATACCTTTTTCCTTAGGAAAGACCACAAGCGAAAGGATGTAAGTTTCCCTCACCTGTGGTACAATAGCTTGTGTATTTTTTTTTAATGAGATTTGGTTGCCTAAAAACCTAGGATACCTTTATGAAATTTTCGGCCAAGACAAGACTAAAAAGAATGACCTAGGAAATGTAAAGACCTAAATTTTGACATGCTCAACATGTTTCTTGTAACATGTATCTTATGGTAGGGATTTATCTAATGTTCATATGCTAGAATGTTTGGTTAGAACTTAGAGTCATACCCCTAGACTCTCGGCCAAACATGAATAAAGGAAATAGGTAAGTTAAGACTCAAACCAAGCATGTTTCTTATTTTTTTTTATGATATGTGCCTCATGATGAGGAAGTTGTTAACATGATATGCTCATGCCTATATGATGATTAAACTTCATTCCATGCTCATATGTATTTGGCCATGATAGGATTAGGGGCCTAGAAAAATTGTTAAACCTAAACTAATTATGCCATGATCCTCCTTAAGACAAGTTATGAAATTAATATGGCATGCTCATGTTGTTCCTTGAAATAATTGCTATGAAATTTGTTTAGGGTTCTCATGCTTTTATGACACTTGAACCCTAGCTTTAAGTCTTACAAGTCTCAGCCACAACATGTTTAAGGGCCTAGGAAACTTAGCACCTAACCTAATTATGCTCATGTTGTTCCTTGAAATAATTGCTATGAAATTTGTTTAGGGTTCTCATGCTTTTATGACACTTGAACCCTAGATTCAAGCCTTACAAGTCTCGGCCACAACATGTTTAAGGGCCTAGGAAACTTAGAACCTAACCTAATTATACTCATGTTGTTCCTTGAAATAATTGCTATGAAATTTGTTTAGGGTTCTCATGCTTTTATGACACTTGAACCCTAGATTCAAGCCTTACAAGTCTCGGCCACAACATGTTTAAGGGCCTAGGAAACTTAGAACCTAACCTAATTATGCTCATGTTGTTCCTTGAAATAATTGCTATGAAAATTGTTTAGGGTTCTCATGCTTTTATGACACTTGAACCCTAGATTCAAGCCTTACAAGTCTCGGCCACAACATGTTTAAGGGCCTAGGAAACTTAGAACCTAACCGAATTATGCTCATGTTGTTCCTTGAAATAATTGCTATGAAATTTGTTTAGGGTTTCCATGCTTTATGACACTTGAAACCTAGTTCCAAGCCTTAAGGGTTTTGGTCACAACAAGTTTAAGGGCCTAGGAAACTTGGAACCTAACCTAATTATGCTCATGATGTTCCTTGTAATATTTGCTACAAAATTGGTTTAGGGTTCACATGTTTGAATGATGATTTTAACCCAATGTAATGCTTGATAAGATTCGGCCATGATAAGTTTATAAGCTTAAGAAACCTAGAACCCTACCTAAACATGCTCATGATGTTTCCTTATGGTATATGATATGATATTGGTTTAGGGTTCACATGCTTGTATGTAGTTTTTTTACCTAAATCTCAACTATATGTTTCGGCCACTATATGACATTAGGGTTAGAAATCTAAATATGATTCCCATGTATCTCACATGCAATGTTTTATGATGTGGTAAGAGCTTGCTATGCTTCTATGTTTAATTATGTACACTTATGATCTATGTATGATGGTAACCCTTATGCTATGCTGTGTGTTATGATGATGAGTTGTGTGCCCAAATTATGCATGCTATTTATGATGAGCTGTGTGCCCAAATTATGCATGCTATTTATGATGAGCTGTGTGCCCAAACTATGCATGTATTTATGATGTGCTATGTGCCCAAATTTTACATGCCATTATGATGTGCTGTGTGCCCAAATTCTGTATGGTATGATATGATAAGAAATACGATGTGCATGAAATATTAAGAACCATGATATGTATGACATGCTACTTTACTTTATATGGCTTGTACCAAGGGTGGGCTCCATAAGCGCCCCGGGGTCGATGGACTAAGAAACGGGCCTCGTTAGGGATGGGCTCCTAAGTGCCCCTAGGTCGATGGACTAAGAAACGGGCCTAGTATGTATGCCTTGTAGGGTTCAAGACTTGCTACCTTGGACCTACACAGGACGCGCGCATTTATGTATGTGGTACAAGCCAGGGCCCTAATCATGTTATGATTATGTTTAAGTATGTATGTAATAAGTTTTCAAAGGACATGTTGCATATATTATTGCATGAATCATGTTTTTGAAAGTCATCTCACATAACACTTTATGATTATGTTACGATATACCATGATGCTTATGATTATGACATGTTATGTTAGGATGAACTTTATGATTATGTTATGATATGCTATGATCATGATTATGATATGCTAGGATGCACTTTATGATTATATCATGATATGCTATAATGCTTATGATTATGTTATGTTATGCTAGGATGAACTTTATGATCATGTTACGATATGCTATGATTATGATTATGTTATGCTAGGATGCATGTTATGATATGTCATGATACCTTACGATTATGTTATGATATGATGCTTCTATACATGATATGATGAGTTGTCTTTATGCTTTATGCCTTGGAGATTTAGTTATGCTATACAGTTTTTGTGAGTAGGAAAGGACCTTACTGAGCCTTGTGTGCTCACAGCTTACTTTCCTTGTACCACAGATAAGGGCAAAGAATGGATGTACTAAGGGAGCAGCAGGAGGGGGCAAGAAGGACGTGTGTAGTAGTGACTCGGCTAAAGAGAAAGACCTGCTTCTAGTTAATAAGAATTATATTTATGTCGTTCTTTTATGACTCCATGACATTTCATCATGCTCTTTGGTATTATGGTTTAAATTTATGTTAAGTATGTTATGTGACTCATATGATAGGTAGTTAGTGATGATGATTTGAAAAGTAAAGAAAAAGTTTTAAAGAAAAAAATTATACTATAGATAAGACTTCCGTTGTTTTAAGAAGAAAAGATAAGTAACCCCCGTCAGCTTAAGCAGGAAGGGGCGGAGCGTTACAAACATGCTTAAGGAAATATAGACTAATATCGGCCGGGATAACATGCTTATGGAAATATAGGCCAATACCGACCGGGATAACATGCTTAAGGAAATATAGATCAATATCGGCCGGGATAACATGCTTAAAGAAATATAGGCCAATACCGGCCGGGATAACAGACTTAAGGAAATATAGGTCAATATCAGCCGGGATAACAGGCTTAAGAAAATATAGATTAATATCGGCCGGGACAACATACTTAAGAAAATATAAGTCAATATCGGCCAAGGTAACAAATATTTCGAGAATATTTATAAATATATCTGTAGTATGTGATTGTATAACAGGTTTGCTAATTTGGCGGGAAGAATGTTTCTAGACTCTTCTACAGGCACTAGGCGACAAAGAAGGTACATCTAGGGTAAAATAAAGATTCCTTAAAAAATTACTTTCTACAAGTACATGGCTTACATCATCGCATAACAAACTCTAACAAACCAGGATCCACTTCATGACTACGGAGGTTATATAAAGTAGTATAAAAAGGGGAATCTCCTCCGTTGGCCAGGTATGCTCAGGCATATGCTCACACTCGCAACCCACATTACAAACCCTAATTTCAAACACTGTTCATCTTCTTCCTTCTTGCTGTCCACACCAAGAGAGATCACTAACTTGAGCGTCGGAGGGCCTAGCCAGGGATTTCAACCCCGGTCTTAGGTCACTGACGATAGTGTTGGCGGTTCTCTTGTGTGCAGGAAGTCATCGGAGTTCCGGATCTTGGCATTTTTCACTAAAGCTTTCCTTTCGTCTTTGGATCTTGGTACAAGGAGGGCATCCTGTGGGTTCATTCTTCCAGATCCGCTTTGAGTTTTTCAGATCGGTATTCCACAGGGTTATTCTTCATCAGCGGTGAGGTTTTCTCCCAGCTTTCCATTTTGTCAAACTTCTCAGACAGGATCAATCATCTATTTAATGAGCTTTATATTTAGGAATTTTCTGGTTCAAAAACTAACTCTTTCCTATTCTACAACTGGATTGGAAAATTTATCATTTTTTGGCTAATCTATGTGGTTAATATTTTAATAATTGGTAATAATCTAAAAGACATCACTTCTTTACTCCATTTTTTAAATCATGAGTGGATCTCAACTACACTCACTTTTATCCTTGGCATGAGTTCTTCTACATTTTGAAAGTTGTCTTCTCTTTTAGAGTAAATATATTATTAGACTTTTTCAACGAGCTAAAATGAATGTCTCATGTCCTATCTCCACACCAATCATTGAAGGACGAAGTTTTACTAAACCTTCAAACTCTCCATTAATGGTTGACCCCTATATCTTCCTAAGTATTATATGTGTCCTACAATATGCCACTATGATCACATGACCCGATATTACTTTAGGTATATCTTCATATGCTTCTTCCAGTATGAGAAGTCTTCCCCGTTGAAGAGTGGGGGACGAACAGTGCTATATCCTTCATTTTGTGCCATTTTAGAGTTATAAAACAAAACTAAAGAGAGGTACCAAGACTTGGTCTTGGATTAGCAAAGTTTGAGAAGAAAAAAAATATTCCGAAGAACTTGAGTGGTGTTGCACCAGCTTCAGGTTAAATCCAAACGAGAAATATTATCTGAGTAGAAAAAAAAAACAAAAAAAAAAAACAAATCCCCCTGACTTGATTGGTGGTTGCACCAATTCAAAGTAGAACCTGCTCTGATACTACTTGTTAGATCGATATGCACATGAGAGGATGGGGGGAGGTGAATTACGTGATTTTTGAAAATCTTGTTTTATCGTCTTAAAAGAAACAAGTACGCAACGGAAAACTAAAAAGAATAACACAAGGAAACACAGGCGATTTTACTTGGTTCAGAGCCTTCGGTGACTCCTACTCCAAGACTCATGTCTCGCGAACCTATCGATGTGTAATTCACTAAAAACCTCTTTCAGTACCTCGGGAAGAGAGAATCGAGTACAAAGAAGATCGAAAAAGTGCAACAGACTGCACTTCTCGTTTGCAGAATTTAAGTACAAAAATTGTTACCGACACTTTGAAATGAAGCAACTTATTCATGTGTCGATGTTGGTCTATTGGCCGCGATCAGAAGTCCTTGGAGCAATTGTCAGGTGCAGCAGCTTCGTAGTAGAGTCAAAGTAGGAGACCAGAGCAGTCGGAACTTCAAATGAATGTGTAGTAGCTCGTATATGTGTTATTTTTTGAAGCTTCTCGAGACTGCCTTATATAGGGCATTGAGGGCGCCTTCCATACCCATTGAAGGTGCCTCCAACTTGACAAAGTTGATCCTGAATAGTCCGGCCTCTATCCACGACTTCGTCCAAATTCATCCTTGGAAGGCGCCTTCCATAGCCATGGAAGGCACCTTCGGACGCTGTTCATCCGAAGGCAAATTTGCTCCTTTGTCCTACAAAACAACATTAGTATAATAAATCAAATAATGACCTGCAAGATAAGGGTTAACACAATAATAATGAGCAGTATTAATTAGTTCAAGTCCTTTCAGGACCAGGAGCTAGTCAAGATCTTAGATTAGGGATCCGAAATAATCATAACCTGGACCGACGCCTACTATCCCCTAATCGGGACGCGTCCTCACTTACTCACTCTCCTCCAGTGACTTACCTTTACTTTCCAGTTGTCCGGTCCGTAGACTTAACTGGACTTTCTACTAGATATCTAGTTGGCCCGTCGACCTATCTGGACTTTGCACCAACTATCCGATCGGCCCGTTGACCTTACTGGACTTCACACTAGCTATTCGGTTGGCCCATTGACCTAGTTGGACTTCCCGCCAGATATCTGGTTGGCCCGTCGACCTATCTGGACTTCTCACCAGATATCTAATCAATTCGTTGACCTATTTGGTTAACTCCTGCACACTTAGCAAAGTGGTTAGATGACAACAATATCTAACTTAATTTACTTTGTCATTCATCAAATCTGAGTTAGACCGTTAGTGCAAACTGCACCAACTGACCCGTCATTTGGAAGGATATTCCAAGAAGTACATGATGGTTATCGACATGATTTTACTTAACATAATAGTTATCTATTTCGTGGATTGCAGTTGTGATTCCAAACTGCTCTCTAAGTAACAGATTATGAGCGAGCTTCATAATGAGAGACACTTTGGATGTGATAAGATGTTGTCCCTCATCTCTGCCAATTTCTATTGGCCTAAGTTGACTAGCAATGTGCCTCACTTTGTTGATCGATGTTTATATGCTAGTGGTCTAAGGGGGTTCTAACCAATGCAGGCTTATACACTCCTCTACCCATTCCTGAAGCTCCTTGGCACAATGCCAACATAGATTTCGTATTAGGGTTACCCTGCACCCAATGAGCCTTAGACTTAGTTCTTGTTGTCGTTGACAGATTATCAAAGATGGCACATTTTGTATCTTGTAGGAAGTCTATAGATGCTGCGTGGATTGCCCATGTTTACTTTAAGGAGATCGTGCGTTTACATGGTGTTCCTCAGTCCATGACTTCAGATTGAGATACCAAATTCATTTGTCACTTCTGGAAGAGCTTATAGGGGAAATTGCAAATACATTTAAACTTTAGTAGTGCTTACCATCCTTAGATAGATCGACAAATCAAGGTGGCAAATCGGAGTCAGGGCAATCTTCTGAGATGCCTTTCAGGAACTAAATCAAAGAAGTGGGACTTGGCGTTACCTCAAGCAGAGTTTGACTACAACATATCGAAAAATAGGACCACGAGATTCAGTCCTTTTGAGATTGTCTATGGCTAAAATCCATCAAGAGTTCTAGATTAGCCCCTGTTCCACGTGTAGGGCGAATTAGTCCTAAAGCAGATGAGATGACAAAGTATCTTTGAGGTATTCATGAATAGGTGGAACTGACAATTATGGAAAGTAATACTAAGTATAAGGCTCAGATCGATCGTCATTGACAGGTACTTTTTGAGATTGGAGATTTTGTCTGGGTTGTATTAACTTATGATTGTTTCTCTATTGGAGAATATAATAATCTAAAGGATCGAAAAATCGGATCATGCGAGATACTGTAGAACATTAACGATAATGCCTACAGGTTGCACCTTTTTAATCATCTGAAGACTTCTGATGTCTTTAATATGAAACACCTAACTCCTTATTTGACGATTGCTAATGAAGTTAATTTGAACTCGAGGGCAAGTTCTTTTCAAGTCGAGGAGACTGATGCAGGCTCAACCCATGTTGAAGCCCAATATGAACCTTCAAACTTCAAACATGCATAACTTTTGACTCGGGACTCGGAATCAGGATTTGTCTGTCGTCATGCGTGCAAAATTCAAAAATCTACGTTTGTTACTAGTGAAACCGTAACTGTCAAATTTTCAGTCGCAAATTCTGCCATTTAAACCCTTTTTAGGGTCCTTTTGCTATTTTTGATAATTTTTATTTTTTTGGATATTTAGGGTAATTTTTATATTTTTCATATTTTTTAGAGAGAATTTGTCTTGATCCGCTTCTTGATATTAGTTAAGATAATTAATTTCATTTTCAGACAAAAATTTCTTTCTTTCTTTATAAGATTGGAATTAAGATTTGTTAATTATAATTTTTTTTTCTTATCTGAGTCTTAGATTGTGGTCTATATAAGAGTCATGTTTAGATATTTAGGGATTAGTCTCGAATTTTAATAAAAAGTTTCCTTCTTCGAGGTTCCTTTTTTTATCTTTTCCTCTTCTCGTCAGCTTGCAGGATAATCACAATTCTGTCCGGCATCAAAATGTTAGAATTATTAAAGAAAAAGATAAGAAGCTTTATAATTTTCCCTTTGAATTCAACATGGATGTCACTATAGATGGAATTAGAGTTTTAGTTTAATGCATCTAACATTACACATTACACATTGCAGTCATTTTCTAGAATTTTATAGAGCTTTAGAAATAGCAAAGTAATTGAATCAAAAATCGAGTAAGGTTTTTGACTTGAATTAGAGTTTTAGTCTAATGCATCTAATCGAGTAAGGGGGACATTATGTTATCGTGCTTGTTGAGTGGGGTACTTGAGGTCGGATCCATTTGATAGCTCTAATTGTTGGTGCAACCTTAGGTCAAGGTTGACCTGGTTGACCCGACTCGAGTTGACCTGACTCGAGTTGTATTTTGATGTTTGACGAGAACAGAAGAGAGTTGTACTTTGATGGGAGATTGTTGGTGCAACATTAGGTCAAGGTTGACCTGGTTGACCTGACTCAAGTTGTATCTTGATGTTTGACAAGAACAGAAACTTGGGAGGTTGTGGGTGCAACCCTTGGTCAAGGTTGACCTGGTTGACCCGACTTGAGTTGATCTATTTCAAGAAGTCCAAGCAGGGAGCTTGGCACGGGAAAAGTCCAAGTATGGAGACTTGGCACGGAAAAGTCCAAGCAGGGCACGGGAAAAGTCCAAGTATGGAGACTTGGCACGGAAAAGTCCAAGCAGGGAGCTTGGCACGGGAAAAGTCCAAGTATGGAGACTTGGCACGGAGAAGTCCAAGTATGGGAGCTTGGCATGTGGAAGTCGGAGAGGGCTCGGTAGCTCGTTCTCCGGACTAGGTCAGAGAGGGCTCGGTAGCTCGTTCTCTAGACCAGGAAGGCAGATAGAAAATCCTAGTGAGTGAAGCTAGGTGAAAGTGAAAGTCCTGGTGAGTGAAGCCAGGCAGTTGGAGAAAGACCTGGTGAGTGAAGCCAGGCAAGGGAAAACCAGTAGGTGAAGGTTGAAGAAGTCTGGTGAGAAGCCAGGATGGAAGTGAGTGAAGCCAGGTAAAAGTCCTGGTGAGTGAAGCCGGGCAAGGGAAAAATCCAGATGGATCAAGGATGATCGGACATCTGGTATTGGAAAGACCAAGTAGGTAAAAGGGATTGACCGGACACTTGGTAGGGAGTCTTAGCAGGTCAAGGGAGTGACCAGATGCTAAGCATGAGATACCAATAGGTCAAGGTTGACCGGATATTGGTTTGGAAGGCTTGGGACTTGATTTGGGCAAAAACCAAGCTCTGGATCGATCAGTGGATCGATCTAGTGATACACTGGGTATCTGGATCGGTCTGGTGACCGATCAGTAACCAAACAGTAGCCTACTGAGTGTTATCTGATCGGTCTGCAGACCGATCAGGAAACAACGATCAGAAGGCAAGAAGCTCGGGAGAAAAGGAAGGGGATCGGTCCCTGGACCGATCAGAGAAAGATCTGATCGGTCCCCAGGACCGATCAGGATGAAGCTGGACCGATCAGGAGCATGCCTGATCGGTCCAAACCTTAAGCACAGAAAGGTCAGGGCTTAGCCTGATCAGTCCCCATGACCGATCAGGAGCTCTGTGGACCGATCAGGATGGAGCATGATCGGTCCACATCCTAGCCGTTGCGGAGCAACGGCTAGTTTCTTCTGTGTTTCTTCGCAGGTTATAAAAGAGATTGAGGAGCTACTGTTCGAAGGACTTCTTCCTCTCCTTTCTACTGAGCTGCTGGTGTGCTCTTGAGCTTTCCTGAGTTCCGAAGCTTCGTGTGAGCTTCTTCGACTGGGTTCCTGTTGTTGTAGGCGTCTCGTGAAGTTGCTGCTTCAACCAGTCGACAAGAAGGCAAGCTAGGGTTATTACATTTGTGTATTGTACTTAGTTTCTTGCTATATTCTTGTACTCCTGTTCATCTTGCTGTTGCAAGACATTGTGGCGAGGTTTCTCCACCCAGAAGGAGTGATTGTTAGCCGGGTTTCCGGGGACTCATCCACCGACGGATTGATAGGCTTCGTCCACCTTACGGACACGCCGAGGAGTAGGAGTTTCATCTTCGAACCTCGTTACGTCAACGCGTATTGAGAACGAAACGAACGAGATTTGGGGTCGGCTATTCACACCCCCCTCTCTAGCCGCGATCATCGATCCTAACAAGTGGTATCAGAGCGAGGTCGCTCTTCGTTGGATCAACACCCGGGGGAGCACGAGCTAGAGAATGGATCTATTTGGAGAAGATGTCACGATTCCACCCTTCTACGATCGCGACGACTTCGCGTTTTGGAAGGTAAGAATGAAGTACTTTCTTATGACTAACCTTGAAAATTGGAGTTGTGTTCAATTAGGTTTCAAGCCTCCGATGGACAAGAAAGGAGAAACCCTAGAGAAGAAGGAGTGGACCAAGGAACAAGTCCACCAATCCATAGTCAACGAAGAGGTATTGAAAATTTTTGAATTCTCATTACCTAACGATATCTTGTGTAAGATAGGTGGTTACAACAATGCCAAGGAGTTGTGGAACAACTTGGCGAAGTTCCATGAGGAGAGCTCCAATTCAAGCCATGAAGAGGAGTCAAGTGAGCTAAGTAGCTCACATCATGGAAGTGTCGAATTAGAAGTTGAGGGCCACTCAACATCTAAGGATGAAGTGGAGGAGAGTTCTTCTTCAAGTTCGGAGCAAGAAGAAGAAGCTTCTACCTCCGGAAGGGATGAAGAAGAGAGCGTTCATCCATCCTCAAACCTAGGTAACTCAAGCATTTTAATTTCTAGCAAATTACACATAATGTGCTTTGAGTGTAGGGAATTTGGGCACTACAAGAGTAAGTGGCCAAGGAGGATTAGGAAGACTCCACCGGCGCCAAAGGTCAAGGAAGCCGGAGTCCCGATACGCAAGGGCAAGGAGCACATCGTGTGCTTCCAATGCAAGCGAAAGGGACACTATAGGAGCCAATGTCCGAGGGGGAGGCAATCTCACAAGGACAAGAGATCGAGCACATCAATAGGGGGAGCTAAGGCAAACCCTAAGGTACCCTCTAAGGCTCATTTTTGCAATTATAATAAGACAGATGCTAGTAGCCTTATTGCAATTGCCAATAATGATAAACATGTTAACCTTAGAAATCAATACATGAGCTTAGGTGCCAAACATGTGAGCCTAGATAAGGATAACACTAGGAAAGCCAACCCTAGGATCAACTCATCTAAGGTTAAGGGAAACCTAGATAGAAATCCCAAAACTTCTAAACATATGCCTAGGAATACCTCAAAGAAAAATGATAAATTAAAGCTTGAGGTATTAGAGAAAGAAAATCAAGTCTTGAGGTCAAGACTTGACTCTCTAGAAAAGGCTCTTGAGGATTTGATTCTAAGGTCTAGGGGACAAAAACCCAAGTCCAAGGACAAGAAAGGTTTGGGTCACAAACCTAAGTCCCAAGTGGTCAAGCCCACTTATCATAATGTTCCATTCGATTATGGAACAAAATCTAGGGCTAGGAAAAACAACACCAAGGTCACAAGGGGAGTCACCCCTAGAGTGGATCTTGATGAGTCCCAAATGACCAAGGCTTTAAAGCCTAGGAGGGTTATTAGAAGGGTTGCTAGGGAAGTCATCCCTAGTGAATACTTAGTGAACCCAATGAGCTCCAATAGGTATTGGGTTCCTAGGAGCGTGATTTCATCACGCTAGATGAGTTAGGGTGTGCCAACCTTACTTGAATAGGTAGTTAACCTAATCATGGCAAAAGGTGGCACTTTAGGAATTTTCAAGGTGCAATCAAGCCTTGAAAATGAAATTGAAAATTATTCCTAAGGTGATTAGAATGTGCCAATCAAATTTAAGGAGTTTTCTAGAGTCAATCTAATTGGCACATAGTGATCTAAAAATCTTTGGTATATGATTTTAGATCTATTACACTTAGGAATATAGAACCTATGGCAAAATGATCAAACTTATCAAAAATGGCAACTAAGGCTAGAATTAGGTATCTTCTATACCTTTACATGTTATTTGCCATATATTGCTTGCCATATGCCATGTCATGACATCATATTTATTTTCTGATCATTTAAAATGTCATGATAATGCTTAGGTTGGTTAAATGTCATGCTTTATTTAAGTTTCATACTTTATGCCATGACATCATGACATTGGCACATGTTTCCATTTATGATACAATTATATGTCATGTCATCATCTTGTGCATTAATGATCAATTAACTTGATTTAAGGATAAGAAACACAATTTGATATGGAGATCAAATTGTTGTTTAGAAAAATGCATGAGAACTTAGCCTAAGATGACCTAAACCCATATCTCACATCAAAATTGACTTGGATGTGTTTGATACACCTTAGATGTGTGTGAGATATTAGGATGATGAGTTAGGATCAAGGTGCATAGTTCTTGTACCTAGATGAGCCTAATTCTAAATTGGAGGATCATAGGGAAAGCTTGTGTACAAGTCATGTACATTTAGCCCTAAGATTATGATCCTAAATTGAAGGGTTTTTAAAATCATTTCAAAATTAACTTGAAAAACCTTGATGAAGCTTTTCTAGTGATAGCATTCATCATTCAACAAGGTGATACAAAGATGAGTTAACTTTGAGATATTTCAAAGACTTTTGAACTTTGTATCAAGATTTGAAAATGGAAGTTATTTTCATAGAAAACTATTTTTCCATGATAGTATATGTTATGAGGAATGTATCCTTAAAGTTTTATAATTTCTGGAATTTTCTGAAATTTTGTAGGGGTTTCTGAATTTCGGAAGGAAATTCAGAAACTGATATCAGAGGTTATGGACCGATCAGAAGGGAGTCTGATCGGTCCAGGCAGTTATGGATCGGTCACTGTGACCGATCCAGGGAAGACCTGATCGGTCTGGTGACCGATCAGGGTGTGCCAGTTTCGACTGTGCTGTTTGAAATTTCTGAAATTGAAGTTGATGTTTTGGATTTCTAAAGGGTTGAAACTCTCCAAGACATTGTTGGTGCAAAGGTCAAGGGAGAGTTGACCTTTAGGGGGAATTTTACCTATTAGTCAAGGGGAGTTGACTTTTAGGGGGAGTTTTTACTCCTAAAGACTTGAGTGATATGGGATTATCACTAAGTTAATTGTTGACCTTAGTATCAAGGGGGAAATTAAGGGTTTCAATGAAAGGTATGGGACTTTCATTAGGAAGAAACTCTTGACCTTGATTCACTCTTTTTGATGTGTGTCAAAAAGGGGGAGAGTCTAGGTTTGGGGAGAATGTTCAAGGAAGAACATTAGAAAACCTAAGTTAGGTTATGATTTTGTCAAACATCAAAAAGGGAGAGATTATTGGTGCAACCTTAGGTCAAGGTTGACCTGGTTGACCCGACTCGAATTGACCTGACTCGAGTTGTATTTTGATATTTGACGAGAACAGAAGAGAGTTGTACTTTGATGGGAGATTGTTGGTGCAACATTAGGTCAAGGTTGACCTGGTTGACCTGACTCAAGTTGTATCTTGATGTTTGACAAGAACAGAAACTTGGGAGGTTGTGGGTGCAACCCTTGGTCAAGGTTGACCTGGTTGACCCGACTTGAGTTGATCTATTTCAAGAAGTCCAAGCAGGGAGCTTGGCACGGGAAAAGTCCAAGTATGGAGACTTGGCACGGAAAAGTCCAAGCAGGAAGCTTGGCACGGGAAAAGTCCAAGTATGGAGACTTGGCACGGAAAAGTCCAAGCAGGGAGCTGGCACGGGAAAAGTCAAGTATGGAGACTTGCACGGAGAAGTCCAAGTATGGAAGCTTGGCGTGGAAGCCGAGGGCTGCTCGTTCTCGGACTAGGTCGAGAGGGGCTCGGTAGCTTGCTCTCTAGACCGGAAGGCGATAGAAAATCCTAGTGAGTGAAGCTAGGTAAAGTGAAAGTCCCGTGAGTGAAGCAGGCGGTTGGAGAAAGACTCGTGAGGAAGCCAGGTGGGAAAGACCTAGTGAGTGAAGCTAGGCGTTTGAAGTCCCGTGAGGGCGGATGGAAACCACGGTGAAGCGTAAAAGTCCCGTGAGTGAAGCGCAGGAAAATCCAGATGGATCAAGGATGATCGGACATCTGGTGTTGGAAAGACCAAGTGGGTAAAAGGGATTGACCGGACACTTGGTAGGGAGTCTTTGCAGGTCAAGGGAGTGACCAGATGCTAAGCATGAGATACCAATAGGTCAAGGTTGACCGGATATTGGTTTGGAAGGCTTGGGACTTGGTTTGGGCAAAAATCAAGCTCTGGATCGATCAGTGGATCGATCCAGTGATACACTGGGTATCTGGATCGGTCTGGTGACCGATCAGTAACCAAACAGTAGCCTACTGAGTGTTATCTGATCGGTCTGCAGACCGATCAGGAAACAACGATCAGAAGGCAAGAAGCTCGGGAGAAAAGGAAGGGGATCGGTCCCTGGACCGATCAGGATGAAGCTGGACCGATCAGGAGCATGCCTGATCGGTCCAGACCTTAAGCACAGAAAGGTCAGGGCTTAGCCTGATCGGTCCCCATGACCGATCAGGAGCTCTGTGGACCGATCAGGATGGAGCCTGATCGGTCCACATCCTAGCCGTTGCGGAGCAACGGCTAGTTTGAAGGACTTCTTCCTCTCCTTTCTACTGAGCTGCTGGTGTGCTCTTGAGCTTTCCTGAGTTCCGAAGCTTCGTGTGAGCTTCTTCGACTGGGTTC
Organism: Zingiber officinale; assembly: GCF_018446385.1. Lineage (NCBI taxonomy): Eukaryota > Viridiplantae > Streptophyta > Magnoliopsida > Zingiberales > Zingiberaceae > Zingiber > Zingiber officinale. Next base: position 63,188,400 of record NC_055997.1, read on the forward strand.
CTGTTGTTGTAGGCGTCTCGTGAAGTTGCTGCTTCAACCAGTCGACAAGAAGGCAAGCTAGGGTTATTACATTTGTGTATTGTACTTAGTTTCTTGCTATATTCTTGTACTCCTGTTCATCTTGCTGTTGCAAGACATTGTGGCGAGGTTTCTCCACCCAGAAGGAGTGATTGTTAGCCGGGTTTCCGGGGACTCATCCACCGATGGATTGATAGGCTTCGTCCACCTTACGGACACGCCGAGGAGTAGGAGTTTCATCTCCGAACCTCGTTACGTCGACGGGTATTGAGAACGAAACGAACGAGATTTGGGGTTGGCTATTCACACCCCCCTCTCTAGCCGCGATCATCGATCCTAACACTAATATGGTACAAGATTGACCGACCGACCAAACAATATAATCTTTAGGAAGTATCTAGGAAGAAAGATAAAAATAGAGAATTATTTCTAGTGAAGAAGAAATAAAAAACAAAAGGACAAGAGTATGATATATCGTATCGCTATCTTATCACTAATAGATAGTAACAATTAAAACAATTATTTATAAAACAATTATTTGAATTGCTAGTGGATTGCCCAACGAAAGCACTCAGCGAGTACGGGTCTTTGAGTAGGAGTCGAGCAAGGTTCCGAACCAAGTAAAATGGTTCATGTTAGCATTGCTCTGTTTTCGTGTTTTCCGCTGCTTACTCTACGACTTTCCGATCAATATTCACCCCCCCCCCTCTATCGAATTACACGATCCAACATAGTCAATGATCCAAATTAGTGTGCTACAATGGCTACTGAGTTTAATACTCTTCATCAAAATGAAACATGGAGCTTAGTTTCTCGTACTTCATCAATGAATATTATGAGCTTTAAATGAGTTTACCAAATCAAGTATCACGCAGACAGATGCATTGAACATTACAAAGCTAAGCTCGCCTTATTGCTAAAGACTTTAATTAACAATCAGATATTGACTTCAATGATACTTTTAGTCTAATCATCAAAATTACAACTATCAATTGTTACTATCTATAGATATTAGTTCCAATTGATCGATATGATAATTAGATGTTTTCAATGATTTCCTTCATGGTAAACTTGAAGAAAATTATATTTATGGAGTAATCACCAAGCTTCATCCATCCAAAACTTTCAACACATGTTTGTCAACTTTAGAAATCTATAAATGGTCTTTGACAAGTACCTCATGCATGATTTCATTATCTATTTAATTGGCTTTACATTCAGAGATTTTTTGGCTCAAAAATCGATTGTTCCATATTCTACAAATGCATGGGAAATTTACCATTTTTTTTTCTAATTTACGTGGCTGATATTTTAATAACTGATCAAGAAGGCATCACTTTTTTACTCCATCTTTTTAATCAAGAATGAATCTCGGCTAAACTCGCTTTTTTTTCTTGGCATGAGTTTCTTTCAAATTATGAAGGTTGTCTTCTCTCTGATAGCAAATATATTATTGGACTTTTTCAACGAGTTAAAATGAATAACGCAAGTCCTATCTCCACACCGATCATTGAAGGAGGCTTTACTGAACCTTAATATTCTCCTTTAATGGCTGACCCCAAGATCTTTCGAAGTATTATTAGTGACTTACAATATGACACTGTTACAAGACCCAAGATTACTTTTGTAGTTAATTGTGTCTATCAATTTATGCATTCTCTTATTGAGCACCATTGAGAAGGTTTTAAGAGAATTCTTCGCTATCTCAAATGTACAAGTTTATATGGTCTTCTTTGATATTGTCATTCCTAACTAGAGTTGAATACCTATAGTAATGCAGATTGGGGCAGATCTCCTAAAGACAAATGTTCTACTAGTGTGTTAGGATTTAATCAAAGTCCCACATTGGAAAGATTTGGTAAAAGATCATGAGTTTAAAAGGATGTAGGATATCTCCATTGACGTGAGACCTTTTGGGGATAGCCCAAACGCCAAGCCATAAGGACCTAGGCCCAAAGTGGGCAATATCATGCTATTATAGAGATATCTAAATCACTTTTGGTTCTGACAAATGGTATTAGAGTCATAGTCCAGACCATATGTCATGTGGGGTGGCCTTGAACGAAGTTGAGGGGTAGGCCCGGAGCTGATCATGAGTGACCGGATACTCGTGGGGAGGCCCAGAGCAGGTCAAGGTGACCAGATGCTTGTGGGGAGGCTCGAAGCAGGTCAGGGTGACCGGATACTTGCGGGGAGGCAAGTAGGTCAGGGTGACCGAATACTCACGGGGAGGCTCAAAGCAGGTCATGAGTCACCGGATGCTCGTGGGGAGATTCGGAGTAAGTCAAGGTGACCCGATATTTACGGGGAGGCCTGAAGCATGCCATGAGTGACCGAATACTCGTGGGGAGGTCCAAATCAAGTCAGAGTGACTGGATACTTGAGGGGAGGCCTAGAGCAGGTCAAGATGACTAAATGCGAATGCTCACAAGGAGGTTCATAGTAAATTAAGATGACCGAATACTTATGGTGGGTTGAATTGTACGCTAATAGTTCAAGCTTAGTGTTTGACCATCTATTTAAATAAAAGTATTTTAATTAGCCATGCAATTTCATTAAAAACATGACTAATATAAATTATAACTAATTAAAATATATCAATTTAGTGCATGTTTCTTTAATATTTAAATATTTATCTAAAATAATTATGCGGCTCTTTTGATTATGCCCATATTTATTTTCTATAATAATTCATTCTGACTAATATATAAAAATTATTGTGGCCAAGCTCCTCTTAAGATGCTCTCAACATGCATGGCTACTTCTGTCTCACTTGCAATGTTGATTTATCATAAGATGAATTATGAGAACAAGAATAAGAGATGAGGATGGCTACTTCTGGTGTCGAGAAGGTGAAGCTCTTCGTGTCATGCTTCACATCTAAGCAGCTCAATCGAGTTGTGGTCTAAGTCATTTGACGGACGCATGACATCTGAATTAATAGCACATTGTCAAATTAATACAAATTTGTCCAAGGGACATTAATGTGCGTGTTGGGTTGGGTACTTGAGGTCGGATCTATTTGACAGCTCTAATATGGTACAAGATGGACCGACTGATCGACCGACGAATAATATAATCTTTAGGAAGTATCTAGGAAGAAAGATTAAAAAAAGAGATAGCGACAATTAATTATACAGATATGTGGTTCATCATCAACATGTAACTAATGATAAATGTGTCAAAATTTTGAAAAGACATCGGTTTGACTAGTCAAATCTAGTTCCAGAACATTAACATGTTTTTTTTTTCTTTTCGTTTTTTATCATTTGGGAAATGAAAATTATATATGATTCATTTTTGTTAGGACCATGAAAAATAGTTGGTGTCCTTAAATCATATATGATTCTCACAAATAAATATAAAGAAAATAAACTAATTCAAACGATATAATTAGTTGAACTCAATAAAAACTTGAAGGTAAGGTCGAGCATATATAACAAATTCAAAATCAACACTCAATCATTGCCATTAATTATGAATTATTCAGGCATCATCATCGTCATCCATTCATCCTCATAATTATATTCCTCCTAATGATGCATATCTTTCCATCTCCTGCAATAATTCCTTGAATGATTTCTACAATATAATCTGGGTACCAGAAAACCAGTGTTAAAGAAGACGACAAGGAACGGAAGGCTGATGTTTTCCCCACATGTTTCTTACAAATTAAACAAGAGGAAAACAACTTGAACAAAACTATTGCTCAGTCCGTTGGACGGCTAGCTCCTTCAGTAGCTTCTCGGTTTCTTCCTCGTGTAGTGAACCATCGTTAATCCTGCTCTATAAAACGCCCCCTCGCTCGTCGGGAATTTCTCACACCGATCGAGCAGTACTACTCCAGCAACAGCTGTTGTATTGCAACTAGGTAGCCGAGCAAATTAAAAGCCGACCAGAACTCTCTGTCTCTCTCTCTCTCTCCATGGCTATTCCGGTAATCGACTTCTCCAAGCTGGAAGGAAAGGAGAGGGCCGAGACTCTGGCTCAGATCGACAATGGATGCCAACAGTGGGGATTCTTCCAGGTATGTTGTTTTATGACTCTGTTAATTAATTAGATTGCTACTGTTTTAATTAGATCAGTCAATTTGGGAATTACTTAATGTTACTAAAATTAATATTTTTGCAGCTGGTGAACCATGGGATTCCGGTGGAGCTGCTTGAACGCGTGAAGAAGGTGTGCACGGAGTGCTACAGGCACAGAGCCGATGCCTTCAAGGCGTCCAGGCCGGTGCAGCTCCTCGACCAACTCGTTCGGGAAGAAAAAGAGGTCGCTGGAGATGTAAACAACAACAAGAAAAAGTTGGACGATGTGGACTGGGAGGACGTCTTTCTTCTCCAAGACGACAACCAGTGGCCATCCCACCCTCCCCAATTCAAGTAATTAATTAATTAATTAAATCACACCATCATAAATTTTTCATGACAATTATTGTATATGTTAATTGATTCGATGGATCGATTGATCATTAGGGAGACGATGAGGGAGTACAGAACGGAGGTGAAAAAGTTAGCCGAGAAATTGATGGAAACCATGGAAGAAAACCTGGGGCTGGAGAAGGGCACCTTCAAGAACCAGTTCACCGGAAACGGCGAGCACGAGCCGTTCTTCGGCACCAAGGTGAGAATTATATTGATTGACACTTGACAGAGCTAGCAGAGACTTTAATTATAAATAAAACAATTAATTTTAATTCTGATGTTGCGTCATTAAATTAAGGTGAGCCACTACCCACCCTGCCCACGGTTGGACCTTGTGGAGCTGGGCCTCCGCCCCCACACCGACGCTGGCGGCGTCATCCTCCTCTTCCAAGATGACCGTGTCGGAGGCTTGCAGATCCTCAAGGACGGCGAGTGGGTGGACGTGCAGCCGTTGGCCAATGCCATCGTCATTAACACCGGGGACCAGATCGAGGTGGTCAGCAATGGGCGGTACAAGAGCGTATGGCACCGCGTGCTCGCCACCGGCAATGGCAACCGCCGCTCCGTCGCCTCCTTCTACAACCCTTCAGTGAAGGCCGTCATTTGTCCGGCTTCGGCCTCCGCCGTCGACGAGACCAGTGGCGCCTACCCCGAGTTTCTCTTCGGGGACTACATGGACGTGTACGTGAAGCAGAAGTACATGCCCAAAGAACCAAGATTTGAGGCGGTCAAAGCAATTAATTAACTAGGAGCTAATTAACTATACAATGGTTAATTATATGATTAATTATAATTGTTACCGGGTTTATGTTTTTTCCTTCTTTTTTTTTCCTCATTCTGTGGACTGCCATTGTTTGTTCCTTTTGAGAAGCTGCATGCAGCAACACTTTGTGAAAGTTTGAAATAAATAATGGAGCTGGTAATATATACTCTAGCCGTAACTAATGTTTTAGCACTTGTTTGGATCGGTATATAATGACAGCAATAATAACAAATATCTCAAATTGATTTTAATAAGTCGAGATTTACCTTATTTAAGGTCATATAGATCAATCCAAATCAATAGTAAATGATAATATTTTCATATTTATCATATTTGTTAATATGATTATAATTTTTATAATTATGTCATATTTAATTAATGATTTATTATTTGGACAACATGGATAAATAACTCTCATAGCTTTCGACTTTCAAAACATGTTTGTCAATTTTAGAAATCTATATTTAATCTTCGACATGTAACTAATACATTAATGGCTGGCCCCTATATCTTCCGAAGTATTATATGTGTCTTACAATATGCCACTATGATCACATGACCCGATATTGCTTTAGGTACATCTTCATATGCTTTTTTCAGTATGAGAAGTCTTCCCCGTTGAAGAGTGGGGGACGAGCAGTGCTATATCCTTCGTTTTGTGTCATTTTAGAGTTGTAAAACAAAACTAAAGAGAGGTACCAAGACTTGCTCTTGAAATAGCAGAGTTTGAGAAGAAAAAAAATATTCCGAAGAACTTGAGTGGTGTTGCACCAGCTTCAGGTTAAATCCGAACGAGAAATATTATCTGAGTAGAAAAAAACCAAAAAAAATAAATCCCCCTGACTTGATTGGTGATTGCACTAATTCAGAGCAGAACCTGCTCTGATACTACTTGTTGGATCGATATGCATATGAGAGGGTAGGGGAGGGGGGAGGTGAATTACGTAGTTTTTGAAAATCTTGTTTTATCGTCTTAAAAAAACAAGTACACAGCAAAAAACTAAAAAGAATAACACAAGGAAACATAGGCGATTTAATTGGTTCGGAGCCTTCGGTGACTCCTACTACAAGACTCATGTCTCGCGAACCTATCGATGGGTAATTCGCTAAAAACCTCTTCCAGTACCTCAGGAAGAGAGAATTGAGTACAAAGAAAATCGAAAAAGTGCAACAGACTGCACTTCCCATTTGCAGAATTTAAGTACAAAAATTGTTACAGACACTTTGAAATGAAGTAGCTTATTCATGTGTCGATGTCGGTCTATTGGCCACGATCAGAAGTCATCGGAGCAATTGTCAGGTGCAGCAGCTTCGTAACAGAGTCAAATTAGGAGCCTAGAGCAATCAAAACTTCAAATGAATGCGTAGTAGCTCGTATATGTGTTATTTTTTGAAGCTTCTCGAGACTGCCTTATATAGGGCATTGAGGGTGCCTTCTATACCCATTGAAGGCGCCTCCAACTTGAGAAAGTTGATCCTGAACAGTCTGGCCTCTATCCGCGACTTCGTCCAAATTCATCCTTGGAAGGCACCTTCGGACACTGTTCATCTGAAGACAAATTTGCTCCTTTGTCCTACAAAACAACATTAGTATAATAAATCAAATAATGACCTGCAAGATAAGGGTTAGCACAATAATAATGAGCAGTAGTAGTTAGTTCAAGTCCTTCTAGGACCAGGAGCTAGTCAAGATCTCATATTAGGGATCCGAAATAGTCATAACTTGGACCGATGCCTACTGTCCCCTAATCGGGGCGCGTCCTCACTTAGTCACTCTCCTCCAGTGACTTACCTTTACTTTCCAGTTGTCCGGTCCGTAGACCCAACTGGACTTTCTGCTAGATATCTAGTTGGCCCGTCGACCTATCTAGACTTTGCACCAGCTATCTGGTCGGCCCATTGACCTTACTTGACTTCACACTAGCTATTCGGTCAGCCCGTTGACCTAGCTGGACTTTCCGCCAGATATTTGGTCGGCCCGTCGACCTATCTGGACTTCTCACCAGATATCCGATCAGTTCGTCGACCTATTTGGTTAACTCCTGCTCACTCAGTAAAGTGGTTAGATGACAACAATATCTAACTTAATTTACTTTGTCATTCATCAAATCTGAGTTAGACCATTAGTGCAAACTGCACCAACAGACCCGTCATTTGGAAGGATATTCCAAGAGGTACATGATGGTTACCGACATGATTTTACTTAACATAATAGTTAATTATCTATTTCGTGGATTGCAGTTGTGATTCCAGACTACTCTCCAAGTAGCATATTATGAGCGAGCTTCATAATGAGGGATACTTTGGATGTGATAAGATGTTGTCCCTCATCTCTGCCAATTGCTATTGGCCTAAGTTGACTAACGATGTGACTCACTTTGTTGATCGATGTTTGTATGCCAGTGGTCTAAGGGGGTTCTAACCAATGCAGGCTTATACACTCCCCTACCCATTCCTGAAGCTCCTTGGCTCAATGTCAGCATAGATTTCGTATTAGGGTTACCCTGCACCCAATGAGCCTTAGACATAGTTCTTGTTGTCGTTGACAGATTATCAAAGATGGCACATTTTGTAGCTTGTAGGAAGACTATAGATGCTGCGTGGATTGCCCATCTTTACTTTAAGGAGATTGTGTGTTTACATGGTGTTCCTCAGTCCATGATTTCAGATCGAGATACCAAATTCATTTGTCACTTCTGAAAGAGCTTATAGGGGAAATTGCGAATACAGTTAAACTTTAGCAGTGCTTACCATCCTTAGATAGATCGACAAATCAAGGTGGCGAATCAGAGTTAGGGCAATCTTCTGAGATGCCTTTCAGGAACTAAATCAAAGAAGTAGGACTTGGCGTTACCTCAAGCAGAGTTTGGCTACAACATATCGAAAAATAGGACCACGGGATTCAGTCCTTTTGAGATTGTCTATGGCTGAAATCCATCAGGAGTTCTAGAGTAGCCCCTGTTCCACGTGTAGGGCGAATTAGTCCTAAAGTAGATGAGATGACAGAGTATCTTAGAGGTATTCATGAACAGGTAGAACTGACAATTATAGAAAGCAATACTAAGTATAAGGCTCAAATCGATCGTCATTGTCGACAGGTACTTTTTGAGATTGGAGATTTTGTCTGGGTTGTATTAACTTATGATTGTTTCCCTATTGGAGAATATAATAATCTAAAGGATTGAAAAATCAAATCATGCGAGATACTGTAGAAGATTAACAATAATGCCTACAGGTTGCACCTTTTTAGTCATCTGAAGACTTCTTATGTCTTTAATATGAAACATCTAACTCCTTATTTGACGATTGCTAATGAAGATAATTTGAACTCGAGGGCGAGTTCTTTTCAAGTCGAGGAGACTGATGCAAGCTCAACCCATGTTGAAGCCCAATATGAACTTTTAAACTTCAAACAGGCATAACTTTTGATTCGGGACTCGCAATCAGGATTTGTCTGTCGTCATGCGTGCAGAATTCAAAAATCTATATTTGTTACTAGTGAAACCGTAACTGTCAAATTTTCAGTCGCAATTTCTGCCATTTGAACCCTTTTCAGGGTCCTTTTGCCATTTTTGATAATTTTTATTTTTTTTGATATTTAGGGTAATTTTTATATTTCTGATATTTTTTAGAGAGGATTTGTCTTAATCCTCTTCTTGATATTAGTTAAGATAATTATTTTCATTTTTGGACAAAAATTTATTTCTTTCTTTATAAGATTGGAATTAAGATTTGTTAATTATAATTTTTTTTCTTATTTGAGTCTTAGATTGTGGTCTATATAAGAGTCATGTTTAGATGTTTAGGAATTAGTCTCGAATTTTAATAAAAAGTTTCCTTCTTCGAGGTTCCTCTTCTTATATTTTCCTCAATCTTTCCTCTTTTCGTCAGCTTACAAGATAATCATAATTCTGTCCGGCATCAAAATGTTAGAATTATTAAAGAAATTAAAAAAGATAAGAAGCTTTATAATTTTCCCTTTGAATTCAACATGGATGTCACTATAGATGGAATTAGAGTTTTAGTCTAATGCATCTAACATTACACATTACAGTCATTTTCTAGAATTTTATAGAGCTTTAGAAATAGCAAGTGACTGAATCAAAAATCGAGTAAGGTTTTTGACTTGAATTAGAGTTTTAGTCTAATGCATCGATTAGGGACATTATGTTATCGTGCATGTTGAGTGGGGTACTTGAGGTCGGATCCATTTGATAGCTCTAATATGGTACAAGATTGACCGACCGACCAAACAATATAATCTTTAGGAAGTATCTAGGAAGAAAGATAAAAACAGAGAATTATTTCTACTGAAGAAGAAATAAAAAAGAAAAGGACAAGAGTATGATATATGGTATAGCTATATTATCACTAATAGATAGCGACAATTAATTATACAAATATGTGGTTCATCATCAACATGTAACTAATGATAAATTTGTCAAAATTTTGAAAAGACATCGGTTTGACTAGTCAGATCTAGTTCAAGAACATTAACATGTTTTTTTTTCTTTTAGTTTTTTATCATTTGGGAAATGAAAATTATATATGATTCATTTTTGTTTGGACCATGAAAAATCGTTGGTGCCCTTAAATAATATATGATTCTCACAAATAAATATAAAGAAAATAAACTAATTCAAACGATATAATTAGTTGAACACAATAAAAACTTTAAGGTAAGGTCGAGCATATATAACAAATTCAAAATCACCACTCAATCATTGCCATTAATTATGAATTATTCAACATTCTACTACATAATAATATCATCATCATCATCATCATCATCATATCTTTCCATCTCCTGCAATAATTCCTTGAATAATTTCTACAATATAATCTGGGTACCAGAAAACCAGTGTTAAAGAAGACGACAAGGAAAGGAAGGCTGCTGTTTTCCTCACATGTTTCTTACAAATTAAACAAGAGGAAAACAACTTGAACAAAACTATTGCTCAGTCCGTTGGATGGCTAGCTCCTTTAGTAGCTTCTCGGTTTCTTCCTCGTGTATTGAACCATCGTTGATCCTGCTCTATAAAACGCCCCCTCGCTCGTCATGAATTCCTCACACTGATCTAGCAGTATTGATCTCATCCGAAAGCTGAGTGAGACGGACCGTCAGGTGAGATGATGAGAATGTTGACTGAATCGTGACGTCGCGTAGAGGGGGTGTGGTGAGATGACTTTGATGTTGACCAAGTCTTCAGAAGTCCTCTGGTCAACGCTACCCTGCAGCCAACGATCGGGTTGACCCGGCCCCCGGTACTCCGATGCTCGAGGCAGATCCAACGAATATATGAGTACAAGATTAAGTCATAAAATAATGAAATATGCATAGGATATGAACGGAGAACGTACCCTGTCCCAGGGGGGCGCCCTCGGATGAGGCGCGGCTCGAGTTGTCGCGACTCGGAAGAGTAGCTGACTCTGATCAGGATGAAGAGATAGATCTGGCGACGCAAAGCCGAATGTGGTACAGAACCGGATGACGACATGTAGACCGGGATAAGACACCGGCACGCAGGCCGGGAGGTACTAACGACACGCAGGTCGGGACACGAAATCGGCACGCAGGCCGAGACATGAGATCGACGTGCAGGCCGGGTTACACTATTGACACAGATCAGGATGGGACATCGGCGCGCAGGCCTGGAGAAGACACTGGCACGTAGACCGAGATAACAACAGGAGCGGAATACGGTCAAATCAATGGTGCCCAACAATAACCAAGGCACAAAGGCTAAAACACCACAACACACGAAGCGGGCACGAGATAACGGCACGAAGAGCGGCACACAACGAGACGGAATCAGAGCCGGGACGAAATCGGCGTAAGGATGGCCGGCACGTGGACTGTCGGGGCTCGGGGGCTGCTGGTCAGAGAGGCTACAGCGTGTGGAGGCGTGACGAGTCGAAGGAGGCGTCAACAAGTAAGGCCGCGGTGCCCGATGACTGACGACTAGTGGGGCTGCTGCGTAAGGACCGGGAAAGAGGGGAGGGTTCGGTTCCGACGACGATAGGTCGCAACGGCGGCGTGCACGAGAGCGACAAGAGGGGTGGCAGTCTGCCGGCGGCGACGCGGCGAGGAGGAGCCAGCAGCGGCGCAACGAGGAGGAGCCGGCAGCTGCGCAACGAGGAGGAGCCGACAGCGGCGCAACGAGGAGGAGATGGGGAGGAGTAGAAGTGGCGGTCGGCGGTGAGAACTCGAAGGAGGAGATGGCGTCGTCACTAGCGAGGGAGGGAGCCGGCAGAGATGCTACTGGGCGGCGTCGGTATCGTCGGCGAGGAGAGGGAGAGGGAGGGTTGCCTGTCGGCGTCGGCTCCGGCGATGGCGTCGCGAGGAGTGTGGAAAGGAGGAAGTCTTCTCCTCCGTTCCTGTTGGCGGCGCGGTGTCCAGCGGGAGAAGAAAGGAACGCTATGGCTAGCGTCAAGGAGAAGAGGGAGGGGAAGAGAGGTGATTGTCGGGACACGAGATCGACATGCAGGTCGGGTTACACTATATATTGACACAGATCAGGATAGGACATCGGCGCGCAGGCCGGGAGAAGACACCAGCACGTAAACCGGGATAACAACAGGAGCGGAATACGGTCAAATCAGTGGTGCCCAACAATAACCAAGGCACAAAGGCTGAAACACCACAACACACGAAGCTGGCACGAGATAACGGCACGAAGGCCGACACACAACAAGACGGAATCAGAGCCGGGACAAAATCGGCGTAAGGACGGCAGGCACGTAGGCTGTCGACGCTCGGGGGCTGCTGGTCAGAGAGACTACAGCGCGTGGAGGCGTGACGAGTCGAAGGAGGCATCGGCAAGCAAGGCCGCGGTGCCCGATGACTGCCAACTAGCGGGGTTGCTGCGTAAGGATCGGGAAAAAGGGGAGGGTTCTGTTCCGACGACGATAGGCCTAAACGGCGGCGTGCACGAGAGCGAGAAGAGGGGTGGCAGTCTGCCGGCGGTGACGCAGCGAGGAGGAGATGTAGAGGAGTACGAGTGGCGGTCGGCGGTGAGAACTCGAAAGAGGAGATGGCGTCGTCGCTAGCGAGGGAGGGAGCCGGCAGAGATGCTACTGGGCGGCGTCGGTATCGTCGGCGAGGAGAGGGAGAGGGAGGGTTGGCTGCCGGCGTCGGCTCCGGCGATGGCGTCACGAGGAGTGTGGAAAGGAGGAAGTCTTCTCCTCCGTTCCTGTTGGCGGCGCGGTGTCCAACGGGAGAAGAAAGGAAGGCTATGGCTAGCGTCAAGGAGAAGAGGGAGGGGAAGAGATGTGATGGCCGGCGGCCGGCGTTGGCGCCGGCGAGGAGTCGTGCGAGGATGAGGAAGAAACCCATCCTGGCGGCTGACCCTCACCCACGAAGCAGCCTCTTCTCATTTGCTGTAAATAGTGCCCTAATAGTGGTGCTACAGTAAATTGACCAAAATGCCCTCCTCCTCTCCCATTAATCACCCCTCTGCCCTTGATACCTATCCACATCACAAGCCTCCCCCTCAAGTCTAGTCGAAGAAGGCGCAAGTCCGACTGACTAGACCTAGCCAAACAAAAAATAGAATCGCTACTGAATGCAGAGTCATATAGCAGGACATGTCATATAACGTCGAACGAGTAGCTGCAAACGACGAGTGCCCGACAGAGAGACCAAGTGGTGAAAGCAATACTGAGCGAGTGTCAAAAGAGCGATCTAGCAGATGTCGAACGATATCGAGACGATAATCGGGCGAGGCCGAGCAGTGTGATCGAGCGATTACCGAGCGAGACGAAAGACGATAGACGAGCAAAGTTGAGTGCGCAATCGAGAAAATGTCGTTCGCATAAATCTCGATCAATGCGGGTAAATCCGTGAGTGTGACCAAGGAAGTGCCGACCAAGCGATAATGAATCGCGACCAGGCGATAGAGAGAGTAATGGACGAGTGAAGCCATGAGTGCGAACGAGAAAAATACTGATCGATCGTCAATAAATCGCGACCGAGCAATGGAGAGAATGATGGACGAGCCGAGCTGTGATTGTGACCGAGAAAAATACTGACCGAGCGTCCATAAACTGTGACCGGGCAATAGAGAGAGTAATGGATGAGCGAAGCCGTGAGCACAGACGAGAGAGTGTCGACCGAGCGATAGTAAATCGCGATCGGACGATAGAGAGAATAATGGACGTGCAAAGTCGTGAGCGCGACCGAGCGACAGTAAATCACGACTTGGCAACAAAACGAGTGATGGACGAGCAAAGCCATGATCGCGACCGGGAGAGGGTCGACCGAGCGACAGTGGCGAGCGAAACGCGAACGATGAGTGTCAAGCAGAGTGGAGAGTGAAGCGATGAGTGCCGACCGAGCAACAGCGGTGAGCGAAAACGCAAACTGAGAATGCTGAGCCGGGCGACAAGTGGATCAAATGTGATGCGTGCCGGCCAGATCGGCGAGTGAGTCAGTGCCGACCGAGCAACAGCAGTGAGCGAAAACGTGAGCTGAGAGTGCTGGGCAGAGCGACAAGTGGATCAAATGTGATGCGTGCCGGTCAGATCGGCGAGTGAGTCAGTGCCGACCGAGCAACAGCAGTGAGCGAAAATGTGAGCTGAGAGTGTCGGGCAGAGCGGCAAGTGGATCAAGTGTAATGCGTGTCGGGTAGAGCGGCGAGTGAAGCTAGCGTGATGAGTGTCAGGTAGAGCTGTAAGTGAGCGGTGAGCACCGACCGAGAGGTCGTTGGGCGTGAGAGCATGCTCACTTATAACTCGCACTGGGGCGAGAGTCTGGGACCCGACCTGTAAAGGTCGTTGGGCGTGAGAGTCTTGCTCACTTATAACTCGCACTGGGGCGAAAGTCTGGGACGACCGACCTGGAAAGGTCGTTGGGCGTGAGAGCCTTGCTCACTTATAACTCGCACTGAGGCGAGAGTCTGGAACCCGACCGGGAAAGGTCGTTGGGCGTGAGAGCCTTGCTCACTTATAACTCGCACTGGGGCGAGAGCCTGGGACAGCCGATCGAGAAGGTCGTTGAGCGTGAGAGCCTTGCTTACTTATAACTCGCACTGGGGCGAGAGTCTGGGATGACCGACATGGAAAGGTCGTTGGGCGTGAGAGCCTTGCTCACTTATAACTCGCACTGGGACGAGAGTGGAACCCGACCGGGAAAGGTCGTTGGGCGTGAGAGCCTTGCTCACTTATAACTCTCACTGGGGCGAGAGTCTGGAACCCGACCGGGAAAGGTCATTATGTGTGAGAGCCTTGCTCACTTATAACTCGCACTGGGGCGAGAGTCTGGGACAGCCGACCGGGAGGTCGTTGGGCGTGAGAGCCTTGCTCACTTATAACTCGCACTGGGCGAGAGTCTAGGACAGCCAACCGGGAAGGTCGTTGGGCTTGAGAGCCTTGCTCACTTATAACTAGCACTAGGGCGAGAGTCTGGAGGCGTGAGAGCAGAGCTCACTTATAACTCACACTGAGGCGAGAGTCTGGGATAGCCGACCGGGAAGGTCGTTGGGGGGTTGAGCGTGAGAGCAGTGCTCACTTATAACTCGCACTGAGGCGAGAGTCTGGGATAGCCGATCGGGAAGGTCGTTGGGCGTGAGAACCATGCTCACTTATAACTCGAACTAAGGCGAGAGTCTGGAATCCCGACCGAGAGGTGATCTGGAGGCCTGACCAGTACTTGATCTGGAGACCTGGCCAAGAATTGATCTGAAGGTCTGACCAGGACCTGACCTGGAGGCCTGACCGGGAAACATTCTGAATGCCTGACAAAAAAGCAATCTGAAGGCCTGACCCGAAATTGATCTAAAGCTCTGACCGGGAATTGGTCTGGAGACCTGATCGGGAAACAGTCTTAAGGCCTGACAAAAAAGCAATCTGAATGCCTGACCCGGAATTGATCTGGAGCTCTGACCGGGAATTGGTCTGGAGACCTGATCGGGAAATAGTCTTAAGGCTGACAAAAAAGCAATCTGAAGGCTTCGCCCGGAATTGATTTGGAGCTCTGACCGGGAATTGGTCTGGAGACCTGATCGGGAAACAGTCTTAAGGCCTGACAAAAAAGCAATTTGAAGGCCTGACCCGGAATTGATCTGGAGCTTTGACCGGGAATTGGTCTGGAGACTTGATCGGGAAACAGTCTTAAGGCCTGATAAAAAAGCAATCTGAAGGCCCGACCCAGAATTGATCTGGAGATCTGACAGGGAATTGGTCTGGAAGCCCGACCGGGAATTGATATAGAAGCCCGACCGGGAATTGGTTTGGAAGACCGACCGGGAATTGGTCTGGAGGCCCGACCGAGAGATCGTTAGCAATACTCCGATCCGAGACCGGTGGTGATACTCTGGTCCGAGACCAGTGGTGATATCTCGACCGCAAACGGGGGAGGATAAGCCTTGAAGCCCCTAGAAACGAAGCCTGTAACAACATGAGGGAATAAAGCCTTTGTCATACCTGATCGCGTATCATACCTGATCGCGGAGTGGTGTCAGCCGACTGAGGATCTATCTTGGTCCCTCAACTCCCGAATACCCATGGAGCGAGGGGGGAGGATAAAAAGCGTGAAGCCGATATAAGAGAACAGAGTCCATAACCATAGAAGGAAGCAGAGCACTGTGGATGCAGGTAGCAGCACCTGTAGATGTAAGAGACTGCAAAACAGGTGAAGGATGCAGAGCATATAATAATAATAGAGTGAAGCGCCTATAGTAGTAAGAGGATGCAAGGCCTCCTGACGAAGGGTGCAGAGCCTGTAGCAATAAGAGGATGCAGAGCCTCATGATAAAGGGTGCAGAGCCTGTAGCAGTAAGAGGATACAGAGCCTCATGGTGAAGGGTGTAGAGCCTATAGTGCAGAGCCGATAGTAGTAAGAGGATGCAGAACCTCATGGCGAAGGGTACAAAGCTTATAATACACCTGATCGGGGAGTTGGGTCCCCGGTCCCTGATTAGAGAGTAAGGCCCCTAGCCTGTAATCAAAGAGCGAGACCCTTAGATCCTGGTCGGGAAGTCGTACTGCGAGTCAATGATCGGGGAGCTGGGTCCCTAGTGCAAGAGCGGGGAGCTGTGTCCCAAGTGTATGAGCGGGGAGTTGTGTCCCAAGTGTTTGTGCGGGGAGCTGGGCCCCTAGTGTCCGATCAAAAATCGAAGACCCTAGTCTTTGACCAAGGAACTAGGATTTTACTCTTTTATCAGGGAGCTATATCCGTTCCTATAATCGTAAAAAGGGAGCAGAGCTTGTAGCATACCTGATCGGGAAGCTGTGTCAACCGACTAAGGGTTTGTCTCGGTCCCTTAACTCCCGAATACCCTTGGAGTCAGGGAAAAAACATAATGAAAAAACTAACCTGTCAGCCGGCTGAAGCTCCACTCGATCCCTCAACTCTCGAATACCAGTGGAGTGAGGATAGAATATAATATATGTGTCGAGATCCTCCAGGATTGTGATAATAGCAGAGAACCTCCCGATGTCATTCATCTTCACGTTCCAAAACAGGTGAAGGATGTTCCCACAGATTGCGCCAAATTTGATCCCGTCCGGAAGCTGAGTCAGACGGACCGCCAGGTGAGGTGGTGAGAATGTTGACTGAATCGCGACGTCCCGGAGAGGAGGTGTGCTGAGATGGCTTCTGTGTTGACTAAATCTTCAGAAGTCCTCTTGTCAACGCTACCCTGCAGCCAGCAACCGGGTTGACCCGGCCCCGGTATCCCAATGCTCAAGGCAGATCCAACGAATATATGAGTACAAGATAAGCCATAAAATAATGAAATATGCATAGGATATGAACGGAGAACGTACCCTGGCCCAGGGGGGCTCCCTCGGATGGGACGCGGCTCGAGTTGTCATGACTCGGAAGAGTAGCTGACTCTGATCAGGATGAAGAGATGGATTTGGTGACGCGAAGCCGAACGCGGTACAGAACCGGAAGACGACATGCAGACCGAGATAAGACACCGGCACACAGGTCGGGAAGTACTAACGGCACGCAGGTCAGGACACGAAATCGACACGCAGGTCAGGACACGAAATCGACACGCAGGCCAGGACACGAGATCGACACGCAGGTCGGGTTACACTATTGACACAGATCAGGATAGGACATCGGCGGGCAGGCCGGGAGAAGACACCGGCACGTAGACCGGGACAATATCAGGAGCGGAATACGGTCAAATCAGTTGATCCGGATGTAAGTGGATGGCATAAGAGTGGTTAGGGAATAGGGAAAGGGCAGTTTTGTCATTTCATTGATTGAGGGTTTTTGCTCATAAAGAGCACGGTTCACACAGCGCAAGAGGAGGCTCTCGTGTGGTGATTTTCCGCCGCCAGCCAGGGAGGAACGTTCTCCCTCTCACATCCTTCGTCAGCGCCCGATGCAGTCGCCGGCGCTACTCTTCTTCTCCTCCTCTCCCCTCTCGTCGGCAGCCTCCGCGCGCACAGCAACCTTCCCCCGCGGCCACAGCCGCCGCCGGCAGCCACTATTACCTTCCCCCGCGGCCACAGCCGCCGCCGGCAGCCACTGCTGCCTTCCCCCGCGTCCATAGCCGCCACCGGCAGCCAACGTTGCCTTTTCCCGCGGCCACAGTCGCCGCCGACAGCCGCATCTTCCCCATCTCGCATCTACTGCCGCTGTCTTTAGTGGATATCGTCACCTTCCAGATAGCCGCAGCTCGATACTATTTGGGTTATTCCGGCCATCGCGCCGAGGTTGGGTTCGGCCATCGAGCCGAGGTTGTTCCGGCCATTGAGTCGTTGGGTTTCACTCTGTGCATCTCTTATGATTACGAGCTATCTGTGTTATCCGGCCTGCGTGCCGCGTATCGGCCTACGAGCCATTATGTCTCGGCCTACATGTCGCTTTTCGGATCCGGGACCACGACGACTTGATCATTAGCTCGACCAGCTCATCCATCCATCCGAGGGCGCCCCCCTGGGCCAGGGTACGTTCTCGTACCTTTTCTGCATTCAGTTAATTATGCTATATTATTATGCGGTTATTTATATGTCTGTGGGATTCGCCTCGAGCACCGAGGTACCAGAGACCGGGGGCGACCCGGTCGCTGGATACAGATACAGTTGACCGGAGGAGGACTTCTGACGATCTGGTCAACGTAGAGGACAGATCATCGACCGGGTCATGGGGATGCGGTCAACCTTCCGGACACATCACACCGCGGGTTCGCTTTCCGCTTCCAGGGCAGAACAAAATGGCGCCGTCCGTGGAACGCGCTCGATCCGGAACGTGAAGATGAACGACGGATAGTTCTCGCCATCCTCATGATCACGGTCGCTTTTTCCGTATTTATCCCGGCGGTATATGATCCAGATTAGTCTCAAGGCCCCGAGCCGCTCGGGAGGTTTATATCTCGAGCCATGTGCTCGAACATCAAGGCCCCGAGCCGCGGGGAGGTTTATACAGAGCCACGTGCTCAACTCAAGGCCCCGAGCCGCTCGGCCGGGAGGTTTATATCCGAGCCACAGGCTCGGCCAAGGCCCCCGAGCCGTTCGGCCGGGAGGATACCCGAGCCATGCTCGAGAGGTTTATATCCGAGCCACGTGCTCGAACTCAAGGCCCCCGAGCCGAGGTTTATATCCGAGCCACGGGCTCGAACTCGAAGCCCCGAGCCGCTCGGTAGAGGTTTATATCCGAGCCACGTGCACGGCCCCGAGCCGTTCGGCCGGGAGGTTTATATCCGAGCCACAGGCTCGAAGAGGTTTATATCCGAGCCACGGGCTCGAAGCCGAAGGCCCCCGAGCCGTTCGGCCGGGAGGTTTATATCCGAGCCACAGGCTCAAACACGAAGACCCCGAGCCGTTCGACCGGGCTGCATACTATTATGGCAGGATGGGAAACCAAAACCCTGCGCTGTTCAGGATGATAGAGGGAGGTTATTGCCTAGGAGCGAAGGCCCGAGCCGTTCGGCCGGGTATATGGTATCCGAGCCCAGCGCTCGATGTGAAGGCCCGAGCCGTTCGGCCGGGTATATGGTATCCGAGCCCAGCGCTCGATGTGAAGGCCCGAGCCGTTCGGCCGGGTATATAGTCTCACTTGAAGACCGACGAGCACCGTCGGTAAAAATCGAGAGCCGCGCCGACCGGCTATAAATATCCGCGCCGACTATAAAGCCGCGCCGACGAGCACCGCCGTTAAAATCGAGGCCCAGCGTTAAACCGTATAAATATCCGGCGCCGACGAGCACCGTCGTTAAAATCGAGAGCCGCCCGACCGCGCTATAATATCCGCGCCGACGAGCACCGCCGTTAAAATCGAGCCGCCCGACCGCTATAAATATCCGCTACGACGAGCACCGCCGTCGTTAAAATCGAAAGTCGGACCGGCGACTATAAACCTCCGGCCGAAGAGTCGAGCGGCGCAATGGCCGGCGACTATAAACCTCCCGGGCAAGACCTCTGCACGGACCAGCATATCATATATTCTCTCCCCTGTTCGGGGTCGAGTTATCACCGAAGGCCCCCGAGCCGTTAGGCCGGGAGGTTTATATCCGAGCCACGGGCTCGAAGCCGAAGGCCCCCGAGCCGTTCGGCCGGGAGGACCAGTATATCGGACCAGTATATCATACATCTATCTCTCCCGTTCGGGGTCGAGCAGTCCTTGCGGCCCGGCATCTATCTGACCGATCGACGTCACCACGGTCGCACGCGCGGCATCGTCCGCCCGGCATCTATCTGACCGATCGACGTCACCACGGTCGCACACGCGGCATCGTCCGCCCGGCATCTATCTGACCGATCGACGTCACCACGGTCGCACGCGCGGCATCGTCCGCCCGGCATCTATTTGACCGATCGACGTCACCACGGTCGCACGCGCGACATCGTCCGCCCGGCATCTATCTGACCGATCGACGTCACCACGGTCGCACGCGCGGCATCGTCCGCCCGGCATCTATTTGACCGATCGACGTCACCACGGTCGCACGCGCGGCATCGTCCGCCCGGCATCTATCTGACCGATCGACGTCACCACGGTCGCACGCGCGGCATCGTCCGCCCGGCATCTATCTGACCGATCGACGTCACCACGGTCGCACGCGCGGCATCGTCCGCCCGGCATCCCACGTGTCATTCGGTTGGCTGTCATTTTACATGTCTATCACTTAGCTTGTTGTCGTCCGCCCGACATTTATCCGATCGATCCGGCATCTATCCGACCGATCGACATCATTCCGGTCGCACGCGCGGCATAGTCCGTCCGACATCTATCCATCCGATCGGCATCCGTCCGATCGCTCGTTCAGCATTGTCCACTCATCGCTACTCGATTGCTAGAACAGCATTTTATGTTCGCTCGCTGACCATTCTCGGTGCGGCTCATTCAGTGCGTCGGGCCAGCATTTCATGATCGACTGATCGTCATTTTCTCTGTCGCCCGTTCGGTATTGTCCGCTCGCCATCTACTCACTCGATCGACATCTTTCCGATCGTCCGTTCGGCCACACGCTTGATCGTCTATCCACCCGATCGTCATCTCTTCGATCGCCCGGTCAGTATCTGCGTGGCTGCGCACTCGGCATTGGACCGATTACAGACTTGGTCCGCTCTGTATCGCTACCATCTCCTACGACACCACTATTATAGCGACCGCTCGAGCGACATTATATTATTGGTTTAGCGATTTGGTTTTGACATCGAGAGTGGTTCAACTCTTTGCAATAGACGGTCCAGTCAGTCGGACTCACGCCTCCTTCGACTAGACTTGAAGGGGGGGCTTGTGATCCGGATGTAAGTGGATGGCATAAGAGTGGTTAGGGAATAGGGAAAGGGCAGTTTTGTCATTTCATTGATTGAGGGTTTTTGCTCATAAAGAGCACGGTTCACACAGCGCAAGAGGGGGCTCTCGTGTGGTGATTTTCCGCCGCCAGCCAGGGAGGAACGTTCTCCCTCTCACATCCTTCGTCAGCGCCCGATGCAGTCGCCGGCGCTACTCTTCTTCTCCTCCTCTCCCCTCTCGTCGGCAGCCTCCGCGCGCACAGCAACCTTCCCCCGCGGCCACAGCCGCCGCCGGCAGCCACTATTACCTTCCCCCGCGGCCACAGCCGCCGCCGGCAGCCACTGCTGCCTTCCCCCGCGTCCATAGCCGCCACCGGCAGCCAACGTTGCCTTTTCCCGCGGCCACAGTCGCCGCCGACAGCCGCATCTTCCCCATCTCGCATCTACTGCCGCTGTCTTTAGTGGATATCGTCACCTTCCAGATAGCCGCAGCTCGATACTATTTGGGTTATTCCGGCCATCGCGCCGAGGTTGGGTTCGGCCATCGAGCCGAGGTTGTTCCGGCCATTGAGTCGTTGGGTTTCACTCTGTGCATCTCTTATGATTACGAGCTATCTGTGTTATCCGGCCTGCGTGCCGCGTATCGGCCATTATGTCTCGGCCTACATGTCGCCGGATCCGGGACCACGACGACTTGATCATTAGCTCGACCAGCTCATCCATCCATCCGAGGGCGCCCACGTTCTCGTACCTTTTCTACATTCAGTTAATTATGCTATATTATTATGCGGTTATTTATATGTCTGTGGGATTCCTCGAGCACCGAGGTACCAGAGACCGGGGCACCCGGTCACAGCTGCAGGTACAGTTGACCGGAGGAGGACTTCTGACGATCTGGTCAACGTAGAGGACAGATCACCCCCGGGTCATGGGGATGCGGTCAACCTTCCAGACACATCACACCGGCAGGTTCGTTTTCTCAGCTTCCAGACAGGAACATCAGTGGTGCCCAACAATAACCAAGGCACAAAGGCTGAAACACCACAACACACGAAGCTGGCACGAGATAACGGCACGAAGGCCGGCACACAACGAGACGGAATCAGAGCCGGGACGAAATCGGCATAAGGACGGCGGGCACGTGGACTGTCGGCGCTCGGGGGCTGCTGGTCAGAGAGGCTACAGCGCGTGGAGGCGTGACGAGTCGAAGGAGGCATCGGCAAGCAAGGCCGCGGTGCCCGATGACTGCCAACTAGCGGGGTTGCTGCGTAAGGATCGGGAAAAAGGGGAGGGTTCTGTTCCGACGACGATAGGCCTAAACGGCGGTGTGCACGAGAGCGAGAAGAGGGGTGGCAGTCTGCCGGCGGCAACGCAGCGAGGAGGAGCCGGCAGCGGCGTAGCGAGGAGGAGATGGAGAGGAGTAGGAGTGGCGGTCGGTGGTGAGAACTCGAAGGAGGAGATGGCGTCGTCGCTAGCGAGGGAGGGAGCTGGCAGAGATGCTACTGGGCGGCGTCGGTATTGTCAACGAGGAGAGGTAGAGGGAGGGTTGGTTGTCGGCGTCGGCTTCAACGATGGCGTCGCGAGGAGTGTGGAAAGGAGGAAGTCTTCTCCTCCGTTCTTGTTGGCGGCGTGGTGTCTAGCGGGAGAAGAAAGGAAGGCTATGGCTGGTGTCAAGGAGAAGGAGGGGAAGAGAGGTGATGGCCGGCGGCCGACGTTGACGTCGGCGAGGAGTCGTGCGAGGATGAGGAAGAAACCCATCCTGGCGACTGGCCCTCACCCACGAAGCAGCCTCTTCTCATTTGCTGTGAACAGTCCCCTAATAGTGTTGCTATAGTAAATTGACCAAAATACCCTCCTCCTCTCCCATTAATCACCCCTCTGCCCTTGATACCTATCCACATCAAGTACTACTCCAGTAGTTGTATAGCAACTAGCTAGCGGAGCAAATTAAAAGCCGACCAGTACTCTGTCTCTCTCTCCATGGCTATTCCAGTAATGAACTTCTCCAAGCTGGAAGGCAAGGAGAGGACCGAGACTCTGGCTCAGATCGACAATGGATGTCAACAGTGGGGATTCTTCCATGTCTGTTGTTTTACGACTCTGTTAATTAGATTGCTACTGTTTTAATTAGATCAGTCAATTTAGGAATTACTTAATGTTACTAAAATTAATGTTTTTGCAGCTGGTGAACCATGGGATTCCAGTGGAGCTGCTTGAACGCGTGAAGAAGTTGTGCACGGAGTGCTACAGGCACAGAGACGAGGCCTTCAAGGCATCTAGGCCGGTGCAGCTCCTCGACCAACTCGTTCGGGAAGAAGAAGAGGTCGCTGGAGATGTAAACAACAACAAGAAGAAGTTGGACGATGTGGACTGGGAGGACGTCTTTGTTCTCCAAGACGACAATCAATGGCCATCCCATCCTCCCAAATTCAAGTAATTAATTAATTAATTAATTATATCACACCATCATAAATTTTTCATGACAATTATTATATATGTTAATTGATTCGATCGATCGATTAATCATTAAGGAGACGATGAGGGGGTACAGAACGGAGGTGAAAAAGTTAGCCGATAAATTGATGGAAATCATGGAAGAAAACCTGGGGCTGGAGAAGGGCACCTTCGAGAACCAGTTCACCGGAAACGGCGAGCACGAGCCGTTCTTCGGCACCAAGGTGAGAATTATATTGATTGACACTTGACAGAGCTAGGAGAGACTTTAATTATAAATAAAACAATTAATTTTAATTCTGATGTTGCGTCATTAAATTAAGGTGAGCCACTACCCGCCCTGCCCGCGGTTGGACCTTGTGGAGCTGGGCCTCCGCCCCCACACCGACGCTGGCGGCGTCATCCTCCTCTTCCAAGATGACCGTGTCGGAGGCTTGCAGATCCTCAAGGACGGCGAGTGGGTGGACGTGCAGCCGTTGGCCAATGCCATCGTCATTAACACCGGGGACCAGATCGAGGTGGTCAGCAATGGGCGGTACAAGAGCGTGTGGCACCGCGTGCTCGCCACCGGCAATGGCAACCGCCGCTCCGTCGCCTCCTTCTACAACCCTTCAGTGAAGGCCGTCATTTGTCCGGCTTCGGCCTCCGCCGTCGACGAGACCACTGGCGCCTACCCCGAGTTTCTCTTCGGGGACTACATGGACGTGTACGTGAAGCAGAAGTACATGCCCAAAGAACCAAGATTTGAGGCGGTCAAAGCAATTAATTAACTAGGAGCTAATTAACTATACAATGGTTAATTATATGATTAATTATAATTGTTACCGGGTTTATGTTTTTTCCTTTTTTTTTTTCCTCATTCTGTGGACTGCCATTGTTTGTTCCTTTTGAGAAGCTGCATGCAGCAACACTTTGTGAAAGTTTGAAATAAATAATGGAGCTGGTAATATATACTCTAGCCGTAACTAATGTTTTAGCACTTGTTTGGATCGGTGTATAATGACAGCAATATAATAATAACCAATATCTCAAATTGATTTTAATAAGTCGAGATTTACCTTATTTAACATCATAGATTAATCCAAATCAATAGCAAATGATAATATTGTCATGTTTATTGTATTTAATTAGTCGAGATTTGCTATTTATCAATAGCAAATAAAAATAAAATCAATAGACTTCATCACATTAATAGTTGTATCATACATATCTTTTATGTAAGGTCTCTCAAGTCAGGTTAAAATAAAATAATAGACCTTAATTAAGGAATTAACTTATAAAAAAAATTTTGTAAATTTTTGAAATTTTTTTTAGGATTTAAACTGAACTCGTAGGACATGGTTATGGGGATAAATCTATTAGGCATTGAGAAAGTCAATTGGAATATCAATTAAGATGAGAGTTGATTGAATTGATTAAGCTAAAGTTTTATTTAAGGGACCTAGGGAAAACCCCTAAGTTCTCTCTTTTCTTGTCATTTCCTCACCTTCGGACCTCGTTGTCGCCTCCACCCTCATCTTCTCCTCTCTTCATCGTCGCCAATGTGATTTCTCCTAGGCAAGAGTTCTTGACAGCGATGCGATCTCCTTTAGCCTAAGGTTCCCGATGGCGGCACCAATAGGGAAAGGAAAGGTGCTTCGCTAGTGGGAATGGAAGGTTTGATCACGTTCTGAAACCTAATTACTCCTCCATCCTAAAGGAAAGGCAAGCATTATTCATATTTCTTTTGTTAAGCATGAAGCTGTGGGGTAAGAGGGTAGGTACCTTCGAGTGGAGTGGGTGATTCTCTATTGAATCCGGATGGATTTGGGATGCTTTGTTTTGGTTTGGTGTTGAGTTGATGGTTTGACTATGATCTTGGAGTTAAATGAAGGATAAAAAAATTGGGAAGGAAGAATATCTTTTAAGTCATACCCTATGTTCCAAAGGATTTTTGTGATTCCTATAATGATTTCAATGCATGCTTGCTTAATCATGTTTTCTTGGCATTTCATTGATACTATGATTTATTGCTGATGATTTCAATGAGTGCTAGCTTAATCATGATAGCTTGGTATTTCAGATTTTATTTAGTGAGTTCCTACTGTGATTTCAACTTGTGCTTGTTTAATCTTGTTAGTTGGATATTTTTGTGACATATTTGGTAGAGGGTGACTTGTGTCATTTAAGATTGTTGCATTCCATGATTCTTTCGGCTAATGGATGATTTATAATGTTGAGCGAAAGCTTATTAGTTTAACTTATCATATTTGTATTGTTGTGATCAAATGGGGAGAGGGTTGATTTGGTGGCTATTCTTCTTTCCATGGTTCTCTTAGATTGGGCATGGTGAAAATTTGTTAAATGCCCAATTAACATAAGACCCAATGGTGAAACTAGATTTAGAGGGGCCTAGGTGCATTTCTTTGCTTAATTAGCATGGGGTTCCATTTTTATGAAAGTTAATTTAAGTATGTTTAGAAGATATTCTACCTGTATGAAATGCATGAGGTTCTCATTGTTTCTTTTCATGAAAGCTAATTAAAGTATTATGCATGAATGCCTATGAAGTATGAAATGAATGTCGAAATGTTCATGAAACTTGCTAAGGAATGATAGAAATAATAAAAAAAGAGTAGCATGTAAGGATATGGGGATGTATATGTGTATGTGTGGTGATAATACGGGATTGGTGCCCCGAGATTAGCTCTGGGGAGGGCCTTTCCAAATGATCCTGTCTGAGAGCTTGCGAGATGAAGCGTTGGACGACGATGAACGGTGACGAATAATGACTATGATGTCGTCAAACAGAGGAGGATCCGAGAAAATCACAGTGGACCTCACAAGAGTCTAAATGCAGAATAATAGATCCGAGAAAACCAAAGTGAATCTGAGAACAATACCTTGCAAAATTGAACTCTGGCGAGGTACCATCATGGAAAGATGAACTCCAATGAGGAACACCGTGGATCAACGAGGGCTCGGTGATCCCCTGGATGATCTCCTCCACCTGCGCACTATGAGGTTGTTACGATTATGCAAGTGCACGGATTCGTCGTCAGTAATAAAGATTATCGATCCCACGAGGACTGGTTATAAGCACTAGCGATGGCTCACTTAGGATTAGCTAAACTACCGACGGTTGTAAATTATCTAAAGAAAAGAGATTTGGAAACGGAAATGAGAACTAGCAAAGAAGAAGTAATAGACTTGGTTTATGAAGAGTCCTAGGAGTTCAGTTTCATTGTTGTGGTATTGATGTATCACATTCTATCCTTTACTTATTGTCCATCAACATGCATTCGCCGGAAGCTGAAGTATTTATTCTTAGGTACCAAATAAAGAAGATCCCTATGAAATCCTGTTACGGTTAACCCCTGTTACTAGGGCACCTTGGTAGATCACAAGAATACTACTCTAATTGGTGTCACTAAGGATAGATATAAGGAGCTTAGTTTGGTCTCTTACTTCCTTGTGGAGGAGTTGTCTCTTCTTTCAAGGAAGTACCCTAGATGTCCATGAATGGGTTACCCCTGTCACTAGTGCCCCTCAGGTGTAGAATCTAAGATATTCTCTCTACGAGATAGGCAATTCGTACACAATCTATTAACACGATATAGAGATCGAGTAGTCAAAACAAAGCAAGCGAAATCATCCAATGAAATAGAGGCATAAGTATGAGTCTTACATCAAACCAATCCACAACTACTTCCTCATCCTAGAAGAAGGAATCTACTCCATAGATGCCGGAGAAAAACCTGAAGACATAATGTTAAGCATATAATTCTCAAACAAGAAAAGAGAAAGAGAAAAGACGCTTATCCAACGATGACGAGTGATCTTCGGATCCAATTTTTTATTTCTGGGGTTGATGTGGTGATGAAGGATCACTGGACGGAGGTCTTGGACGGCGTGGAACGACACCAAGTCAATTTTCTCTCTGACGGCTCGCTTCCCCGCTCTCCTCCCTTGAGGAAAAGGGTTAAAACCCTTTTATAGGCTAGGGCGCAGCTACGGCAACATGGTCGTGACAATATGGCACGACCGTGCCCTTTCTTGTCTCTGGTTGCACTACACAACCATGCCAATTGGCACATCCGTGTGAACTTCGGGCTCGCCTGCTGGGACACGGTCGTGCAGGGTTGCACGACCGTTCCTTGCTTGGCTTCGGTCGTGGGGGGGGGGGGGGGGTACGATCGTGCAGGGTTGATCTGCCTCTGGTTGGTCGCACGGCCGTGCAAGAGTTGCATGGCTGTGCACTAATCCTCTTCTATTTGGCCACACGGTCGTGCAAGGTTTCACGGCCGTGTTCTCTGGCTTGTTCCAGTGCATCGACAATCACTGTTTTTCCTCCGAAAGTTATCCCTTTCAACACAAAATCAAACAAAGAGCAGATATCTGAACAAAAGAGTATATATGATGAGTACATGATAAAAAAGGTGATCATGCAAAAAATATATACATATAAAGCAAGTGAATGTGCATTAAAATATGCATAAACGATCATAATATTTACGCACATCACACCCCCAGATTTGAACCTCTAATTTACTTGTCCTCAAGCAAAAGGCTGCAAACTATGTTCATGAGCGCCTGATAGTGTTTCATAATTCCTAGTGCATTCACCTAACTCTATCAACTAATTTCATTGATAAGCACTATTGTGGAGTAACCTAAGTATGACCTAATCATAAGTTCTTTGTGCTCGGTGCAATAAGTAACTCAAACTCAGATTATTATTAATGCATGTCTATCATTTCAAGACTAAAATCACAATTAATTCAGATTCAAACAAACGAGATTGAAATATATTCTTCCTTGTGAATATAAGTTATTTACCTTCATAATTGTTTGTAAGACATCAAACGACTAGATATAACATGTCGATAGGTAATAATGTATTATCTCAATTCATATACTTGAATCAACCTTCACTCTGATACCAAATGTTAGATTTATCTTAAGGCAGTAGAACGTGACATAAGCTTGATCCCATAATCAAGATTTCTACCGTAAAGCAGATCTTATCAAGCACATGAACGAATTTAGAGAATAAGAATTACCTACATTGAGCGCCGACATCATTGAAGACTCGATCTTCACCTCTTTCGCTCTACGAGGGGATATGGATTCTCATGTGTACTTCTTAGGATTGTCGTAAGCCGTCGTGTGTAGGAATATGTAATAAGCATTCAAATAGACTAGACCTAAGTGTCTATTTATAATAACAACAAATCATAATTCTTAATAGGTAGAGCAAGAGATGGGACCAACCCAATAAAAAATACAATCACTAGTTCGTTCATCAAAACTTTAATGATTGAACTAATTAAATAAATTATTAAATAATAACCCAACTAATTATAATCTGTAAGTCAACATATATTATGTATTAGAT
The DNA here is from genome assembly GCF_018446385.1 of Zingiber officinale. NCBI lineage: Eukaryota > Viridiplantae > Streptophyta > Magnoliopsida > Zingiberales > Zingiberaceae > Zingiber > Zingiber officinale. The sequence continues at coordinate 63,217,132 of NC_055997.1, forward strand.
CCCGTCAAATCCAACACTAATATCTAATATCTAATATTTAATTTCGGACAAGATTGATTGAGCAAACAATAGCAAGGGAGTACCTTAGTAGAAAGATAAAAAAAAGATAGATTTTCAGGTGAAGAAAAAACTTAAAAGAAAAGGACAAGACTATCATACGTGGCACCACTATCTTATCAACCAGAGATAGTGACAGTTAACTATACCAATATTTGATTCATCATCAGCATGTAATTAATGATAAATGTGCCATAATTTTGAAAAACATCGGTTAGCTTAATCAAATCTGGTTCTAGAACGTCAACATGTCTTTCTTTTCTTATCGTTTTTTATCAGTTAGATTTTTGTTTCATTGTACCTCTAATACTCACTTGCTATTCAAAGCACCCCTTATAATTTTAAAAATGTCAAAAGTTTTGTTGTTTATGTTGTTTGTTCTCGACTAATAACCTTGTTAAATAATTTAATGGAACGGTAGTGAGGAGTTTTCACAAATTAGGTCATATGTTTACTGTATCATCTTTATCGTAACTAGTTTAGTGATAACATATCATTGTACACAATAAATATCCATTATATATGTCCATTTGTAATAATAAATGGGTGTCTAAACTTATGGGCAACTATGGGTACCTATAATTTTAAGCAAACTTAAACTCGATTATTGAATATAATTGAGTATCTAAATCTAACTTGACTTAAGTTAGTCGATTATATATGAATTTTCATTGCCGCCCTTAACCAAAAAAGGTAAAATTCTCATTCAAAAATTAAATCTCTCCCAAAAAAGGTAAAATTCTCATTCAAAAATTAAATCTCTCCGTGGGTTCTTTTTAAACAAGTATTTTCAATATGATAAATATGACCTATAAACTAAATCTAAATTTGACAAAAAAAAAAAATATTTTTTAAGGATTATTATGCTAAATGGGAAAAGATAATGATGCACATTTAAAATGTTTTGCAAGACTAATGAAGTTTTTGTTAGGACCATGAAGATGACATAGAGGTAAATATATAGTTGGTGCCCTAATTGTTAATAAAGCAAGACACCCTTATTAGTTAAGCTTAATAAAAGATTCAACTCTTCCTTCAAACCCCATAAATAATTTCAATAAATAAGCTCGATCATATATATAACAAACCCAATAAGATAAGCAAAAGATCATATTCAACTCGGTTAATTAACTTCGTTAAAGTTACATTTATAATTTCATTTGTATTGAAAATAAAAATAATAAGTTAAGAGTAACCATATATGAATTTTATGGATATGATTTGAAAATAATTATTTAAATATAATTGAACTTGACCTTGGAACTTAGAGCATTCATAGTCTGAAGCTCCCACTAGGAGGTCCATCCGTCAAACGACGAGCGGCTCTGTAAACGCGGAGCCGCTTCATCGTCAATTTTTTTAGTTTTTAATTATTATATTTTAAATATTTATATGGAAAAAAAATGAAGGAGAGATAATAAATATATATAATGAAAAAAACATGAGAAAAAATTGTTGAGTGATTTTTTAATAATGAAAAAATATATAAAAAATTTTACTTTTAACGTAGTATTAAAAAAAGAGCTCCTTACATGGATAGGGATATATATGCGATCTGTAGACTCGTTTACATGCCACTGACTGTACTGAGTTGGTCAATATAATGGGCATCAACACGCAATCATTGACATTAATTATGCATTATTCGGACAATTATATAATTCCTGAAAGAAAAAAAATGTAAATATTTTCCACCACATTTTACACCATCATCATTCTAATGCATATCTTTCCATCTCCTGCAATAATTCGTTGAATAATTGCACTGGCCACCAGAAAACCTGTGTTAAAGAAGACGACGGAGGCTGCTGTTTCCTCACATGCTTCTTACAACAAAAGAGGAAAACAACTTGAACAAAACTATTGCTCCGTCTCGTGGGTGGCTAACTCCTGGGGTAGCTTCTCCGTTTCTTCCTCGTGATGTGGACACTGAACTATCATCGATCCTTAATTCTCTATAAAACGCCCCCTCGCTCGTCGTGAATTTCTCACACTGATCGAGCAGTACTACTCCAGCAGCAGCAGTTGTATAGCAGCTAGCTAGCCCAGCAAAAGCCGACCACCAGTACTCTCTCTCTCTCTCTCTTCATGGCAATTCCGGTAATTGACTTCTCCAAGCTGGAAGGGAAGGAGAGGGCTGAGACTCTGGCTCAGATCGACAATGGATGCCAACAGTGGGGATTCTTCCAGGTCTGTTGTTTTATGACTCTGTCATTTAATTAGATTGCTACTGTTTTAATTAGATCAGTTAATTTGGGAATTAATTAAAGTTACTAAAATTAATGTTTTTGCAGCTGGTGAACCATGGGATTCCGGTGGAGCTGCTTGAACACGTGAAGAAGGTGTGCACGGAGTGCTACAGGCACAGAGCCGAGGCTTTCAAGGCGTCCAGGCCGGTGCAGCTCCTCGACCAACTCGTTCGGGAAGAAGAAGAGGTCGTTGGAGAAGTAAACAACAACAAGAAGAAGTTCGACGATGTGGACTGGGAGGACGTCTTTGTTCTCCAAGACGACAACCAATGGCCATCCCATCCTCCCCAATTCAAGTAATTAGTTAATTAATTAATTAAATATATCACACCACCATGAATTTTTCATGACAATTATTATATATATTATTTAAATTGATTGATTCGATTGATCGATTGATCATTAGGGAGACGATGAGGGAGTACAGAACGGAGGTGAAAAAGCTAGCCGAGAAGTTGATGGAAACCATGGAAGAAAACCTGGGGCTGGAGAAGGGCACCTTCAAGAACAAGTTCACCGGAAACGGCGAGCACGAGCCGTTCTTCGGCACCAAGGTGAGAATTATATTGATCGACATTTGACAGAGCTATGAGAGACTGTAATTATAAATAAAACAATTAATTTTAATTCTGATGTTGCGTCATTGAATTAAGGTGAGCCACTACCCGCCTTGCCCGCGGTTGGACCTTGTGGAGCTGGGCCTCCGCCCCCACACCGACGCTGGCGGCGTCATCCTCCTCTTCCAAGATGACCGTGTCGGAGGCTTGCAGATCCTCAAGGACGGCGAGTGGGTGGACGTGCAGCCGTTGGCCAATGCCATCGTCATTAACACCGGGGACCAGATCGAGGTGGTCAGCAATGGGCGGTACAAGAGCGTGTGGCACCGCGTGCTCGCCACCGGCAATGGCAACCGCCGCTCCGTCGCCTCCTTCTACAACCCTTCAGTGAAGGCCGTCATTTGTCCGGCTTCGGCCTCCGCCGTCGACGAGACCATTGGCGCCTACCCTGAGTTTCTCTTCGGGGACTACATGGACGTGTACGTGAAGCAGAAGTACATGCCCAAAGAACCAAGATTTGAGGCGGTCAAAGCAATTAATTAACTAGGAGTTAATTAACTATACAACGGTTAATTATAATTGTTATCGGTTTATGGTTTTATGTATCGTTACGTGGACTGTTATCAGTAGCAATAATTTGTGAAAGTTTGAAATGATTCGAGTTAGGAATAAAATGAATAATTGCCGTTGTTGCATTATTGTCAATTAATCGACATTTTATCATATGTCAGATTAAAGAGTTATATTTGAAAAGAGCATGTGATATATTTTATTTGCGGAAAAAATAAAATAGTGATTAATAAAGATATTTTTCTTCATTCAATTCTTTCAATTTACACCCAAATTGTTTTTATTAAAATATGACATTTATTAATTTCATTTTTATCTCCTCTGTTTGTTAATCTATATAAGATGTATTCCAAAAATGAACAAAATATTAAGAAACGGTACGAATTTAGTTATTTTATATTTTTCAAAAGTAAAAAGGGTATATTCTTAGTTAAACCAAAAATAAATTTTAATTTTATTTTAAATCAATTTTGAGCTTCATTACAAATGGATTTTATATTTGTCTACACTAATAATACTTGAGTGGGACCACATGGGAATTGATTGATGATGACCACTCACTTCCCCACATTCAATGGATCAAATTATTTGGGAGGTCACAAATCAAAATATCCGGAAAATTTTCAATTATCCCCTAACGTGGGACCCTTTTTTCCTCCCCGACCTACTTTTTGTTTTTTTAAATGATCCAAATGCCTGAATTTTACCCGACTAATTTTAAAAGTAGACGATGTTATTACTGATTTACCTATCAAATAAGTTCAAAACAAAATTTTATTCATCTGAGTACAAATCAAAATATCCATACAATTTTCAATTATCCCCTAACGTAGGACCCTTTTTTCCTCCCCGCCTAATTTTTAATTTTTTTTAATGATCCAAATGACTGAATTTTGCACGACTAATTTTAAAGGTATGCGGCTATCTTGCTGATGTACCTATCAAATAAATTCAAAACAAAATTTTAAAGGTATGCGGCTATCTTAGCATTTAAAGGTAGACGATGTTTTTATTTTAAAAACATAGATACTATATGTATATATATGTTGGACAAATTTTTCTCTCAATGTTTCCAATAATAGACACAAAACTCAATTAGTAAATATAGAGTTCAATTACACTACTAATTTATATTTTTTGAGAGTTTAATGAACCTTATTAGCTATGAGATTATTTACGTTGATGTTGTTTAATATAATTTCTGCTAACGCAAATTCGCGACACTTATATAAACATAATTAATATAACAAGATTTGAAGCCACATGATTTTCATATAAATTATTGGTTACTTCTGTTGGGACCGATGGTGGTACAATCTGAGTACGAATAGAATGACGGTATAATATTATTTTGACGAAGTCGAGATTAGAATTAAAGTCTATCTCTTTAAGATAAATTTATCCGTCACACAGTGTTCACGGAATATAGCAATCGTCTCCCAAGATACAACGATTTTATCTTGCGATAGCAACATTGCAAATCATAAGACCTCCACACCAAAAAAGTTTTTCATGTTGGATCAAGATGCACATCAGAGAGGGGGAGGGGTGAATCACGTGGTTTTAAAAACTACTTTTCGGTTTTGAAAAAATAGTGCAGCGGAAAAGTTAAGTACAAAAATAGAAACTCGATCGGTTTTACTTGGTTTAGAGCCTTCGGCGACTCCTACTCCAAGACCCAGGTCCTGCGGACCTATCGATGGGTAATCTACTAATAACCTCTTCCGAAATCGTCGGAAGAAGGGATCGAGTACAATAAAAAATTTAGGACAAGTATAATATTCTACAATTTCCTTTTCTACATAAAGTAAGTACAATAAGAACTTCGTTACCCAATACCTTCGAAGATGATCGGATTAGGCTCAGTGGTAGACAGCTCCTCAGCAGTAGTTGGGCATAGTAGTGTCATAGCAGAGCAACAACACGAAGTCGGAGCAGTCAAAACATCAAACGAACGCGTAGAATCTCGTAGTAGAAGTGTGTTAGAAGTCTTGGTCAAGATACTCTTTTATTAAGTGTTGATGTAACACCCATAAATTTTCTATTCCAAAAGAGCAAAAAGAAATAGAAGAAGAGAAAAGAAATAAAAAATATATATTCATAAATGGCCCGGGCTAGGATTGAACCCTAAACCTAAGCAGATTTTAGTTTAAGTTGCCATTAGGGTGGTGGTAAAGCATCATATTGCCAATAGGAAACAATTCCTTATAAGCAGATTTTGTGTGAAGAGATATTTCAACTTACACTTAGTATAAAAAGGAAATGAAGAAACTAAAAACCTAACTCTTGGTTCCCTTTCTTCCTCCCTAGCTGAATTCCCTCTCCCCTCTTGTCATTTTTCGGTCAAGAACCCTAGGATTCCAAATTTCCAAAGCTTTTAAAGAAAAGAATCTAAGAGGAGACTTCCCCACGAGGATTAGTACATGGGGGAGGAGAAATCCGGAGACCAAGGCATATACGGGAGACTTATTCTCCCAAAACCCTAGTGGTATAATCGTAAGGAATAGCGAAAGGATGTAAGTATCTCTCACCTGCAGTGTAAGTTGCTTTAAAGATGCGTTTTGTAATATCTTTTATGCATGATTTAGAAGATGCATGTTGAGATATACTTTAGACTTGTTAAGGAAGAAGCATGTCATGTTATGTATGATGCCCTCTAAAGTTTTGGGATTAAGAGCATGTTTAGATCATCTTGATTTGCTTCCGATTAAGTTTTGGGACTAAGAAGTATAATCAAGTGCCTAAAGTGCTTCCCTATAAGTACGGGGAAATTAAGCGCACATAAGGTGTTTGGTTAAATGCCAAGCAAGTGCAAGTACAAGAAATTAATTGTTAAAAGAAAATATTTTACTTTAGAGAGGCATGTACATGACACAAGGTCCATGGATGAGCTCCTAGATCACCCTTAGGCCCCTTGATCGCCTAGTAGTACCTTGATAGGTTCGGGATTAGCTACCTCGGATCTTATTAAGTATGCACGCAAAGAGGTACAATGTCGGGCCCAAAGCAAGATGATTATTATTTTCACTAATTATGTACTATAATAGTTTCAAACTTCATGGTTTGTTTTAGTGTAACCTTCCCAAGTTGAGAATTTGAGTTATATTCTGTAACATTGATGAACTCTATAATATGCCAAGAATAATGTGTTCCTTACATTCTTAGCATCGTTTTTAAGTTGATGGTTTGCATGATAAACTAGTTTAAAGATGCATGTCATATAGATATTTCCGAAGTATTGATTTAGTGTGAGTTACTGTCAAGTGCATGCTTGTGTTTTCCCTAAGCAGTTCTAAAAGCATGGTTACGTTGTTGCATTTTCCTCTAACAGTTTTAAAATGCATATCCTCTTTTAATGTATCGTTTTGTGAGTAAATGGTACTTACTAAGTATCCGCTTATAGATTTGCATTTCCTTATACTACAGATAAAGGTAAAGGAAAGCTCGAGTATGAGGAGAGGGGGGGGGGGGGGCAACAAGAGCAGTGTTTGGTGGGTGTGTGTGTCGGAATCGTGGAAGAAGATCCTGGAACTTGCTAGTGCAAGGAACATGTTAAACCTTGGTGTAGTGTATTTTCCTATCTTTTGGCTATGCATGAAACACCGTTAAGAGTTGCTTATGATGATTTACAGTTTGGTGGTAATTAGTGTGTCACAGACTCTTCCTCAAGGAAAGGGATAGAATGGTAGTCTAAGGAGGAGTACAAAGGGGAGAACCACCTCTTTTGTAGGGCTGGGCGTGACCCCCCACACGGCCGTGTCACTCTTTTGTAGGGCTGGGTGTGACCCCCACACGGGCTGTGACATGGCCGTGTGGAGTCACACAACCCCAAACCTCTCCCTCTCGACCCAAGTAACATGGCCGTGTGAATTCACACGGTCGTGCCAAAGCGGGGTGTGTGATCCCCACACGGCCGTGACACGACCGTGTGGAGTCACACGACCCCAAACTTTCTTCTCTCGGCCAAGTTGACACGACCATGTGAATTTACACAGTCGTGCCATGCTCCCTCTTTGGAGGACTTACACGGTCGTGTGGTATACACAGTCGTGCCCAACCTAGTCTCTGGAAGGGGTTACATGGTTGTGTGCTACACACGGCCATGCAAGGCTTAGCCTCTGGAAATGTCACATGGCCATGTGACACACACGGCCAGGTGATGGGTCTTGCTTCAAAGGTGACACGACCGTGTGTCCTATACATGGTCATGCCCTGCACTAGCAGGGAAGGCCTTACACGGTCGTGTGGCACACACGGTCGTGCCCAGACTCGGGCCTGGTCAGGGTCACACGACCTAGACCCTCTAGCAGCTCTAGACTTCATCTCGGCTCTACATCGCTCTAAACCACGACTCAACAGTCGAAACAAGTTCAGAGTAGATCTTTGAACTGAGTAGTGTGCATACAACGAAGTCTTTAGAAGGTATGAAAAGTGTAACATCCGTGACTTAGGTTTTAGGGTATTAAGTAGGGCGGGTGCTACAGTTGAAGACACCTTCCATAGCATTGAAGGTGCTTTCAACCCTAAAATGTACCCCGTAACTTCAGTTTCTTATCATCGTCAAAGTTTTCTGTGTTATCTGACTGAAGATGGCTTTCATGAATAGTCCTCAAGGCACCTTTCATCGCATAGAAGGTGTCTCGGGTACTTTTCACCCGAGGTCTTTTGTGTTTTTTTTGCTCCACAAAATGTGTTAGTCCAACATAAAAATATTTAACCAGTAAAATAAGCTTAGCACAATAATAATATAATTAATTTATGACTTAGACCTTGTCCTCCAGACCAAGATCGAATTAGGGTCTCAATTTAGGTTTTCGAAATGGACCTAAATTTGACCTACGGCTACTATCACTCAATCGGGACGCGTCCTTATTGAGTTACTCTCCTCCAATGGCTTACCTTCACTTACCAAGTGTCAAGTTACCTCCTTGATGTCCAATCTGACCCACCAGTTCTTCCTGCTGGAATCACACATTCGAATTTCATATATTGGGAATCGAACATCTCGACCTCCTGTCGAAATCGCACATCCAAACTTCAACCCATTAGTGTTGGATCGTTAAGATGCTAGAGAGAGGGTGAATAACGTTCGCCAAAAATCACGATTTAAAACAAGTTACGAGATAGAATAAAGAAAACAAAAATGATGCTAACAAGGTCAAGTTTTACTTGGTTCGGATCCTGTGACGACTCCTACTCTAAGGTCCGCGATCGTCGATAGCTTTTGTTGGGCAATCACTATCAATTCAAATATTTGAATAACAAAGTTTTAGTACATAAATTGTAAATTGAAAAGTTACCGACAAGAAGAAAGAATGAATCGAGTTTCCTAATCGTCGGATGTTAGAGCAGCTTTTTAGGATCGTCGGAGCCTTCTCAGAGCAGCGTGCAAGAATGAAAGTTGTAATAGATGATTTTCTAAAGTTGCTAGTTGAAGGCCTTTATATAAGCCCATTCCCCACGCTTAGAACCCCTCCAGGCTCCTGGAACGTTGCTGACATGGTGATCTCTCATTGAAACTCTATCCGTCAAATTTATCCACCTTCGAGCGCCTGGACCATTGACGTGGGTTCGACTAGTCGTCGCGCTCTAACTCAGCTTCTGGATGGATTTTCTAGTCTAAGCGCTTGGACCAACTCCGGTTATCTAGACCGCCCGGGTGCTTGGCAGGCCGCCGGGGCAAAGCTGGTCCAGCAACCCGGATCTCTTCCAAGCGCCCGGACACCTTTGTTCAACAGCTTCTTCCTTGCAAAAAAAGGTTAGTCCAGGCAAAAAAAATAAGTTTATCCTGCAAAATAAATTTAGTACAATACAACAGGATAGTAGTAGTTAGATCCTGTCTCCTCGGGACTAAGAATCTAGTCAAGATCTTAGCTTAGGTTTCCCAAATGAACCTATATTGGACCGATGCCTATAGTTCCCTCAATTGAGAATCCGTCCTTACTGGATCTCTCCTCTAGTTTCCTCCAGACTAGGATCTAATCAGGGTGTCAATTTATGTTTCCAAAATGGACCTAAATTTGACTGTCGACTACTATTACCTCTAACGGGGCGCACCCTCATTGAGTCACTCTCCTCCAATGACTTACCTTCACTTACCAAGTGTCAAGTTACCTCCTTGACGTCCAATCTGACCCACAAGGTCTTTCTGTCAGAATCGCACATCCGGACTTCATCTATTGGGAATCGAACATCCCGACCTCCTGTTGGAATCGCACATCCAAACTTTAACCCATTGGTGTTGGATCATTAAGATGTTAGAGAGGGGATGAATAATGTTCACCAAAAATCATGATTTAAAACAAGTTATGAGGCAGAATAAAGAAAACAAAATTAATGCTAACAAGGCCAAGTTTTACTTGGTTCGGATCCTGTGATGACTCCTACTCCAAGGTCCGCGATCATCGATAATTTTCGTTGGGCAATTACTATCAATTTGAATGTTTGAATTACAAAGTTTTAGTACACAAATTGTAAATTAAAAAGTTACAAACAAGAAGAAAGAATGAATCAAGTTTCTTAATCGTCGGATGTCGGAGCAGCTAGTTGAAGGCCTTTATATAAGCTCATTCCCAGTGCTTGGAACCCCTCCAGGCTCCTGGAATGTTGCTAACATGGTGATCTCTCATTGAAACTTGATCCGTCAAGTTTATCCACCTTCGAGCACCTGGACCGTTGACGTGGGTTAGGCCAGTCGTCGTGCTCTAACTCAACTTCTGGATGGATTTTCTGGTCTGGGCGCTTGGACTAATTGCCGGTACCCGGATCGCTCGGGTGCCTGCCAGGCCACCGGGGCAGCTCGTCTAGGCACCCGGATCCCTTCCAGGCGCTCGAACACATTTTTTCAACAGCTTCTTCCTTGCAAAAAAAAAGGTTAGTCCAGACAATAAAAATAAGTTTATCCTGTAAAATAAAGTTAGTACAATACAGAAGGATAGTAGTAGTAGTTAGATTCTGTCTCCTCGAGACTAGGATCTAGTCAAGGTCTCAACTTAGGTTTCCCAAATAGACCTAAGTTGGATTGATGTCTATAGTTCCCTTAATTGAGAACGCGCCCTTATTGGATCTCTCCTCTAGTTGCTTACCTCTTACTTACTAATTGTAGTTGCTTGATTTACCTTTGACCCATCAAGTCTTCCCGTCAGTTGTCAAGTCCACAGACCCACCTAGACTTCGACCGGTTGTCAGGTCCCGTGAATCCAACCGGACTTTCTGTCATATATCAAGTCCCGCAGACCTATCTAGACTTTGCACTAACTATCGAGTCCCATGGACCTAGCTGCATTTCATTTTGGTGTCAGGTTCTTCAGACCCGTTAACTCCTATACACTTGGTAAAGTAATTAGATCACAAACACTCTAACTTTAATCCACTTATCATTCATCAAAACCTAAGTTAGATCATTAATACAAATTGTACCAACAATCTCCCCCTTTTTAATGCAATGACAATCTAGATTAAAGTTAGAAAAAATAATATTGAAAGACAATATGAAAAATGTAAATAAATGATCTAAGTTAGTTTTGCATTTGATTTACTTGATCAAGTTTGCTTGTTATTTTTCTACATTAACTCTTATACTCCCCCTTTGGTATTTATAAAAAAAACTAAAGTAAAAGAAATACAAGCATAAGATAAGTAATGTCAAACAATAATGCTAAAAGTATACACTTTCTATGTATCAGACTTAGGGAGAGACTTGAAGCATTTTTGAAGTTAAAGTTGTATGTTTAGTAAGGTGTTGCAAAACAAACATTTTAAATAAACTTCTTCAAAATTTCTAAGTAAATATTTGCAAAGTAATTTCAAATAAAATTTTCTAATAAAATTTTTTAAAGTAATGTTTAAGATGTTTTCTGGGTAAAGTTTTTTTTTAAAAAATAATTTCTTAAGTAAATATTTTAGAATTTCCTCCCCTTAATCTAATATCCAACATAATAAACACATAATAGCCGAAGTGGAAGATAAGAAATATCAATCATAATATGATAAGTGAAATGAAACATCTAGTAGCTAAAGTGAAAATAAAAAAACATCAAGTTAGGAAAACATAATAGAAACTTTTTCTTTGAGAAGATGAGGAAGAGGGGTCTGAATCCCAAGATCATAAAATGTCCATCAACTGAATATGATGAGTCTACCCCTCCTCTCGAAGACTAAAAATGTCCTGTCAAAGACCGGAGACCTCCTGTTGAAGACTTGTCATGAATGCTCAAGTCTTGTAACTCTATCGTCTAAAGTAGGAGGGATTGGAGGAGGGGGTAGCCCAAAAAGATCAGCCATGAGATCATGTATCTCTGCCTCCTCTCCTAGAGCAGGGTCAAGCTGAGGCTGGACTGCGGGGTCAGGCTGTGGTTGAGCTGCGAGGTCAGGCTAATGTTGAGCCTCTCTCCTCCAAGATAGGACACCCTGATCATTTATATGGACCAGCTAAGGACATGTTCTTAACTCCTACTATGTTAAACTCGTTTAGGACTCAAACATCACCCGTGGTGGCATCAATACCTAATAATGCTAAGAGGTCAAAATATGATAATAAGGCATATAGATCTGCCAGCTAGTGGTAATGCCTGCTGAATAAATGATGGTATAAAAGATATGCAAACTGATATCTATGTTTATCCTCTGACATAATGCATAAAGACAGAATGAATGAAATGGACGCATTATGGTTATATTAAGAGTACTCAGAGGCAAAATGCATGTGACAAGAATCTTATAGAAGACATAGTCTTAGATCCTAAGGGTAACAGATCTAAACTGGGTCACAGTAGGTACGCGCTGCCTCCCAAAAAATATGAATATATCGTATCGAGAGTGATATGCAAATAAGGATCACCAAATGATAGATCCCTAGGGGGTAGCACAAAAAAGGGCATGCAGAAGGTCGTAATCCTAAAAAGTCTCCAAGATAGTAGGGGATAATGTAATGTCCGTACCAGTGATCCTAGAAGTGTATGTAAAATCATCGACTTTGACTAAGTTATTATATAGTTTAACACACAAACCTATGTTTACGAAACTAGAACACACTAAACTATGCAACCTATAGTAGTCAATGACTTCAACACAGGGAATGCATGATCGCAAGCTGAAACCCCTTTCTAGATATCTAGAATGCAATGAAACATATGTAATAGAGGAAAATATAATCCTAAGTTCTTATATTGGAAACCTAGGATCCGTACTAGGAGTTGAACAACCAGCACCAATATTTGGCCTTTCCTAATTAATAATAAAAAAATTCAAAGAAATAAATTCTAAATTAAACAAAATAAAAAATAAACTTTAGGTTTAAAATATTACCGACGCATCGTGAATATTTATAAAAGAAGTGACGACCTCGGTTGATCCACAACAACACGACTTAAGAATCGAAGGAGAAAATTTAAGATGTGGGGGAGGAAAGTTAAAATTTATTTTTTCCAATTTTTTGCTTTTGAAGAGTTCTATAAAGAACTCTAGGAAAAAACCTTGGAGTGGGGCGAGTAAAAGGGGTGCTCGTTGGCCCCTTTTTATAGGGTGGTCTAAGTGCCTGGATCATGAGCGGAGAGGGAGCGACCGGACCCCGATACTGGGGGCGCCCCATCAAAACCAGGGGCAGCTTTTTGCCGCGATGGGGTGGGGCTATCTAGGCGCTCCGATTCATTTTTTTATGAATTTGTTAAAAAAAATGTAATTAAGTTGAAGAAAAAAAGATTAAAAATTATAATTAAGTTAAAAAAAAATTAAATAAAAAAATTGAAGTTAAAAATTTTAATTAAGTTAAAAAAAATAAGTTAAGAAATTAATTTAAGATAAGAAATAATTTAAGTTAAAAATTAAGTTGTTTAAAAATTATTTTAAGTTAAAAAATTAATTTAAGTTAAAAATTATGTTAAAACTGAAGTTGTTTAAAAATTAATTTAAGTGAAGAATTTAAGTTAAAAGTTAAGTTGTTTAAAATTTAATTTAAGTTAAAAAAAATTAATTTAAGTTAAAAATTAAGTTAAAACTTAAGTTGATTAAAAATTAATTTAAGTTAAGAAATTAATTTAAGTTAAAAATTAAGTTGTTTAAAGAAATAATAATACAAACTTAGTTTAAAATTATTCATCTAAAATTGGTTCTTAAATGTCTAACCTTTAGTTACTAACTAGCTATACAGAAGAAAATAGTTTTCACTTGGTTAGTCAAGTTAAGCAATATTATCCAGTTAAATATTTGCTTAAAAAGGACTACATAACTTGATTAATATACTGTTGTATTTTCCATCCAGACTTATGTTGATGTACTAATATAAGTATATGAAGTCTAAGCAAAAGGCCTACACATTTCATGCCATTATATATTTTTGAATACACAATTAAGGTAAAGCTAGTGTGTTTGTGAGATGTTTGATTCCTAAATCTATAGGATCATACTTTTTATGAGTTTGATCTACGCTAAGGCCAAAATAATTTTAAAACGCTAAGAAAATGAGACTTTTTTAGAAAAAATAAATAATTTTCCTAGAATTTGAAAATTATCCAAATAAATATCCTCCCCTCTTAACCTAAGGTCTTAGTTTTCAAGTAGAAACAATATATTTATAATTATTTGCAAATAAGTTTAAAGGAATTAATTATTGAATTTTAGATTGATTAATTAGAATTAATCATAATTTTATTGAATTTAATTTAACATTATTCATCTCACCAGTCTAAGTTTTTAGACAAAGGGATCCTATAGTTTTGTTAGATGAGTTAAGTTGAATTTCAGGGTTTGGTTTACCTTGTTTTAAATTCAAGTTTAGCTTTGGGTTCAATAAACAGACATTCTTTAGATAAACTTCTAAGTTGTGGTGAGTCACTTATACATCATTAGAGTAACGACGCCTTTGAAATTTTCTAAATAGTCCGATCCACTAAACTTAGTATAAAACTTTGGTCTAACCAGCTAAGATTAGTAAGGGGTAGTTTCAGTTAGTTCTATTAGGCCAAATGCACCTGGTCGAAGTCCTATCTTCCTAGACATGCACAGACAGAGCTTCCTTAACCTACTATCATCTAAAACTTCTCCAGTGTTGTTTGTCAGGTTAAACTTTTATCCCTTTTTAAACTAATCCTAATTATCCAGCCGGGTAAACTATTATTTTTGGAGGTGCCAACTAATTTGGTGCCCCCCCTGAATTATTAAATTTTGGGTTTAGATTTTAGGTTTGTGTCGATATATTTTATAGTTATCATAATCTTGATTGTAACTTGAATTTAAATTAACTTTATAGTTATTTGATTTAAATTTATTTTTGATTTGAGTCTGATTTGTTTGATTTCATTTTAAATTTTAGGTTTGGGTTTGAATTAATAGGTTTGGTTAGATTTGGGTTTAAGTAATGAATTTCATTTTTTTATACATAAAATTTATTGAGTCATACTTGCGTGGTTAGACATGCTTTTGAAACTCAGGCTTTAGTTTGTTTTTTGTTTTAGCTTCTGAGTGATATAAAAGATTTGTTAGTCGAGCTGGACTTGTATCCAAGTTTGGACTTATTGTACACAACTCTTTGTGATCTAAATATCATATCTAGGTACTTAGATTTGGTTGTAAATTTTTATAACAATTCTTTAGATTAGTTAATTCAGTTTTCAATTTAGAGTTTTCTTTTTCAAGTCTTTCGACTTGAGTTGAGTTAGTGTTTTTTTTTGGGGAGTCAAATTGTTCCTTGAGTTGTTGATTTTCCTTAAGGAGTGTTCTATTTTACTTTTCAGATTTTGTTAAATTTTTATTGAGTCATCCAATTATTCTAAAAAATCTAGCAGTTAAGATAGACGATACCTCATTAGAACCTTCAAAAATGAGTACGGACTCATTGCTTGATTCATATTTAGGCTCGTCTTGTTCCATCTTACTTTCTTATTCCGATCTAGATACTATCAACATGAGGTAGTTGTGATGCTTTTGATCTTTGACATCTGATTCTTCAGAAGATGACTCGTCCCATGTTTCTTTGAGTACCTTCTTTCTACTGGTTGTCTTGGGTTTGCCCTCTTTCATTTTTGGGCACTCGTGCTTATATTGTCCTTTCTTATTACACTCATAGCACGTGTAACGACCCAATTTTCTCTATTTCAAGTTCTAAAAGTCCATAAAAATATTTGGAAATACTTTTAAAATATTCTAGAGATTTTTAGGAATTTTTAGAGAATTTTTACGTAATTTTTGGAGGTCGTTTAGTAGGGTTACAAAAAGAAAGAAGTTTTAAAAAAAACATTGAAGGTGAGATTCGAACCCACGACCTCGGGTCGGACTGACCCAAGCAAAACCGGCCCAACCAGCTGAGCTACACGATTTTGTTAACCTTATATGGTGAGAATTAAGTTTATAGCATAGTTAATGATTAGGGAATAAATTGAAAAAAAAAAGTGCGCGGCTGAGGGATTGAAGTCGAGACCCCTTGTTTTGGTTAAAACTCGGTTGACCAGCTGTGCCAGCGAGTTTTGTTAATTAAGGTAAGAATGAATTATATTTAAGGTATAGTAGTTAATAAAAATCTTAGTTATAAGAAGAGAACTTAGGTATTTTCCCGTGACCGAAAATTTCCTCACCCCTCTTCTCTTCTCACGACGGCGCGCGGCGATTTCTGCTCTTGGGCGAAAGCGACGCTGGACCTAGGGTTTCTCTCCGGTGGCTGGCGAGGACTTCTTTTCGGGAGCTGTTCACAGATTCGTGGTCTCCTCGTCAAGGAGAACACACGGATAGGAAGGGATCGCTGAGACCTTCACATCATCCGAACCCTAGATCTCTTTCTCGATTGTAAGCCCAAGCAAACCACGGTGAGTTGCTTCTCACCTGCAATAGGAGTAGTTCCGAGCTTCAATTTGTTTTCCTTGCTTTCGGATTTTGTAGTACAGAATTCATGTTGTTGCCGTGAGATCCATTACTGGTTAGGGTTCTATATTGATTCCGAAGCTTTGCATCATTTTGCTCTCCTGTTGAATTTTTGTCAGAAATTTGTTAGTTAGTCATTCATGAATTAGGATTGGATGTTAGATGAAATTGGGTTATGTTATAAGTTGTTCTGTTGCTGTACACGAAATAGCAGATAAATGCTATAGCCATACCATGCAAAACATCATGTAAAGAGCCTATAGTTGCAAACTCATAGGCCTACGGACACATATTTCCTTCCACACAGTATCCTAGAATCTCAACAAAATTTTCATGCTTTAATCTGGATATCATTTGAGCCATCTTCAGAAGCATCAAGTTTTTCACAGCAACATGCTTTTCATTGTCTAGAATTGCAAAGTACACCCTTCCATATAACCCTATCCCAGCAAGTTTTAGCTTGAGTTGGAGCTTGCTGTGCAGGTTCGGTGGTGTTGATAATCCTTAACATGCTGCTAGATTTAGTGTTATTAATCCTTAACATGCTGCTAGATTTAGTGTTATTAATCCTTAACATGTTGCTAGACTTTGTGTTATTAATTCTTTGACACACAGATTTAAATTCCTTCTTAGTGCAGTTTTGTAACCTTCCTGTACTACCGTAAGCATGAATAACATTTTTCTTGTTACTCCAAAGGGCAAGAACAACCTTTGTTAAAAGTATGTAGTGTTAGGTTCTTGGTTTTCTTGAATAACATGGACAACCTTAGGTTCGGTTTCTATTAGCTGAACTCAGTAGCCTTCCTTTTAAAACAATCAGTTTCTAGTTTCTTTAGAGTTTATAGTGCAGAATTGTATAGCTTAATATGTATAATTGTGTTTATTCTGTGAAACTCTAGAATTTTCATGCATATGGTGTTTTATTAAACTCTTTTAAGGGTTATGAGTGATTATAAGCAAGAAAGACCAAGGTCTAGACTTGATTTCAATTCCAGAAGATTGAAAATCAAAAGCGCACACAAAGTGTTTGCGTAAATGCCAAGTAAGGGCAAGTATAAAGAAGTTATAGTTAAAAAGAAAGTATTTTACTTTTAATGGCATGTACCGGACACAAGGTCCAGGACACAAGGTCCATTGGGTGGGCTCCTAGATCGCCCCTAGGCACAAGATTGCCTAGAAGTACCTTAGTAGTTTCAGGATTAGCTACCTCGACTCTTATTAATGATGCACGCAAATTGGTATAATGCCGGGCCCAAAAGAAGTTTATTATTATTTTGAAGTATTAAAGTATAAGTTTTGAAACAAATGAAATAAGCTTCAAATATGTTTAGAATTAGAAAGTTTAGTTTCTTGTTATTTGAAGCATGCAGTAGTAGTTTTATTTGTTTCTTGCTATTAGATTATTCAGCATGTTTAGCTTTATTTGCTTTCAGTATGCAGTTATAGTTTTATTGGTTTATGAGCATGATTAGCTATACATGTTTAGTATTTCAGTTAGTATGATTCCTTTGCTATTTATGAGCATGAGTAGTTTGATATGTTAGCATTCAGTTTTAGCATGTTTTTATTTATATACATGCATATCGAGTTTTTGTGAGTAGATAGCGCTCACTAAGCTTTATGCTTATAGACTACACTTCCTCCTACTGCAGATAAAGGAAAGGAAAAGATTTAGCAAGGAAGGCGACAAGGTGGTGGTGATGAAGGTGTGTGATGGCTGGACTATGGGGAGATCAAGAGTTTGCTAAGGAATTGTTAAGACTTTTCTGTTTAGAGTTCTTTAGTTTTCTTTAAATGCTATTATGAGTTAAGAAATTAATTAAGTTTATTCCGCATTGTAGTTGGGTTCTATTGATGGAGTGATATTGTTGTTTGCTATTGTTAGGGTAGTTTCCTTCTTTTATTTGTGATATTATACTGTGTGGTTGTGAAAATATATGTTCCAGCCGCCTGTGGCTGAGTATAGTTTGTTGTATTGATGATTTGGTCACTGGTACAGGGGAGACTCTGCCGAAATTTTTCGGTAGGGATTCCTCGTGGTTTTTAATTATACCAATTAAGTAGAGTTAGTAGATAAGTAACGGTCACTCTTAGAGAGTAGTAGTAGTAGTAAGAAGGGTGGTCGTTACAGTTGGTATCAGAGCAGTGTTCCATTCTCCAGCATCACACACACATCAGCATCATCCTTGCCGTCTCCAAGTAAGAAAGTATTTAAATTCTTTCTTTATTCTGCTTTCCTTATTAGTAACTGCAGTATAGAGTATTTGTTTTTGAATGCTTAAGTAAGATAGAAGATTTTGTTTCCCTTTTCTTTATTCATATATAGATATATGATTAGAAAGGGTTAGAGAAGCTATTTAGTCTTTTTCCCTGCATAATTAGATGTCAAGAAGAGGACGTCCCCGTATCGTTCATACTGAGGACCACGTTCAGGAGAACGAAGAGCCTAGAACCCCTGGGCCTATTCTCCCTGAAGTTGTTACTCAACTTCAGAGACAAGTAGCGAGCAGCAGCAAGTGATTGCCAATCTAATGGCCCATCAGAAGCCAACTCCTCCCACTCCCCCAACCATTAATGTGGAGATCCCAGTGGTGACTGAAGTCCTATCGGTTGTCCTAGAAGTCGCCACAACACCTAGAAGACAAGAAGCATACCTCATCCAGTGGCTGAAGCTGAAACCAGAAAGATTCTCAGGCACGACTGAGCCTTGGGATGCCCAGGCTTGGTTCAAGACATTTGAGAGCACAATGGAGCTTCTTGACTGACCAGAAGTCGAGAAGATTGATACCATTAAGTGTGTCTCTTTCTGCCTATCTGGAGATGCTTGTATGTAGTGGGAGCGAGTTAAGAGTAAGAGAGCAGTCAACCAGATGAGCTAGGTTGACTTTGAGATAGAGTTTTACTAAAAGTTCTTCCGCCAACGGATCACCAATAAACATTATGAGCAGTTTATAGAATTTAGACTAGGTGACCTACCAGTAGAAGAAGCTGTTAAAAGATTTAACAGGCTAGCTCACCTTTGCCTAGAGTTAGTAAGTACAGTGAAAGAACGAGTCAGACTGATGCTCCTAATACTGAGACCAGGAATAACACTTAATGTGAGTAGTGGAGCTCATCAGCCTCAGACTGGCGAAGAGCTAGTCAGCAGAGCATTAGTCGCTGAGCACTATCTGGACAGCATCAGGGCACAACAAACGCAACACAAGCCATTCAAGATAGAAGACAATACAGGGGGGAAACAGAGAACCTAAACAAGTAATCAGAACTGGAAGGACAATGATAACAAGAAAGACCCAAGCAGGAAGATGTTCGGGTAGTCTGTGAGTATCCAGAAGTATTTCCAGAAGTGCTACCTGAACTACCTCCCAACAGAGAAGTGGAGCCAATTTCAAAAGCTTTATACCAAATTTCTCTAGCAGAGCTAAAAGAGTTATAAGAACAATTTCAGGAGTTACTTGACAGGGGTTTAATCCGCCCTAGTCATTCACCCCGGGAAACTCCAGAGTTGTTCGTTAAGAAGAAAGACGGATCCATGCTAATGTGCATAGATTTTAGAGCACTGAGCAAAGTAGCAGTTAGGGGCAAGTACCCTCATTCCAGAATAGATGATCTATATGATCAGCTAAAAAGGGCAATAGTGTTCTCTAAAATAGACCTGTGCTCTGGGTATCATCAGTTGGAAGTGAAAGAAAGTGATACACCCAGAACAGTTTCCAGGACCAGATCTGGACACTATAAGTTTGTGGTCATGCTTTTTGGTGTGACTAATGCACCAACGGTCTTCATGGACTTAATGAACAGAGTTTTCAGAGAATACTTTGACAAATTGGTCATCGTATTCGTCGACGACATTCTAATCTATTCAAGAACCCCAGAGGAGCATGATATGCACTTGAGAATAGTATTGCAGACCCTTCAGCAAAAGCAGCTGTATGCTAAATTCTCAAAGTGCGAGTTCTGGTTAGAGCAGGTGGCGTTTTTAGGTCACATGATTTCTAAAGAAGGTATTCAAGTGGATCCAGCCAAAGTAGAAGCGGTCAGCAATTGGAAGAGACCCAAGAATGCCAGGGAGATCAGAAGCTTCCTTGGTTTAGCTGGGTACTACAGGAAATTCGTGGAAGACTTTTCCAGAATAGCCTCTCCACTAACAGCCCTCACCAGAAAGAACAAGAAGTTTGAATGGTCAGATAAATGTGAGCAGAGTTTCCAAGAGTTGAAGAAGAGACTGACCAGTGCTCCTATTCTGACAGTTCCAGAGAGTGACAAGAGTTTTGACATCTACAGTGATGCTTCCAAGATGAGCCTAGGAGTTGTACTCATGCAGGAAGGAAAAGTGATAGCTTATGCTTCCAGACAACTCAAAGATTATGAAAAGAACTACCCCACTCATGATCTTGAGCTGGCAGCTGTGGTCTTTGCACTAAAACTCTGGCGACATTATTTGTATGGAGTCCAGTGTAGAATCTTCACAGACCATCAGAGTCTTAAGTACTTCTTCACTCAGAAGGACTTAAACATGAGACAACGTAGGTGGCTAGAGTTGGTCAAAGATTATGACTGTGAAATCCTCTACCACCTAGGTAAAGCTAACAAAGTGACAGATGCACTAAGTAGAAAGTCCAGTGCATCCCTGATGTCCCTGTCATCATTAGCCCTGCCACTGCAGAAAGAGTTTTCAGACTTTGGAGTCGAAATTATTTATGGGCAACTCTCTGCATTGACCTTAGAGTCAACCCTGCTTGAGGATATACAGAGAAAGCAAAGTGTAGATTCAGATATCCAAAAGATCATGCAAGGGATACAAAAAGGAGAAAATTCAGAGTTTCGAGTATCAGACAGTAGAATTCTTTATCAGGAAAACCGCCTTTGTGTCCGCAATGACGAAGAACTGAGAAAGAAAATTTTAGGAGAAGCTCATAGTACACCGTACTCGATGCATCCTGGTTTCACCAAGATGTATCAAGATGTGAAATAGAGGTTCTGGTGGTCTGGATTCAAAAGAGATGTTGCTAAATATGTCAGTACCTGCCTGACATGTCAGAGGGTCAAAGCAGAACACCAGAGACCAGGAGGAGTTCTACAGCCTCTTCCTATACCAGAGTGGAAGTGGGAACACATATCCATGGACTTCATAACAGGTCTCCCAAGAACCACAAATGGATATGATGCGATATGGGTGATAGTGGACAGATTGACCAAGTCTGCTCATTTTCTAGCCATCAAGGTGTCTCACTCTATAGAGCAGTTGGCACAGCTGTATGTTAAAGAGGTGATCAGACTTCACGGAGTTCTTAAATCTATTGTTTCTGATAGAGATGGGCGCTTCACCTCTCACTTCTGGGAGTGTGTTCAGACTGCACCAAACTCAAGTTCAGCACAGCCTTCCATCCTCAGACTGATGGACAGACAGAGCGAGTAAATCAGATCCTAGAAGATATGCTCAGGGCTTGTGCACTAGATTTTAAAGGCAGTTGGTGTAAGTATCTGTGCTTAGTTGAGTTTGCCTACAACAATAGCTATTAGGCCACCATCAAAATGGCACCATATGAAGCGTTGTATGGCAGGAAGTGCAGATCACCCATTTGCTGACAAGAAGCAGGTGAAAGAAGAGAAATGGAAGTAGAGCTGGGCATTCAGACAGAGCTGATAGATGAGACTACTCAGGCTATCTAGAAGATCAGACAAAGGATTGAGACTGCCTAGAGTAGACAGAAAAGCTATGCTGACACACGCCGAAGGCCATTGGAATTTCAAGTAGGAGATTCAGTTTTTCTCAAAGTCGCTCCTATGAAGGGAGTGATGAGATTTGGCAAGAAAGGTAAATTAAGTCCTCGCTATGTAGGACCCTATCTAATTACAGAAAGGATTGGGAAAGTAGCTTACAAGCTGGACTTACCACAAGACATGTCAGCAATACACAATGTGTTTCATGTCTCCATGCTAAAGAAGTGTCTCCATGACCCTAGCCAAGTGATTGAGCCTCAGTCAGTGCATATCCAAGAGGATCTTAGTTATGAGAGTAGACCTACACAGATAGTGGACAGTGCAGTCAAGAGACTATGAAACAAAGAAGTACCACTAGTGAAGGTCGTCTGGTAGAACCAGAAGCACGAGGAAGTCACTTGGGAGCGGGAGGACAACATGAGACAGAAATATCCAGAATTATTCTAAGTTCGAGGACGAACTTTTTATAATGTATGGGGAATTGTAATGACACAATTTTCTCTATTTCAAGTTCTAAAAGTCCATAAAAATATTTGGAAATACTTTTAAAATATTCTAGAGATTTTTAGAAATTTTTAGAGTATTTTTACGTAATTTTTGGAGGTCGTTTAGTAGGGTTACAAAAAGAAAGAAGTTTTAAAAAAAACGTTGAAGGTGAGATTCGAACCCACGACCTCGGGTCGGACTGACCCAAGCAAAACCGGCCCAACCAGCTGAACTACACGGTTTTGTTAACCTTATATGGTGAGAATTAAGTTTATAGCATAGTTAATGATTAGGGAATAAATTGAAAAAAAAAGTGCGCGGCTGAGGGATTGAAGTCGAGACCCCTTGTTTTGGTTAAAACTCGGTTGACCTACTGCGCCAGCGAGTTTTGTTAATTAAGGTAAAAATGGATTATATTTAAGGTATAATAGTTAATAAAAATCTTAGTTATAAGAAGAGAACTTAGGTATTTTCCTGTGATCGAAAATTTCCTCACCCCTCTTCTCTTCTCGCGACGGCGCGCGGTGATTTCTGCTCTTGGGCGAAAGCGACGCTGGACCTAGGGATTCTCTCCGGTGGACGGTGAGGACTTCTTTTCGGGAGATGTTCACAGATTCGTGGCCTCCTCGTCAAGGAGAACACGCGGATAGGAAGGGATCGCTGAGACCTTCACATCATCCGAACCCTAGATCTCTTTCTCGATTGTAAGCCCAAGCAAACCACGGTGAGTTGCTTCTCACCTGCAATAGGAGTAGTTCCGAGCTTCAATTTGTTTTCTTTGCTTTCGGATTTTGTAGTACAGAATTCATGTTGTTGCCGTGAGATCCATTACTGGTTAGGGTTCTGTATTGATTCTGAAACTTTGCATCATTTTGCTCTCCTGTTGAATTTTTGTCAGAAATTTGTTAGTTAGTCATTCATGAATTAGGATTGGATGTTAGATGAAATTGGGTTATGTTATAAGTTGTTCTGTTGCTGTACACGAAATAGCAGATAAATGCTATAGCCATACCATGCAAAACATCATGTAAAGAGCCTATAGTTGCAAACTCATAGGCCTACGGACACATATTTCCTTCCACACAGTATCCTAGAATCTCAACAAAATTTTCATGCTTTAATCTGGATATCATTTGAGCCATCTTCAGAAGCATCAAGTTTTTCACAGCAACATGCTTTTCATTGTCTAGAATTGCAAAGTACACCCTTCCATATGACCCTATCCCAGCAAGTTTTAGCTTGAGTTGGAGCTTGCTGTGCAGGTTCGGTGGTGTTGATAATCCTTAACATGCTGCTAGATTTAGTGTTATTAATCCTTAACATGCTGCTAGATTTAGTGTTATTAATCCTTAACATGTTGCTAGACTTTGTGTTATTAATTCTTTGACACACAGATTTAAATTCCTTCTTAGTGCAGTTTTGTAACCTTCCTGTACTACCGTAAGCATGAATAACATTTTTCTTGTTACTCCAAAGGGCAAGAACAACCTTTGTTCAAAGTATGTAGTGTTAGGTTCTTGGTTTTCTTGAATAACATGGACAACCTTAGGTTCGGTTTCTATTAGCTGAACTCAGTAGCCTTCCTTTTAAAACAATCATTTTCTAGTTTCTTTAGAGTTTATAGTGCAGAATTGTATAGCTTAATATGTATAATTGTGTTTATTCTGTGAAACTCTAGAATTTTCATGCATATGGTGTTTTATTAAACTCTTTTAAGGGTTATGAGTGATTATAAGCAAGAAAGACCAAGGTCTAGACTTGATTTCAATTCCAGAAGATTGAAAATCAAAAGCGCACACAAAGTGTTTGCGTAAATGCCAAGTAAGGGCAAGTATAAAGAAGTTATAGTTAAAAAGAAAGTATTTTACTTTTAATGGCATGTACCGGACACAAGGTCCAGGACACAAGGTCCATTGGGTGGGCTCCTAGATCGCCCCTAGGCAGAAGATCGCCTAGAAGTACCTTAGTAGTTTCAGGATTAGCTACCTCGACTCTTATTAAGGATGCACGCAAATTGGTATAATGCCGGGCCCAAAAGAAGTTTATTATTATTTTGAAGTATTAAAGTATAAGTTTTGAAACAAATGAAACAAGCTTCAAATATGTTTAGAATTAGAAAGTTTAGTTTCTTGTTATTTGAAGCATGCAGTAGTAGTTTTATTTGTTTCTTGCTATTAGATTATTTAGCATGTTTAGCTTTATTTGCTTTCAGTATGCAGTTATAGTTTTATTGGTTTATGAGCATGATTAGCTATACATGTTTAGTATTTCAGTTAGTATGATTCCTTTGCTATTTATGAGCATGAGTAGTTTGATATGTTAGCATTCAGTTTTAGCATGTTTTTATTTATATACATGCATATCGAGTTTTTGTGAGTAGATAGCGCTCACTAAGCTTTATGCTTATAGACTACACTTCCTCCTACTGCAGATAAAGGAAAGGAAAAGATTTAGCAAGGAAGGCGACAAGGTGGTGGTGATGAAGGTGTGTGATGGCTGGACTATGGGGAGATCAAGAGTTTGCTAAGGAATTGTTAAGACTTTTCTGTTTAGAGTTCTTTAGTTTTCTTTAAATGCTATTATGAGTTAAGAAATTAATTAAGTTTATTCCGCATTGTAGTTGGGTTCTATTGATGGAGTGATATTGTTGTTTGCTATTGTTAGGGTAGTTTCCTTCTTTTATTTGTGATATTATACTGCGTGGTTGTGAAAATATATGTTCCAGCCGCCTGTGGCTGAGTATAGTTTGTTGTATTGATGATTTGGTCACTGGTACAGGGGAGACTCTGCCGAAATTTTTCGGTAGGGATTCCTCGTGGTTTTTAATTATACCGGTTAAGTAGAGTTAGTAGATAAGTAACGATCACTCTTAGAGAGTAGTAGTAGTAGTAAGAAGGGTGGTCGTTACAGTTGGTATCAGAGCAGTGTTCCATTCTCCAGCATCACACACACATCAGCATCATCCTTGCCGTCTCCAAGTAAGAAAGTATTTAAATTCTTTCTTTATTCTGCTTTCCTTATTAGTAACTGCAGTATAGAGTATTTGTTTTTGAAAGCTTAAGTAAGATAGAAGATTTTGTTTCCCTTTTCTTTACTCATATATATATATGATTAGAAAGGGTTAGAGAAGCTATTTAGTCTTTTTCCCTGCATAATTAGATGTCAAGAAGAGGACGTCCCCGTATCGTTCATACTGTGGACCACGTTCAGGAGAACGAAGAGCCTAGAACCCCTGGGCTTATTCTCCCTGAAGTTGTTACTCAACTTCAGAGACAAGTAGCGAGCAGCAGCAAGTGATTGCCAATCTAATGGCCCATCAGAAGCCAGCTCCTCCCACTCCCCCAACCATTAATGTGGAGATCCCAGTGGTGACTGAAGTCCTATCGGTTGTCCTAGAAGTCGCCACAACACCTAGAAGACAAGAAGCATACCTCATCCAGTGGCTGAAGCTGAAACCAGAAAGATTCTCAGGCACGACTGAGCCTTGGGATGCCCAGGTTTGGTTCAAGACATTTGAGAGCACAATGGAGCTTCTTGATTGACCAGAAGTCGAGAAGATTGATACCATTAAGTGTGTCTCTTTCTGCCTATCTGGAGATGCTTGTATGTAGTGGGAGCGAGTTAAGAGTAAGAGAGCAGTCAACCAGATGAGCTGGGTTGACTTTGAGATAGAGTTTTACTAAAAGTTCTTCCGCCAACGGATCACCAATAAACATTATGAGCAGTTTATAGAATTTAGACTAGGTGACCTACCAGTAGAAGAAGCGGTTAAAAGATTTAACAGGCTAGCTCACCTTTGCCTAGAGTTAGTAAGTACAGTGAAAGAACGAGTCAGACTGATGCTCCTAATGTTGGTGCAACATCCTTCAGGTCAAGGTTGACCTGGGTGACCAAGCTGAGTCTTGGTTTGAGTTTAGATGTTTGACAATAAGAAATTGATTGAAGAAGAGTCAAGTAGGTCAAGGTTGACCGGATACTTGACAGGGAAGTCCTGGTGAGTGAAGTCAGGCAGAAGGAAAATTCTGGTGAGTGAAGCTAGGTGAAAGTCCTGGTGAGTGAAGCCATGTGAAAGCCCTAGTGAGTGAAGCTAGGCAGAAGGAAAACCCTAGTGAGTGAAGCTAGGTGAAAGTCCTGGTGAGTGAAACCAGGTGAAAACCCTAGTGAGTGAAGCTAGGTGAAAGTCCTGGTGAGTGAAGCCAGGCAGAAGGAAAACCCTAGTGAGTGAAGCTAGGTGAAAGTCCTGGTGAGTGAAGCCAGGTGAAAGCCCTAGTGAGTGAAGCTAGGCAGATGGAAAACCCTAGTGAGTGAAGCTAGGTGAAAGTCCTGGTGAGTGAAGCCAGGCAAGGGAAAATCCAGATGGATCAAGGATGATCGGACATCTGGTGTTGGGAAGTCCAAGTAGGTCAAAGGATTGATTGGATACTTGGCACGAGGAAATACAGATAGGTCAAAGGGATTGACCAGACATCTGATGGAAGTCCAAGTAGGTCAAGGGAGTGACCAGATACTTGGCATGAATAGAAAAGTCTAAGTGGGTCAAAGGGATTGACCAGACACTTGGTGGGAAGTCCTAGCAGGTCAAAGGAGTGACCAGATGCTAGGCATGATGTACCAACAGGTCAAGGTTGACCGGATGTTGGTTTGAGAGGCTTGGAACTTGGTTTTGGGCAAAAACCAAGTGTTGGATCGATCAGTGGATCGATCCAGAGCTAGAGCGAGGCCTCCGGATCGATCCGTGGATCGATCAGATGTTTCAATCGATCGGTGGATCGATTGGGACGCAACGCGCGATAGCGCTGGATCGATCCGTGGATCGATCCGGCGTTCGAGCAGGCGCTCCGGATCGATCGTGGATCGATCCAAAGCCTCCCGATCGATTGGGAATATTCGAATCGATCGGGATCCGACCGTTGGCGTCGATAAAGGCCGCAGTTTCACTTCTCAAAATCTCTTCTCCGATTCACTCCAGATTTCTTGCCAGCTCCTCCACAGCACTCACAAAGCTCAGATCGCCAGTTCTTGAAGGATCTTGGAAGTTTTCCAAGTCAAGAGGCGGATCAAAGCCAAGAAGAGAAGCTAGGGTTAGGGTTTATACTCATTGTAAGCTTGTAAGCTTGTATTTCTTGTATCCTTTCCCTCTCTTCTTGTATTGAGTCTTGTAGGGCTTCTCCGCCCTTGGTAGTTACCATAAAGGAGAGTTTTATTTAGTGGAGGGTGTGTGTGTTGGTGTGGATCCTTGGATTAGTCACCTCTTGTGAGGTGGATACCAAGTAAACCAACCGTGTTAGCGTTGTGTGATTGTTTCTTTGTATTTCCACTGCATATTCTTGAAGAAACAAGCAACGCCAAGCACCGAGTGAACGCGACGAGCTATTCACCCCCCCTCTAGCTACTTTTGGTCCTAACAAGTGGTATCAGAGCGAGGCCGCTCTTCACCGGAATCATCGCCGGAAGGGTCAAGCATAACAAGAAAAGCTAGAGGGGTGAAGAAGTTGGAGCAAATTCTTCAAGTTCAAGATTTTATCAAGCTCAACTTCAAGATGCAATTCCAAGATGGACTTGGATTTGACACAAGGGTGGCTCCACCATATTCATCTACAAGCTTCGATTCTTGGAAATCAAGAATCGAAAATTTTCTTATGATGGAGATAGAGCAATGGTTTGCTCTCATGGAAGGTTTTGAAGCTCCCACAAATTCCAAGGGCAAAGTACTCAAAAGGAGCAAGTGGAGCAAAGACCAAATCCAAAGATATGAGGCCAATGACAAAGTGACCAAGCTTTTGGTCAATTTATTGCCAAGCAACATCTTGGAACAAATTGGAGAGTTTGAAGATGCCAAGGAGCTTTGGAGCAAATTGGCAAGGCTTCATGAAGAGATCCCCTCCACTGTACAAGAGCAAGAAGTATCCAGAGAGGGTGACTCTTTGGAGCAAGACCAAGAGGAGGGCTCCGAGGTTGAGAGATGCTCAACCTCCGAAGAAGAAGAAATCCAAGAAGCTTCATCCTCAAGGGAATGCAACGAAGGGAACAAGAAGGGAGCATACTCCTTGTTTCATATTCAAGATGATGAAGCCTCCACCTCTAGGATTGAGGGGGAGCAATTCTTGGTGACACCGGATCAAGAAGAAGGAGAAGCTTCTACATCCGGGTCAAGAGAAGAAGGGGAGGAAGAAGCTTCTACCTCCACAAGTCAAGAAAAATCAATTGGAGGGGAATCAAGGTCCGATCAAGAGGAAGCTTCTACCTCCGGATCCAAAGGAAAAGATGTCACCCCTACAAGCAAAGGTATAAATATTTCAATTAAAAATAAAAATCATATTATATGCTTTGAGTGTAGGGAACATGGGCACTACAAGAGCAAGTGCCCTAAATTGGCCAAGAAGAAGGGCCAAGTGGCACAAAAGGGCAAGGCGAAGCCCAAGGAGATCATCCCCAACACAAAGAAGAGCAAGGAGCATATTATATGCTTCTCTTGCAATCAAAAGGGGCATTACCGAAGTCAATGCCCCAAGGGGAAGAAGATGGTCAAGGCTCAAGGAGGCATTCGTCAAGGGGGAGCCTCCAAGGTAAAGAAGAAGGTAACATTTATTGAGCCTACCCCTTTACATTATGGTAAAAAGCATGATAGTTCTAACTTATATCATTTTAATGCTATTTACCATGAAAATAGAAAGCATGATAGCGTTAAAGAAAAACATATAGCTTTTCATGCTAAAACTACTACACCTAAGGCTAGGAATGTAAGTAAAAGTCTAGGCAAGAACTCTAAGGATTGTATCTACAAGCCTAGGCACAAAAATGCTCATGAACTTAATGGAAAACCAAAAACTAAGGACTTAGTGATGGAAAATCAAGTCTTGAGGTCAAGACTTGATAAAATGGAAAAGACCCTAAAAAGGATGGAAAATATCCTATTAGGGCAAAATGAGCATAACCTAGGTTTAGGGGTACAAAAGCCATCCAATGGCCATAGAGGTTTGGGATACAAACCAAAGGCTAAGAAGGATGTGCCCTCTTACCATAGAGTTCCATATAGTTATGGAACAAACCCTAGGTCTAGTGGTCAAGCCAAGAATACTAGGGAAGTCATCCCTAAGAGTATTTTTGCAATAAATGTGACTAAGACTTCTAAGAAGTCTAAGAAAGTCACAAACAAGGTCACAAGGGAGGTTATCCCTAGAGTTGACCTAGAAAATGTGACCAAGGCTTCTAAGAAGCCCAACAAGGTCACTAGGAAGGTATCTAGGGAAGTTATCCCTAGTGAGTACCTAGAGCATCCAAGGAGCACCAATAGGTGTTGGGTTCCTAGGAGCATCTTTTCTACCCCATAGATGGGTTAGAGAGTGTCAACTCCGATTAGAAGGGTAGTTAACCCAACTTTGAGGAAATTGACACTCAAGGAGCATTTTCAAGGTTTTAGTTAACCTTTGAAAATGAAATGGACCTATTGTTTACTCCTTGAAAGAGTAAAATGTGCCTAATGGTGGAAGAATTGATTTTAATCTAAAATGGCACAAATTGGGAAAATCTTGAGAAATACCAAGTTGGGATTTTGGTATTCTTTTGGAAATTTAAGGCAATCCGGGCCTTGATTTATGTAATCACTCTTGAGGAAAAATGGAATATGCCAACATTTGAGGACATGTTTATTTTCAATTGGCATACATTAAATCAAGGAAATTAGAAATGCCAATTTAGGCTTTGGCATTCTCTTGTAGCACTTTAGGGCAATCTAGGTTTAAATTGTAAGTTTAGCTAAGACTTTAAGGATACTTAGATAGTTAATCTAGGTATATTTTATTTATGCTAAATCTTGCCATGATTGTTTGCCCATCATATGCCATGACATCATGTCTAGTTTTGCATTCATGTTTTATTATAAAAAATCCAAAAATACCATGTCATAAAATTCATACATCATGTAGTAATAGGATATTTTCTTTTGAAAATTATTTTCTTTTGATGTATGCCATAACATAATCATGCATTAAGTTTAATTCCTTGTAATTAAGGACGAATGACATTTAACGACACTTATTGACAAGTGACATCCTAGGTGGATGTCTAATATCTCTAGAATGCCTAGATAGATATGCATGATCCCTAGATTAGGGCAAAAACTAAAATCTACATCTCACAAAGACTATAAGGTGACTTGTATGTGATTAGTGCACATTAGATACAAGTGAGATGTTAGGATGATGAACAAAGCTCAAGATGTTGATTTAGTGCATTCTTTTGAGTTTTAGGTTCATCAAAACACATAGTTATGTGTTTTCCCATCATTGGGAAAGCTAATGTACAAGTCATGTGCATTATGCCCAAGGAACATGATGGGATATTGATTTTGAAAATGTTTTTAAAATGTTTTTGGAAAACCTTGGTGAAGGCTATCTTTTGATAGTAATCACCATTGAATAGTTAGACACAAACTTGAAGAAAAACACTAAAGTTTTTGCAAGTTTTCAAGTTTGTGTCAATCTTTGAAAATATGATGTATTTTCATAGAAAACTATTTTTATTTGATAGTATATGCCCTAAATAATGTCTACACGAAATTTCATGATTTTTGGATTTTTGTAGAATTTTCTAGGGGTTTCTGAAGTTGACTGAAATGGAATTTCAGCAACTATCAGAGCTCCAATCGATCCATGGATCGATTGGAGTGCCCGAATCGATCCGTGGATCGATTCAGAAGGCAAGTCTCCCGCGAGCAGAAGCTCACTGGATCGATCAGCCGATCGATCCAGGTAGTCTGAATCGATCAGTGGATCAATTCAGAAAGGTTCAATCGATTGGAACCCAACTCCAATTGATCCAAGTTGCTGATTTTGGCTGGGAAGGCTTGGTTTCAGCATCTCTGAACCTCTTTGAGTCTAGGTAACCATTCCAAACCCCTAAAATACATTTGTATACATACAAAGGGTGTTTTCATGTGAAAACAAGGATGGATTGGTTAAGGAAGGCTTCATTGAAGTTTAGGTTGAGGTTTGTTTCAAATTTTGAGTATTTGAACCTCAAAACTTCTAAATTTGGGTTTCCTAAAGGTTTAGGGATTCCAAGTCATTGTTGGTGCAATGACAGAAGTCACCACCATGTTTTTAGGGGGAGGGACTCTTTAAAGACATGAAAAATTACTTTTCATGAACCTTGGAAGGTGGTTAACTTTCTTTAAAGAAAATGCTCATGTATGAGCTTTTGAACTTGAAATGGGGAGTGGATATCCTCATTATTTCAAGTGGGAACTCAAGTGGTTAGATAATGCTCAAGGTTGGGTATTTGTCTACATTGAGGGAGAAGTTAAGGATAAATGAAGGGTATGGGACCTTCATTATCGTGTTGATCACAACGAGTGATGTTGTGAACAATGATGAGTAACTCTTCAGGGGGAGAGTCGTCAACAAATGGATTTGTTGATGTGTACCCAAAATTGGGGCATGGGTTGATGTGTGCCCAAAGATGGGTTGATGTGTGCCAATAGGGGGAGAATGAAAGGACCTATGAATGGGTGTAAGTTAGGCTTTCATTACCTAGAGGGAGTGTGCCCTCGTAGGGGGAGAATGAAGAGCTTAATTTATATGTTCATTACCTAGTGGCATGAAGATTGAGGCTATAGGATTAGCCTAACTTACATGTGGTATTGTAAGTGTTATTGTGGTATTGTCAAACATCAAAAAGGGGGAGATTGTTGGTGCAACATCCCTCAGGTCAAGGTTGACCTGGGTGACCAAGCTGAGTCTTGGTTTGAGTTTAGATGTTTGACAATAAGAAATTGATTGAAGAAGAGTCAAGTAGGTCAAGGTTGACCGGATACTTGACAGGGAAGTCCTGGTGAGTGAAGTCAGGCAGAAGGAAAATCCTGGTGAGTGAAGCTAGGTGAAAGTCCTGGTGAGTGAAGCCAGGTGAAAGCCCTAGTGAGTGAAGCTAGGCAGAAGGAAAACCCTAGTGAGTGAAGCTAGGTGAAAGTCCTGGTGAGTGAAACCAGGTGAAAACCCTAGTGAGTGAAGCTAGGTGAAAGTCCTGGTGAGTGAAGCCAGGCAGAAGGAAAACCCTAGTGAGTGAAGCTAGGTGAAAGTCCTGGTGAGTGAAGCCGAGCAGTGAGTGAAGCTAGGCGGATGGAAAACCCTAGTGAGTGAAGCTGGGTGAAAGTCACCGTGTGTGAAGCCAGGCAAGGGAAAATCCAGATGGATCAAGGATGATCGGATATCTGGTGTTGGGAAGTCCAAGTAGGTCAAAGGATTGACTGGATACTTGGCACGAGGAAATACAGATAGGTCAAAGGGATTGACCAGACATCTGATGGAAGTCCAAGTAGGTCAAGGGAGTGACCAGATACTTGGCATGAATAGAAAAGTCTAAGTGGGTCAAAGGGATTGACCAGACACTTGGTGGGAAGTCCTAGCAGGTCAAAGGAGTGACCAGATGCTAGGCATGACGTACCAACAGGTCAAGGTTGACCGGATGTTGGTTTGAGAGGCTTGGAACTTGGTTTTGGGCAAAAACCAAGTGTTGGATCGATCAGTGGATCGATCCAGGCTTCTCCTAAGCGAACAGAGAGCCTCTGGATCGATCCGTGGATCGATCCAGATGTTCCAATCGATCAGTGGATCGATTGGGACGCGGCTGCTTTGCGCGATAAGCACTGGATCGATCCGTGGATCGATCCAGGCGTTTTTCCAGACCACAGAGGCACTCTGGATCGATCCGTGGATCGATCCAAAGCCTCCCCGATCGATTGGGAATATTCGAATCGATCGGGATCCGACTGTTGGCGTCGATAAAGGCCGCAGGCGTTCATTTCCTTCGGAACCTCTTCTCCGATTCACTCCAGATTTCTCGCCAGCTCCTCCACAGCACTCACAAAGCTCAGATCGTCAGTTCTTGAAGGATCTTGGAAGGTTTCCAAGTCAAGATGCGGATCAAAGTCAAAGAAGAGAAGCTAGGGTTAGGGTTTGTACTCATTGTAAGCTTGTAAGCTTGTATTTCTTGTATCCTTTCCCTCTCTTCTTGTATTGAGTCTTGTAGGGCTTCTCCGCCCTTGGTAGTTACCATAAAGGAGAGTTTTATTTAGTGGAGGGTGTGTGTGTTGGTGTGGATCCTTGGATTAGTCACCTCTTGTGAGGTGGATACCAAGTAAATCAACCGTGTTAGCGTTGTGTGATTGTTTCTTTGTATTTCTGCTGCATATTCTTGAAGAAACAAGCAACGCCAAGCACCGAGCGAACGCGACGAGCTATTCACCCCCTCCTCTAGCTACTTTTGGTCCTAACACCTAATACTGAGACCAGGAATAACACTTAATGTGAGTAGTGGAGCTCATCAGCCTCAGACTGGCGAAGAGCTAGTTAGCAGAGCATTAGTCGCTGAGCACTATCTGGACAGCATCAGGGCACAACAAACACAACACAAGCCAGTCAAGATAGAAGACAATACTGGGGGGAAACAGAGAACCTAAACAAGTAATCAGAACTGGAAGGACAAAGATAGCAAGAAAGACCCAAGCAGGAAGATGTTCGGGTAGTCTGTGAGTATCCAGAAGTATTTCTAGAAGGGCTACCTGGACTACCTCCCAACAGAGAAGTGGAGCCAATTTCAAAAGCTTTATACCAAATTTCTCTAGCAGAGCTAAAAGAGTTATAAGAACAATTTCAGGAGTTACTTGACAAGGGTTTCATCCGCCCTAGTCATTCACCCCGAGAAACTCCAGAGTTGTTCGTTAAGAAGAAAGACGGATCCATGCTAATGTGCATAGATTTTAGAGCGCTGAGCAAAGTAGCAGTTAGGGGCAAGTACCCTCATTCCAGAATAGATGATCTATATGATCAACTAAAAAGGGCAATAGTGTTCTCTAAAATAGACCTGTGCTCTGGGTATCATCAGTTGGAAGTGAAAGAAAGTGATACACCCAGAACAGTTTCCAGGACCAGATCTGGACACTATAAGTTTGTGGTCATGGTTTTTGGTGTGACTAATGCACCAGCGGTCTTCATGGACTTAATGAATAGAGTGTTCAGAGAATACTTTGACAAATTGGTCATCGTATTCGTCGACGACATTCTAATCTATTCAAGAACCCCAGAGGAGCATGATACGCACTTGAGAATAGTATTGCAGACCCTTCAGCAAAAGCAGCTGTATGCTAAATTCTCAAAGTGCGAGTTCTGGTTAGAGCAGGTGGCGTTTTTAGGTCACATGATTTCTAAAGAAGGTATTCAAGTGGATCCAGCCAAAGTAGAAGCGGTCAGCAATTGGAAGAGACCCAAGAATGCCAGGGAGATCAGAAGCTTCCTTGGTTTAGCTGGGTACTACAGGAAATTCGTGGAAGACTTTTCCAGAATAGCCTCTCCACTAACAACCCTCACCAGAAAGAACAAGAAGTTTGAATGGTCAGATAAATTTGAGCAGAGTTTCCAAGAGTTGAAGAAGAGACTGACCAGTGCTCCCATTCTGACAGTTCCAGAGAGTGACAAGAGTTTTGACATCTACAGTGATGCTTCCAAGATGGGCCTAGGAGCTGTACTCATGCAGGAAGGAAAAGTTATAGCTTATGCTTCCAGACAACTCAAAGATTATGAAAAGAACTACCCCACTCATGATCTTGAGCTGGCAGCTGTGGTCTTTGCACTAAAACTCTGGCGACATTATATGTAAGGAGTCCAGTGCAGAATCTTCACAGACTATCAGAGTCTTAAGTACTTCTTCACTCAGAAGGACTTAAACATGAGACAGCGTAGGTGGCTAGAGTTGGTCAAAGATTATGACTGTGAAATCCTCTACCACCCAGGTAAAGCTAACAAAGTGACAGATGCACTAAGTAGAAAGTCCAGTGCATCCCTGATGTCCCTGTCATCATTAGCCCTGCCACTGCAGAAAGAGTTTTCAGACTTTGGAGTCGAAATTATTTATGGGCAACTCTCTGCATTGACCTTAGAGTCAACCCTG
Organism: Zingiber officinale; assembly: GCF_018446385.1. Lineage (NCBI taxonomy): Eukaryota > Viridiplantae > Streptophyta > Magnoliopsida > Zingiberales > Zingiberaceae > Zingiber > Zingiber officinale. The sequence goes on from NC_055997.1 coordinate 63,252,566, forward strand.
CTTGAGGATATACAGAGAAAGCAAAGTGAAGATTCAGATATCCAAAAGATCATGCAAGGGATACAAAAAGGAGAAAATTCAGAGTTTCGAGTATCAAACAGTAGAATTCTTTATCAGGAAAACCGCCTTTGTGTCCGCAATGACGAAGAACTGAGAAAGAAAATTTTAGGAGAAGCTCATAGTACACCGTACTCGATGCATCCTGGTTTCACCAAGATGTATCAAGATGTGAAATAGAGGTTCTGGTGGTCTGGACTCAAAAGAGATGTTGCTAAATATGTCAGTACCTGCCTGACATGTCAGAGGGTCAAAGCAGAACACCAGAGACCAGGAGGAGTTCTACAGCCTCTTCCTATACCAGAGTGGAAGTGGGAACACATATCCATGGACTTCATAACAGGTCTCCCAAGAACCACAAATGAATATGATGCGATATGGGTGATAGTGGACAGATTGACCAAGTCTGCTCATTTTCTAGCCATCAAGGTGTCTCACTCTATAGAGCAGTTGGCACAGCTGTATGTTAAAGAGGTGATCACGGAGTTCTTAAATCTATTGTTTCTAGAGGGCGCTTCACCTCTCACTTCTGGGAGTGTGTTCAGACTGCACTAGGCACCAAACTCAAGTTCAGCACAGCCTTCCATCCTCAGACTGATGGACAGACAGAGCGAGTAAATCAGATCCTAGAAGATATGCTCAGGGCTTGTGCACTAGATTTTAAAGGCAGTTGGTGTAAGTATCTGTGCTTAGTTGAGTTTGCCTACAATAACAGCTATCAGGCCACCATCAAGATGGCACCTTATGAGGCACTGTATGGCAGGAAGTGTAAATCACCCATATGCTGGCAACAAGTAGGAGAGAGAAAAGAAATGGGAGTAGAACTGAGCATTCAGACAAAGCTGATAGATGAGACTACTCAGGCTATCCAGAAGATCAGGTGAAGGATTGAGATTGCCCAGAGTAGACAGAAAAGCTATGCTGACACACGCCGAAGGCCACTGGAATTTCAAGTAGGAGATTCAGTTTTTCTCAAAGTCGCTCCTATGAAGGGAGTGATGAGATTTGACAAGAAAGGCAAATTAAGTCCTCGCTATGTAGGACCCTATCTAATTACAGAAAGGATTGGGAAAGTATCATACAAGATGGACTTACCACAAGACATGTCAGCAATACACAATGTGTTTCATGTCTCCATTCTAAAGAAGTGTCTCCATGACCCTAGCCAAGTGATTGAGCCTCAGTCAGTGCAGATCCAAGAGGATCTTAGTTATGAGAGTAGACCTACACAGATAGTGGACAGTGCAGTCAAGAGACTAAGAAACAAAGAAGTACCACTAGTGAAGGTCGTCTGGTAGAACCAGAAGCACGAGGAAGTCACTTGGGAGCGGGAGGACAACATGAGACAGAAATATCCAGAATTATTCTAAGTTCGAGGACGAACTTTTTATAATGTATGGGGAATTGTAATGACACAATTTTCTCTATTTCAAGTTCTAAAAGTCCATAAAAATATTTGGAAATACTTTTAAAATATTCTAGAGATTTTTAGGAATTTTTAGAGTATTTTTACGTAATTTTTGGAGGTCGTTTAGTAGGGTTACAAAAAGAAAGAAGTTTAAAAAAAAACGTTGAAGGTGAGATTCGAACCCACGACCTCGGGTCGGACTGACCCAAGCAAAACCGGCCCAACCAGCTGAACTACACGGTTTTGTTAACCTTATATGGTGAGAATTAAGTTTATAGCATAGTTAATGATTAGGGAATAAATTGAAAAAAAAAGTGCGCGGCTGAGGGATTGAAGTCGAGACCCCTTGTTTTGGTTAAAACTCGGTTGACCTGCTGCGCCAGCGAGTTTTGTTAATTAAGGTAAGAATGGATTATATTTAAGGTATAGTAGTTAATAAAAATCTTAGTTATAAGAAGAGAACTTAGGTATTTTCCTGTGACCGAAAATTTCCTCACCCCTCTTCTCTTCTCGCGACGGCGCGCGGCGATTTCTGCTCTTGGGCGAAAGCGATGCTGGACCTAGGGTTTCTCTCCGATGGCCGGTGAGGACTTCTTTTCGGGAGCTGTTCACAGATTCGTGGTCTCCTCGTCAAGGAGAACACGCGGATAGGAAGGGATCGCTGAGACCTTCACATCATCCGAACCCTAGATCTCTTTCTCGATTGTAAGCCGAAGCAAACCACGGTGAGTTGCTTCTCACCTGCAATAGGAGTAGTTCCGAGCTTCAATTTGTTTTCCTTGCTTTCGGATTTTGTAGTACAGAATTCATGTTGTTGCCGTGAGATCCATTACTGGTTAGGGTTCTGTATTGATTCCGAAACTTTGCATCATTTTTCTCTCCTGTTGAATTTTTGTCAGAAATTTGTTAGTTAGTCATTCATGAATTAGGATTGGATGTTAGATGAAATTGGGTTATGTTATAAGTTGTTCTGTTGCTGTACACGAAATAGCAGATAAATGCTATAGCCATACCATGCAAAACATCATGTAAAGAGCCTATAGTTGCAAACTCATAGGCCTACGGACACATATTTCCTTCCACACAGTATCCTAGAATCTCAACAAAATTTTCATGCTTTAATCTGGATATCATTTGAGCCATCTTCAGAAGCATCAAGTTTTTCACAGCAACATGCTTTTCATTGTCTAGAATTGCAAAGTACACCCTTCCATATGACCCTATCCCAGCAAGTTTTAGCTTGAGTTGGAGCTTGCTGTGCAGGTTCGGTGGTGTTGATAATCCTTAACATGCTGCTAGATTTAGTGTTATTAATCCTTAACATGCTGCTAGATTTAGTGTTATTAATCCTTAACATGTTGCTAGACTTTGTGTTATTAATTCTTTGACACACAGATTTAAATTCCTTCTTAGTGCAGTTTTGTAACCTTCCTGTACTACCGTAAGCATGAATAACATTTTTCTTGTTACTCCAAAGGGCAAGAACAGCCTTTGTTCAAAGTATGTAGTGTTAGTTTCTTGGTTTTCTTGAATAACATGGACAACCTTAGGTTCGGTTTCTATTAGCTGAACTCAGTAGCCTTCCTTTTAAAACAATCAGTTTCTAGTTTCTTTAGAGTTTATACTGCAGAATTGTATAGCTTAATATGTAGAATTGTGTTTATTCTGTGAAACTCTAGAATTTTCATGCATATGGTGTTTTATTAAACTCTTTTAAGGGTTATGAGTGATTATAAGCAAGAAAAACCAATGTCTAGACTTGATTTCAATTCCAGAAGATTGAAAATCAAAAGCGCACACAAAGTGTTTGCGTAAATGCCAAGTAAGGGCAAGTATAAAGAAGTTATAGTTAAAAAGAAAGTATTTTACTTTTAATGGCATGTACCGGACATAAGGTCCAGGACACAAGGTCCATTGGGTGGGCTCCTAGATCGCCCCTAGGCACAAGATCTTAGTAGTTTCGGGATTAGCTACCTCGACTCTTATTAAGGATGCACGCAAATTGGTATAATGCCGGGCCCAAAAGAAGTTTATTATTATTTTGAAGTATTAAAGTATAAGTTTTGAAACAAATGAAACAAGCTTCAAATATGTTTAGAATTAGAAAGTTTAGTTTCTTCTTATTTGAAGCATGCAATAGTAGTTTTATTTGTTTCTTGCTATTAGATTATTCAGCATGTTTAGCTTTATTTGCTTTCAGTATGCAGTTATAGTTTTATTGGTTTATGAGCATGATTAGCTATACATGTTTAGTATTTCAGTTAGTATGATTCCTTTGCTATTTATGAGCATGAGTAGTTTGATATGTTATCATTCAGTTTTAGCATGTTTTTATTTATATACATCATATCGAGTTTTTGTGAGTAGATAGCGCTCACTAAGCTTTATGCTTATAGACTACACTTCCTCCTACTGCAGATAAAGGAAAGGAAAAGATTTAGCAAGGAAGACGACAAGGTGGTGGTGATGAAGGTGTGTGATGGCTGGACTATGGGGAGATCAAGAGTTTGCTAAGGAATTGTTAAGACTTTTCTGTTTAGAGTTCTTTAGTTTTCTTTAAATGCTATTATGAGTTAAGAAATTAATTAAGTTTATTCCGCATTGTAGTTGGGTTCTATTGATGGAGTGATATTGTTGTTTGCTATTGTTAGGGTAGTTTCCTTCTTTTATTTGTGATATTATACTGCGTGGTTGTGAAAATATATGTTCCAGTCGCCTGTGGCTGAGTATAGTTTGTTGTATTGATGATTTGGTCACTGGTACAGGGGAGACTCTGCCGAAATTTTTCGGTAGGGATTCCTCGTGGTTTTTAATTATACCGGTTAAGTAGAGTTAGTAGATAAGTAACGGTCACTCTTAGAGAGTAGTAGTAGTAGTAAGAAGGGTGGTCGTTACAGTTGGTATCAGAGCAGTGTTCCATTCTCCAGCATCACACACACATCAGCATCATCCTTGCCGTCTCCAAGTAAGAAAGTATTTAAATTCTTTCTTTATTCTGCTTTCCTTATTAGTAACTGCAGTATAGAGTATTTGTTTTTGAATGCTTAAGTAAGATAGAAGATTTTGTTTCCCTTTTCTTTATTCATATATATATATATGATTAGAAAGGGTTAGAGAAGCTATTTAGTCTTTTTCCCTGCATTATTAGATGTCAAGAAGAGGACGTCCCCGTATCGTTCATACTGAGGACCACGTTCAGGAGAACGAAGAGCCTAGAACCCCTGGGCCTATTCTCCCTGAAGTTGTTACTCAACTTCAGAGACAAGTAGCGAGCAGCAGCAAGTGATTGCCAATCTAATGGCCCATCAGAAGCCAGCTCCTCCCACTCCCCCAACCATTAATGTGGAGATCCCAGTGGTGACTGAAGTCCTATCGGTTGTCCTAGAAGTCGCCACAACACCTAGAAGACAAGAAGCATACCTCATCCAGTGGCTGAAGCTGAAACCAGAAAGCTGAGCCTTGGGATGCCCAGGCTTGGTTCAAGACATTTGAGAGCACAATGGAGCTTCTTGACTGACCAGAAGTCGAGAAGATTGATACCATTAAGTGTGTCTCTTTCTGCCTATCTGGAGATGCTTGTATGTAGTGGGAGCGAGTTAAGAGTAAGAGAGCAGTCAACCAGATGAGCTGGGTTGACTTTGAGATAGAGTTTTACTAAAAGTTCTTCCGCCAACGGATCACCAATAAACAATATGAGCAGTTTATAGAATTTAGACTAGGTGACCGACCAGTAGAAGAAGCGGTTAAAAGATTTAACAGGCTAGCTCACCTTTGCCTAGAGTTAGTAAGTACAGTGAAAGAACGAGTCAGACTGATGCTCCTAATACTGAGACCAGGAATAACACTTAATGTGAGTAGTGGAGCTCATCAGCCTCAGACTGGCGAAGAGCTAGTCAGCAGAGTATTAGTCGCTGAGCACTATCTGGACAGCATCAGGGCACAACAAACGCAACACAAGCCAGTCAAGATAGAAGACAATACAGGGGGGAAACAGAGAACCTAAACAAGTAATCAGAACTGGAAGGACAAAGATAACAAGAAAGACCCAAGCAGGAAGATGTTCGGGTAGTCTGTGAGTATCCAGAAGTATTTCCAGAAGGGCTACCTGGACTACCTCCCAACAGAGAAGTGGAGCCAATTTCAAAAGCTTTATACCAAATTTCTCTAGCAGAGCTAAAAGAGTTATAAGAACAATTTCAGGAGTTACTTGACAAGGGTTTCATCCGCCCTAGTCATTCACCCCGGGAAACTCCAGAGTTGTTCGTTAAGAAGAAAGACGGATCCATGCTAATGTGCATAGATTTTAGAGCGCTGAGCAAAGTAGCAGTTAGGGGCAAGTACCCTCATTCCAGAATAGATGATCTATATGATCAGCTAAAAAGGGCAATAGTGTTCTCTAAAATAGACATGTGCTCTGGGTATCATCAGTTGGAAGTGAAAGAAAGGGATACACCCAGAACAGTTTCCAGGACCAGATCTGGACACTATAAGTTTGTGGTCATGCTTTTTGGTGTGACTAATGCACCAGCGGTCTTCATGGACTTAATGAACAGAGTGTTCAGAGAATACTTTGACAAATTGGTCATCGTATTCGTCGACGACATTCTAATCTATTCAAGAACCCCAGAGGAGCATGATACGCACTTGAGAATAGTATTGCAGACCCTTCAGCAAAAGCAGCTGTATGCTAAATTCTCAAAGTGCGAGTTCTGGTTAGAGCAGGTGGCGTTTTTAGGTCACATGATTTCTAAAGAAGGTATTCAAGTGGATCCAGCCAAAGTAGAAGCGGTCAGCAATTGGAAGAGACCCAAGAATGCCAGGGAGATCAGAAGCTTCCTTGGTTTAGCTGGGTACTACAGGAAATTCGTGGAAGACTTTTCCAGAATAGCCTCTCCACTAACAGCCATCACCAGAAAGAACAAGAAGTTTGAATGGTCAGATAAATGTGAGCAGAGTTTCCAAGAGTTGAAGAAGAGACTGACCAGTGCTCCCATTCTGACAGTTTTGACATCTACAGTGATGCTTCCAAGATGGGCCTAGGAGCTGTACTCATGCAGGAAGGAAAAGTGATAACTTATGCTTCCAGACAACTCAAAGATTATGAAAAGAACTACCCCACTCATGATCTTGAGCTGGCAGCTGTGGTCTTTGCACTAAAACTCTGGCGACATTATTTGTATGGAGTCCAGTGCAGAATCTTCACAGACCATCAGAGTCTTAAGTACTTCTTCACTCAGAAGGACTTAAACATGAGACAGCGTAGGTGGCTAGAGTTGGTCAAAGATTATGACTGTGAAATCCTCTACCACCCAGGTAAAGCTAACAAAGTGACAGATGCACTAAGTAGAAAGTCCAGTGCATCCCTGATGTCCCTGTCATCATTAGCCCTGCCACTGCAGAAAGAGTTTTCAGACTTTGGAGTCGAAATTATTTATGGGCAACTCTCTGCATTGACCTTAGAGTCAACCCTGCTTGAGGATATACAGAGAAAACAAAGTGAAGATTCAGATATCCAAAAGATCATGCAAGGGATACAAAAAGGAGAAAATTCAGAGTTTCGAGTATCAGACAGTAGAATTCTTTATCAGGAAAACCGCCTTTGTGTCCGCAATGACGAAGAACTGAGAAAGAAAATTTTAGGAGAAGCTCATAGTACACCGTACTCGATGCATCCTGGTTTCACCAAGATGTATCAAGATGTGAAATAGAGGTTCTGGTGGTCTGGACTCAAAAGAGATGTTGCTAAATATGTCAGTACCTGCCTGACATGTCAGAGGGTCAAAGCAGAACACCAGAGACCAGGAGGAGTTCTACAGCCTCTTCCTATACCAAAGTGGAAGTGGGAACACATATCCATGGACTTCATAACAGGTCTCCCAAGAACCACAAATGGATATGATGCGATATGGGTGATAGTGGACAGATTGACCAAGTCTGCTCATTTTCTAGCCATCAAGGTGTCTCACTCTATAGAGCAGTTGGCCTAGCTATATGTTAAAGAGGTGATCAGACTTCACGGAGTTCTTAAATCTATTGTTTCTGATAGAGATGGGCGCTTCACCTCTCACTTCTGGGAGTGTGTTCAGACTGCACTAGGCACCAAACTCAAGTTCAGCACAACCTTCCATCCTCAGACTGATGGACAGACAGAGCGAGTAAATCAGATCCTAGAAGATATGCTCAGGGCTTGTGCACTAGATTTTAAAGGCAGTTGGTGTAAGTATCTGTGCTTAGTTGAGTTTGCCTACAACAATAGCTATTAGGCCACCATCAAAATGGCACCATATGAAGCGTTGTATGGCAGGAAGTGCAGATCACCCATTTGCTGGCAAGAAGCAGGTGAAAGAAGAGAAATGGAAGTAGAGCTGGGCATTCAGACAGAGCTGATAGATGAGACTACTCAGGCTATCTAGAAGATCAGGCAAAGGATTGAGACTGCCCAGAGTAGACAGAAAATCTATGCTGACACACGCCGAAGGCCACTGGAATTTCAAGTAGGAGATTCAGTTTTTCTCAAAGTCGCTCCTATGAAGGGAGTGATGAGATTTGGCAAGAAAGGCAAATTAAGTCCTCGCTATGTAGGACCCTATCTAATTACAGAAAGGATTGGGAAAGTAGCTTACAAGCTGGACTTACCACAAGACATGACAGCAATACACAATGTGTTTCATGTCTCCATGCTAAAGAAGTGTCTCCATGACCCTAGCCAAGTGATTGAGCCTCAGTCAGTGCATATCCAAGAGGATCTTAGTTATGAGAGTAGACCTACACAGATAGTGGACAGTGCAGTCAAGAGACTATGAAACAAAGAAGTACCACTAGTGAAGGTCGTCTGGTAGAACCAGAAGCACGAGGAAGTCACTTGGGAGCGGGAGGACAACATGAGACAGAAATATCCAGAATTATTCTAAGTTCGAGGACGAACTTTTTATAATGTATGGGGAATTGTAATGACATAATTTTCTCTATTTCAAGTTCTAAAAGTCCATAAAAATATTTGGAAATACTTTTAAAATATTCTAGAGATTTTTAGGAATTTTTAGAGTATTTTTACGTAATTTTTGGAGGTCGTTTAGCAAGGTTACAAAAAGAAAGAAGTTTAAAAAAAAAACGTTGAAGGTGAGATTCGAACCCACGACCTCGGGTCAGACTGACCCAAGCAAAACCGGCCCAACCAGCTGAACTACACGGTTTTGTTAACCTTATATGGTGAGAATTAAGTTTATAGCATAGTTAATGATTAGGGAATAAATTGAAAAAAAAGTGCGCGGCTGAGGGATTGAAGTCGAGACCCCTTGTTTTGGTTAAAACTCGGTTGACCTCCTGTGCCAGCGAGTTTTGTTAATTAAGGTAAGAATGGATTATATTTAAGGTATAGTAGTTAATAAAAATCTTAGTTATAAGAAGAGAACTTAGGTATTTTCCTGTGACCGAAAATTTCCTCACCCCTCTTCTCTTCTCGCGACGGCGCGCGGCGATTTCTGCTCTTGGGCGAAAGCGACGCTGGACCTAGGGTTTCTCTCCGGTGGCCGGTGAGGACTTCTTTTCGGGAGCTGTTCACAGATTCGTGGTCTCCTCGTCAAGGAGAACACACGGATAGGAAGGGATCGCTGAGACCTTCACATCATCCGAGCCCTAGATCTCTTTCTCGATTGTAAGCCCAAGCAAACCACGGTGAGTTGCTTCTCACCTGCAATAGGAGTAGTTCTGAGCTTCAATTTGTTTTCCTTGCTTTCGGATTTTGTAGTATAGAATTCATGTTGTTGCCGTGAGATCCATTACTGGTTAGGGTTCTGTATTGATTCCGAAACTTTGCATCATTTTTCTCTCCTGTTGAATTTTTGTCAGAAATTTGTTAGTTAGTCATTCATGAATTAGGATTGGATGTTAGATGAAATTGGGTTATGTTATAAGTTGTTCTGTTGCTGTACACGAAATAGCAGATAAATGCTATAGCCATACCATGCAAAACATCATGTAAAGAGCCTATAGTTGCAAACTCATAGGCCTACGGACACATATTTCCTTCCACACAGTATCCTAGAATCTCAACAAAATTTTCATGCTTTAATCTGGATATCATTTGAGCCATCTTCAGAAGCATCAAGTTTTTCACAGCAACATGCTTTTCATTGTCTAGAATTGCAAAGTACACCCTTCCATATGACTCTATCCCAGCAAGTTTTAGCTTGAGTTGGAGCTTGCTGTGCAGGTTCGGTGGTGTTGATAATCCTTAACATGCTGCTAGATTTAGTGTTATTAATCCTTAACATGCTGCTAGATTTAGTGTTATTAATCCTTAACATGTTGCTAGACTTTGTGTTATTAATTCTTTGACACACAGATTTAAATTCCTTCTTAGTGCAATTTTGTAACCTTCCTGTACTACCGTAAGCATGAATAACATTTTTCTTGTTACTCCAAAGGGCAAGAACAGCCTTTGTTCAAAGTATGTAGTGTTAGTTTCTTGGTTTTCTTGAATAACATGGACAACCTTAGGTTCGGTGTCTATTAGCTGAACTCAGTAGCCTTCCTTTTAAAACAATCAGTTTCTAGTTTCTTTAGAGTTTATAGTGCAGAATTGTATAGCTTAATATGTAGAATTGTGTTTATTCTGTGAAACTCTAGAATTTTCATGCATATGGTGTTTTATTAAACTCTTTTAAGGGTTATGAGTGATTATAAGCAAGAAAGACCAAGGTCTAGACTTGATTTCAATTCCAGAAGATTGAAAATCAAAAGCGCACACAAAGTGTTTGCGTAAATGCCAAGTAAGGGCAAGTATAAAGAAGTTATAGTTAAAAAGAAAGTATTTTACTTTTAATGGCATGTACCGGACACAAGGTCCAGGACACAAGGTCCATTGGGTGGGCTCCTAGATCGCCCCTAGGCACAAGATCGCCTAGAAGTACCTTAGTAGTTTCAGGATTAGATACCTCGACTCTTATTAAGGATGCGCGCAAATTGGTACAATGCCGGGCCCAAAAGAAGTTTATTATTATTTTGAAGTATTAAAGTATAAGTTTTGAAACAAATGAAATAAGCTTCAAATATGTTTAGAATTAGAAAGTTTAGTTTCTTATTATTTGAAGCATGCAGTAGTAGTTTTATTTGTTTCTTGCTATTAGATTATTCAGCATGTTTAGCTTTATTTGCTTTCAGTATGCAGTTATAGTTTTATTGGTTTATGAGCATGATTAGCTATACATGTTTAGTATTTCAGTTAGTATGATTCCTTTGCTATTTATGAGCATGAGTAGTTTGATATGTTAGCATTCAGTTTTAGCATGTTTTTATTTATATACATGCATATCGAGTTTTTGTGAGTAGATAGCGCTCACTAAGCTTTATGCTTATAGACTGCACTTTCTCCTACTGCAGATAAAGGAAAGGAAAAGATTTAGCAAGGAAGGCGACAAGGTGGTGGTGATGAAGGTGTGTGATGGCTGGACTATGGGGAGATCAAGAGTTTGCTAAGGAATTGTTAAGACTTTTCTGTTTAGAGTTCTTTAGTTTTCTTTAAATGTTATTATGAGTTAAGATTATAATTAAGTTTATTCTGCATTGTAGTTAGGTTCTATTGATGGAGTGATATTGTTGTTTGCTATTGTTAAGGTAGTTTCCTTCTTTTATTTGTGATATTATACTGCGTGGTTGTGAAAATATATGTTCCAGCCGCCTGTGGCTGAGTATAGTTTGTTGTATTGATGATTTGGTCACTGGTACAGGGGAGACTCTGCCGAAATTTTTCGGTAGGGATTCCTCGTGGTTTTTAATTATACCGGTTAAGTAGAGTTAGTAGATAAGTAACGATCACTATTAGAGAGTAGTAGTAGTAGTAAGAAGGGTGGTTGTTACAGCACATGATCTTTGCCTTCGCGTCGTTTGATTTGATCACCTTTTGTAGGTCCCTCTCCATGAAGTTGTTCTTGTTAGGATCCGTGCGGTCAGCAAGAGGGGGTGAATTTCCCTTCAAAAAGAAAATAGAAACTTTCTCGATCTTTTGAAATAATAAGACACTTGTATAAAAAGAATTGATAAATTAATAAAAAGAAAGAGGCTACCAATTTTAATTGGTTACAACCGGGAAGGTTGTTAATCCAAGACTTTGAAGCACTAATCAAATTCTCCTTTCGTCGTAGGCGGAGAAGTCTCTTACAAGCATTGAAAGCACACAAAGTAGTAGAACACTTAAAGAAACTCGTGTACAAGTGATTCTGAACTATTGAGATCAGGGCTGCTTTTATAGCCTTGATCTAAGTGTCTGAAAGGGTTCCAGGCATCTAGACATGGATAAAATTTTATCCAGGTTGCAACAAATCATGACACGTTGAGTTTTGATAAACTTTCTATTCTGGTGCCCGGAAGGGTTCTGGGCACCCGGACTGTTGTGATATGACCCTTGTTGGGCGAAGCACCTTGGGGTGCCCAAGTGATTCGGGCACCCAGACCAGGTCAAAGTGCCTGGACCTTCTAAGTGCATGGACATGGTCTAGACTCCCGGACCAAGTCAACTTTATGGTTAGTTTTTGGTCCAAGCTCTTGCTCCAGTTCCGCTCACTTAGGTGATTTCTACCATCTGGAATGGGGCTCATCCGATTCCATTTTTCGGCCTTCTCAAGCAACTTTCCTCCCAGGCTTCTCGTCCCTTGAAAATTCCATGTGCTTCCTTCTCGTCCGCTAGTGTATTCTTCTGCAACGCCTCATCCCTCGGACGCACTGAGCCCGTCGACTCTCTCCCGTGTCGTCCTTCTTGCTAGCTGCATCTTTTGCTCGACTTCTTGTGCTTCTATGTTCTTGAACACTCAGACATAGGGTATCAAAACACAACAGGACCTAACTCTAATTCGGTTGACCACATCAAAACTACCTCAGAGTACTATCTTCCCATTTGTGATGTGCATCAACCCGAGATAGAGTTAGGTTAAAAAAAATATAGAGGTAATAAAATAACAGTTAAACAGTTAAAGCTAGAATTTTTAATTTCCATAATTAACCTCCCCTAGACTTAAGCTCTCTCATTCTACCCCTTTGATCATAGTGAAAATAAAGTCGAGGAAAAATAATGTTAAAAATGTGTAACTTTTTCTAAGGGTAAAGAGAGTAAAAAAAACTTTTACAAAATAATTTTCTAACGTTAAAAGAAAACTTATTTTGTATAAACCATAGTTTTGCAAGTTAAATTTGAAAGTTCAATTTTTATAAATCTCTAAAATTTTTCTAAGTATTGAGAACAGAATGCACAACAATTGAAAAATTAAAATTTTCAAGGATAAGTTCTCAAGATTTTTTTTGTTTTAAAAATAAGGTTTTTGGTAATTAATTCATGGAAAATTTATTGTTTATCAAAGAATTTACAAAAATATTTTCAAATAGAATTTCAAGGGATCTATTACTGTATACAAAAATTCAGATAAGAATTTTGAAAAGAAGGATTGTTCAAAAAATATTTAAAATAGATATGAAAAATATCTTTAAAAATAGTTTTATTAATTAAAAAATCATGTTGATTTTTCTCGTTATTCAAAATATAATGATAATTTTTGAAAAAAAATTGTTGGAATACATATCTAAAATATTTCAAGTTTTAAATTATGACTTTTCAAACAAACAATTCATAAAATATTTTTTTTAATCGAAGAAATAATTTGAAAAAATTTTAAGAGATTTTTTCATTCTAGAAATAGAAAAAATTCAAAGCTAAATATTAACAGTTAGTGTATGGCCTTAATTTTGAAATTGAAATTCATATTTTTAAACATAAAATATGCATAACTATTTTTAGACTAAGCAAGATCTAGGGACCCAAAATAAATTTTTAGCTACTGGGTTAACAAGAAATTTTTTTAGTACATATCTTTGTGACACTTTTCTAATTTAGCCCTTATGATATTTAAGATACCAATTTGGGCTTCTATAATTTTTCCAGGTATTTTGATTATCATATTCAAAGTTTCTTGATTTTTCAGTTTAGTCTTTCAATTTTTTATTTTCATCTTTTAATTTATCATACATATTTAGGGGGCATGTATTTGCTAAGATTGTTTTTAATTCAAAAACTTCCTTTTTCAAATTATTATTTTTCATTTTTAGCTTACATAGCGATCTGGTCATGGATTTAATGCCTGAATATAACTGGTTAGGGGGTAGTAAACATACCTTACTTACTAGATCTGTTCTAAAGTTTGTTTCTTTCTCCTCACTGCAACTTTCTTCTGAGGAGTCTCCCCCTTCATCTATGCTCTCCTCCTGGTGACTTGCCATTAGTGCAAGTCCAACATAATCCTCTAGATTTGATTCTGATGACGACTCGCCCCACGTCGCCTTCAGGGTTTTGTGCTTTATTGTGGTTGGTCCCTTCTTGTTGTCTTTCTTCTTCAGCTTTGGGCAGTTATCCTTAATGTGCCTCTCTTCATTACAGTTATAGCATCTTACCTTCCTTGCTCTTCTTTTCTTTTCCTACACTTGATTAAACTTATTAGTTTTTAAAAAATTTTATATGTTGTTTCATCATCATCAAAGGAGATGTCAACGTCTGATTCATCCTTCTTGGCTTTTAGAGCAATATTATTTGATTTCGCTATTTCCTGAGAATTTATATAGAGAGACTCGTGAAGTTCAAAAGTTAAAAATAAACTTTCAAGAATACATATCTCAAGATCCTTAGAAATGTAGTAAGCATCCACTAAGGCTATCCACTCTTGAGTTCTCAGAAAAAAATTAAGTGCGTACCTTAAGGATGTAACAACCCAATTTTCCCTATTTCGAGTTCTAAATATCTTTAAAAATATTTGAAAATGTTTTTAAAATATTCTAGATATTTTTAGGAATTTTTAGAGTATTTTTATGCAATTTTTGGAGGTTGTTTGGTATTTTTACTAAACAAAAGAAGTTTTGACAAAAAAATGTTCAAGTCAAAATTCGAACCGTGGACCTCGGACCTAAACCGAGCCTTAACCGAATCCAGCCAGCCAACTATTCCGCGAGGGTTTTGTTAATCAAATACGGGACAAAATGAATTTAAGTAGTTATGGATAACAGAAATACCGAGGTTTAAGAGGGTTAAGTTATTTCTTTTCTCTCGACCGAAACCCTTTCTCCTCTCATGCGGCGTCGGCGATTCTTCTTTCGGGCGAAATAGGATCGTAGATAGGGCACGATTCCGGCGGCCGGCGAGGGGATTCTCCGGAGGTTCTTCACCAGTATAAGGTTTCCTCGTCGAGGCGGAGCCGTGAGCACAAGAAGACACCGAGATCTTCATCTCTACGAAACCCTAGATCTCCCTCTTCGGCTGTGAGTCCAAGAACACGAAGTGTAAGTAGCTGCACACCTGCGGTAGGAGTAGTTTTGAACTTTGTTTTTCTTCTTGAATTCCAAACATGCTATAAAGATTGTGGTTTTGGGTGTTGCTGCCGTGGGTTTCAAAGAAGGATCAAGAAATGGTTTAGTTTGATTGAGCATGAAGGATTGTGTTTGAGCCAAATCTATGCTTGCTAGGGATTTAGTTTTGTTTGAAATCTGAGATAAACGAATAAATTGTTTAGGTTTAACATGTGGTTTCGGTTTCTATTAGTTGATCATGAGCAGTCTTCTATTGATAATAGATGTGCAGATTTCTATTTCTAATAGATGTGCAGATTTCTATTGCAAATAGAATGGCAGATATTTTTATCAAATAGATGTTTGATAGCAGCAGTAACCTTTCTTATTACTTTTTCTTAGTTAGAAATAACTCAACATGTGTAGATCTAGTGATGCATGCTTTAGTTTACCACGTGTAGATGTTGTTAGCAGCAGTAATCTTTCTTATTGCTTTGCTTAGTTGGAAATAATTTAGGATGTGTAGATTTATTAAGTTATTGTTCTTGAAAATGCATGAACCCTAGAAGTTTCTAAGAGTTTGTTAGGAGTTTCCTTAAATCGTTAGGAAAATTTATGGATTGATTCTTTTGTTATAGCTAGAATCGTTCCTTCTCGTTATTGCTGGAGTTGCTTCTTTTTGATTCGGTTCTGTTCCTTACCGTTAGTGCTATGCAAGTGAATGAACTTTGATCCTTCTCCTTGATCCGAATCCTATCTTTTTAGTTGGGGAATTAGTTCCTTTTTATTTAGCTTCAGTTTTAGTTTGCTTTTAGTGCTACTCTAACATGTATTCCAGATTCCTTGATTTAGCATTCCAGTTTCGCCTTTAGTTTAATTGCTGTTTTAGATCTTTCCATTATAAGTTTTAAGCACGCAGATTTAGTTTTCAGCCTTTAGTTGTTTACAGTTTCAGATTTACCTTGTTAGTTCTGAGCATTACATAAGTACGAACTGCACCTTGTAGCATTTCAGATTTAGCCCTTGTCGTCGATTTAGTAGCATGAGCAGCCCTGCCTTTTGGCATATCAGTATATATTTTCTGCTATTCTTACAAGCATGGACAACATGCATTTATAGCATTTCAGATTTGTTCTTCAATGAACAAAAGCAGCAGATTAGGCTTTTCCTGTTATAGTTTCAGCATTCCAGTTTGGTTTCTCCTTGTTAATCCCTTAATTGAAGCATGTGAACTCAAATTATGAGCATGAACAGTCTATGTTAAGTTCAGCAAGTCTAGATTTGTGTTACGCTTCAATTTCAGCAAGTTTAAATTCCAGCTAGTAGATCTTATTGTTTCATTACTACCTCATTTAGCATGGACAGATTAACTTTGGCTTCAGTTATGGTTTCCTATTAAATTACCAAAAGGTGGGTATAAGAGGGATAAAGAAAGAAAGCAAGAATTGAACTCGTTCTATGCAACTCTAGAATTTATATGTACATATAGTGTTCTATTAAATCCTTTTAGGAATTTATTAGAAGTTATAAGTAAAGGAAAGACCAAGGTCTGGAGGAGAAAAGATAACAAGTAAATCTTTTAAAGAGGCTAGTACCCGACTTCCATGATTGTCGTTAAACAAATCCAAGTGACCAATTCCAAGGTCTTGGCCCTGGTAAGATCAAGGTCTTTACCCTCATAGGACTGGAGGCTCGCTACCTCAGTCTGTATTAGTGAGCGCGCATTTGGTACTAAGCCTGGGCCCAAGAAAAGACAATCGAAAGAGAAATTAAATTAAATAATAATTTCTAAGTATAAGACCATAAGTATTTGGGACAAATGAAACAAGCTTCATATATGTTTAGGATTAGCAAGTGTAGCTCTTTTAATTCTAAACACACAGTATCAGTTTTCATTTGTTTTCCTTATGAGTTTATTGAGCATGATTAGTCTTATTTCTAGATGATTCCATCTTTTTTCTTGTATAGCATGAGTAGCTTTACATGTTAGCATTTCAGTTAATTTGATTTATTGCTAGTAGATGAGCATGAGTAGTTTTCTTTTTAAGCATTCAGTTTTCGCATGTTTCTTTTTGTTATATACATGCTTATCGAGTTTTTGTGAGTTAGATAGCGCTTACTAAGCAATTTACTTATAGTTTGCATTTTCTCCTACTGCAGATAAAGGTAAAGGGAAGCTATAGTCAGAAGGAAGGCGACAAGGAGATGTGTGGTGGATGTGCGATGCCTGGACTATGGAAGCCTTGGGACTAGAAAGGGGTTTCTTTTAGTTTTCTTTTCCTTTTGCTATGTTAGAAGTACACGAGATGGTATATGTTATCTTGATGTTATTAGGACATAGTAGATGAATTGTGATCTTGTGTGATGTTTTCTGGTATAGTTCTCTTTTGTTTTGGATTATTTACTGCGTGAGTTGTTTGATATATGTTCCAGCCGCCTGTGGCTGATGTATATAGTGTTGTATTTAAGATATTGTCACCTGTACAGGGAAGATGCTGCCGAAATTTTTCGGTAGGGACTCCTCACGGGGCAGTTAAGTAGAGTTAGTAGTTAAGTAGTGTCCACCTTTAGAGAGTAGTAGTAGTGTAGAAGGTAGGTCTTTACAGTTGGTATCAGAGCAGTTCCCATACTCCAGCATCACACACACATCAGCATTAGCTGCCATCTTCAAGTAAGAAAGTATTTAAGTTTTTTTCCTTTTATGTTTTCTTTAATATTTGCAGTATGGAGCAATAGCTTATATATATGCGCTTTAGTAAGATAGAAGTTTGTTTCTCTTTTATTCGTATAAGTATGTTTAAAAATGATAGAGAAGATACCATGTCTTTTTATTTGCATAATTAGATGTCAAGAAAAAGGACGTCCTCGTACTGTTCGTACTGAGAACAAGATCAAGAGAATGAAGTGCCCAGAGCAACTGAGCCCAATCTCTTTGAAGTTGTTGCTCAACTCCAGAAACAGGTAGCAGAGCAGCAACAAGTAATTGCCAATCTGATGACAAATCAGCAACTAGTTCCTCCCACTCCAATAGTAACTATGGAGACTCCAGTGGTAACCGAGTTTCCACCAGCTACCTTGGAAGTCGCCACAACACCTAGAAGACAAGAAGCATACCTGATACAGTGGCTGAAACTGAAGCCAGAAAGTTTCTCAGGCACGACTGAGCCCTGGGATGCTCAGGCTTGGTGCAAGACACTGGAGAGCACCATGGAGCTTCTTGACTGGCCAGAAGTCGAGAAGGTCAAGTGTGCCTCTTTATGCCTATCAGGAAATGCTCGTATGTGGTGAGATAGAGAGAGTTAAGAACAAGAGAGTACTCAATCAGCTGAGCTAGACTGACTCCGGGACAGAGTTTCACGAAGAATTCTTCTGCTAACAGATCACCAATAAGCATTATGAAGAGTTTAAAGAATTCAGAAGGTGAACCAGCTTTTAAGCTCACGGAATACCAAAGATGAAGACCCAGAAGTTCCACTCTTCTTTCACAGCTCACCAGATGTTAGCTAAAGGGTGTGCTGGTTTTCTTGCGCACATTGTGAGTACAGAAGAACAAGAAAGACCCAAGCAGGAAGAGGTTCGGGTAGTCTGTGAATACCCAGAAGTAATCCCAGAAGAACTACCTGGACTACCTCCCAGCACAGAAGTGGAGTTTGAGATTGAATTGGCTCCTGGTACCGGTCCAATTTCAAAAGCTCCATACCGCATGTCTCCGGCGGAGCTGAAAGAGTTACAAGAACAACTTCAGGAGCTGCATGACAAAGGCTTCATCCGCCCTAGCCATTCACCATGGGGAGCTCCGGTGTTGTTTGTCAAGAAGAAGGACGGATCTATGCGGATGTGTATAGATAATAGAGCTCTGAATCAAGTGACAATCAAGAACAAGTACCCCCTTCCCAGGATTGACGACTTATTTGATCAGTTGAGAGGGGCAACAGTATTCTCAAAGATAGACCTATGCTCTGGGTACCATCAGCTGAAAGTGAATGAAAGGGATATACCCAGAACGACATTCAGGACCAGATACGGGCATTACGAGTTTGTAGTCATACCTTTAGGTGTGACTAATGCACCAGCGGTCTTCATGGACTTGATGAACAGGGTGTTCAGAGAATACCATGACAAATTTGTCATCGTATTCATTGACGACATTCTAGTCTATTCAAGGACCTCAGAGGAACATGACACGCACTTGAGGATAGTA
Organism: Zingiber officinale; assembly: GCF_018446385.1. Lineage (NCBI taxonomy): Eukaryota > Viridiplantae > Streptophyta > Magnoliopsida > Zingiberales > Zingiberaceae > Zingiber > Zingiber officinale. The sequence continues at coordinate 63,271,552 of NC_055997.1, forward strand.
TTGCAGACCCTTCAGCAAAAGCAGCTGTATGCTAAATTCTCAAAATGCGAATTCTGGTTAGATCAGGTGGCGTTTCTAGGCCACATAATTTCTAAAGAAGGTATCCAAGTGGATCCAGCCAAAATAGAAGCGATCAACAACTAGAGTAGACCCAAGAACGCCAGGGAGATCAGAAGCTTCCTTGGTTTAGCTGGGTACTACAAGAAATTCGTGGAGGACTTTTCCAGGATCGCCCCTCCATTGATAGCCCAGACCAGAGAGAACAAAAAGTTTGAGTGGTCAGACAAATATGAGCAGAGTTTCCAAGAGCTGAAGAAGAGACTGACCAGTGCTCCCATTCTGACTGTTCCAGCTAGTGACAAGAGTTTTGACATCTACAGTGATGCCTCCAAGATGGGTCTAGGAGCTGTTCTCATGCAAGAAGGAAAAGTGATAGCTTATGCTTCCAGACAACTCAAAGATTATGAAAAGAACTACCCCACTCATGATCTTGAGCGGACAACTGTGGTCTTTACACTAAAACTCTGGCGACATTATTGGTATGACGTCCAGTGCAGAATCTTCACAGACCATCAGAGTCTTAAGTACTTCTTCACTATGAAGAACTTAAACATGAGACAATGTAGGTGGCTAGAGTTGGTCAAAGACTATGACTGTGAAATCCTCTACCACCCAGGCAAAGCTAATAAAGTGGCAGATGCACTAAGTAGAAAATTCAGTGCATCCCTGATGTCTTTGTCATCATTAGCCCTACCACTGCAGAAGGAGTTGTCAGACTTTGGCATGAAAATTATTTATGGGCAACTCTCTGCATTGACCTTAGAGTCTACCTTGCTTGAGGATATACAGAGAAAGTAAAGTGAAGATCCATATATCCAGAAGATCAAGCAAGGGATACAGAAAGAAGAAAATTCAGAATTTTGAGTATCAGACAGTGGAATTCTTTATCAGGGGAGTCGCCTTTGTGTCCCCAATGATGAAGAGCTGAGAAAGAAAATTTTAGAGGAAGCTCATAGTACACCTTACTCCATGCATCCTAGTTCTACCAAGATGTACCAAGACGTGAAACAGAGGTTCTGGTGGTCTGGACTCAAAAGAGATGTAGCTAAATATGTCAGTACCTGCCTGACATGTCAAAGGGTCAAAGCAGAAAACCATAGACCAGGAGGATTTCTACAGCCTCTTTTAATACCAGAGTGGAAGTGGGAAGACATATCCATGGACTTTATAACAGGCCTTCCAAGAACTACGAACGGATATGATGCAATATGGGTAATAGTGGATAGATTGACCAAGTCTACCCATTTTCTAGCCATCAGAGTGTCCTACTCCATAGAGCAGTTGGCACAACTGTACGTCAAGGAATTGATCAGACTTAATGGAGTTCCTAAATCTATTATTTCTGATAGAGATGAATGTTTCACCTCTCACTTTTGGGAGTGTGTTCAGAAGGCACTAGGCACCAAACTCAAGTTCAGCACAGCCTTCCATCCTCAGACTGATGGACAGACAGAGCGAGTAAATCAGATTCTAGAAGATATGCTCAGAGCTTGTGCCCTAGATTTCAAGGGAAGTTGGTGCAAGTATCTATGCTTAGCTGAGTTTGCCTACAACAATAGCTATCAGGCCACCATCAAGATGGCACCTTATGAGGCGTTGTATGGCAGGAAGTGCAGATCACCCATTTGTTGGCAAGAAGCAGGTGAAAGAAAAGAAATGGAAGTAGAGCTGGGCATTCGGACTGAGATGATAGATGAGACCACTCAGGCTATCCAGAAGATCAGACAGAGGATTGAGACTGCCCAGAGTAGACAGAAGAGTTATGCTGACACACGCCGTAGGCCACTCGAATTCCATGTAGGGGATTCAGTTTTTCTCAAAGTCGCTCCTATGAAGGGAGTGATGAGATTTGGCAAGAAGGGCAAACTAAGTCCTCGTTATGTAGGACCCTACCTGATCACAGAAAGGATTGGGAAAGTAGCATACAAGCTGGACTTACCACAGGACATGTCGGCAATACATAATGTATTTCATGTCTCCATGCTAAAGAAGTGTATTCACGACCCTAGCCAAGTGATTCAGCCTCAGACAGTGCAGATCCAAGAGGATCTTAGCTACGAGATCAGACCTACACATATAGTGGATAGAGAAGTCAAGAGACTAAGAAACAAAGAAGTGCCACTAGTGAAGGTCATCTGGCAGAACCAGAAACACGAGGAAATCACTTGGGAGCGTGAGGACAGTATGAGACAGAAATATCCAGAGTTATTCTAAGTTCGAGGATGAACTTTTTATAAGGTATGGAGGAATGTAACGACCCAATTTTCCCTATTTCGAGTTCTAAATGTATTTTAAAATATTTGGAAATGTTTTAAAAATATTCTAGAGATTTTTAGGAATTTTTAGAGTATTTTTATGCAATTTTTGGAGGTCGTTTGGTATTTTTACTAAACGAAAGAAGTTTTGACAAAAAAATGTTCAAGTCGAGATTCGAACCGTGGACCTCGGACATGAACCGAGCCTTAACTGAATCCAGCCAGCCAACTATTCCGCGAGGATTTTGTTAATCAAATACGGGACAAAATGAATTTAAGTAGTTATGGATAATAGAAATACCGAGGTTTAAGAGGGTTAAGTTATTTCTTTTCTCTCAACCGAAACCCTTTCTCCTCTCACGCGGCGTCGGTGCTTCTTCTTTCGGGCGAAACATGACCGCAGCTAGGGCACGATTCCGGCGGCCGACGAGGGGATTCTGCGAAGGTTCTTCACTAGTACAAGGTTTCCTCGTCGAGGCGGAGCCGGGAGCACAAGAAGAGACCGAGATCTTCATCTCACCGAAACCCTAGATCTCCCTCTTCGGCTGTGAGTCCAAGAACACGAAGTGTAAGTAGCTGCTCACCTGCGGTAGGAGTAGTTTCAAACTTTGTTTTTCTTCTTGAATCCAAAACATGCTATAAAGATTGTGGTTTTGGGTGTTGCTGCCGTGGGTTTCACAGAAGGATCAAGAAATGGTTTAGTTTGATTGAGCATGTAGGATTGTGTTTGAGCCGAATCTACGCTTGCTAGGGATTTAGTTTTGTTTTAAATCTGAGATAAACGAATAAATTGTTTAGGTTTAACATGTGGTTTCGGTTTCTATTAGTTGATCATGAGCAGTCTTCTATTGATAATAGATGTGCAGATTTCTATTTCTAATAGATGTTCAGATTTCTATTGCAAATAGATGGGCAGATTTCTTTATCAAATAGATGTTTGATAGCAGCAGTAACCTTTCTTATTGCTTTGCTTAGTTAGAAATAATTCAACATGTGTAGATCTAGTGATGCATGCTTTAGTTTACCACATGTAGATGTTGTTAGCAGCAGTAATCTTTCTTATTGCTTTGCTTAGTTGGAAATAATTTAGGATGTGTAGATTTATTAAGTTATTGTTCTTGAAAATGCATGAATCCTAGAAGTTTCTAAGAGTTTGTTAGGAGTTTTCCTTAAATCGTTAGGGAAATTTATGGATTGATTCTTTTGTTATAGCTAGAATCGTTCCTTCTTGTTATTGCTGGAGTTGCTTCTTCTTGATTCGGTTCTATTCCTTACCATTAGTGCTATGCAAGTGAATGAACTTTGATCCTTCTCCTTGATCCGAATCCTAGCTTTTTAGTTGGGGAATTAGTTCCTTTTTATTTAGCTTCAGTTTTAGTTAGCTTTTAGTGCTATTCTAACATGTGTTTCAGAATCCTTGATTTAGCATTCCAGTTTCGCCTTTAGTTTAATTGCTGTTTTAGATCTTTCCTTTATAAGTTTTAAGCATGCAGATTTAGTTTTCAGCCTTTAGTTGTTTATAGTTTCATATTTACCTTGTTAGTTCTGAGCATTACATAAGTACGAACTGCACCTTGTAGCATTTCAGATTTAGCCCTTGTCGTCGATTTAGTAGCATGAGCAGCCCTGGCTTTTAGCATATCAGTATCTATTTTCTGCTATTCTTACAAGCATGGACAGCATACATTTATTGCATTTCAGATTTGTTCTTCAATGAACAAAAGCAGTAGATTAGGCTTTTCCTGTTATAGTTTCAACATTCCAGTTTGGTTTCTCCTTGTTAATCCCTTAATTGAAGCATGTGAAATCAAATTATGAGCATGAACAGTCTATGTTAAGTTCAGCAAGTCTAGATTTGTGTTACGCTTCAATTTCAGCAAGTTTAAATTCTAGCTAGTAGATCTTATTGTTTCATTACTACCTCATTTAGCATGGACAGATTTACTTTGGCTTTAGTTGTGGTTTCCTATTAAATTACCAAAAGGTGGGTATAAGAGGGATAAAGAAAGAAAGAAAGAATTGAACTCGTTCTATGCAACTCTAGAATTTATATGTACATATTGTGTTCTATTAAATCCTTTTAGGAATTTATTAGAAGTTATAGGTAAAGGAAAGACCAAGGTCTGGAGGAGAATAGATAACAAGTAAATCTTTTAAAGAGGCTAGTACCCGACTTCCAAGGTTGTCATTAAACAAATCCAGGTGACCAATTCCAAGGTCTTGACCCTGGTAAGACCAAGGTCTTTACCCTCATAAGACTGGAAGCTCGCTACCTCAGTCTCTATTAGAAAGCACGCATTTGGTACTAAGCCTGGGCCCAAGAAAAGACAAGAGAAAGAGAAATTAAATTAAATAATAATTTCTAAGTGTAAGACTATAAGTATAAGACCATAAGTATTTGGGACAAATGAAACAAGCTTCATATATGTTTAGGATTAGCAAGTGTAGCTCTTTTAATTCTAAACACACAGTATCAGTTTTCATTTATTTTCCTTATGAGTTTATTGAGCATGATTAGTCTTATTTCTAGATGATTCCATCTTTATTCTTGTATAACATTTCAGTTAATTTGATTTATTGCTAGTAGATGAGCATGAGTAGTTTTCTTCTTAAGCATTCAGTTTTAGCATGTTTCTTTTTGTTATATACATGCTTATCGAGTTTTTGTGAGTTAGATAGCGCTTACTAAGCAATTCACTTATAGTTTGCATTTCCTCCTACTACAGATAAAGGTAAAGGGAAGCTATAGTTAGAAGGAAGGCGACAAGGAGATGTGTGGTGGATGTGCGATACCTGGACTATGGAAGCCTTGGGACTAGAAAGGAGTTTTTTTAGTTTTCTTTTCCTTTTGCTATGTTAGAAGTACTCAGGATGGTATATGTTATCTCGATGTTATTAGGATATAGTAGATGAATTGTGATCTTGTGTGATGTTTTCTGGTATAGTTCTCTTTTGTTTTGGATTATTTACTGCGTGAGTAGTTTGATATATGTTCCAGCCGCCTGTGGCTGATGTATATAGTGTTGTATTTAAGATATTGTCACCCGTACAGGGGAGATCCTGCTGAAATTTTTTGGTAGGGACTCCTCACGGGGCAGTTAAGTAGAGTTAGTAGTTAAGTAGTGTGCACCTTTAGAGAGTAGTAGTTGTGTAGAAGGTGGGTCGTTACAGTTGGTATCAGTGCAGTTCCCATACTCCAGCATCACACACACATCAGCATCAGCCTTGCCGTCTTCAAGTAATAAAGTATTTAAGTTTTTTTTCCTTTTATGCTTTCTTTATTATTCACAGTATGGAGTAATAGCTTATATATATACGCTTTAGTAAGATAGAAGTTTGTTTCTCTTTTATTAATATAAGTATGTTTAGAAAGGATAGAGAAGATACCAAGTCTTTTTCTTTGCATAATTAGATGTCAAGAAAAAGGATATCCTCGTACTGTTCGTACTGAGAACCAAGATCAGGAAAACGGAGTGCCCAGAGCAACTGAGCCCAATCTCTTTGAAGTTGTTGCTCAACTCCAGAAACAGGTAGCAGAGCAGCAACAAGTGATTGCCAATCTGATGGCAAATCAGCAACTAGTTCCTCCCACTCCAACAGTAACTGTGGAGACTCCAGTGGTAACCGAGGTTCCACCAGCTACCCTGGAAGTTACCACAACACCTAGAAGACAAGAAGCATACCTGATACAGTGGCTGAAGCTGAAGCCAGAAAGTTTCTCAGGCATGACTGAGCCCTGGGATGCTCAGACTTGATGCAAGACACTGGAGAGCACCATGGAGCTTCTTGACTGGCCAGAAGTCGAGAAGGTCAAGTGTGCCTCTTTCTGCATATCAGGAAATGCTCGTATGTGGTGAGAGAGAGAGAGAGTTAAGAGCAAGAGAGTAGTCAATCAGCTGAGCTAGACTAACTCCGGGACAGAGTTTCATGAAGAATTCTTTCGCTAACGGAGCACCAATAAGCATTATGAAGAGTTTGTAGAATTCAGAAGGTGAACCATCTTTTGAGTTCACGGGAGTACCAAAGAGGAAGATCCAGAAGTTCCTCTCTTCTCTCACAGCTCACCAGATGTTAGCTAAAGGGTGTGCTGATTTTCTTGCGCACATTGTGAGTACAGAAGAACAAGAAAGACCCAAGCAGGAAGAGGTTCGGGTAGTCTGTGAGTACCCAGAGGTAATCCTAGAAGAACTACCTGGACTACCTCCCAGCAGAGAAGTGGAGTTTGAGATTGAATTGGTTCCTGGTACCGGTACAATTTCAAAAGCTCCATACCGCATGTCTTCGGCGGAGCTGAAAGAGTTTCAAGAACAACTTCAGGAGCTGCATGACAAAGGTTTTATCCACCCTAGTCATTCACCATGGGGAGCTCCAGTGTTGTTTGTCAAGAAGAAGGACGGATCTATGCGGATGTGCATAGATAATAGAGCTCTGAATCAGGTGACAATCAAGAACAAGTACCCCCTTCCCAGGATCAACGACTTATTTGATCAGTTGAGAGGGGCAATAGCATTCTCAAAGATAGACCTGCGCTCTGGGTACCATCAGCTGAAAGTGAATGAAAGGGATATACCCAGAACGACATTCAAGACCAGATACGGACATTACGAGTTTGTAGTCATGCCTTTTTGTGTGACTAATGCACCAGCGGTCTTCATGGACTTGATGAACAGGGTGTTCAGAGAATACCTTGACAAATTTGTCATTGTATTCATTGACAACATTCTAGTCTATTCAAGGACCTCAGAGGAACATGACACGCACTTGAGGATAGTATTGTAGACCCTTCAGCAAAAGCAGCTGTATGCTAAATTCTCAAAGTGCGAATTCTGGTTAAATCAGGTGGCATTTCTAGGCCACATAATTTCTAAAGAAGGTATCCAAGTGGATCCAGCCAAAATAAAAGCGGTCAACAACTGGAGTAGACCCAAGAACGCCAGGGAGATCAGAAGCTTCCTTGGTTTAGCTGGGTACTACAGGAAATTCGTGGAGGACTTTTCCAGGATCGCCTCTCCATTGACAGCCCTGACCAGAAAGAATAAAAAGTTTGAGTGGTCAGACAAATGTGAGCAGAGTTTCCAAGAGCTGAAGAAGAGACTGACCAGTGCTCCCATTCTGACTGTTCCAGCTAGTGACAAGAGTTTTGACATCTACAGTGATGCCTCCAAGATGGGTCTAGGAGCTGTTCTCATGCAAGAAGGAAAAGTGATAGCTTATGCTTCCAGACAACTCAAAGATTATGAAAAGAACTACCCCACTCATGATCTTGAGCTGGCAGCTATGGTCTTTGCACTAAAACTCTGGCGACATTATTGGTATGGCGTCCAGTGCAGAATCTTCACAGACCATCAGAGTCTTAAGTACTTCTTCACTCAGAAGGACTTAAACATGAGACAGTGCAGGTAGCTAGAGTTGGTCAAAGACTATGACTGTGAAATCCTCTACCACCCAGGCAAAGCTAATAAAGTGGCAGATGCACTAAGCAGAAAATCCAGTGCATCCCTGATGTCTTTGTCATCATTAGCCCTACCACTGCAGAAGGAGTTGTCAGACTTTGGTATGGAAATTATTTATGGACAACTCTCTGCATTGACCTTAGAGTCTACCTTGCTTGAGGATATACAGAGAAAGAAAAGTGAAGATCCAAATATCCAGAAGATCAAGCAAGAGATACAGAAAGAAGAAAATTCGGAATTTCGAGTATTAGACAGTGGAATTATTTATTAGGGGAGCCGCCTTTATGTCCCCAATGATGAAGAGCTGAGAAAGAAAATTTTAGAGGAAGCTCATAGTACACCTTACTCCATGCATCCTAGTTCTACCAAGATGTACCAAGACGTGAAACAAAGGTTCTTGTGGTCTGGACTCAAAAGAGATGTAGCTAAATATGTCAGTACCTGCCTGACATGTCAGAGGGTCAAAGTAGAACACCAGAGACCAGGAGGAGTTCTACAGCCTCTTCCAATACCAGAGTGGAAGTGGGAAGACATATCCATGTACTTTATAACAGGCCTTCCAAGAACTACGAATGGATATGATGCAATATGGGTAATAGTGGACAGATTGACCAACTCTGCCCATTTTCTAGCCATCAAAGTGTCCTACTCCATAGAGCAGTTGGCACAACTGCACGTCAAGGAATTGATCAGACTTAATGGAGTTCCTAAATCTATTGTTTCTGATAGAGATGAATGTTTCACCTCTCACTTTTGCGAGTGTGTTCAGAAGGCACTAGGCACCAAACTCAAGTTCAGCACAGCCTTCCATCCTCAGACTGATGGACAGACAGAGCGAGTAAATCAGATTCTAGAAGATATGCTCAGAGCTTGTGCCCTAGATTTCAAGGGAAGTTGGTGCAAGTATCTATGCTTAGCTGAGTTTGCCTACAACAATAGCTATCAGGCCACCATCAAGATGACACCTTATGAGGCGTTGTATGGCAGGAAGTACAGATCACCCATTTGCTGGCAAGAAGTAGGTGAATGAAAATAAATGGAAGTAGAGCTGGGCATTCGGACTGAGATGATAGATGAGACCACTCAGGCTATCCAGAAGATCAGACAGAGTATTGAGACTGCCCAGAGTAGACAGAAGAGTTATGCTGACACACGCCGTAGGCCACTCGAATTCCATGTAGGGGATTCAGTTTTTCTCAAAGTCGCTCCTATGAAGGGAGTGATGAGATTTGGCAAGAAGGGCAAACTAAGTCCTCGTTATGTAGGACCCTACCTGATCACAGAAAGGATTGGGAAAGTAGCATACAAGCTGGACTTACCACAGGACATGTCGGCAATACATAATGTATTTCATGTCTCCATGCTAAAGAAGTGTATTCACGACCCTAGCCAAGTGATTCAGCCTCAGACAGTGCAGATCCAAGAGGATCTTAGCTACGAGAGCAGACCTACACAGATAGTGGACAGAGAAGTCAAGAGACTAAGAAACAAAGAAGTGCCACTAGTGAAGGTCATCTGGCAGAACCAGAAACACAAGGAAGTCACTTGGGAGCGTGAGGACAGTATGAGACAGAAATATCCAGAATTATTCTAAGTTCGAGGATGAACTTTTTATAAGGTATGGGGGATTGTAACGATCCAATTTTCCCTATTTCAAGTTCTAAATATCTTTAAAAATATTTGGAAATATTTTTAAAATATTCTAGAGATTTTTAGGAATTTTTAGAGTATTTTTATGCAATTTTTAGAGGTCGTTTGGTATTTTTACTAAACGAAAGAAGTTTTGACAAAAAAAATATTCAAGTCGAGATTCGAACCGTGGACCTCGGACATGAACCGAGCCTTAAGCTAATCCAGCCAGCCAACTGTTCCGCGAGGGTTTTGTTAATCAAATACGGTACAAAATGAATTTAAGTAGTTATGGATAACAGAAATACCGAGGTTTAAGAGGGTTAAGTTATTTCTTTTCTCTCGACCGAAACCCTTTCTCCTCTCACCCGACGTCGGCGATTCTTCTTTCAGGCGAAACAGGACCGCAGATAGGGCACGATTCCGGCGGCCGGCGAGGGGATTCTCCGTAGGTTCTTCACCAGTATAAGGTTTCCTCGTCGAGGCGGAGCCGTGAGCACAAGAAGAGACCGAGATCTTCATCTCTACGAAACCCTAGATCTCCCTCTTTGGCTGTGAGTCCAAGAACACGAAGTGTAAGTAGCTGCACACCTGCGGTAGGAGTAGTTTCGAACTTTGTTTTTCTTCTTGAATTCGAAACATGGTATAAAGATTGTGGTTTTGGGTGTTTGGGTTTCAAAGAAGGATCAAGAAATGGTTTAGTTTGATTGAGTATGTAGGATTGTGTTTGAGCCGAATCTATGCTTGCTAGGGATTTAGTTTTGTTTGAAATCTGAGATAAACGAATAAATTGTTTAGGTTTAACATGTGGTTTCGGTTTCTATTAGTTGATCATGAGCAGTCTTCTATTGATAATAGATGTGCATATTTCTTTATCAAATAGATGTTTGATAGCAGCAGTAACCTTTCTTATTGCTTTGCTTAGTTAGAAATAATTCAACATGTGTAGATCTAGTTATGCATGCTTTAGTTTACCACGTGTAGATGTTGTTAGCAGCAGTAATCTTTCTTATTGCTTTGCTTAGTTGGAAATAATTTAGGATGTGTAGATTTATTAAGTTATTGTTCTTGAAAAAGCATGAACCCTTGAAGTTTCTAAGAGTTTGTTAGGAGTTTCCTTAAATCGTTAGGGAAATTTATGGATTGATTCTTTTGTTATAGCTAGAATTGTTCCTTCTCGTTATTGCTGGAGTTGCTTCTTCTTGATTCGGTTCTGTTCCTTACCGTTAGTGCTATGCAAGTGAATGAACTTTGATCCTTCTCCTTGATCCGAATCCTAGCTTTTTAGTTGGGGAATTAGTTCCTTTTTATTTAGCTTCAGTTTTAGTTAGCTTTTAGTGCTACTCTAACATGTGTTCCAGATTCCTTGATTTAGCATTCCAATTTCGCCTTTAGTTTAATTGCTGTTTTAGATCTTTCCGTTATAAGTTTTAAGCATGCAGATTTAGTTTTCAGCCTTTAGTTGTTTACAGTTTCAGATTTACCTTGTTAGTTCTGAGCATTACATAAGTACGAACTGCACCTTGTAGCATTTCAGATTTAGCCCTTGTCGTCGATTTAGTAGCATGAGCAGCCCTGCCTTTTAGCATATCAGTATCTATTTTCTGTTATTCTTACAAGCATGGACAGCATGCATTTATAGCATTTCAGATTTGTTCTTCAATGAACAAAAGCAGCAGATTAGGCTTTTCCTGTTATAGTTTCAACATTCCAGTTTGGTTTCTCCTTGTTAATCCCTTAATTGAAGCATGTGAACTCAAATTATGAGCATGAACCGTCTATGTTAAGTTCAGCAAGTCTAGATTTGTGTTACGCTTCAATTTCAGCAAGTTTAAATTCCAGCTAGTAGATCTTATTGTTTCATTACTACCTCATTTAGCATGGACAGATTTACTTTGGCTTTAGTTGTGCTTTCCTATTAAATTACCAAAAGGTGGGTATAAGAGCGATAAAGAAAGAAAGAAAGGATTGAACTCGTTCTGTGCAACTCTAGAATTTATATGTACATATAGTGTTCTATTAAATCCTTTTAGGAATTTATTAGAAGTTATAAGTAAAGGAAAGACCAAGTCTAGAGGAGAAAAGATAACAAGTAAATCTTTTAAAGAGGCTAGTACGCGACTTCCATGGTTGTCGTTAAACAAATCCAGGTGACCAATTCCAAGGTCTTGGCCCTGGTAAGACCAAGGTATTTACCCTCATAGGACTGGAGGCTCGCTACCTCAGTCTCTATTAGAGAGCACGCATTTGGTACTAAGCCTGGGCCCAAGAAAAGACAAGAGAAAGAGAAATTAAATTAAATAATAATTTCTAAGTGTAAGACTATAAGTATAAGACCATAAGTATTTGGGTCAAATGTAACAAGCTTCATATATGTTTAGGATTAGCAAGTGTAGCTCTTTTAATTCTAAACACACAGTATCAGTTTTCATTTGTTTTCCTTATGAGTTTATTAAGCATGATTAGTCTTATTTCTAGATGATTCCATCTTTATTCTTGTATAGCATGAGTAGCTTTACATGTTAGCATTTCAGTTAATTTGATTTATTGCTAGTAGATGAGCATGAGTAGTTTTCTTCTTAAGCATTTAGTTTTAGCATGTTTCTTTTTGTTATATACATGCTTATCAAGTTTTTATGAGTTAGATAGCGCTTACTAAGCAATTCGCTTATAGTTTGTATTTCCTCCTACTACAGATAAAGGTAAAGGGAAGCTATAGTCAGAAGGAAGGCGACAAGGAGATGTGTGGTGGATCTGCGATGCCTGGACTATGGAAGCCTTGGGACTAGAAAGGAGTTTCTTTTAGTTTTTTTTCCTTTTGCTATGTTAGAAGTATTCGGGATGGTATATGTTATCTTGATGTTATTAGGACATAGTAGATGAATTGTGATCTTGTGTGATGTTTTCTGGTATAGTTCTCTTTTGTTTTGGATTATTTACTGCGTGAGTTGTTTGATATATGTTCCAGCCGCCCGTGGCTGATGTATATAGTGTTTTATTTAAGATATTGTCACCCGTTCAGGGGAGATGCTGCCGAAATTTTTCGGTAGGGACTCCTCACGGGGTAGTTAAGTAGAGTTAGTAGTTAAGTAGCGTCCACCTTTAGAGAATAGTAGTAGTGTAGAAGGTGGGTCGTTACAAAGGAGTCACGATTTGTTACCTTTTCTCTAAGGTCGTTGAGCTGTGTGATCAGGTCTTTGATCCTTGCATGAAGTTGGGCTACCTTCTCTCCCTTGTTTATCCAGAGGTTTGTCAGTTGGCTTCGGAGGATGTCACATTTTGCCAATTTGGCTTCTGAAGTACCTTAGTGGAGCTCCAGAAATTTCTCCCAGAGATCTTTGATGGAGTCGTAGCTTCTGATCTAGCTAACCTCTTGGGGCGGAAGAACGCTGAATAGATGGAACTCTGCTTTCCATTAGCCACAAAGTCGGTTTACTCCTTCTTTGTCCATATGTAATCTTCTTTCTCGGCTATATGTTAATCCATAGTGCTACAAAATCATATTTTATAATTAAGAGAATTTCGAAGTCGGTTTTGAAGAATACCTCCATGTGCTTCTTCCCAGTTGCAAAGTCTCCCTTAAATTTCGGTAGGTAGATACTGGATCTGGCCATTTCTTTTGTTTCATATGGTAGTTAGTCCTTCTGAAGCGAACCTGGCTCTGATACCACTTGTTAGGACCCATACAACCAGCAAGAGGGGGTGAATTATCCTTCAAAAAGAAAATATGACCTTTCTTGATCTTTTAAAATAATAAGACACTTGTATAAAAGGAATTAATAAACTAAAAAAAAAGAAAGAGGCTACCGATTTTACTTGGTTACAACCGAGAAGGTTGTTAATCTAAGACTTTTAAGCACTAATCAAATTCTCCTTTTGTCATAGGCGGAGAAGCCTCTAACAAGCGTTGGAAGCACACAAAGTAGTAGAACACTTAAAGAAACTCGTGTACAAGTGATTCTAAACTATTTGTATCAGGGATGTATTTATAGCCCTGATCGGGGTACCTGGAAGGGTTCCAGCCACTTGGACATGGATAAAATTTTATCCAGGTCGTAATGGATCATGACACATTGAGTTTTGATAAACTTTCTGTTCTGGGCGCTTGGACCATTGTGATACGACCCCCGCTGGGCGAAGCACACCTGGGGCGCCCAAGTGATCCAGGCATCTGGACTTGTTCCATGCGCCCGGACCAAGTCAACTTCCTAGTTAACTTTTTGGTCCAGGCTCTTGCTCCGGTTCTGCTCGGTTGGATGATTTTACCCATTCAAAATGGGGCTCACCTGAACTCATTTTCCGACCTTCTCAAGCAACTTTCTGCTCTAGCTTCTCGTCCCTTGGAAATACCACACACTTCCTTCTCGTATGCCAGCGTACTCTTTCACAGTGCCTCATCTCTCAGACGCATTGAGCCTGTTGACTCTCTCTTATGTCATCCTTGTCACTGGCTGTGTTTTTTGGTCGACTTCCTGTGCTCCTAAGTTCCTTCACACTCAGACACGGGGCATCAAAATACAACATGACCTAACTCTAATTTAGTTAACCACATCAAAACTACCTCGGGGTACTAATAGTTCTTCCTTCTAGTGAATACATTTCTGACCATGTTCACTAGTTGTTCTTCGTTGGCTTCTGAGTCAAATTCAGATTCTAGCTTCGCTTTGCTCTTATTCTTGACTTCTTTTGAGGAATCTGCAAAAAGTGCAATAGCTTTCTTGACATACTTTGAGTTAGTTTATTCGTGGAGTTCAAGTTCACAAAATAGCTCATCTAATTTTAATTTATTTAAGTTCCTCAAAACTTTATAGGCATCTACTATAGATGCCCATAGTGCATTTTGAGGAAAAGAGTTCAAGGCGTACCTGATTACATCTCTGTTCTCTAGTTGATGACTGATTAGGTGGAGCTTGTAGGATTGAAAAGAATTTAGATATCTCCATAATTGTATAATATTGTCCACTTTGGGCCTAGACCCTCATGGCTTTGCTCTTGAGCTCTACCCAAAAGGCCTCATGCCAATGGAGATATTTTTTTCTTATAAGATCTTTTCTATATATTTTCAATGTGGGACTATGTTTATAACCTTACAACTCTAACAATCCCTTCTCAAAAAAAGGACGCAAGGTCCCCTCAAGTAGCGGATCACTTTTGACCTGCTAAGGGACTCCTCTTGAGTATCAGGTCACTCTTGACCTGCTCAGGGCCTCCCCTACTTTGTTCAATATTTCACCCACATGGTTTGATTTTAGTGTCACGCCCGCCCTCCCTGCTAACCCTAAGGGACGGGGCTACGATACTCTACGTACATACTACAGCGAAAGACTTAAAAACATTTTCTTAGTTTAATAAAAACCGAACTACACTAATATGGTTTCCATAACATGATAACAAGATAAATAAAACATAACATCAAGTCAACCATATAGTACTACAATTTACGAAACCAAAGCGTAATTCTTAAAAGATTCTTAAAGCAGGTTCTTATTTGGTTGCCTAGCCACCGCCACACACATCTCCTTGCCTCTCCTGCTGCTCCTTTAGCTCATCCAGCTTTTTCCTTTATCTGTGGTACAAGGAGAGTAAGCTATGAGCACTCATGGCTCAGTAAGTTCCTTTCCTACTCACTAAAACCAAAAATCATCACATAATCAAATAATGTCTCAACATAACATAATCTCAACTAGTCATGGCATAACATATCATACTCTTTAAGCATATCATGCAACATAGCAACATCATAACTAGTCATGGCATATTATCTCTTACAGCATAGCATGAAACATAACATAATCATATCTAATCATGGCATATTATAGTATCATCTTAAGGTAGCGTAGCATATCAAGTTCTTAACGCATAGCATGAAACATAACCTAAGCATATCTAATCATGGCATATCATAGTATCATCATAAGGTGACATGGCATATCAAGCTCTTAAGGCATAGCATGAAACATAACATAATCATATCTAATCATGGCATATCATAAATCATAGCATTATCACAACATGATCATAAATTATATGCAATATGATTTTGAAAACATGTATCCGAAAAAACATGTGTATGTCTCATGATCTTTAAAACCATTTCTTCTTACATACATATACTTGAACATAATATCAACATATTCAGGGTCCCGGCTTAGTACCACATACATACATAATGCGCGCATCCTAAGTAGATCCAAGGTAGCTAGTCTTGAACCTACTAAGAAACTAGGCCCGTAGCTCGACCTAGGGGCACGTAAGGAGCCCACCCTTTACTAGGCCCGTAATTCGACCTAGGGGCGCATAAGGAGCCCACCCTTTTGGTACAAGCCATTCAAAATAAATACATGTCATACTTATACATATCATACATCATACAAGCATGCATCACTTAGGCATACATCATATAAAAGTATGCATCACTTAGGCATACATCATATAAAAGTATGCATCACTTAGGCATACATCATGTCATAAAAGTATGCATCACTTAGGCATACATCATATAAAAGTATGCATCACTTAGGCATACATCATGTCATAAAAGTATGCATCACTTAGGCATACATCATGTCATAAACAGTATGCATCACTTAGGCATACATCATGTCATAAAAAGTATGCATCACTTAGACATACATCATGTCATAAAAGCATGCATATTTTAGGCACATAGCATATCATCAAAGCATGCACATTTCTATCCACATAGCATATCATAAAAGCATGCATATTCTAAGCATATAGCATATCATCAAGCATGCATATTCTAAGCACATAACATATCATCAAAGCATGCATATTTCTAAACACATATCATATCATAAAAACATGCATATTCTAAGCATATAGCATATCATCAAGCATGCATATTCTAAGCACATAACATATCATAAAAAGTATAAATCACAAGCATACATATTCTAAGCATATAGCATATCATCAAGCATGCATATTCTAAGCACATAACATATCATAAAAAGTATAAATCACAAGCATACATATTTAAGCATAAGGGTGTATCATGTGATTATACTATCATAAGAAACATGGTAACATAGTTAACTTGGATTCTAAGCTTCCTAATCCCTTGGGTTCTTATCATGGCCGAACCCCCTTAGATCTCAATTTAGGTAGAAATAACCTCCAAGCATGTGGAACCTAAATTATCATTACATCAATTTCATAGGAAGCATTATAAGCATGATTTACTTGGTTTCTAAGTTCTCCAAGTCTCTAAACTTC
Organism: Zingiber officinale; assembly: GCF_018446385.1. NCBI lineage: Eukaryota > Viridiplantae > Streptophyta > Magnoliopsida > Zingiberales > Zingiberaceae > Zingiber > Zingiber officinale. The sequence goes on from NC_055997.1 coordinate 63,288,188, forward strand.
ATGTGGCCAAACCCTATCAGGTGTGAAACAAGGTCTCAAATGTCATGAAAGCATGGAAACCTTAAACCGCATTTATAGCATTTTTTTCCAAGTAACATAGTAAGCATATTGAGCTAGTTCCTAAGTCCTTCAAGCCCTTAACATATGTCATGGTCAAACTTTTAACAAGTGTTCATTAGGGCTAAAAAAACAAACATACAAGCATGTGAACTTGAACTAACATCATGTATAAATTCATAATAAGACATTATACAATATGTATGGCCGAAACTTACCCTAGCCTCAATTAGGTCATTAAACAACACATTGCATGGGAACTTTGTCTTTCTACTTATCATATTTCATGTAGAGTGGCATAAGCATATTTAATTTTTGTTCTAGGGTCTCTAGGGCATCTATCCCTTCATGGCCGAAACATACAATGGTCCATTTAGGTCATGGAAAAATTATACAAGCATGTGACACAATCAACACATTATCATATTTTCATAAGAAGCACTTTTAACACATTTGGTTTCATTTCTAAGGCCTCTAGGTCTTTTAAACCCTACTTGGCCGAAACTCAACAGTATATAAACTTGCTTCAAATAGCCTAAAAGCATAAGAAATCATACAAGTTTCATAGCATGTATAAAGACAAGCATAATAAACATACATGTGAATTGTGTCTTAGGCTTCCTAGGTTTCTTTCCCTTTTTCTTTTATTTTTCCTCATGGCCGAAACCTACCAATCTTTAAACTAGGTTTTAAGTGGCCTAAAGCATGGAAAACCTAAGTAAGTTTCATGGCAAAAATTACTAAGAACATCATATACAAAGTTGGTTCATAAACAAGCTAGGACCCTTGTGATCTTACATGTCATATATCATGTAACTAATTTTCTATACTCCAATTAAACATGAGAGCATTAAACAACTTTCATATCATAATATCACAGAGGTCTTGAGCATATTAGAATTTTGTTCAAGCTTTTCTAAACTATCCATCTTATCATGGCCGAAAATCTAAAATAAGAGTTCATGAATTTCTAGCAATGTTCAACATGCAATTCTTTAAGAGAACTCTATATTCTATCATACAAACATGGTTACTTAAATTTAAAGGTCTTCCTAACCCTAAGCCCTTTTCTTGGCCGAAACATATAAATGGATTTCTTTTGGTTCCAAGTAACTTTCAAGCAAGAAAACCAATAAAAGACCCTTAGTAGTTCATGGAGGGAATCTTGTACTAGTTTGGTTACACAATGTTTTCCCTAACCTCCTTAAAATATTTTTGGCCGAAATTCTAGGGTTAGGCACTCCTCTGATCAAGCATCAATTAGGTATAAAAACATGAAGAAAATCCTTCCTACATAGCATAGAAAACATATCATGAAATAAAGACTTGTTTAAACCTTCCTAGATTTGAAAACCCTTTCTATAGCCGAATTTTCTTAAATTCTTTCCTAGGTTTTCTAATCCTCATAAAATCTGAAAATCACATAAAAAAGCCTTGTACCACAGGTGAGGGGAAGCTTACATCCTTTTCTCTTGTGGATCTAAGGTATAGTGATGGAAGAAGTAGCCTCTTCTTCTAGTTCCTTTCCCTTGATTCCCTTGCTAAGTCCTCCTTGTATCTTAGGCTTTCTTATGGGAAAAACCTTGGCTTTGGGGCCGAAGATGGAGGAGAGGGGACTGATGGTTTCGGTGAGGGAGAGGAAGAATGAGAGAAAATGAGAGAAAAATAAACTTCTCTTTTCTTGCTCCCTTTTATGTTAAGGGGGAAGAGGTAGCAAAATTGATTTTTGCTTTCCTTCTCCCTTAGCCTTTTTTTTTTCTATTTCCTATTTATTTTATTTATTCATTTATTCTTACCATTCATGATGAAATAAGGGGGATTGAATCCTCTTAATTCCCTCTTTAAATTTTCGACAAAAGCAAAGAGGAAGAGGGAGAGAAAGGGAGGAAGGCAAGTTGTCTTTCTCTTGCTCTTTTCTTGTCTTCTTTTGGCTAGCTTTTACTCTCACCCTTATCATGAATTTCCCTCCTTTGCTATCAACATCTTCTCTCTATCCCAATTGGTTTCTACTAATTAATTCTATGAATAATATAAGAGGTTCAAGGTTCAATCCTTGACCTTCACTTCTTTTTATTTCATTTTATTTCTTTTTGCTTCAACTCACTTCCTATTATTTTTCTAAGGCAAAATCCCACATTCATATATTTATCTTACAAGCTTAGTGGGTATTACATTTAGATCATGGCTATGGCTCATGCTTCTTCTGGCGGTTAGTCCAGTGAAGAGCGACCTAGCTCTGATACCAATTGTAGGATCAAAAGAATTTAGATATCTCCACAATTGTATGATATTATCCACTTTGGGCCTAGACTCTCATGGCTTTGCTCATGAGCTCTATCTAAAAGGTCCTATACCAATGGAGATATCTTTTTCTTATAAACCCATGGTCTTTTTCACGTATTTTCAATATGGGACTATATTTACAACCTTGCAACTCCAATAGAGCATGTTCAGAATATCCTTGATTTACGGATCTTACTGAGTAGCTATTTCTTCATCCTGTATTTTAATGTTAAACAAATTATTTAATAATAAGTCACGCTTCATTACCTTTACATCACTTGTGCTTTCATGTAGTTCGATCAGTTTGTCCCAAAGTTCCTTGGCTTTCTCGAATGGGCCGACACAGTTCAGTTCGTCCTTAGTAAGTCTGCACTGGATTGTGTTTGTTTCCTTCGAGTCGATCTAGGCCTTTTTCTTGTCTTCCAAATTCCATCTATCTAGGTCAATCGTTACTTTTGTTGCTTCATCTACCGGCACCCTATATCCTCGTCGGATGGTGAACCATTGAACGATGTTGGTCTTTAGGTATACTTCCATCCGCTTCTTCCAATATGGAAAGTCATCCCCATTGAAGAGTAGGGGACGAACGGTATAGTATCCTTTGGTTTAGGCCATTTAGAGATAGAACCTTGCACACAAAGAAGAGGAAAAAAGAAATCTCAAGACTAGGTCTTGGATTAGCAGTGTGGGAGTTAATAAAAGTATTAAAACTCAATTGGTGTTGCACTAATTCAGAATATTTTGTAACGAAAAAAATTATCCAAAGAGGTAATTTTAATAATTTGGATTATATCCAAAAGCTCAAAACCAAAAATGAAATATTAAAAGAAAGTTTAAAAATCACCCCCTTTCTGGATTGGTGGTTGCACCAATTCAGAGCGGTACTCGCTCTAATACCACTTGTTGAATTGTTAAGATGCTAGAGAGGGGGAGGGGTGAATAGTATTTGTTGAAAATCATAATTTAAAACAAGTTACGTAGCAGAATAAAGAAAATAAAAATAATGCTAACAAGGTAAAGTTTTACTTGGTTCAGAGCTTGTGACAACTCCTACTCCAAGGCTCGTGATCGTCAATTACTTTTGTTGGTCAATCACTATCAATTTGAATATTTGAATTACAAAGTTTTAGTACACGAATTGTAAACTAAAAAGTTACTAACAAGAAGAAAGAATGAATCAAGTTCCTTAATCATTGGATGTTGAAGCAACTTTTCAGGATGTCGGAGCTTTCTCGGAGCAGCTTGCAAGAATGAAAGTTGTAGCAGATGATTTTTTGAAGCTGTTGGTCGAAGGCCTTTTTATAGGCCCCTTCTGAGTGCCTGGAAACCCTCCAGGGGCCTGGACCATTGCTAACGTGACGATCTCTCATCAAAATTTGATCCGTCAAGTTTATCCACCTCCAGGCACCTGGACCATTGACGTTGATTCAACCAATCGTCGCGCTCCAACTCAGCTTCTGGATGGATTTTCTAGTCTGGGTTCCTAGACCAACTCCGAGTGCCAAGACCACCCGGGTGCCAGGACCGCCCGGGTGCTAGGACCGCCTGGGTGCCTGGCAGGCCACCCAAGTGAAGCTTATCCAGGCGCCTGGAGTGCGGGAGCCCGGATCCCTTTCGGGCACACAAACACCTTTTTTTAGTAGGTTCTTCCCAGCAAAAAAAGGTTAGTCTAGGCAACAAAAATAAATTTATCTTGTAAATTAAAGTTAGCACAATACAGTAGGATAGTAATAGTTGTTAGATTCTGTCTTCTCGAGATCAGGATCTAGTTAAGGTCTCAGCTTAGGTTTCCCAAATAGACCTAAGCTGGACCGACGTCTACAGTTCCCTCCACCGGCAATGCACCATCATTGAATCTCTCCTTTAGTTGTTTACCTCTTACTTACTAACTGCAGTCACTTAACTTACTTTTGACCCATCAAGTCTTCTCGTCAGTTGTCAGGTCCATAGACACAACTAAACTTTGGTCGGTTGTCAGGTCTCGCGGATCCAACTAGACTTCCTGCAAGATATCGAGTCCCGTGGACCTATTTGAACTTCGTACCAGCTATCTGGTCCCATAGACCTAACTGAATTTCAGCCTGGTGTTAGGTCCTCCATACCCATCAACTCCTGCACACTTGGTAAAGTAATTAGATCACAAATACTAACTTTAATATACTTGTCATTCATCAAAATCTAAGTTAGATCATTAGTAACAATTGTTAGTTAGAGCCCTAGAGCCAATCATTTGATGATTGTTATATAGACTCGTTGGATCATATTCTTGTATATAAATAAAGACATTTGTTTTGGTTATTATACTTACTTGTATTAGTACCAAATAACTAAGTATAATAGCGTCCTTGAGTAGAAGGTTCTTACCTATATCAATCGATTGGTTGAATCGATAGTGAGATGATATAGGGACCACTACTCTTAATCATTCCTAGTCGAGTATTAACATTCAGGGACAATGTTAATGCAATAAGACTAGCATGTAGGTCAGCTCGATGACTTGATCTCACAAGTCATGGATATGGAGATATCAAGTTGACACATGGGTATGCATTGGAGAATGTATAATCACCATGAGAAAGTATCATGGATCGTTATATGAGTGTCATATACTTTCTCATGTGGCTATTAGTATGACTACTAGTCCTTGGACCTGAAGTCACCATGGTTCCCTATATAAGGAGTTACGTACTTTGGCTTCGTCAAACGTCACCCATAACTGGGTGGACTATAAAAGTGATTACTGGGTATGTAACAAATTATGCGGAGGGAAGTGAGTGATGTAGATGGGATCTATCCCTCCTATATGACGGGATTGACATCGATATTCTTGATAGAGTGAGACCACGAAGTGCATGGCCATGCCCAAATGAGTCAATATGAGATATTGAGCTCATTTGATTGAGTGAGTCTACTTGGAGTTCAAGATTTAGATTGATTAGAGGATGACACGGTCTATGCCTCACATTGATCAATCTAGATGTCTAGGATAGAAGGACAATGTTGTAACGACCCACCTTTCTACACTACTACTATTCTCTAAAGGTGGACGCTACTTAACTACTAACTCTACTTAACCGGTATCCGGTATGATAAAAAAATCACATGGAAACCCTACCGAAAAATTTCGGCAGAGTCTCCCCTGTACCGGTGACCATATCCGTAAATACATACAGAGTATACTTATTCACAACCACGCAGTTTAATAAATCAAAACATGCAGGTAATGAAACATAACTTCTTACTACAAAATTTTCTTATCAACTTATTAAGAAATTAAACTAATTCTTAAACTAAGTGAGTTCTTTAGCTAAGTCCAAAGGATCTCCATAGTCCATGTCGCCTCCTTCCTTATACTTTAGCTTTTCCTTTATCTGCGGGGAAATAGTATCTATAAGCTAAAAGCTTAGGTAGAAACCATCTACCTCACGTATAAATAAAACATAAACCGAATCTTGTAAAGCTACTCATAAATAGCAAAGAAATCAACTAACTGAAAAGCTAACATGTATAGCTACTCATGCCCGTAAATAGCAAAGGAATCATCTAATTGAAATACTAAACATGTATAGCTAATCATGCTCATAAATAGCAAAGGAATCATGCTAATGAAATACTAAACATGTATAGCTAATCATGCTCGTAAATAGGAAAGGAATCATGCTAATCGAAATACTAAACATGTATAGCTAATCATATAAATAGCAAAGGAATCAACTGAAAATACTAAACATGTATAGCTAATCATGCTCATAAATAGCGAAGAAACTAACTGAAAAGCTAACATGTAAAGCCAATCATAGAACTATCATGTGTATCAATAAGAAACTGAATTGATACCTAAGCTAAACTAATTAATGCTAAACTGAGTCTAACTTGTATTCACATAACTAACTTGTGAAGTTTTGAAAACTATTTACATAATAGATTAAAATAATAATCATGCTGCTAATGGGCCCGGCAACTGTACTTGTTGTGCGCGCATCCCTAACTAAACCCGGGATTGCAAGTTCCGAGTCTAGTAGGGTTTACTAGAATGGATATCTAATCCAGTACAGTGCCACTGCTGAAAATAAAATACTGATTTCATAGCTAATTTTCTTACCTTGCTTTAACTAGGTTATCTGAACCTAGAACTAGGTTATCTGAACCTAGAGGCGACTATGGGAGCCCACCCATTGGACCGTAGTCCCATATAAGCTGAAGCAAGACTAAATAAGTTATTTTAAATGCTTCTACTGCATTAACTGAGCTATTAAACTGCCTACTGTAGCATTATATTGAGCTAAGCATTTTATCAAGCACTTGGTGTGCACTAGAACACACCCTACGTACTGAAAATCTGTATACAAAGCTTAACATAAATCTGCATGCAAAGCTTAACAAAAATCTGCATAATAAGCCTATCAAAATCTGCATACTTTACTTATAAAAATCTGCATGCTATAAAAATAGAACTGCTCATGTTATTCCAATAGCAAATATGAAACTAGAACAACTTAAGCATGCTGTGAAAGTAAAACCAATTCAACTACTAGGCATGCAATAGAATCTAGAAAATAAGGAATCGTTGCTGTATGGAATTAACAGAATATCATGCTTCACGGAACTTAAACTAGCTTCAAAGGAACTAACAAATAAAAATCTAACTCATGCATAGGGAAGTAAAAGATGGATCAAGAAAATTGCTACTAGAAATCAAAACTTCATGCATGGTTTAACTACTAAGAATCCAACTGAAACTTTCCGAATTAAATCAGTTCATCAAAATCATCGTTTCATTGACCTAACAACATGGAATTTCCTTATACTAAAAAGAACCAAAATCGATAATCCTTCTTCATGTTCGATACTACAAAGATTTGCTACTAAGAACTTATGAACATAGCTGTTTGTCACGTTCTGTTAACAAGGTATACTATTCTGCAATCTACTGGAATTCAAAACAAAAGGAACATTGGCCTATTTCCCTTCTTTGAGGCACACGGCAACTAAACAAAAGGAACTTAAATTACAACTATTCTACATGCCTTGTAGCACAGCAAGGAAAAAAACCAAGATGCAACTAATAAGAGAACACTACTACGGGAAATCTAGGCCATATTTGTAACTGTTCTTCAGGCTTAAACTGCACTAATCCTTCTCTTCTTTCTTTAGGGTTCACGGTGGAACATCAAGACCAAAAACCTTACAACATGCTTCGAAATTCAAAGGAACGAAAATCCGAAAGGCATGAAAACAAATCGAAGCTCGGAACAACTCCTACTGCAGGTGAGAAGCAACTCACCTCGCTGTTCTTGGACTTACAACCGAGAAGAAGGAGGCTTCTAGGGCTTCGGATATATGCTTCCTCGACGATCTCTTGGTATCTTCTTGCTCTCCTCGACGAGAGGATCACAAAGGTATGAAGAACTCGCGGAGAAGGGTGCTCGCCGGCCGCCGGAGACGAAGCCCTAGCTTCGTCTCTGTTTTCGCCCGAGAGGAAAAAACGCCGTCACGAGAGGAGGAGATTTTGTCACGGGGAAAACCTAAGTTCTCTTCTTATAACTTTAATATTCTGTTAACTAACTATTGCTTAAATACAACTTGATTCGGGTTTTATTAAGAAAAGTTCGGCTGGTCTGTTGGTGGGCTGCGTTCTACTTAACGCCTAGCGCATGGGTTCGAAACTTGGCTGCAACCATTTTTCCTTCCTATTTATTTCCTATTCATTAACTACTTCTTAAATAGAATATTTCTCCTTTTTAAATAAGAAACGATCGCTAGCACACTTGGTCAGCCCGGCTTTAACCAAATCCCAGGTCGCGGCTTCGATTCCTCAGCCGCGCACTTTTATTTCCAATTTATTTTACTGTTCTTAACTACTATTTAAATATATATCGCTCCATATATGATTAACAAAACTGTGTAGCTCAGCTGGTTGGGCCGATTTCTGCTTGGGCCGAGGAGCTGGGTTCGAACCCCAGCTTCTACAAACTTTATTTTTTTTTCTTTTCTTTTTATTTTATTTTTAAAACTTCTTCCTCTGGGTAAAAATACCAAACGAACTCCAAAAATTGCATAAAAATACTCTAAAAATTCCTTAAAATCTCTAGAATATTTTAAAAGCATTTCCAAATTTTTATAAGGACTTTTAGAACTTCAAATAGTGAAATTTTGGGATGTTACAAATGTCATATATTGTGAGGAGTCACAATTAGTAGTCACAAGGTGATGTTGGATCTCAACATTCTTATAACTTGGGTAGTCATGATGTGTTGCTAGATACCGCTCATTACTTATGCTTCTAAATTGGTTTAGGAGCATTGCCAACGTTATAAGTATTGGGGATCGGTGGCCGGCTAGAAGGGGGGTTGGATAGCTAGGTCACCCCCAACTTCGATTTCTTCTCTACACGGTTAGTTTGCGCAAGCGGAAATGAAACTAAAACAAGAAAGCAATGAGTAAGAACACAAACGCTAACATGATTCTTTTACGTGGTTCGGAGATTACTTGATCCTACTCCACGGCATGTCCTTGAGGTGGATGAGCCCTTGATCCTTCGGTGGATCGGTCCCCAGCAATCTCCGGCTAGCTCTTACTCCTTCTCGGTGGAGTACAACCTCTCACAAGGTTCTCTTCCTCTTACAAGATGAACTTAGGTTTAGGAGGAAGAGAGTAGGCTTGGAAGCTTTGGGCAATGATAAGAAGTGATTCAACAATAATCAGTAACCTCCTTCAAGCCCCAAAGCATCCCTTAAATAAGAGGAGAGAGTTGATCAACAATCAACTCAAACCTCGACACCAGTCGACTGACAAAACCATCAGTCGACTGGTGTTACCGTTAGAGGTTGCCAACGGCTACTTTCTACCACCAACGGTCATTTACCAGTCGACTGCTAAAACTAGCAGTCGACTGGTGCAGTCGACTACTAAAACTTGCAGTCGACTGATCCATACCGACCGAACGAACAGAACCATTCTGTTCGCGCCCAGTCGACTGCACCAGTTGACTGCTAAAACATGCAATCGACTGCTACAGTACTGCTACAGTAACACTACAATACTACTACAGTAAACCCTAAAATTATGCTTTTACTCCGAGTACAATCTCTCGTGTACTCGTACCCTCACCCTTACGACTCTTTTGACGCTTCCTTTGCAGCTTTAACAGAACCTTCAAGCATACTTTCTTTGGCTCTCGTCCCTCGGATGCATTCAAGCCTGCGGCTCGTCCCCAATGTCATCCTTCGCGTATGCCTCGAAATTGCTTCCCTCGGCCCTTGTTCTCGCTGCCTTGTCCACGGTCCCTCGGATGCTTCATCCTTCACCAGACCCGAAGCCATCAACCTGAGTCGCATGTGTATCCTGCGAACCTGCACAACTTAAATACACATATCAGATATAAGGGTGAACCTAACTTAAACTCTTTGACATACATATCAAAACTATGATCGTACCGATCAAAACCTAGGTCGATTGCACCAACAATCTCCCCCTTGTTGATGTGTGGCAATATGTTTAAGTTAGGCATAAATATCAACATGAAAATTAGAAGCAATATGTAAACATGAAGCATAATACCCAAGCTCCCCCTTAACATATGCTCTCAACCATAATTTTCAAGTTTTGCACATAGTTAGGTTTTTAACTTAAACCTTTACATTTCTCCCCCTTTGACACCATCAAAAATTGTACCAAACATGTATACATACTATGGTATCAATGTGGACTTAAAAATATCCAAAACCAGCTCTTGAAAGTGCTGGAAAACAGATACCAGTCAACTGCTATCTGTCGCAGTCGACTGGCACAAACCAACCCGAATTTCAGCATTTTACAGCCAACTTAAGAAATGCATAGAAAATTCTAGAAAATTCAAAAAATCATAAAATTTTGAACACATATTTCTTATAATGTTCTTTAACAAGGAAAAATATGTTTCCATGAAAATTCATCATATTTTTGAAGTTTTAATAAAAACTCAAACACCTTGAAAAATACTCAAGTTTGTATCAACTTAAACCCTAGTTTTGAATTCATATGTTTCAAAATAACTATCCATTGTAAATAAAACATAGAATTGTTTTTCAAAACATTTGAAATGTCCAACTATGATCTATGGGCAAGATGTCCATTAATTAAACATTTTCTTTCCCCATAGTTGGCCTATGATCACTAAAAATTGATACATCTCATAACTCATCAGATGCTATAAGCATAAGTGAATTATTTGTATCATCCTATCATCTCACATTTAAGGTTAGAAAATAATGCAAATCATTGTGAGATGAAGATAACTCCTACTTAGCCCCCTTGATCATGAATTTCTATCAAGGCTAAGTGCTTCCCCTTAAGGTCTCAAGTCAACCATTTTTCAAGGAATTGAACTATGATTTTAATGGTTGACTAACCTAAAATCCTCTAACCCTTGAGGATTGATTTTGGCACCCAATAGAAATTCTTTCTAATTGGGTTAACCAAATATTCCTTGGGGATCCATTTTCTATCTATAGTCTTGGTTTTTGATTGGTCCCTAGCAAGTAGACAATGGTAGATCTTTTCATTGTTAGGTTCCTTGTATCCTAACCCATTTTTCTTAAAACTTGCCCTTTGGCTCCCAATAATCATGTTTAGGGTTTTAGAGCCAATTTCAAATTTTCTAAGGGCATTGGTAAGATATTCTACCTTTTCCCTTAATTTCCTATTTTCCTCTTCTAAACATGAATCATATGAACTTGTAGAAGAAGCATGCATATCATCATTCCTAATAGACATGGATTCTAATTTTTCTTTAAGCATGCAAATGTCATTTTTCAAGGTTTTATTTTTCCTTTTTGCCTTGAACAAATCATTATTTGTACTTTTAATGATCTTAATTAAAACATGAGGAGGAAGATTGTATACCTCACTTACCGAGACGTCCGAATCCGATGTTTGACCTCCCCCTTCACTTGAGCTCCCTTCTTCATATTCACTTGAGCTCTTTCCCTCTTCATTTTCGAATGAGGTGGAGGCTACATCATCAATTCCCATTAGAGCAAAATTGACTACATGGTGCTCCTCTTCCTCCGATGATGATGATGGATCATCCCATGTTGCTTTTAGGTTTTGAGCCTTCTTCCCTTTTTCTTTCGTCTTCTTCTCCTCCTTCTTCTTCCCTTCCTTCTTCTTCAAGAGAGGACAATCATCTCTTATGTGTCCTTCTCCTTGACAATTATAGCAAATGATCTTCCTTGTCCTACTTTTGCTTCTAGAACTTTTCCTAGCACGAGATTTGTTAGAAGAGAAAGATTTAAATGCCTTTCTCATCTTCCTTACCATATATGCCTCTTGATCGCTATCCATTGAAGCACTTGATTCTTCGGAGTCAGAAGATGGTGGTGATGAAGATTTCTTCTTCTTTCCCTTTCCCTTGTTTGCCACAAGGGCTACTCCTCTTGATCTATGAGCTTCTCCATCTAATCCTTCAACTCTTGTTTCGTGGAGCTCCATTCTTGAGAAGAGTTCATCTAGAGAGGATTTCTCTAGGTCCTTTGATATGTAGTATGAATCTACAATGGAGCTCCAAGTTGTGGTTCTTGGGAAAGCATTTAGGGCTTTCATCGTCATGTCTCAATTTGAGAGTGTCTCACCTACACTTGTTAGTCCATTAATAATTTCCTTAATTCTAGAATGTAAAATTGATACCTTTTCTCCTTTCTCAAGCTTAATATTGTTGAGTTGAGTTCGAAGGAGGTCTCTTCTTGCCAATTTTGCTTCCAATGTCCTTTCATGAAGCTCCACTAGCTTTTTCCCATAACTCCTTGGCGCTTGAGTAGGTTCCAACCCTTGTTATTTCTTGTTGGGGAAGAACATTGTGTAGATGATGGATTGCCTTGGCATTTGCTAGATGCTCTTCGTTTTGCCTTTTGGTCCATCTTGTTATGTCGATTGTCTCATTGTGTTCATCCTTGGGCTCTTCAAAACCATTTCTCATGATTAGCATAATGTCAAAATCGGTATTAAAAAATACCTCCATTCTCTTCTTCCATCAAGAGAAGTCGCCTTCGAATTTGGGTGGATGAATGTTTGAGCCGGCCATTTTGATGAGTGCTCTTCTTGGCGATTAGTCCGTTGAAGGGCAACCTTGCTCTGATATCACTTATTGGGGATCGGTAGCCAGCTAGAAGGGGGTTGGATAGCTAGGTCACCCCAACTTCAATTTCTTCTCTACACGGTTAGTTTGCGCAAGCGGAAATGAAACTAAAACAAGAAAGCAATGAGTAAGAACACAAACGCTAACACGATTCTTTTATGTGGTTCAGAGATTGCTTGCTCCTAATCCACGGCGTGTCCTTGAGGTGGACGAGCCCTTGATCCTTCGGTGGATCAGTCCCCAGCAATCTCCGGCTACCTCTTACTCCTTCTCGGTGGAGTACAACCTCTCACAAGGTTCTCTTCCTCTTACAAGATGAACTTAGGTTTAGGAGGAAGAGAGTAGGCTTGGAAGCTTTAGGCAATGACAAGGAGTGATTCAACAATAATCAGTAACCTCCTTCAAGCACCAAAGCATCCCTTAAATAAGAGGAGAGAGTTGATCAACAATCAACAGAAACCCTGACACCAGTCGACTGACAAAACCATCAGTCGACTGGTGTTACCGTTAGAGGTAGCCAACGGCTACTTTCCAGCACCAACGGTCATTTACCAGTCGACTGCTAAAACTAGCAGTCGACTGCTAAAACTTGTAGTCGATTGATCCACACCGACCGAATGAACAGAACTATTCTGTTCGCGCCCAATCGACTGCGCAGTCGACTGCACCAGTCGACTGCTAAAACATGCAGTCGACTGCTACAGTACTGCTACAGTAACACTATAGTACTGTTATAGTACTACTACAGTAAACCCTAAAATTATGCTTTTACTCCGAGTACAATCTCTCGTGCACTCGTACCCTCACCCTTACAACTCTTTTGACGCTTCCTTTGCAGCTTTAACAGAACCTTCAAGCATACTTTCTTTGGCTCTCGTCCCTCGGATGCATTCAAGCCTGCGGCTCGTCCCCAATGTCATCCTTCGCGTATGCCTCAAAATTACTTCCCTCGGCCCTTGTCCTCGCTGCCTTGTCCACGGTCCCTCGGATGCTTCATCCTTCACAGGACCCGAAGCCATCAACCTGAGTCGCATGTGTATCCTGCGAACCTACACAACTCAAATACACATATCAGATACAAGGGTGAACCTAACTTAAACTCTTTGACACACACATTAAAACTATGATCGTACCGATCAAAACCTAGGTCGATTGCACCAACAATAAGAACCTATAGGGTCACATACAAAGGGCAATTAGATGGAGATTAAGTTCATTTGATGAACCTAAAGGATTAGGTTCATGTGATGAACCAAATTGGATTAAGAGTAATCCAAATTGAGCTAATTGAGTTGGACTCAATTTGGTTCATGTGTTAAGTGAGTCTAATTTGGACTTAGACTCATTTAATTAATTTAATTCAATGAATAGAAATTCATTAAATTAAAATTGACTTGAACCAATGGTTAGATTAGATCAACCAAGGGAGAGAAGTGGTCAAGTTTGACTTGACTTGAGAGGAAGATGAAGGGTCAAGTTTGACTTGACCATTTTCCACCTCATTGGTGAGTTGGCATTAAGTAGACTAATGATGATGTGCCACATCATCAAGACCACTTCATGGTGTGCCACCTCATGAGGGAGATCAAGAGTTTTTGACTCTTGAAATTCCATGGAGTATATAACTCCTCACTTGAAGGTGGTCGACCACTTTTTTGGTGGAGTTACAAGTGAGAATTGATTGTCATTCATTCCTTCTTCTTCCTCAAGCTCTCAACCTCTCTCCCTCTCCTCATCTTTGCCGAGACCATCAAGGGTGCTAGCACATCCTAGTAGTTTCTCTCCACCTCTTGCTTGTGTGGATATACATAGAGGAGTATCTACCTTGATACTCTTTAGATCCGGCGAACTTTGGACGAGCAGGATTAAGTGAAGGGCTTTGCATCAAGGGTAAAGATCTTATCTTGTAGATCTAGGCTTCGAAACTCGTACGTGAATATTTTTCAAAATTTTATTCTTCGCACGGATCCGGTGGCTGGGGTTTTAGGGTTTCCGCAACGCAAAAAGCGATTTTTGCAGCCCGAAAAATCCAACAGTGGTATCAGAGCCACGTGCGAAGCTCGTGTGAGTTTTAATTTGTATTTTTATGAAAAATTACAGATCTATAACTTTCTGTAAAATTATGATTTTTATAGTTTTTATGGGTATTTTTCTCGTAGAAGCGAAGCACAAGTGTTTAGACACTTGTAGGCTTCGACTACCGAGAAGATCTTTCTGAAACGGCAAGGTTTCACCCCAAATCTTTTTGGGACAGCAGGCTAAGGTACTGTAGGATCGCTAATGAACACTCGCGATGGTTATATCGCGGGTAGGGGTGCTACCCCTGACCCCGCAAGGGGATTCGTTCCGCGATTGCGCCCGAAAAATGCTAAACGGGACCGCCGGGAATTTTTATTCATAAAATTGTAAAAATTGTAATAAAAATTATAGAAATTTATAGAAATTGCATAATTTAGAATTATGTATTATTTTGTGATGGTCATGGCCTAAAAGACCCAATTAGATTGGAAATTGTGTTGTAATTCATAATACGGTTTGCGTGTCGTCGTGTGATTGTGTGTATTGTATATTTGATACGCGACCTGCGCGTCATGCCTTTCTATTTATTTATTCTTGTTGTAAATTAGTTTAGACTCGAATGTAACTCGAGTTTCACCATTGTAATGTACAAAAATGGAGCGGTGGAAGGTCCACTCGAGACGGAGTTACGAGGAGGGCGCGAGCAACACAAGGTGGTCAAAGGTAGGAGCTTGAGAAGCTGTTGACCTTAGGTTAACCATCCGATATTTTCATTGGCTTGAGAAGATCGTAGTAGGACCATGACTAATCATAAAATATTTAATTAATTGCTTGTGTGTGTATATGTGATGCATGCTAGAATAAGTAATTAATTAGCGCCTTAACGATTCGATTCGATCAATCGCGTACATGATGCGCCCTAACGATTAGATTAGATCTAAATCGAGTATATGATACACCTCGTCGATTAGATTAGATCTTAATCGTGACAACTCGTAATGCCTACCATGCCGTGATACCTATCACTACTCGATCACATGCAGTTGTTGAATCTGCCAAAGCAGAGCAACACATATTATCTTGGTAGGGTATGGAGGGACAATCTTGGTCCCGCCTATCAACGCATGAGTGAGTAAAACTCAATTAAATTGAGTATAACTAGTTAAATCAAGTTTAACTGTAGGCATTTATCCAATAGTTGGAAGATAGGTCGAAATCACATTTATATTAACTCTTGGGTGTATTAGCCAAAGATAACTCGAGTTTTAATATAAATGCGGATCTTGATCCTATAAACAAGAGTTGCATAGAGATGTAATTGGTAAATTAGTTATCTACCGATCATATTAAGTCTCGGGTGATTTAGCCAAAGCTAACTCAAGGCATAGTATGATGTGGATCTTGTCCCACATGAATTATAGAATTCAGTGGGAGCATAATTTAATTAAAAGGCCTAATTAAGTGATTACTAAAATATGATGTTTATTTATTTTTACATTTTTTTGTTGTAGATTACAATGACGTCAAACACGAACACCTTCTCTCTGCGTTCTGTCCTTGACAAGGACAAGCTTAACGGAGCAAATTTCCTGGACTGGTACAGAAATCTGAGAATAGTTCTCACCTAAGAACGTAAACTGTACGTTCTGGAGTAGCCCATTCCAGAGGCTCCTCCTGCCAATGCCACGTGAGCTGACAAAGATGCTTATAAGAAGCATCAAGATGACGCATTAGATGTGTCATGTCTTATGCTTGCAACCATGAACTCTGAGCTTCAGAAGCAACATGAGTTAATGGGTGCTTATGATATGGTTGAACATCTTCGTCAATTATATCAAGGACAAGCACGGCACGAGAGATTTGAGATCTCAAGGGCACTATTTCAATGCAAGATGTCAGATGGGGCTCCCGTAGGTCCATATGTACTCAAGATAATTGGGTACATAGAGAATTTACAGAGGTTGGGATTCCCACTTGGCTAAGAGCTGGTCACTGACCTGATCTTGCAGTCTTTGCCAAAGAGCTACAGTCAGTTTGTCATGAACTACAACATGAACGAAATTGACAAGTCACTGCCCAAACTGCTTAGTATGTTACGAACTGCTGAGCTCAACCTTAAGAAGGTTAAGCCCAACTCTATTCTGATGGTTCAGAAGCACAAGGGCAAGGGAAAGCCTAAAGGCAAGGGAAAGTCCCAAGCCAAGGGCAAAGCACTGAAGCCTAAAGGAGGGGTCGCCAAGGATGCTACCTGCTTCCACTGCGATCAGACCGGGCACTGGAAGAGGAACTGCAAAGTCTACCTGGAAGATCTTAAGAAGAAGAGAAGTGAGACTTCTGCTTCAGGTATATATGTTATAGAAGTCAATCTATCTATTTCTTCATCATGGGTATTAGATACCGGATGTGCTTCTCACATTTGTACTAATGTGCAAGCACTGATAAATAGCAGGGCATTGACGAAGGGCGAGGTGGACCTACGCGTAGGCAATGGAGCACGGGTTGCTACTGTTGTTGTAGGGACTTATTTTCTATCTCTGCCCTCTGGGCTTGTATTAGAGTTGGATGATTGTTGTTATGTGCCTGCTTTGACTAATAACATTATATCAGTTTCTTGTTTGGACAAGAAAGAGTTTTCAGTTATGATAAAGAACAAATGTTGTTCAGTTTATTTAAATGATATGTTCTATTGTAGTCTACCTCTGATGAACGAAGTTTATATTTTAGACCTTGAGAGCCCTATCTATAACATAAATACCAAGAGGTTCAAGTCAAATGACATGAACCAAACCTATCTCTGGCACTGTCACTTAGGTTATATAAATGACAAGCGCTTATCCCAGCTCCATAAAGATGGTTTGCTGGACTCATTTGATTTTGAATCATATGAGACATGCGAATTATGCCTACTAGGCAAGATGACCAAGACTCCCTTTAGTGGACACAGTGAGAGAGCGACTAATTTGTTAGGTCTTATACATAGCGATGTATGTGGTCCTTTCAATGTCACTGCTAGAGGTGGTTATAGGTACTTCATTACATTTACTGATGATTTCAGTAGATATGGTTATGTGTACTTGATGACACAAAAGTCTGAATCCTTTGAAAAGTTCAAAGAATTCAAGAATAAAGTACAAAACCAGCTTGGCAAGAGTATTAAGATACTTCGATCAGATCGAGGTGGGGAATACCTTAGCCATGACTTTCGTGACTATCTAGCTGAGTGTGAGATTCTATCCCAACTCACTCCTCCTGGAACACCACAGTGGAATGGTGTATCTGAAAGGAGAATTCGTACCCTATTAGATATGGTGCGGTCTATGATGAGTCACACAGATCTTCCTACATTCCTTTGGGGCTATGCTCTAGACACGGTAGCCTTTATACTCAACCGAGTTCCATCCAAGGCTGTAATAAAGACACCATATAGGATATGGACTGGGAGAGATGCCCAGGTGTCTTTTATGATGATTTGGGATTGTGAGGCTTACGTTAGACGTCAAGTCTCAGACAAATTAGGACCCAAATCCGACAAGTGCTATTTTATCGGATATCCCAAGGAAACTAAGGGATATTACTTCTACATTCCTAGTCAACACAAGGTAGTTGTGGCAAAGACTGGGGTTTTTCTAGAAAGAGATTTTGTTTCTAGAAAGACTAGTGGGAGTACATTTGATCTTGAAGAAGTTCAAGATGCGAACAATAGCACTGAAGCCTCGATGGAAGTTGAACTGGAACCACAAAGTGTTGTGGATGATGTTGTTCCACAAGGAGTTGAGGAACATCAACCAGTTCAAGTAGACATACCTCTTCGTAGGTCTGATAGGGTACGTCATCAGCCAGAGAGATATTCATTTCTCTTGTCTAACCATGATGACGTTGTGCTCATAGAGGATGAGCCCACCTCCTATCAAGAAGCTGTGATGAGACCAGATTCCGAGAAATGGCTAGAGGCCATGAGATCCGAGATGGAATCCATGTACACTAACCAAGTATGGACTTTGGTTGATCCACCTGAAGGGGTCAACCCCATTGGGTGTAAGTGGGTCTTTAAGAGAAAGACTGACATGGATGACCTTATTTATAAGGGTCGCTTGGTAGCTAAAAGTTTCAAGCAAATTCATGGTATTGACTATGATAAAACCTTTTCTCCAGTAGCGATGTTTAAGTCCATTCGAATCATGCTTGCTATTGCAGCATACCATGACTATGAGATATGGCAGATGGATGTCAAAACCACGTTTCTGAATGGAAACCTGCTCGAGGATGTGTACATGACACAACCTGAGGGTTTTGAAGATCCACAGCATACTGGCAGAGTATGCAAGCTGCATAGGTCCATTTATAGACTAAAACATGCTTCTCGGAGCTAGAATCTTCGATTCGATGATACAATCAAATAGTTTAGTTTCATCAAGAATGAAGATGAACCTTGTGTCTACAAGAAGGTTGTAGGGGACATGGTTGTCTTCCTCATATTGTATGTGGATGACATACTACTCATTGGGAAAGACATCCCTTTGCTGCAGTCTGTCAAGACTTGGCTAGGGACTTGTTTCTCAATGAAGGAGTAGGTGAAGCATCCCGCATTCTTGGCATGCAGATCTATAGAGATAGATCTAAGAGATTGCTTGGCCTAAGTCAGAGTACATACGTTGACAAGGTATTACTTTGGTTTGCCATGCAGAACTCCAAGAAGGGATTTCTACCGATGCCACATGGCGTGAGTCTTTCGAAGACTCAAGGTCCCTCTTCTAGAGAGGAGAGAGAGCGCATGGATCAGATCCCTTATGCCTCAGCCATAGGATCTATCATGTACGCCATGTTATGTACTCGTCCTGATGTCTCGTATGCTTTGAGCATGACGAGCAGATACCAGTCAGATCTAGGTGAAAGTTACTGGATAGCGGTCAAGAATATTCTCAAGTACTTAAGAAGGACTAAAGAATATTTCTTGATATATGGAGGCGATGATGAGCTAGTTGTAAAGGGTTACAGTGATGCCAGCTTCCAGACCGACCAGGATGATTATCGATCGCAGTCAGTGTTCGTGTTTTGCATAAATGGCGGTGCTGTGAGCTGGAAGAGTTCGAAGTAGGACACAGTAGCTGATTCTACGACAGAGGCCGAGTATATTGCTGCATTAGAAGTAGCAAAGGAGGCAGTTTGGATCCGCAAGTTCATCACTGAACTTGGGGTGGTTCCTAGCATCGCTGACCCTATTGAGCTCTATTGTGATAACAATGGAGCAATTGCGCAGGCTGAGGAACCTCGCTCACACCAGCGGACCAAACACATACTACGACGCTTCCATCTCATTCGAGAGATTATTTAGAGAGGAGATGTGAAGATTTGCAGAGTACCCATAGAGGTTAACATCGCAGATCCCTTGACCAAGGCTTGGCACAGAGAAAGCATGATGGTCACACTAGGTCATTAGGCCTTAGAGCCTACACTGATTGACACTAGTGCTAGTGGGAGATTGTTAGTTAGAGCCCTAGAGCCAACCATTTGATGATTGTTGTATGGACTCGTTGCATCATATTCTTGTATATAAATAAAGACATTTGTTTTGGTTATTATACTTACTTGTATTAGTGCCAAATAACTAAGTATAATAGCGTCCTTGAGTAGAAGGTTCTTACCTATATCAATCGATTAGTTGAATATATAGTGAGATGATATAGGGACCACTACTCTTAATCATTCCTAGTCAAGTATTAACATTCAGGGACAATGTTAATGCGACGAGACTAGCATGTAGGTCAACTCGATGACTTGATCTCACAAGTCATGGATATGGAGATATCAAGTTGACACATGGGTATGCATTGGAGAATGTATACTGAATGACCCGCCATGAGAAAGTATCATGGATCGTTATATGAGTATCATATACTTTCTCATGTGGCTATTAGTATGACTACTAGTCCTTGGACCTGAAGTCACCATGGTTCCCTACATAAGGAGTTACGTACTTTGGCTTCGTCAAACGTCACCCGTAACTGGGTAGACTATAAAGGCGATTACTGGGTATATAACAAATTATGCGGAGGGATGTGAGTGATGTAGATGGGATCTATCCCTCCTATATGACGGGAGTGACATCGATATTCTTGATAGAGTGAGACCACGAAGTGCATGGCCATGTCCAAATGAGTCAATATGAGATATTGAGCTCATTTGATTGAGTGAGTCTACTTGGAGTTCAAGATTTAGATTGATTAGAGGATGACACGGTCTATGCCTCACATTGATCAATCTAGATGTCTAGGATAGAAGGACAATGTCATATATTGTGAGGAGCCACAATTAGTAGTCACAAGGTGATGTTGGATCTCAACATTCTTATAACTTGGGTAGTCATGATGTGTAGGTAGATACCGCTCATTACTTATGCTTCTAAATTGGTTTAGGAGCATTACCAATGTTATAAGAACCTATAGGGTCACACACAAAGGGCAATTAGATGGAGATTAGGTTTATTTGATGAACCTAAAGGATTAGGTTCATGTGATGAACCAAATTGGATTAAGAGTAATCCAAATTGAGCTAATTGAGTTGGACTCAATTTGGTTCATGTGTTAAGTGAGTCTAATTTAGACTTAGACTCATTTAATTAATTTAATTCAATAAATAGAGATTCTTTAAATTAAAATTAACTTGAACCAATGGTTAGATTAGATCAACCAAGGGAGAGAAGTGGACAAGTTTGACTTGACTTGAGAGGAAGATGAAGGGTCAAGTTTGACTTGACCATTTTCCACCTCATTGGTGAGTTGGCATTAAGTAGACTAATGATGATGTGCCACATCATCAAGACCACTTCATGGTGTGCCACCTCATGAGGGAGATCAAGAGTTTTTGACTCTTGAAATTCCATGGAGTATATAACTCCTCACTTTAAGGTGGCCGACCACTTTTTTGGTGGAGTTACAAGTGAGAATTGATTCTTATTCATTCCTTCTTCTTCCTCAAGCTCTTAGCCTCTCTCCCTCTCCTCATCTTTGCCGAGACCATCAAGGGTGCTAGCACATCCTAGTGGTTTCTCTCCATCTCTTGCTTGTGTGGATACACATAGAGGAGTATCTATCTTGATACTCTTGAGACCGGCGAACTTTGGAGGAGCGGGTTAAGCGAAGGGCTTCGCATCAAGGGTAAGATCTTATCTTGTAGATCTAGGCTTAGAAACTCGTACGTGAATGTTTTTTAAAATTATATTCTTCGCACGGATCCGGTGGCTGGGGTTTCAGGGTTTCCGCGATGCAAAAAGCGATTTTTGCGGCCCGAAAAACCCAACAAAAATTGCACCAACAATCGAAAATGAACATCTCAACCTCCTGCTAGAATCCCATATATAAACTTTTCCAATTGAGAATCGCACATCCCGACTGGACTTCCTACCTAGTGTCAGATCCTCTTGACCCGTCAAGTTACCTACACACTGGGTAACAAGGTTAGATCACAAACATATCTAACTGTAATCCACTTGTCATTCATCGAAACTCAGATTTGATCATTGGTGTCAACTGCACCAACAATCTCTCCCTTTTTGATGCAATGATAATCTGGGTTAAAGTTAGAAAAAATCTGCAAACATAAAAAGAAATGACTTTAAGAAAAAAAATGAAAAAGATAAGTTTTGTTCTCTTTATCATTTTAGGGTTAAGTTTTTCAAATTTTTGTTGATTTTCTTACTTAAACCTTAACCCTCCCTCTTAGGCATTTATAAAAAAAATATGTAGAAAAATGTACGAAATTATGAAAAATATAATTAAACTTTCAAAAGTAAGCATGACAAGTAATACAACTTTCAAAGTAATCACAAAAACCTACAGGTTTATTGCATGGAAGAGTTAATAAAAATTTCTTAAAATATTTTGAAAGAAATTTTTAACATTTTAAAATTTGATTTTGCAAATACAAACCATTTGTAAAAATAAATTTTACAATAATTTTACGAACTATTTTTCAAGATAGATTTCAAAATAATTGTTTTTTAAAAAATAATTTGATGCAAAGTAATTTTTAGAGTTTCAATTATTCAAGGCTACTTTAGAAATGTTTTGCAAAGTATCTTTCCAAAATATTTCTGAAAGTATTTTCAAAGAATTTGTTCAAAAGTAATTTTGAAAATATTTTTAAAATAGTTTTCAAACACAATTTTTAAAAGGTTTGTCAAAGATATTTTTCAAAGTGAAAAGATAACATTTGTAGGAATTTTATAAAACTTTTCAAAAATTTTCCAAAGTATTTTCAAAAATATCTTTTAAAATATTTTTCAAAGTATGTTTAAGTAGTTTTTCAATCTAATTTTCAAAATACTTAAATTTTATTTTTCAAAACAAATAATGAAAAAAGATAAGAGTTTTTTCAAAGGAAATTTTGGAAGCACTTTTCGAAATATATTTCAAAAAGTAAAATAGGTTTGGAAATATTTCAGAAGTAATTGTTGAACTATTTGTAAAGTAAGTTTTAGTAAGGTTTAAAAAAAATTAAACCAACACTTTGGACAAATTTAACAAAAAAAATTGAAATAAAACTCTTTTTAAAGTAGTTTTCAAGTGTCCTCTTCCTGAATTTGATATTAAAAAATATTCATTTAAAAATTATTCTTAAATATCAAACTATTAGTTATTAATTAGCTATCAGAAGATAGCAATATTCACTTGGTTAATCTAGTTAAGTAATAATGTCCAGTTAGAAATTTGAAAAAAGACTACTTAATTTGATCAATGTGTTGTTTATCTTTTTCACCCAGACTTATGTTGATGTATAGATATAAGTATCTAAAATACAAGCAAAAAACCTATACACCTCATGTCATTCTAAATTTTTAATACACAATCAAGGTAAATCTAGTGTGTTTGTGAGATGTTCGTTACCTAGATCTATAGAATCATACTTTCTATGAGTTTGATCTAGATAAAGGCCAAAACACATTTTGAAATACTGGAAAAATGGAAACTTTTAGAAAATATAAGTAATGATATTTTCTAGAATTTGAAAGTTATTTAAGGAGAACCACATCCTACTCTTGAATTAAATTTCAAAAATGAAATTTACTAGATTATCTAAAGTAGTCATTAAGTAATTGCATAAATAGATCAAGTCAGGCAAACAAACAATATATACAACTACAATAATCAAAATCATGTCTCCTCATCTTCGGCAAGTGGAGGTGGAGGTTGATCAGGCACTCGTAAAGCTTGAAGGATGGCCTGCATCTATAGGTCGAGCCGCCCAAAGCTCATGGTCATCTCATCGCAAAGAGAGGTGACTGATTGTCAGATCTGTCCGGGAGACTCCTCAAGTCTAGTGAGACGATCCTCTACAGAAAGTGAGGTCAAGGGTTGAGTCGAGGTCGAGGAGTAGGTCGAGCTCAGAAGATGTCTAAAGAGCTCCTCTATCGTAAATGCTGGCACCTGCTCTCCCTCGACCGGAATGACTGGTGGGATATTCTCCTCAACCTCATCTGGAACGTCTGGCTAAGGGCCCACTCTCTAAGCTAGTCCCCCCTGAGTGATAACCTCTATATGCACCAATACAAACTAACACTGACCAATCTCATCATATGCGCTAAGGGAAGTAGGCGTACCCTGGGTCATATCTACCCCTATGGTCAAAAATATGAAAGTTAAAATGTGACAGTAGGGCATATGAACTTGTCACCTAGTGATGAGATTGGATGTATGAAAGACATTCTGAAACATATGTAATGCAATGTAGATGTCTAATCGCTGACATAGTGCATAAAGGAAGAAAGAATGTGAGGGACGTATCATCGCAATATTGCAAGATGTAATCGGCAAAATACATGTGATAAAAACTCTATACAGGACATAGTCCTGAACCCTAAGAGAGGGAGACCTGAAGTCAGTTACAGTGGGTACTCTCTCCTCTCCCCAAAAATACATATGGATAGTATCCAATGTAATATGGGAGTAGGATTCATTAAATGACAAGTCGCTACTAGGGAAACATAAAAAAGGGCATGTAGACCTCCTATACCCTAAACTATCATACAATAGAGCGGGTGAGGACCTAAAGTCCTTACCACCTACTTTGGTGGAGTATGTCAAGTCATAGATCTTAGCTAGGTTGTTATAAAATTGGGTGCATAAGTCTAAGTTTACTGAATGACTACAGTAAACTAACCTATCTAACTTATAATAGTTGATAACTTCTATAATAGGGGCACAGTAATGGGTAAAGAATGTCCTACTTAGAAACTAGATTTTAATGCAATATATGAACGCTCTAGGGTATATATATATATATATATATATATATATATATATATATATATATATATATAAAGGTGGAAAATCGAGTTGGAAGGCACCTTGCTGAGAGTATTTTATAAACAGAGTGAAGTCTCTGTTCGCTGATAAAATTCGGGCTGAAGGCACCTTCAGCTTCCTGGAAGACGTCTTTCATGTGTTATGGAGGGTGCCTTCAAGCGCATTGAAGGCGCCTTCAATCGGTTGGTCGGGAATTTTGTCGCCCTTCCGAGGGCGCATCCGACTGTATCGAACGCACCTTTGACCTTTTTTAAAAAAATTTAAATGTTTAGTTAGAGATTTTTTTTTATTTTATGTTTTTATTTTGATTTAAAATTTTTTATTTAATTTAAGTTAGTTTTAATTTTTATTTGAGTTTAAATTTTAAGATTTAACCTGAGTTTAAATTTTAAGTTTTAATTTGAATTTAAAATTTAGTTTAAATTTTAAGTTTTAATTTGTGTTTTAATTTGAGTATTAAATTTTAAGTTTTAATTTGAGTTTCAATTTTAATTTAATTTATTTTATTTTAATTCAATTTATTTTAATCCAATTTATTTTAATTCAATTTATTTATTTTATTTTAATTTAATCCTTATTTATCTCACCTGATGCATATTTTCAATCAGGAAATCCTATAATTTTATGAGATGAGTTGAGTTTGAATTTCAGGATTTGGTTTAACTTGTGTTAGATTCAAGTTTAGCTTTGGATTCAACAAACATGCATTCTTTGGACAAATATTTAAGCTGTGGTGAGTCACCTGGACATTATTCAAGTAACCACACATTCAAAAATTTTCAAATAGTCCTACCCACTGAATTTAGTATAAAACTTTAATCTAACAGGTAGGATTAGTAAGGGGTAGCTTCAGTTAGTTCCACTAAGCCAAATGCACCAAGTCAAAATCATATCTTTCTAGACATGCATAGACAAAGCTTCCCTAACCTACTATCATCCAAAACTTCCCCAGTACTATTTGTCAAGTTAAACTTTTATCCCTAATTAACCTAGTCCTAATTACCCAGTCAGGTAAATTATTATTTTAGAGGTACCAATAAATTTAGAGTCTCCTTTGAATTTTTGAACTTTGGTTTAAGTTTTAGATTTGTGTCGATTTACTTTATAGTTATAATAAACTTGATTATAGTTTAAGTTTAGATTTATTTCATATTTATTTAATTTAAGTTTAGTTTTTAATTTATTTGATTTGATTTTATTTTTTAGGTTTGAATTTAGCTTAGAAGGTTTGATTTTTGAGATTAAGGCTAAGTTATTTGGATTTAGCTTAGAAGGTTTAAGGTAGTGTATTTCATTTTTAGGTACATAGTATTGATTGAGTTCTACTTGCTTGGTTAGATAAGCTTTCGGAATCCAACTTTAGTTAGTTTTTTATTTTGAGTTAGAGTTAGAAATGATTTAAAGGTAGAGTTAGACTTATATCTAAATCCAGATTTATTGTACATAGCTCTTTGGGATCCAAGTATTATGTTTACATACTTGGATCCTGAGGTAAACTTTTCTAATTGTTCTTTTAATTCTTTAACTTGACTTTTTAAGATAAAATTTTCTTCATCAAGGTTTGCATCTTGAGTTGAATTTCTATCTTGAACATGATCAATTAAGGAGCTCAAGCTCAGTTGTTTCTTAAGGGCATTGTTTTCCTTAAGTAGGAGTTTAGCGTGTTCCTCAATTTTTCTTAATTTCTTATTTAAGAAGGAAATTATTTTAAAAAATTTTACAGTATAATTAAAATATACCCTAGTTGGTTCATCTGAACTGAATGTGAATTCTTTGCTTAACTCGTATTCGGACTCGTCTACTTGATCTAATTTGCTTTCAATTGCCATCAAAACGAGGTAGCTCGCTTGCCTTGGTTCATATGCTTCAGATCCTTCCGAGGAAGATTCGCCCCAAGTTGCCTTGAGTGCATTTTTCTACTTTGTCTTTCTCGTCTTATCTTCGTTAGGGCATTCGTGTTTGAAGTTCCCTTTCTTGGTACAGTCGTAGCATGTGATGTTCGCCTTTGAGTTGTTGGATGTGGATTTAGACATCTTCTCCATGTCA
Source organism: Zingiber officinale (assembly GCF_018446385.1). Lineage (NCBI taxonomy): Eukaryota > Viridiplantae > Streptophyta > Magnoliopsida > Zingiberales > Zingiberaceae > Zingiber > Zingiber officinale. The sequence goes on from NC_055997.1 coordinate 63,315,008, forward strand.
CGTTTGGAGAAGTTTCTCTTGTATCTAGTGAACATTTTCCTTTCCATGTTCACTAGATGCTCTTCTTCATTTGATTCTGAGTCGGACTTAGTTTTCACCTCGGGTTTAGCTTCCTTCGAATTACCTGCAGGAAACGTAATTCCTTTCTCGACCTTTATGGAGTTAGTTTTTTCGTGCAGCTCTAATTCACAAAACAACTCATCTAATTTCAACTTTGAAAGGTTCCTCGAAACCTTATAGGCATTTATAATCGATGCCCATAGTGAGGTTCGAGGAAACAAATTCAGAGCGTACCTGATAATGTCACGATTCTCGAGTTGATGTCTGATCATGTGCAAGTTGTTGAGGATATCCTTGATCCTTATGTGTAGTTGGCTTGGGATTTCACCATCCTGCATTTTGATATTAAATAAAGAATCTAGATGCAGTTCTCATTTAGTTACCTTAGCATCATTGGTTCCTTCATGTAACTCGATGAGCTTGTCCCATACCTCCTTTGTGTTCTTGTGTGGTCCGACTCAGTTGAGTTCTTCTTTAGTGAGTCTGCACTAGATCATGTCCAACGCATTCGACTCAATCTGGGCTTTCTTCTTATCATCTAGATTCAATCTTTCTGGATCGAGAGGTACTTTAGTTGCTTCGTCTATAGGCGCCCAGTATCCTCGTCTGATGGTGAACCACTACTCGATGTTCATCTTCAAGTAGACCTCTATTTTTTTCTTCCAATAAAGAAAATTATTTCCATTGAAAGAGGAAGATGAGCAGTGCTATATCCTTCGAGTTGGGCCATCATCTTGAAATAAAAATAGAAGAAAAGAAATGTCCCAAGACTAGGTCTTGGATTAGTAGAGTTTGACGTAAAAAGAAATAATTATTTAAAGACTTGAGTGATGTTGCACCAACTTCGAGTTAAAACCAAACAAGAAATAATTATTTGAAGAGGTAAACTTTACCAATTCAAATAAGGTATGAAAATCTAAAATCCGAATAGAAATAAAATAGTTCCTCCGACTTGATAGTTAGTTGCACCAATTCAAACCATAACCTGCTCTAATACCACTTGTTGGATCAAGACGTACATGGGAGGGGGAAGTGAATCACGTGGTTTTAAAAACTTCTTCTTTTCAATTTTGAAAAAAGAGTGCAGCGGAAAAGTTAAGTATGAAAATAGAAACTCGGTCGGTTTTACTTGGTTCGGAGCCTTCGTTGACTCCTACTCCAAGACTCAGGCCCCGCAGATCTATCGATGAGTAATTCACTAATAACCTTTTTCAGAACCGCCAGAAGAGGGAATCGAGTACAATAAAAGTTTAGGACAAGTGTAACACGCTATACTTTCTTTTTTTTATAGAAATTAAGTACAATAAGAACTTCGTTACCCAAAACCTTCGAAGATGTTCAGATTAAACTCGGTGTTGGATGGCTCCTCAGCAGTAGTCAGGCGCAGTGGTGGCATAGCAGAGTAGCAGCACAAAGCCAGAACAGTCGGAACATCAAACAGATGTGTAGAAGATCGTAGTAGCAGTGTGCTAGAAGCCTTGGTCAAGATGTTCTTTTATTGAGCAAGGTGTCTTCCCTAGCATTGAAGGTACCTTCCATAGCATTGAAGGTGCCTTCAATCCCAAAACTTTATCCCGTAACTTCATATTCTTATCGTCGCTGAAGTCTTCTATGTCATCCGATTGAAGGTGCCTTCCAAGCTCCTACAGGTGCCTTCCATGAATAGTACTTAAGGTGTCTTCCATCGCCTAGAAGGCACCTCGGGTACGATTCATCCGAGGCCTTTTGTGCTCCCTTTGCTATGCAAAATATGTTAGTCCAACACAAAATATTTAACCTACAAAATAAATTTAGCATAATAATAATATGATTAATTTATGACTTAGACCCTGCCCTCAAGACCAAGATCTAGTCAGAATCTCAATTTAGATTTTTGATATGGACCTAAATTGGATCGACGCCTACTGTCCCCTCAACCGGGACATGTCCTCATTGAGTCACTCTTCTCCAGTGACTTACCTTCACTTACCAAGTGTCAAGTTACCTCCTTGATATCCAATCTAACCCACCAAATCTTCCTGTAGGAATCACACATCCAAACTTCACCTATTAGAAATCAAACATCTCGACCTCCTACCGGAATCGCACATTCATACTTCAACCCATCAAAAAATCCAACATCCCGACCTCCTGCTAGAATCCCACATTTGTTTCATGGATTTCCATGACACTGCTCTACCACCAATGGTAAATACATATCCATTGATAAATTTAGAGTCTTTTGTATTAGATAGCCAATCTACATTATAATAGCTTTCTAGTATCACTGGATATCTTGTATAATGTAATCCATACTCAGAGGTATATCTTAAATATTTAAAAATCCTTATTAATGTCTTCCAATAGTCATTATTTGGAATACTTGTAAATATATTTATTTTGTTGACCACATAAGCAATATCCAAACGTGTGCAGTTAGTAATATACATCAAACTGTCAATTATCCTTGAATATTTTAATTGAGATATAGGTTTACCATGGTTCTTAGCCAAATGAAAATTTAAGTCTATTGGTGTTTTTACAAGAGAAAGATCATATGTATTAAATTTCTTTAATATTGTCTCAAAATAATAAGATTGTGAAAGGATAATTCCATCTAATGTCTTATTGATCTTAATCCTGAGTATAACGTCGACTATACCCATATCTTTCATATCAAAGTTCTTGGTCAACATCTTCTTAGTAGTCATGATTATATTATGATTACTACTCATAATGAGCATATTGCCTACATATAGACAGATAATGACATACGAGTTAGGTGTGCTTTTGATATATATACATTTATTGTACTAGTTTATTTTAAATCCATTTGATATCATAGTTTTGCCAAATTTCTCGTGTCGCTATTTCGGTGCTTATTTTAGCTCATATAGTGACTTCACAAATATACACACCTTATTTTCTTATCTTGGAGCCACAAACCCTTCAAGTTGCTCCATATATATATTTTTTTATAATTCACTATTTAGAAATTATTTTCACATCCATTTAATGTATATCAAGGTTATGTATTGCAATAATAGTAATAAGTACTTGAATGGATATAATCCTTATTACTGGTTAATAGGTATCAAAGAAATCAAGACCTTCCTTTTATTTGAATTCCTTTGTCACTAGTCTTGTCTTGTACTTTTCAATAGTTCTATCAGTTTTATATTTCTTTTTTAGTATTCATTTACATCCTAAAGGCTTGATTCCAAGCAGAATATCTACCAATTCTCAAGTATGGTTTTACATGATGGAATTTATTTTACAATTAATGGCTTCTTTCCAAAAGGGAGCCTCGGGACTTGATAAGACTTCGCTTATTATCCTTGGTTCATTTTCTAACATATAAGTCATGAAATCATAATCAAATGAATTTACTATTTAGCACTCTTACGGTGTTTTGATTCTTTATTATTTCTAATATTATCCATATTCGCAGTTTCATAAGTTCTTTTATTTGAATTTTCTTCTTTCCTATCTTTGCAAGGAAAGATATCTTCAAAAAATATATCATTCCTTGATTCAATTGGTGTTCCAACATGTATATCAAGAATTACTGATTTGTGCACCAAAAATCGATATGCACTACTACTATTGGAACATCCAATAAAAATGCAATTGCTTGTCTTTGGTCTAATTTTGGTTTGCTTTGGCTTAGGTAGTTCAACCTTAGCCAAACACTCTAACACTTTTAGATATTTATAAGAAAGCTTACGACCCTTCCACAACTCATAAGAAGTTTTATTTTTTCCTTTTGTGAGGGATTTTATTTAGAATATAGTTTGCCAATAAAATAGCTTCCCCCAAGAATATGAGTTAAGCCTAGACTTATCAACATAGTATTCATCATTTTTTTAAGAGTTTGATTTTTATGCTTGTTAATCCCATTTGATTGAGGAGAGTAAGGAGCTGTCATTTGATGAATAATGTCGGATTCTACATAAAATTCATCAAATGGACCATCTCCTCCTTGATCACTTCAAATTCTTTTAATTCGTTAGCCAAGTGGATTCTCATCTTTATTCTTATAATTTTTGAATGCTTCTAAGGCTTTATCTTTGCCTTTCAATAGATACACATAACAATATCTAGTGTAGTCATCAATGAAAGTAACAAAGTACTTTTTACCTCCTCTAGTTTGCACAAATTTTAAATCACATATGTCACTATAAATTAATTCAAGAGGGGCCATGCTTCTTTTCACTGAATGGAAAGACAACTTTGTCATTTTAGCTTCAACACATATTTCACATTCATGTGTTGGATCAACATTAAATATTAGCAATAAATTTAAATTCACAAGTCACCGCAAAGTGTTATAATTTACATGTTGAAGTCTAACATGCCATAAATTAAAACACTCGACCAAATAAGTAGAATTGATAATTTTATTATCATTGAATTCATGGTGTACAACTATTACATTCATTTTAAATAGACCAATCTCCATGAACCCTCTGCATATGAATTGACCATTTTTTGTCAATACATACTTATTTGACTCAAACACTAGCATGAAATCAACTTTGACAAGAGTCAACCTGATACTAGAATCTTTCAGATGTCGAGGAACATGAAGCACATTGATTAGTATCACTTCTTTACTTGACATCATCTTCAATACCACCTTGTTAAGACCAACGATGTTGGAAGTTGCATAATTACGCACGATTAGTTTTCTCCCATTAATAGGGGTATAAGTTGAAAACTGGGCCTTGTCAAAGTAAATGTGTCATGTGACACCAATATCGACCCACCACTACCTTGGATTGTCCATCAAGTTGGATTCAAATACAATGATAGTTAGGTCTAATTCTAACATGTCTATTAGAACTAACTTATCTTTAGTTATGTTCACTTGAGTGTCTTTCTTTGGACATCGGTAGTCTTTGACCTTGTTATTTAGTTTGCCACAGTTGTGACATGTTCAATGGAACTTCTTGGCCCTCCCTTGGCTATACCCTTTGTCGGGATACTTTCTCTTCTTGTCAGTGTTTTGTTCCATTAGATTTGTCTTTGCAAAAATAAATATGTTTATTGATTCTGATTGCTTGTGATTCTTTTCTTCAATCCATAGTCTTACGATCAGATTCTCAAGTCTCATATCTTTTTGCTTGTGCTTTAGATAATTTTTGAATTCCCTCCATGAAGGTAGAAGTTTCTTGATTATCGCAACAACTTGAAAGGAGTCATCATTCATTGGCATGCCCTCAACATGCAGATTATGTATGATAAACTGCAACTCTTGGACTTAAGTTGTCATAGTTTTGGAATCAATCATCTTGAAGTTTGAGAATTTGCCGACGATGAATTTCTTTAGTGCAACATCTTCTATTTTGTACTTCTTGTTGAGAGATTCCTATAACTCTTTTGTAGTTGACATCGAACTATACACATTGTATAACGTGTTGTCCAAGCCATTGAGGATATAATTTCGACATAAGAAGCCATTATGCCCCCAAGCATCATATGCTGCCCTCTTTCCTTTATCAATCTCACCTTGAGATATCGAGGTTGCATCTTCAAGTAAGAACCTCACAAGATTCAACGTTGTTAGGTAAATCATCTTTTGCTGTCATCTCTTGAAATCAGTACTTGTAAACTTCTACGATTTTTCACCATGCATCAGTGGAACAGGAGCCATCGATGATGAATCCATTAAAATTGTACAAAAAAGATTCGTCTTAAAATTATTGGGACTGGTGGTGGTGCAATCTGAGCGCAGGCAGAATGACGGTATAACACCGCTTTGGCGAAGTCGAGGCTAGAGTTGAACTCTATTTCTTTAAGATGAATTTGTCCCGCATACGGTGCTCATGGAACATGACAATCATCTCCTAATATACAATCACTTTATCTTGTAATAGCAACATTATAAATTACAAGACCTCCGAACCGAAGAAACTTCTCAAACTCCCCAAATACAAGTATAAAATACAATGTTTGCTTTGCTTTGAATTGGAATGAAAAATGAAAATATAAGGGATCTTATTTATACTAAATGAAAGGATATAAATATCTCTTGGTTCAATTAAATCTCATGCATCCAATTTGAATTGGGTGATATAGATTGGATCCCTTCCTAAGATATACAATATCTCTTCATTAGATGCCTTCTTTTTTGAAATCAAAGGTTCAAATTGAAATTTAATTTATCAATCTTGATGAAGCGATGTAAATTTAATTTCTCATTCAGATTAAATTTCTAAAAACTTCACCAAAAGATGTTCCACGTTTAAAATATGGCTTGAATTATCAGATAGGCTTTTATTTCATTTTTTGAAAGTGATTCCAAATTAAAATTTGCAGAAATATTCACATTCATTAATTTACAATTTTAGAGGCAAAAAAAAACTTCCAACCCTGCTTAGTGTCACAGTAAAGTGATGAATTGCAGTAGCCCATTTCCTATTTTAAATATACAATATCATTCTATTGAACTCTAAATTTAATTCATAGATCAGGGATTAAAATGATAACAACTCAACAATTACAAGGATATTTTTAATGATTTTAAAACTCCAAAAGGTATTTTGCGAAATAATTCAAAATAGACGACTGAAATGAAATTTGAACGGGTAAAAGTCATAATGTTTCAAACCCACGTTGACAACGTGCAGTCTAGAAAATTAGTCAAACTTATCCTAACTATTTCCTTTTAAAATTCTATTATATTTTAATAAAGATCACTTATATGTCTAATCTACAAGATATTCAAAACACGTAAAGATCTCTTTCATAGTAGTTTTATTTAGTATTTAGCCATGCAAATGCATATTTACTTGCACCCTCATTAAACCAAAGAGTAAGAATAAATACCAACGTGTTCCATTTGCAGATCAACTCCAGCTGGTGGCTTCAATTAGTTGACCACTGTAATCAATGATTTCCAAAACAAAGACAACTATAAAATATATATATTTGTTAGTTTAAACTTGCAGAGAGATACAATTACAAGACATGACAGAAGAAAATGAGTCTCCCACGGCTGCCTTGTTGACCAACCATTGAAATTCCAAATTGGTTACTTTGGCATCCACTTTTTGGTAGTCAATAGTGATGTAGGGCAGATCACCAAAGGCCAGGGAGTAAATTACAAAGGGTTTGAAGTCAAAAAGGTTTGGGAGTTGAAGTCAAAAGCTGGGAATGAAAGATTATAGATAAAGTTGTGCCAACGTCTAAAAATAACTAAAGCACTTTAAGCGGCCGTTTGATTCTTTGTTAGGAATAGGAATCGGAATAAAAATTATTGTATTATGGAATGAGAATGGGTATGAGCATGAATATCACTCTTAAAAGTAATGTTTGGTTAGTTGTATATCGTCTATCGAAATAAATCAAAATTTCCTTTTTTACCCTTAAAGGAAAATAAGAGAAAAAATTAGATGTGAGAAAAAGATGAATGTGAGAGAAAAATATGATGAAAGAAAATGATGAGAGAGAAAGTGTGATAAGAAAGAATGAAGAGAGAGAAAGTGTGATGAGAGAAAATGAAAGAGTGTGATTGGAGAGAGCATGATGAGAGAAAATATGATGTGAGAGAAAGTATGATGGAAGAGAATGAAGAGAGAGAAAATATAATGAGAAAAAAATGAGGAGAGAGAGTGTGATGAGAGAGATTGAGGAGAAAGAAAGTATGGTGAGAGAAAAAGAGAACAGTGAATATGATGGGAGAGATTGAGGAGAGAGAAAGTGTGATGAGAGATAAAGTGTGATGAGAAAAAAAAGAAAAGAGAGTGTGATGGGAGAGATTGAGGAGAGAGAAAGTGTGATGAGAAAAAAAGAAGGAAGAAAGTGCGATGGAAGAGATTGAGGAGAGAGAAAGTATGATGAGAGAGAAAGTGTAATGAGAAAAAAAGAGGAAAGAGAGTGTGATAGGAGAGATTAAGGAAAGAAAAAGTGTGTGATAAAATGATGAGAGAGAAACTATGATGAGAGAATAAGGAGAGATAAGTGATATGAAAGAAAAAATAAATAAATATATTTTGATATTTGATATTAATGGAGAAAATTTTAGTTTTAAGTCAAGGGTATTTTTGGAATAAGGGAATATTTTTATTGATAAAAATAGGGTAATGGCTCATTGAAGGGAAGGTACATGGGAATGAGTTATTACCCAATTTCAAGGATTCATTCCCTTATTTGTATTCATATTCCTATAATCCAAACATTAACAATGGCAATCAATGATTCTCATTCCTATTCCCTACTCCTTTATTTGTATTCGTATTTCTATAATCCAAACATTAACAAGTCTTTAAATAATTTTTGTACAAAGGAGTTGAGGAGGATTTTTGGATTAAGAATAATATTGAGAATAGAGTTGTCTATTTTATTTTGGACGTGCGTCTTGTAAAGTCGAATTAGCATATCTCCAAAGTATTTTTCTATTTCCTTGTTGTCCAACTTCTCCACCATATAATTCCTTCGTCATCTTGTATCAGAGTCGAAGCTTTTGCTTTAGGCCTTTGTTTTCTTACTGTGATGGCGGTAAGATAAGGGAGAGTGGGATGTGGAGTAGCTAGAATTTTTAATTAGGGGCGATTTTTAAAAATTCTAAACATTAGTGTAAGTAAATTTTTACCATTTAAAAGTCTAAATTTTGAATTTAAGAAGCTAAAAATGAATTTAAATTAAAAAAATTTAACCTTAGCCCTTAGTTTTAATTGAAACAACGATCCATCAATTCTTAGAGTTTATTTATGACTCAAATTCGAAGAATTATTTGTAATCTCGCTTCCTCATAATATTTAGTATTCCTACATGTGAAACTTCCATTCCGATCTAAATAATCATCATAACTAGCAATCTAATAAAATAAAATTTATTCTTTACAACTCTCCTTCAATTAATAAAATATGAAAGAAGAAAGGAACAACTTACTCCTCTTATTGTTATTGTGGTTGGACAAAGGGGGAAAATAAAAAAGAGCTGCTTGTAAAGAATTGCTCGCTGGGAAAAAATAAAAGAAACATCATTGCTTTTGAGAAAAATAGAGAAGAGAAGATAGGGAGGAAAGAACAAAATATGAGAGCTTTACCTTCTTAGTTATAAACCTCGACTAGATTCGGTGAGCTCACAAAACAGGGTTATTCTTATGATACCAATAAAACCCTAAAAAACATTAGAAGAGGAAGAAGATGAGAGGGCTGAGGGCTACTCTTATTGCTAAAAGAGGACAACAACTGATGCTGCATTTCTTGCTTGTTGGAGAAAAGAAATAGAATTATTGTGTTCGAGAAGAGGAGAGGAGAAAATTATAGGATTATAGGTTTACTGTCGTTGAAGAAGAGAAGATGGAAATATGTAAGAAGAGGAAGGGAAAATTAAAAAAGGGGGATGGATGTATGGCACGGTGGGGGTTGCATGGCGCGAGAAATGTAACACTCCACCCTCCTCACTACTAGTCTGTGAGGGTGGAGCGCTACTGGACTACTAACTTTACTTAATTAGAGTTGTTCACATATAAATATCAATACATAAAACTCTCTAATCATGCATTTAATGGCAGCGGAAAACCTAAATAACTCATCCTATCATACTACTCAAGCATATGTTCACATCTAACACTATGTATCAATCTGAACATGCTAAACACAGATCTATTAATCTGAACATACATACAATAATACTACAACTCAACTAAATAGAACTAATGTGCACCACAAAAGAATTCTAAGACATAATTATTCCATAAGCAAATCTAACATCAATGGAAAAATAATTCTAACATTCTGAATATAAAATCTTAATAAATTTCTAAACTAAGTCCCAAGGCTTCTATAGTCCAAACATCACACATCCATCTGCACCTCCTTGTCACCTTCCTTCGCTATAGCTTTTCCTTTCCTTTATCTGCAGTAAGAGGAAATGCAATTATAAGCAAAATTGCTTAGTAAGCACTATCTAACTCACAAAACTCGAATATGCATGTGAATAAAAATAAATCTAAAACTGAATGCTTTAACGGAACTACTACACATGCTCATCTGATAATAGAGAAATCAAACATACTGAAATGCTAAACATGTAAAGCTGCTCATGCTCATCTAACAACAGTATGAAAAATCTAAACAACATGCTAGCATATCAGAAACTAAACTTGCTGAACTTTAAACTCATGTGAAGCTTATTTCACTTGTTTAAAATCTTATACTTTTATACTTTAAAATAATAATCTTTTCTTGGGCCCAGGCTTAGTACCAATGCGCGCTCCCTAATAGAAACTGGAGTAGCGAGCCACCAGTTCTACAAGGGTAAAGACCTCGGTCTTACCAGGGCCGAGACCTCGGAAACGGTCACCTGGATTTATTTAACGACAACCTCGGAAGTTGGGTACTAGCCTTTTCAAATAAAAATACTTGTTATTTGTGTATACTTTTAATAAAGATTGCCTCGGCAATTAATATGGATACTAAACCACCAAATCTGAAAACTAAACTATCCATTTCACATTCACTGCCTAACCACTAAATTGTAAATGGATAAAAGAAAAACTGATAGCAATAACAGTGAAGCATACTGCACTATAATCTTTTTGAAAAAAACTGTAGTATAAACTTAACCAAAAAAAATCTGCACAATAAGTTCCACCAAAAATCTGCACTCTAAACCTTAAAGGAAACTGTCCGTGCCCCCTTTATAGCACCAACCGAATTCCACAGAACTTCAAAAGGAGTTGCTTTTACCCCTTTTTCCATTGCACAATACCAAGTTAAACTTGCTAAAATGTTACAATAAACTCTAAACAATTTGAATTAAATTTCATGGCAGCAAGTTCCAAAAACAAACCTGCCGAAGCTAATAAAATCCATGTCACCTGATTCAAAAACTTATACCTTACAGAACAACTGAAATCTTATAGCATACTACAACAGCAATGCAAAGAGAAAATAAACCTTGGTCTCTCTTTATTATAGCTACTCATAATGTAACGACCCGCCTTCTACTAACTAAGCTGTAAGGTTGATCGTCACATTATGTTGTGCTAAACTATTCCCTGACCACCATTAAGACTAGATGCGGAAGCTGTACTAATTTGAAATTTTGCTAAACTACTAACATTTCCTGGTTCTACATGTACTAAGGGGTGTAATCTAAAGTATACCTTGTAACGACCCAATTTTCCCTATTTCGAGTTCCAAATGTCCATAAAAATATTTGGAAATGCTTTTAAAATATTCTAGAGATTTTTAAAAATTTTTAGAGTATTTTTACGTAATTTTTGGAGGTCGTTTAGTATGTTTACAAAAAGAAAGAAATTTTGACAAAAATTTGTCAAAACCGAAGCTCGAACCCGTGACCTCCGGCCGAACCAAACCCAACCGGACACAGCAAACCAACTGGGCTGCGCACGCTTTGTTAACCAAGTATGAGGAGAAATAGGTTTAAGGTATAGTATAATGGGAACCCAAAATTAGACCTAGATATAAAAGGTTAAGTGAAATGGGATTTATTTTTATTCTTCTTTTTCTCCCGAAATCCTTTCTTCCTCTCGTTCTCGCGTGCGACGGCGTCGGCGCTACTTGGTGCGAAGACGAAGCCGAACTTAGGGCTTCACTCCGGCGGCCGACGAGCACCCTTCTCCACGGGTTCTTCACAGATCCGAGCTCCCCTCGGCAAGGAAGATGCGCGGACACAAGGAGAACTCTAAGACCGTGAGCTTCTCGCCGAACCCTAGCCACCCCTCCCTCTCGGTTGTAAGTCCAAGCAATCAAGGGTAAGTACTACTCTCACCTGTGGTAGGAGTTGCTTCGTTTGACATGGTTGCTTTCGGATTTTTGCTTGCCGTGTAGAATTGTAAGCTCGGTTTTGTTTCCTTTCCATGCCCTGTTCATAGCCGAACAACATCCTTTAACATTAGGGTTTGTAGATTTCGGTTTTAAGCCTAAGTATAGCATGATTTGAGCTTGCGGGGTTGAATTGGGTGGATTTTTGGTGCCATCCGAGTGCTGCCGAGACCTGCACAGGAAGCCTTGATACCTGCCGTGACCTGCACATGAAGTTTGGGTTTATGCCGTGACCTGCATAGGGAACTCCAAGTATCATCTAGGCTAATTGAGCAAGTAGAATGGTTTAGTGCTAATTAGAATTGTATGCATTTTATTCTTGAGCGTATGTTGTTCATGAACCTCTTTGCTTTAGGGTCATGTTGTACATACTTAAGTTTGATAAGTAAATATTTTGGACAGCATGCTTATAAAACCTGAGTCGCATTCCTTTGCTTCCATTATAGCATGATGAGAATTTCTAAGTAGCATCCTATACTTGTCTTTACAGCATACTTAGAAGGCCAAGAAATTAGTTTCCTTTACGCTTCGTTTATAGCATGTTTAAGAAGTTTAAAGTAGCATGTTACCTTATTTTGTATAGCATGTTTAAAGGCCTTAAAGTAGTATTCTTTGTCATGTTTTAATAGCAGGTTTAGAAGCCCTTAAAGTAGCATTCCATGCTCTGTTTCTACAACATGATAGAAAGTGTAGAGTTACATATATTGCTTTTATTACAGCATACTTAGAAAGCCCAAAGTTAGCTTCCTTTTGCTTTATTTATAGCATGATTAGAATCATTCCATACTTGATTTTACAGCATGTTTAGAAGCACTAAAATAGCATCCTTTGCCATGTTTTCACCGTATGATTCAAAGGCTTTAAATTGCTTTCTTTAGTTTAGCTTATAGCATGATCAGTAAGCTTTAAGTTACTTGTTTTATTCTGTTATATAGCATGGTTAGTTGATTATACACCCATACTTGTTAAGTATATTTAAAGGACTCCCACAATCTTTAATAAAAGATAATAAGGAAGATAAAAGAATAAGAAAGATAACAAGTAAGTCAAGCAAGAGGTTAGTACCCGACATCCAAGAGCTTGTCGTTAAACAAATCCAGGTGACCATTTCCGAGGTCTTGGCCCTGGTAGACCGAGGTCTGCTCTTTTAGGATTGGTGACTCGCAACCCCAACCTATTAGGGAACGCGCATGAGATGGTACTAAGCCTGGGCCCAAAGAAAAGAAAACCAAAAGAAAGAAAGAAAGAAAGAAAGAAAGAAAGAAGAAGAAAGTAAAAGATAGAAATTAAAAGATTAATTTCTATTACAAGGATATAAGAAAATATAATAAGTTTTATGCTTAGAATAAATAAAAGTTAGTTTCTTTAATTCTAAGCTTACAGTGTTCATTTCTTATTATCCTGTTAGATAGTGAGCATGTTTAGTATTCAGTTTCATTTTCTGTATACCATGAGCACATGCAGATTTGCTTTAGCATTTCAGTTTCAGTATTATTGCATTACATTTATGCATTTCGAGTTTTGTGAGATAGATTAGTACTTACTAAGTGTTTTCGCTTATAGATCTTTTCTTTTTCCTCCTACCGCAGATAAAGGAAAAGCTAAGATATGAAGGGAGGCGACAGGGTGGTGGTGATGATGGATGTGTGTGGTGACTGAACTATGGAGAGGTCCAGAGGGGACTAGCAAGACTTATTTATTTAGAGTTTATGTCTAGTTTATTTTCCTTATTTCTGTTATGAAATTATGAGTTTATGATTGAGTTTGATGTGCATTGTAGCTTATTATGCTTCATTCTGGGAGCTTGAGTTTAGTTCATGTTGCTAGATTAGTTTTTGATTATGATATGATTTATTACTGCGTGGTTGTGAATAAATTGTGATCCAGCCGCATGTGGCTGTGTATATATCTTGTGTATTATAGATTTGGTCACCGGTACAGGGGAGACTCTGTCGAAATTTTTCGGTAGGAATTTCTCTGAACCGTGATAAATCTAAGTGTCGCTAATAATAGCATAAGTGACACTAGTCAGTAGAGTAGGAGTTAGGTAACGGTCGCCCTTAGAGAGTAGTAGTAAGAAGGGTGGTTGTTACATACCTAACATATACTACATCCCCTATGGTCAAAGAACTGAATTAAACATTTTCCCGCTATTATCAGACCTCCCAATCGATCCATTGATCGATTGGAACGTCGGATCAATCCAGTGATCGATCCAGCACGCTACTGTGCTCGGGGCAATAATTTGGATCGATCGGCTGATCGATCCAGACTAGTCAATCGATCCAGTGATCGATCCCAGAGCTCTCTGTTCGCGACAGAAATTGCTGGATCGATCGGCTGATCGATCCAGAAGCCTACTGTACGCGGAACGAATTGCCCAATCGATCAGCTGATCGATCGGGAACCCCAAATCGATCCACCGATCGATTGAGGTTACTGATTTTTGCAGTTAAGCTCTTATTTCAGCACTGATTCGTGCCTCAATCACATTACAAGTTCTAAGATGACTAGGAAACACTCTAACATTAACAACTAACATTCTAACATCATAAAAGAGGTGTTCTAAGCATAATAGAGTGCATGGTGAACTAATTCGTAACGATTGACATACTAAAGTGCAACAGGTTCAAACGCAGAAAAGTTCTAATGTTTAAACAAAGCTTGCTAGAGTTCCCTAAGATCTTCTTTCCAAGCTCCTGCCCACACACATCTTCGTAGCATTGCCCTCCAGCCTCCACTAGTCCATCCTTCCTTTACCTTTATCTGCAGTATAAGGAAAAGAAAGTATCTATAAGCTTTTGCTTAGTAAGAAACCATCTACCTTACTAAAACATGTACACGATGCATTTATGCTTTTAAAAACATGCTATCAAACATATGTTAAACTTGTTAAAACATGGCATACTGAAATCACTGAACTTGAACACCAAAGCATGGCATACAAAGCTAACCATAACTATCATGTGTAACAATAAAGAAAACTGAGCTGAAAATGAATTAAGCTAGACTGGAACTGAATTCAAACTCAACTAACATAACTGATCCTTGTGAGTTTTGGAAAGCTATATAATATAATAGGTTAAAATACATAATCATACTGCTAATAGGCCCGGCAACTGTACATGCTGTGCGCGCATCCTTAACTAGACCCGGAGTTGCAAATCCCGAATTTAGTAAGGTTTACTAGGTTATCTAAACCTAGAGACCGACTATGGGAGCCCAGCCCAATGGATATCTAATCCTGTACAGTGCCCCTACTGAAAATAAAATACTGAACTCTAGCTAATAAATACTTGTCTTGCTTCTACTAGGTTGTCTAAACCCAGAACTAGGTTATATAAACCTAGAGGCGACTGTGGGAGCCCACCCATTGGACATCTAGTCCGGTAAAAGCTGAAACAAGACTAGATAAACTGTACAAATGCTTCTATTACATTTATCTAAACTACTAAAATGCCTAAGTTGCATTTTGCTGAACTAAACAATTTATCAAACACTTGGCATGCGCTAATTCGCATCCTTTGTGTCGGAAATCTACATACTATTAAACTAACACATGGAATTCACACGGAAGCTACTTATACTGCAGGTGAGGGGTTTCTTACCTCAAGTTCGGATTTTCTTACGATTCTACTCGCTAGATTTCCGGAGGAGACGATCCTTTCGAAGATCTTCTCGCGTCTAAGCGTTCCTCTCGCGGAGGGGGAGCGTCCTCGTGTCGAAGTCGTCGCCGGAAGGTGCCCTTGGGCGGAACCCCAACCTTGCTTGTGATTGGCGCCGTGAGAAGGAGAGGAGAAGGGAGGTTCGGCGGTGAGGGTTTGAGGAGAGGAAAACTTACGATCCAAATAACCCTTCACTTAATTATTTCCTATTTATATTAAGTGGTAAATTTTTGCCCATCTCTAATATAAATTTAATTGATTCCCTTTCCTTTCAGCACGGCCCTGCTGGGTTCACCCGGTTACTAAGGTTCACCATAAGTCATAGGACCGAATAGGTCTCGGGTTCAATTCCCGCCTAGGCTATTTTCGTTTTCTATTTATTTTTGCTACTTTCGCTACTCTAAAAATTCTGTAAAAATATCCTAAAATTCCAGAAAAATCATAGAATATTTCTAAAATAGTTTTGAGAATTTTCGGGCGTTACAATCCCCCATACCTTATAAAAAGTTCGAACTTCTGTCTCATGCTGGCTTCTGTCTCCCAGGTTGCCTCTTCTGCTATGTGACTGTGCCAAATGACTTTGACTAATGGTACTTCCTTGTTATGCAATTTCTTAACTGCTCGGTCTATTATCTGAATAGGTCGACTGTCATAGCTGAGGTCTTCGCGGATCTGTACCGACTGGGGCTCAATCACCTGGGTGGCATCTGGGGTATGCTTCTTCAGCATAGAGACATGAAATACGTTGTGGACAGCTGACATTTCCTGGGGTAGCTCTAGCTCATATGCTACTTTGCCCACTCTTCTGCTGATAAGGTATGGTCCCACATATCGGGGACTTAGCTTGCCCTTCTTCCCAAAACGCATTACTCCCTTCATGGGAGCTACTCTGAGGAACACTGAATCCCCAACTGAAAACTCTAAAGGTCTGCGCCGTATATCAGCATAGCTTTTCTGGCGGCTTTGAGCTGTCTCTATCCTCTGGCGGATCTGCTGTATAGCTGCTGTGGTACCTGCCACTAGATCTATCTGAAGTTCTAGCTCTTTCTGTTCACCACTCTCATACCAGCAGATTGGAGATCTACACCTCCGCCCATAGAGAGCCTCATAGGGTGTCATACTGATAGTGGCCTGATAACTGTTGTTGTATGCAAATTCTGCTAGACTCAGATAATTACACCAACCTCCTTTGAAATCTAGGGCACATGCTCGGAGCATATCTTCGAGTACCTGATTTACTCGCTCTGTCTGTCCATCTGTCTAAGGATGGAAAGCTGTGCTGAACTTTAACTTCGTGCCCAAAGCTGACGTACACACTCCCAGAAGTGTGATGTGAATCTACTGTCTCTATCTGAAATAATGGTTCGTGGGACTCCATGTAATCTAACGATCTCCTTGAGATACAACTGAGCTAACTGCTCCATGGAGTAGGATATCCTGATAGCTAAGAAGTGGGCTGATTTAGTCAATCTGTCGACTATTACCCAAATGGTATCAAAACCATTCGTGGTTCTGGGTAATCCCACGATGAAATCTATAGAAATGTCTTCCCACTTCCATTATGGGATCTGAATAGGCTGCAAGACTCCTCCTGGTCTCTGATGCTCTGCCTTAACCCTTTGACAGGTTAGTCAGGTGCTGACATATCGAGCGATGTCTCTCTTCATCCCAGGCCACCAAAAATGTTTCTTCAAGTCCTGGTATATTTTGGTGGAGCCAGGATGCATCGCATAGGGAGTCTTGTGAGCCTCATCTAAAACCTTCTTTTTGAGTTCCTCCTGATCTGGAACACATAGCCTGTCACCAAAATACAACACCCCGCTATCTGATATTCTGAACTCTCCACTTTCTGATTCTGCTAAACCTTGCTTGATTCTCTGAATTTCAGGATCCTGCTCCTGAGCTGTCTGGATGTCCCCAAGCAAGGTAGACTCTAATGTCATGGCAGAGAGCTGTCCGACTATGAGTTCGAGATCGAAATCTGTGATCTCTTTCTGTAGAGGCGGTGACATGGCTGCTAGAGATAATAGGGCGACGCTGGACTTCCTGCTGAGGGCGTCTGCTACCCTATTTGCTTTTCCTGGGTGGTAGAGGATGTCTATATCGTAGTCTTTGACCAGCTATAGCCATCTGCGCTGTCGCATATTCAGATCCTTCTGAGTGAAGAAGTACTTCAGACTCTGATGATCTGTATACACTCTGCATTGAGCTCCATACAAGTAATGTCTCCAAATCTTGAGAGTGAACACCACTGCTGCAAGCTCAAGGTCATGAGTGGGGTAATTCCTCTCATAATCCTTGAGTTGTCTGGAGGCGTAGGCAATTACCTTGCCATCTTGCATCAGCACTGCTCCTAGTCCCAACTTCGAGGCATCACTATATATATCAAAGCTATCTGCATTTTCTGGTAGGGTCAGAATGGGTGCAGTGGTCAATTTTCTTTTCAGCTCGCTGAAACTGTTCTCACAGTCCTCTGTCCACTGAAATTTTCTGTTCTTTCTGGTAAGAGTTGTCAGTGGGGAGGCTATCCTGGAGAAGTCCTCTACGAATTTCCTGTAGTAACCTGCTAATCCCAGAAAGCTTCTGACTTCACTGGCGTTCTTCGGTCTTTTCCAGTTGCTCATGGCTTCTATCTTACTGGGGTCTACCATGATACCATCCTTTGAGATGATGTGACCCAGGAAGGACACCTGATCTAGCCAAAATTCACATTTTGTGAACTTGGCGTACAGCTGATTCTGCTGAAGGGTCTGCAATACTATTTTCAGGTGCTCTGCGTGTTCTTCCTGAGTTCTGGAATAAATAAGAATGTCATCGATGAACACGATAATGAACTTATCTAAATATTCCCTGAATACCCTGTTCATGAGGTCCATGAAAGTAGCTAGAGCATTTGTCACGCCAAAGGGCATGACTACGAACTCATAATATCCGTATATGGTCCTGAATGCTGTTTTGGGTATATCCCCTTATTTAACCTTCACCTGATGATAACCTGATCTGAGGTCTATTTTAGAGAACACTGCTGCTCCCTTTAGCTGGTTGAACAAGTCATCAATTCTGGGAAGAGGATACCTGTTCTTGATCGTGACTTGGTTCAGTGCCCGGTAATCAATACACAGGCGCATGCTCCCGTCTTTCTTCTTCACGAACAATATAGGTGCTCCCCATGGTGAGTGACTAGGACGGATGAAGCCCTTGTCAAGCAGCTCCTGTAGTTGCTCATGAAGTTCCTTCAGTTCTGCTGGAGTCATGCGGTACGGTGCTTTGGAAATAGGATTTGTACCGGGAAGGAGCTCTATCTCAAATTCAATCTCCCTGTCTGGTGCTAGTCCTGGTAACTCCTCAGGGAAGACTGCTGGGTAGTCACACACGACTCAGACCTCTGCTAGCTGTTGGTCCTTGTCCTGACTAGTATTGACTACGTGTGCTAAAAATCTCGTACATCCTGTATCCATTAATTTCTGTGCTTTTAGAGCTGAGAGAAACTTCTTGGCCTTTCTCTTTGGTTCTCCGACGAACTCGAACTGTACTTCTGCTTCCGGTTGGAATACGACTTTCTGTTTATGACACTTTATAGAAGCGCCGTATCTGATCAGGAAGTCCATTCCAAAGATGACATCGTAGTCAGTCATATTTAGCACTATCAGATCATAAAAGAGTTCCCTGTCTGCTATAATGACTGGCACTGCTCTGAGCCAGTGCGTAGATGCCATAATTTCTCCTGAAGGTAAGGTCATCAGAAACTGACTACTGAGTACCTCTGGAGGTCTTGCTAACTTCTCAGCAATTGCCCTGGATATATATGAATGGGTTGCCCCAGTATCGAATAAGACAGTTGTACTTTGCTGTAAAATACTAATCTGACCTGTAACAACTGTCGAGGCATTTGTCATGTCCTCTCTGGTGAGTGATTAAATCCTCGCATTGGTCGTAGCTGGAGGGGCTTCTAGTCTGCCCTGGCTGATGTGTGGACCATCTAAAGCGGCCTGCATCTGATGCAACTGTGCTGGCTTGGCTTCATACTGGATCGGCTATGGTGGAGGAAAGCTGGCCTTGTTCGGACACTGCTTGGCCATATGCCCTTCCTGTCCGCATTCGAAGCATCCTCATGTGCCCTTACGACAAACTCCAGGGTGGAATTTCCCACAAGTAGCACACTTTGGATAACTGGGCTGCTTGCTGGCTGGCCCTCCTTTTGGGTAACTCCCTGGTTTGCGCTTGTTGCTGGAGTTCCCTTTCCAGTTAGAGCCATGAGAGTTGTGACCCTGCTGTTTCTGAGTGCCTGAGCCTCCTTGACCTTTAGCTTCTGAGAGGACTTGCTTCTGCTGCTTGATGCTATTCTGGTAATGCTCAGTGATTAGAGCACTGCTCACTAACTCTTCTGTGGTTTGTGGCCTATGAACGCCACCAGCCACGTTCATTGCTATTTCCGGCCTCAGTATCTTGAGCATCAACCGGATTCGTTCCCTTTCTGTGCTGACTAACTCAGGGCATAGACGAGCCAATCTGTTGAATTTCTTCACGGCTTCCTCCACTGAGAGGTTGCCCTGGCGAAACTCGGTGAACTCGTCGTAATGGCGGTTTGTGACCCGCGTGTGGAAGAACTCCTCAAAGAATTCTTTCTCGAAGTCTGCCCATGTCATTTGATTTACTGGGCGCTTCGCTCTGATTCTCTCCCACCACATCCGTACATCTCCTGTTAAGCAGAAGGAGGCGCACCTCACCTTCTCGTGTTCTGGCCAGTCCAGAAGCTCCATCGTACTCTCCAGTGTTTTAAACCATGTCTGAGCATCCCATGGTTCACTGATGCCTGAGAAGTTCTCGGGCTTGACTCTGCCCTTTGGATCGGATAGGCTTCTCTGCGTCCTGCTTCTTTGAGACTCTCTGTGGTAGGATTGATCACTGGTGTCGCTAAGTTAGGCTCCGGGGTGACAGTGGGAGTGTTCTGCTGACTAGCCTTTAAGGTGGCTATTTCCTGTTGCTGTTCAGCTAGCTGCTGCTGTAACTGAGCCACTAGTGCTGTAAGGTCTGGGGGAGGCACTGAACTGCCTGCCTCATGCTGGGGCTCAGTGGCTGGTGCCCTTCTAACTGGGCGTCCTCGTGCCATTTCTAAAGACATAGAGGACATACATAACTAATACAATCATGTTTATGTAACTACAATCACTAACATGTTAGGTACTATGATCAATCAACATGCTACAGTATCTATAAACATGAAAGAAAGAACATAATAGAGTGAGAGACATTTCTTACTTGGAAGCTGCAGGTTCAATGCTTATGTGTGTGTAGGAAGTATGGAAACTGCTCTGATACCACTCTGTAACGACCCGCCTTCTACTAACTAAGCTGTAAGGCTGATCGTCACATTATGCTGTGCTAAACTATTCCCTGACCACCATTAAGACTAGATGCGGAAGCTGTACTAATTTGAAATTTTGCTAAACTACTAACATTTCCTGGTTCTACATGTACTAAGGGGTGTAATCTAAAGTATACCTAACATATACTACATCCCCTATGGTCAAGGAACTGAATTAAACATTTTCCCGCTATTATCAGACCTCCCAATCGATCCATTGATCGATTGGAACATCGGATCGATCCAGTGATCGATCCAGCACGCTACTGTGCTCGGGGCAATAATTTGGATCGATCGGCTGATCGATCCAGACTAGTCAATCGATCCAGTGATCGATCCCAGAGCTCTCTGTTCGCGACAGAAATTGCTGGATCGATCGGCTGATCGATCCAAAAGACTACTGTACGCGGAACGAATTACCCAATCGATCAGCTGATCGATCGGGAACCCCCAATTGATCCACCGATCGATTGAGGTTACTGATTTTTGCAGTTAAGCTCTGATTTCAACACTGTTTCGTGCCTCAATCACATTACAAGTTCCAAGATGACTAGGAAACACTCTAACATTAACAACTAACATTCTAACATCATAAAAGAGGTGTTCTAAGCATAATAGAGTGCATGGTGAACTGATTCGTAACGATTGACATACTAAAGTGCAACAGGTTCAAACGCAGAAAAGTTCTAATGTTTAAACAAAGCTTGCTAGAGTTCCCTAAGATCTTCTTTCCAAGCTCCTGCCCACACACATCTTCGTAGCATTGCCCTCCAGCCTCCGCTAGTCCATCCTTCCTTTACCTTTATCTGCAGTATAAGGAAAAGAAAGTATCTATAAGCTTTCGCTTAGTAAGAAACCATCTACCTCACTAAAACATGCACACGATGCATTTATGCTTTTAAAAACATGCTATCAAACATATGTTAAACTTGTTAAAACATGGCATACTGAAATCACTGAACTTGAACACCAAAGCATGGCATACAAAGCTAACCATAACTATCATGTGTAACAATAAAGAAAACTGAGCTGAACATGAATTAAGCTAGACTGGAACTGAATTCAAACTCAACTAACATAACTGATCCTTGTGAGTTTTGGAAAGCTATATAATATAATAGGTTAAAATACATAATCATACTGCTAATGGGCCCGACAACTGTACATGCTGTGCGCGCATCCTTAACTAGACCCAGGGTTGTAAATCCCAAATTTAGTAAGGTTTACTAGGTTATCTAAACCTAGGGACCGACTATGGGAGCCCAGCCCAATGGATATCTAATCCTGTACAGTGCCCCTACTGAAAATAAAATACTGAACTCTAGCTAATAAATACTTGTCTTGCTTTTACTAGGTTGTGTAAACCCAGAACTAGGTTATCTAAACCTAGAGGCGACTGTGGGAGCCCACCCATTGGACATCTAGTCCGGTAAAAGCTGAAACAAGACTAGATAAACTGTACAAATGCTTCTATTGCATTTATCTAAACTACTAAAATGCCTAAGTTGCATTTTGCTGAACTAAACAATTTATCAAACACTTGGCATGCGCTAATTCGCATCCTTTGTGTCGAAAATCTACATACTATTAAACTAACACATGGAATTCACACGGAAGCTACTTATACTACAGGTGAGGAGTTTCTTACCTCAAGTTCGGATTTTCTTACGATTCTACTCGCTAGATTTCCGGAGGAGACGATCCTTTCGACGATCTTCTCGCGTCTAAGCGTTCCTCTCGCGGAGGGGGAGCGTCCTCGTGTCGAAGTCGTCGCCGGAAGGTGCCCTTGGGCGGAACCCCAACCTTGCTTGTGATTGGCGCCGTGAGAAGGAGAGGAGAAGGGAGGTTCGGCGGTGAGGGTTTGTGGAGAGGAAAACTTACGATCCAAATAACCCTTCACTTAATTATTTCCTATTTATATTAAGTGGTAAATTTCTGCCCATCTCTAATATAAATTTAATTGATTCCCTTTCCTTTCAGCATGGTCCTGCTGGGTTCCCCCGGTTACTAAGGTTCACCATAAGTCATAGGACCCAATAGGTCTCGGGTTCAATTCCCGCCTAGGCTATTTTCGTTTTCTATTTATTTTTGCTACTTTCGCTACTCTAAAAATTCTGTAAAAATATCCTAAAATTCTAGAAAAATCATAGAATATTTCTAAAATAGTTTTGAGAATTTTCGGGCGTTACACTTAAACACCTAAAGGATTTAATAAAACACCCATTCTTATAGCAACAGATCCTAAGGATTTCATATGGCAACGGAATTCTTCAAGCATGCTTCAATTGGAAACAAAAGGAGCAATCAAATCTCGAAACCACTCTAGGGTTTTGAACAAGCTCCGGAAAAAAAAACAAGAAGCTAACAAGAAATCTAAAACTACTCCTACCGCAGGTGAGAAAGCGCTTACCTTGCTTCTTGGACTCACAACCGAACAAGAAGGGCTTCTAGGGTTCGGATAACTCGAGTTTCTGGCCTCTTCTTGCACCTACGTGTTCTTCTTGCCGAGAGGATAGTGAGGATGTGAGGAAACCTTCGGATGATCCTTGGCCGACCGCCGGAGACGATGCCCTAACTCCTCCTTGCGTTTTCACCCGAGCTGCCATCGCACGCGAGAGGAGGAAGGAAAAGGGTTTTAGGTCACGGGATAATACCTAAGTCCTCTCTTTATAACTCCAATATCCTGTTACCAACTACTACTTAAATAAAATCCGCTCCTTCCTTAATCAGCACGGCCCTGCTGGGTTTTTTGGTCATCACGTTTCGCTTAAGTTTTGGTTCAGGTCGGAGGTCATGGGTTCGAACCTCTTTATTTTTTTAAAACTTCTTCCTTTTATAAAAATACCAAACGAACTCTAAAAATTGTATAAAAATATTCTAAAAATTTCTAAAAATCTCTAGAATATTTTTAAAGTATTTCTAAATATTTTTAAGTACTATTAGGACGCGAAATGAGAAAATTTGGGTCGTTACAAGAAAAGTGAGAAAAAAATAAAAGAAAAGGTTTCCTAAAAAATATCATAATTTATTTTAAACCAATCGAACTCATTTAAACCTTAAACTTGGTTCCACCATAACTTGATCAAATCAATTTCAAATCAATCCTAATTTGAACCAATGTCCTTATCTCCGCATCTACTAGTTGGACTTAGTTTGAATCTATTCCAATTATAATTTAGTTCCGTTACTTCATATTCTACGATTTAATTTATCCATTTATTATTATATATTTTACTTTTAAAATTCAATATTTTACATTCCAAGTCGTGATATTTCCTCAAAAAAGTGGTACCAATAGATAACTTAAGTTGAGGGCTTTTCAAATATGTGATCAATTTTAATTTATCGGTGACAAATGGTGGTGAATTGGCTAGTCAGAGTTGTGGTGAAGGATTTTAAAATATATAGTGTTAGTGCAATTAACCTTGAGTAAAGGTTGACCAAGTTAACCAAGCTCAGATTGATTCGAGTTTGGGTTTCGACGTTTAATCAATATGTTAGTAAGAAGTCAAGTAGGGGTCAAGGTTGACTAGATACTTAACTAAAAGTGAGAAGTGTAATGAAAAGTTAGCAAGAGAAAAGTCATAGTTGGTCAAGGTTAACTGGACACTTGGTGATCGAAAGTCCTGTAACGATCCAATTTTCCTCATTAGAAGTTCTAAAAGTTCTTAAAAATATTTAGAAATATTTTAGAAATATTCTAGAGATTTTTAGAAAATTTTAGAGTATTTTTATGTAATTTTTGGAGGTCGTTTGGTATTTTTACTAAATGAAGGAAGTTTCGACAAAAAAATGTCCAAGCCGAGAATTGAACCAATGAACCTTTGACTCGGTCAAAGCCTGACTGACCAGGTGGGCAAACGGATTTTTCTATTTAGAAAAGGTAGCGAATTTATTTAAGATAGTTAACAGAATATTTGATTATAAAAGGGATAAGTTGATCTTGGATTTGTCTGTTTAGAAAAGGTAGTGAATTTATTTAAGATAGTTAACAGAATATTATAAAAGGGATAAGTTGTTGTTGGATTTGTCTGTTTAGAAAAGGTAGTGAATTTATTTAAGATAGTTAGCAGAATATTGGATTATAAAAGGGATAAGTTGATGTTGGATTTGTCTGTTTAGAAAAGGTAGCGAATTTATTTAAGGCGTTAACAGAAATATTAAGTTATAAAAAGGGATAAGTTGATGCTCTGTTTTCCCGTGACTTAAACCATTCTCTCCTTCTCTTCTGCGTACGATGGCGGAGCTCGGGCAGAAAATGAAAGGGAGTTAGGGCATCATCTCCGACGGTCGGCCAAGGTCCTAGAAGCCCTTTTTGTTCGGTTGTGAGTCCAAGAATCAAGGTAAGTGCTTCTCACCTGCAGTAGGAGTAGTTTCGGACCTTTGTTCTTCTTGAATTCGAAGCATAAGAAGCGCTTATAGTACAGATTTTTAATTAAGCCTATAGTGCAGATTTTAATTAAGCTTATAATGTAGATTTTTATATAGAGCTTATATTGCATATTTTAATTAAGCGCTTATAGTGCAGATTTTTAATTAAGCATATAGTGCAGATTTTAATTAAGCTTATAATGCAGATTTTTATGTAGAGCTTACATTGCAGATTTTAATTAAGTGCTTATAGTGCAGATTTTTAATTAAGCTTATAGTGCAGATTTTAATTAAGCTTATAATGCAGATTTTTATGTAGAGCTTATATTGCAGATTTTAATTAAGCGCTTATAGTGCATATTTTTAATTAAGCCTATAGTGCAGATTTTAATTAAGCTTATAATGCAGATTTTTATGTAGAGCTTATATTGCAGATTTTAATTGCGCTTATAGTGTAGATTTTTAATTAAACCTATAGTGCAGATTTTAATTAAGCTTATAATGTAGATTTTTATGTAGAGCTTATATTGTAGATTTTAATTAAGTGCTTATAGTGCAGATTCTTAATTAAGCCTATAGTACAGATTTTAATTAAGCTTATAGTGCAGATTTTTATGTAGGCTTATAGTGCAAATTTTAATTAAGCTTATAGTGCAGATTTTATGTTTGCATAGTATGCAGAAATAGTGTAGCATAGAATGCAGAATCTTGATTAGAATAGTATGCAGAATTTTGATTAGCACAGTATGCAGATTTTTTGCTTATGCATTTCAAAGTTAGAATTTGTTTAAACATTTCAGTTTTTAAAGAAGCATTCTTTTATTAGAGGTATTAACAAGTATAAGAAAGATAAAGAAAAGAAAGAAAAAGGCCAAGGCCTTAAGTAGATCCCAAAGTCAAGACTTTAGGGATTTTGGCACACAAGGTGCTCGTTAAAATGTCGAGGCATTATATATTAGAAGTATTAAAAGATAACAAGTATTTTACTTTTATCAGTGGCACTGTACTGAACTCTCAGTTGTCCTTGGGTTGGGCTCTCATAGTCGTCCCTAGGTTTAGATAACCTAGTATGCAGGACTCTCAGTTGTCCTTGGGCTGGGCTCCCATAGTCGTCCCTAGGTTTAGATAACCTAGTAAACCCTACTAGATTCGGGACCAGCTATCTTGGGTCTAGTTAGGGATGCATGCATAGCAAGTACAGTTGTCGGACCCAAGAAGAAAGTTGATTATTATTTTGAAGTATTAAAGTATAAGTTTTCAATCAAAAGAAATAAGCTTCACATAAGTTTAAAATTCAACAAGTTTAGCTTTCTTATATACTAACATGTTGTTTAGATTTGCTTACATGTTTAGTATTTCAGTATGCTATGTTTCGTTTGCTATTAGATGAGCATTCAGTTTCTAGATTTCTTTCAGCTTTCATGCATACTCAAGTTTGTGAGTTAGATAGCGCTTACTAAGCAATTTTGCTTATAGATGCATTTCCTCTTACTGCAGATAAAGGAAAGGAAAAGCTATAGTAAAGGAAGGTGACAAGGAGGTGCGGATGGATGTGTGATGCCTGGACTATAGAAGCCTTGGGATTTAGCATAAGAATTTATTAACAAAGAGTTGAGTAGAATGTATTAGATGAGTCATTTAGTCTTCCGCTGCTAGTTAATTGTATGTTTTGAGTTTTTTTTAGAGTTTATGTATTGATCTTTACATGTGAACAACTCTAACTAAGTAAAGTTAGTAGTCTAGTAGCGCTCCGCCCTCGCAGACTAGTAGTGAGGAGGGTGGGGTGCTACAAGTTGGTATCAGAGCAGTTCCTATTCTCCAACATCACACATCAGCACCAACTTTGCCGTCTTCAAGTAAGAAAGTATTTAATTTTTAGTATTCTTTTCTTTATTCTTTACAGTAAAGAGAAATTCTTAGAAGTATTAGATTATATGTACAGAATAGGGAGATGTTTAGAAGTGCTTATAAAGTTAAGAATTTTGCTTAGTTTCTTTTACATAACAAAATGTGTTCTGGGATGGTGGTATGATCCGGGGACCTAAGCTCGGTGAGCGCGCCAGAATCAAACAAGATGTGTTCTGGGATGGTGGTATGATCCGGGGACCTAAGCCCAGTGAGCGCGCCAGAATCAAACAAGATATGTTCTGGGATGGTGGTATGATCTGGGGACCTAAGCCCAATGAGCGCGCCAGAATCAAACAAGATATGTTCTGGGATGGTGGTATGTGTTAGGACCAAAAGTAGCTAGAGGGGGGGGGGGGGGGAATAGCTCGTCGCGTTCGCTCGGTGCTTGGCGTTGCTTGTTTCTTCAAGAATATGCAGCGGAAATACAAAGAAATAATCACACAATGCTAACACGGTTGGTTTACTTGGTATCCACCTCACAAGAGGTGACTAATCCAAGGATCCACACCAACACACACACCCTCCACTAAATAAAACTCTCCTTTATGGTAACTACCAAGGGCGGAGAAGCCCTACAAGACTCAATACAAGAAGAGAGAGAAAGGATACAAGAAATACAAGCTTACAAGCTTACAATGAGTATAAACCCTAACCCTAGCTTCTCTTCCTGGCTTTGATCCGCCTCTTGACTTGGAAGCCTTCCAAGATCCTTCAAGAACTGGCGATCTGAGCTTTGTGAGTGCTGTGGAGGAGCTGGCGAGAAATCTGGAGTGAATCGGAGAAGATATGCCGAAGGAAATGAACGCCTGCGGCCTTTATCGACGCCAACGGTCGGATCCCGATCGATTCGAATATTCCCAATTGATCGGGGAGGCTTTGGATCGATCCACGGATCGATCGGCGCCTCTGTGCTTGGAAACTCTGGATCGATCCACGGATCGATCCGGCGCTTATCGCGCGAAGCAATCCACCGATCGATTGGAACATCTGAATCGATCCACGGATCGATCCGGGCTCTGAAAGGAGCTGGATCGATCCAGCGATCGATCCGGCTCTGATCGATCCAACACTTGGTTTTTGCCCAAAACCAAGTTCCAAGCCTCTCAAACCAACATCCGGTCAACCTTGACCTGTTGGTACATCATGCCTAGCATCTGGTCACTCCTTTGACCTGCTAGGACTTCCCACCAAGTGTCTGGTCAATCCCTTTGACCCACTTGGATTTCTATTCATGCCAAGTATCCGGTCAAGCCCTTTGACCTACTTGGACTTCCATCAGATGTCTGGTCAACTCCTTTGACCTATCTGTATTTCCTCGTGCCAAGTATCCAGTCAATCCTTTGACCTACTTGGACTTCCCAACACCAGATGTCCGATCATCCTTGATCCATCTGGATTTTCCCTTGCCTGGCTTCACTCACCAGGACTTTCACCTAGCTTCACTCACTAGGGTTTTCCATCTGCCTAGCTTCACTCACTAGGGCTTTCACCTGGCTTCACTCACCAGGACTTTCACCTAGCTTCACTCACTAGGGTTTTCCTTCTGCCTAGCTTCACTCACTAGGGCTTTCACCTGGCTTCACTCACCAGGACTTTCACCTAGCTTCACTCACTAGGGTTTTCCTTCTGCCTGGCTTCACTCACCAGGACTTTCACCTAGCTTCACTCACTAGGGTTTTCACCTGGTTTCACTCACCAGGACTTTCACCTAGCTTCACTCACTAGGACTTTCACCTAGCTTCACTCACTAGGGTTTTCCTTCTGCCTGGCTTCACTCACCAGGACTTCCCTGTCAAGTATCCGGTCAACCTTGACCTACTTGACTCTTCTTCAATCAATTTCTTATTGTCAAACATCTAAACTCAAACCAAGACTCAGCTTGGTCACCTAGGTCAACCTTGACCTGAGGGATGTTGCACCAACAGTATGATCCGGGGACCTAAGCCCGGTGAGCGCGCCAGAATAAAGGGGAACTCCGGTCCTAAGTTCGGACCCCTACCAACCTAGCGCTAGGGTAGTTGTCTGATCAACAACTTATGTTACGGTACTACTAAGTGAAACTAGGTCACCACAATAGTATGTTTATAAGTATGCATGCAAGTATGTTCAAGTCATGTTATATTTATATTTACGTTTATGTTTAGGTCCACGTTATGTTCATGTTATGTTCTTGCCTATGCATATGGACATGCTTGTGATCGAGTCTATCATTATGTTTAGTTCATCTACCATGCTTACGTTTATGTTGTCATGCTTATGTCACTGCTTATGCTTATATATTGAAAGTAGGTTAGGAGGTCCTAAGATACCTTTGATGTGGTTTTCCTTAGTACATTAGATTATGGACGCTAACTAATGCATGTACAAGGTAGAGAACATGCTATAGAATTATTCTAAGTTCGAGGACGAACTTTTTATAAGGTATGGGGGATTGTAACGACCCAATTTTTCTCATTAGGAGTTATAAAAGTTCTTTAAAATATTTAGAAATATTCTAGAGATTTTTAGAAATTTTTAGAGTATTTTTATGTAATTTTTGGAGGTCGTTTGGTATTTTTACTAAACGAAGGAAGTTCCGACAAAAAAATGTCCAAGCCGAGAATTGAACCCACGACCATTGACTCGGTCAAAACCCGGCTGACCAGGTGGGCAAACGGATTTTTCTATTTAGAAAAGGTAGCGAATTTATTTAAGATAGTTAACAGAATATTATAAAAGGGATAAGTTGATGTTGGATTTGTCTATTTAGAAAAGGTAGTGAATTTATTTAAGATAGTTAGCAGAATATTGGATTATAAAAGGGATAAGTTGATGTTGGATTTGTCTGTTTAGAAAAGGTAGCGAATTTATTTAAGGAGTTAACAGAAATATTAAGTTATAAAAAGAGATAAGTTGATGCTCTGTTTTCCCGTGACTTAAACCATTCTCTCCTTCTCTTCTGCGTACGATGGCGGAGCTTAGGCATCATCTCCGGCGGTCGGCCAAGGTCCTAGAAGCCCTTTTTGTTCGGTTGTGAGTCCAAGAATCAAGGTAAGTGCTTCTCACCTGCAGTAGGAGTAGTTTCGGACCTTTGTTCTTCTTGAATTCGAATCATAAGAAGCACTTATAGTGCAGATTTTTAATTAAGCCTATAGTGCAGATTTTAATTAAGCTTATAATGTAGATTTTTATATAGATCTTATATTGCAGATTTTAATTAAGCGCTTATAGTGCAGATTTTTAATTAAGCCTATAGTGCATATTTTAATTAAGCTTATAATGTAAATTTTTATGTAGAGCTTACATTGCAGATTTTAATTAAGAGCTTATAGTGCAGATTTTTAATTGAGCCTATAGTGCAGATTTTAATTAAGCTTATAATGCAGATTTTTATATAGAGCTTATATTGCAGATTTTAATTAAGCGCTTATAGTGCATATTTTTAATTAAGCCTATAGTGCAGATTTTAATTAAGCTTATAATGCAGATTTTTATGTAGAGCTTATATTGCAGATTTTAATTAAGCGCTTATAGTGCAGATTTTTAATTAAGCCTATAGTGCATATTTTAATTAAGCTTATAATGCAGATTTTTATGTAGAGCTTATATTGCAGATTTTAATTAAGCGCTTATAGTGCAGATTTTAATTAAGCCTATAGTACAGATTTTAATTAAGCTTATAGTGCAGATTTTTATGTAGGCTTATAGTGCAGATTTTAATTAAGCTTATAGTGCAGATTTTATGTTTGCATAGTATGCAGAAATAGTGTAGCATAGAATGCAGAATCTTGATTAGAATAGTATGCAGAATTTTGATTAGCACAGTATGCAGATTTTTTGCTTATGCATTTCAAAGTTAGAATTTGTTTAAACATTTCAGTTTTTAAAGAAGCATTCTTTTATTAGAGGTATTAATAAGTATAAGAAAGATAAAGAAAAGAAAGAAAAAGGCCAAGGCCTTAAGTAGATCCCAAAGTCAAGACTTTAGGGATTTTGGCACACAAGGTGCTCGTTAAAATGTCGAGGCATTATATATTAGAAGTATTAAAAGATAACAAGTATTTTACTTTTATCAGTGGCACTGTACTGGACTCTCAGTTGTCCTTGGGTTGGGCTCCCATAGTCGTCCCTAGGTTTAGATAACCTAGTATGCAGGACTCTTAGTTGTCCTTGGGCTGGGCTCACATAGTCGTCCCTAGGTTTAGATAACCTAGTAAACCCTATTAAATTCGGGACTAGCTATCTCGGGTCTAGTTAGGGATGCGCGCTCGGGCCCAAGAAGAAAGTTGATTATTATTTTGAAGTATTAAAGTATAAGTTTTCAAACAAAATAAATAAGCTTCACATAAGTTTAAAATTCAGCAAGTTTAGCTTTCTTATATACTGACATGTTGTTTAGATTTACTTACATGTTTAGTATTTCAGTATGCTATGTTTCGTTTGCTATTAGATGAGCATTTAGTTTCTAGATTTCTTTCAGCTTACATGCATACTCGAGTTTTGTGAGTTAGATAGCGCTTACTAAGCAATTTTGCTTATAGTTGCATTTCCTCTTACTGCAGATAAAGGAAAGGAAAAGCTATAGTAAAGGAAGGTGACAAGGAGGTGTGGATGGATGTGTGATGCCTGGACTATAGAAGCCTTGGGATTTAGCATAAGAATTTATTAACAAAGAGTTGAGTAGAATGTATTAGATGAGTCATTTAGTCTTCCGCTGCTAGTTAATTGTATGTTTTGAGTTTTTTTTTAGAGTTTATGTATTGATCTTTACATGTGAACAACTCTAACTAAGTAAAGTTAGTAGTCCAGTAGCGCTCTGCCCTCGCAGACTAGTAGTGAGGAGGGTGTGGTGCTACAAGTCCAACAGAAAGTTGATAAGAGAAAAGTCTAGGTGGGTTACGAAGGATTGAACACTTGGTGATCGAAAGTCTAACATGGAGTCAGCATGAGATAAAAAGTCAAAGTAGCTCATAGAGGACTAGACACTGGATGATGACTGAAGTCCCAACAGGTCATGGTAACCGAATGCTAGGCAATGGAAAGTGTCGATAGGTCAAGGTTTATTGGATATTGAGCAAAGGAAGTCCTGGTAGATTAAGGTCAACCGGATACCATGCAAGATAAGAATTCAACTTGATAAATTTAAAACATGAATATTAATTTGTTGATAGGTTGTATTGATTGACCGATAGATTTGAAAGTTCAAAATTGAGGTTTTAAGGTGTTTTTAGGGTTTGCTTTAGCAACTAGGTTTCTGCTATTTGTTTCACACTTTAAACTCTGAAAACCAAAGTTTATTATAGTAATTAGAGTTTGCTACAGTAACTTTGGGGTTGCAATAATAATTGGATTTAGAGTTGAAGCTATTGTGTTTTTTTGCTATAGTAACAATTGATTGGTGAGTTCCAGCAATGTATTGGTGGCATTGTAGCAGTGAATAAAATTCTTATGAATGGATTGATTTGATTGACTAGAAGAAACCAATAGTGATGAGTTTCACCAATCAATTAGTAAGGTAAAAAATAGTCGTTATGTAGGTTTAAATGGTCGGATTCAATGGTAATCGATTGTGAAGTCTACCAATTGATTGGTAGGCAAAAATCATCCAGAATGCAACCTTATAAAAGAGGGTTACATGGAGATTTGAGAGCAAAGTGTTGTTGCATTTTCAAACTAACAAGAGACATTTTGAAGCTATCAATAATGATTAAAGCGAAAGTTCTCATCTAGTAAAGTTATTTTTCTTTCATTTGTAAGTTGTATTCATTTTTGTTATTGTGTTGTCATGAATTTGTTGTAAAAAGCTTCTCTTCCTCTGGAAGATTTCCAAGAAGGAGGACATTCTTAGTGGGAGTGAAGAGATAGGAGTGGAGCCTTAGATTAGTCACTCAAGGTGGCAGATACTAAGTAAAATTCAAGTATTGTGCATATGGAGTTAGTTTTGAATCAAAGTTTCAGTTCCACATTCAAACGATAAGCACAAGATCGAGATAAAATGATTAGAGCCACTCACTCCCACCCCTCTGACTCGCATGTGTCATAACAAGTGGTATCATAATAAGGGTGCTCTTCATCTGACTAACCGCTGGAAGAAGCACAAGCTAGAGGAAGAAGAAGAACTTAAAATTTTGAGCCCTCTAATATCAAGTCAAAGGACCGAACGCCAAAGGGATCTCAACTTCAAATGGATCCTCGGGATAGATTTGGATACGACACTCGAGTACTTCCGCCTTTTCGATTAGGATGATTCGATCTTTGGAAATCAAGAATGAAATTTTCCCTTATGATAGACATAAAACAATAGTTTGCTCTAACAGAAAGATTTGAAGCTCCAAAAGATAAAAAGGGAAAACCTCTTCAAAAGACCAAATGGACTGAGGAGCAAGTTATAGGTACATACTAAGAAACCAAGGAGCTAAGAAGCAAATCACCAAGCTCTATGAAAATCCATCATCAACACAAAGTGAAGATGAGCTCAAGGAAGGAGATTCATTGACACTAGAGCATGATGACTCAGAAGTAGAAAGGTGCTCAAAATTTGAGATGGAAGAAAAAAAAACATCCACCTCAAGGATTGAGGAGGAGAGCTCAGTAACACCGAAACAAGAAGAACCCTCAACTTCTAGAGCCAATGAGAAAAAGAGTGTGCCACCTCTCTGAGCGAAAATAGCTCAACTCTCAAATGTATAACAATTTTGATTGTTAAAAAAATAAAGATTTTATCATTTGCTTCGAGTGTAAGAAAAAAAGGACATTGTAAAAGAAAGTGTCCTAAATTGATGAAGAAAAATACTAAGTTGACATCCAAGGCAAGAGAGAAGCTAAAGGAGGTGGAACCCTTGATATGAAAAGGCAAAGAGCACATGTGCTTCACATGCAACCAAAGAGACATTACTAAAATCAATGTCCAAAGGTAAAGCAATAAAATAAAAGCAAGGAATGAAGCTCAAACTTATGAGTTTTAAAAAGGATCATTTAATAATGTTATTTCGTCATATTATGACAAAAAAAAAATATGTTAGAAATAAATTTTATAATTTTAGAGCATGTTATCATGAAAATAGGAAGCATGATAATTCTAAGGATAATTATAGATAATATCATGCTAGAACAATTTATACCTAAAGATACGAAGGTAGAAAATAATCTAAGCAAGAACCATAAGGAAATTAGACACATGCCTAGAAAAAGAAATATCCAAGGCAATAATGAAAAATCAAAATTTGAGAATTGAAAATAAAGTCATGAGGTCAAGACTTAATAAGTTAGAGAAGACCCTTAGCAAGATCGAAATATGTTTAAAGGGTCAAAGAAACAAGATCTGACTTAAATAGACAAGAGTCATCAAATGTCAAGAAAGGTTTGGGATACAAACCTAAGTCTAAGAAAAACATAGCTTCATACAATAGAGTTCCATATAGTTATGGAACTAACCCTATGTCTAGGAGTCAAGTCAAAATTATAAGGGAGGTTATTTCTAGTATTGATCTTGAGGAGACTATCATGACTAAGGCTTCTAAGAAGTCTAAGAGAATTATTGGGAAGGTATCTACGGAGGTTATCCCTAGTGAATACAAAATACACCCAATGAGCTCAAATAGTTATTGGATTTCTAAGGGTATATGATCTCTCTAGGTCCCCAGGTGACTGATAGGAGGGGGGTGAATTGCTTGAAATGATCAAAATATCATTTCTTCATCTTTGGACTAAGTTAGGCAAAACTTGTTAAGAAATAGAAAGTAAATGCATAAAATAAAGAAAGAGGCAATTCACCCCCCCCCCCCTCTTGTCGGCCGTCCGGAGACCTACAATTGGTATAAGACCAAGGACTCTTCAAAAGGACTAACCACCAATGAAGTAAAGAAATCAATGGTCGGACCAAGTCTCAACCCACCAAAGGGAGTTTGCACACTGAAAATGTCGAGTGGAGGTATTCCTATGAACTGATTTCAAAATTCTTTTAGTAATAATGTATGGTTATGTAATTCCTAAGGATCAACAAGGAGAAGAGAAAGAAGAAAATCAATGGATATAGAAGGAACAAAGTGATTTCGTAACCAACAGTAGAGTGAAATACCACTTGCTAAGTATATTACCGCCTCAAGAAGCCAATTGCATCAGAAGCTACTCCTCATCCAAAGTGTTGGAGCAATCCCAATGGTCCGCGGGACCATGTGTTTTGGTGTTTGGGCAAAGGGTTTAAGTTAGGTTTACCCTTGTTATTTGATATGTGTACTTGAGTTGTGCAGGACTGCAGGTGACACATGTGACTCAGGTTGACGGCTTCAGGTCAGGTGAAGGATGGAGCATCCGAGGGACCGTGGACAAGGCAGCGAGGACAAGAGCCGAGGGAAGCAACTTCGAGGCATACGCGAAGGATGGCATTGGGGACGAGCCGCGGGCTTGGATGCATCCGAGGGACGAGAGCCAAAGGAAGTAAGCTTGAAGGCAAGAGGTCAAGGCTGTAAAAGAAGAGTCAAGTGAGTCGTGAGGGTACGAGTGCATGAGAGATTGTACTCGGAGTAAAATCCTAGTTTTAGGGTTTTACTGTAGCGGCACTGTAGCAGTTACTGTAGCGCACTGTAGCAGTTACTGTAGCGTATTGTAGCAGTCGACTGGTGTATGGACCAGTCGACTGATGCACTGTAGCAGAGAACCGTTGAGATAGCCGTTGGGTTGGCATCAGTCGACTGGTGCAAGGACCAGTCGACTGGTAACGGGCAAATCAGGTTCTGATTTGTTCCAAGCTCTATAAGAAGGAGCTTGGTATGGCCGGCCAAGGTGACGAAATTAGACTTGGTTAAAGCCTAATTAGTAGTCACCAAAGTGCTCAAGGTTCCCTTGTGTCCAAGTGTTGTTGGTGAGTGTTGTGGTGAGGTTTCTCCACCCACAAGGAGGTTGAGCTAGCCGGAGTTTGCCGGGGACTAATCCACCGACGGATTGAGGGATCGTCCACCTTACGGACACGCCGTGGAGTAGGAGCTTTATCTCCGAACCACGTTAAACGAACGTTGTAGGAAGCTAACGATTTGGGGGCGCCGTCTATCCAACCCCCCTTCAAGCCGGCCACCGATCCTCCAACAAGTGGTATCAGAGCGAGGCCGCTCTCCATTGGACTAACCGCCAAGGAAGCAAAGATGACCGGCTTGTTTGAACCGCCAAAGCTTGAAGGTAGAAGCTTATGGGACATCACATATTGGATGATGAAGATGGAGGTCTTCTTCAACACGGATTGGAACACCATGATGGTGGTCAAAGAGCCATTTGAAGTCCCGAAGGACAAGAAAGGGAAGAAGCTCCGACCACGACATTGGACGGAGGAGCAAACCTCTCGGTCAAAGGCAAACGACAAGGTAATATCTATATTAATTGATATTTTGCCTTATGACGTAATGAGCCTTGTCGGTAAATACGAGAATGCTCACGATTTGTGGAGCAAGATAAAGAAGGCTCAATGGGAAGAACCTATGCATACACAAGAAAAAGAAAAATCCGAAGAAACGGATGAAGAAGCTCAAGTAGAGGAGGAGCAATCGGAAGGTGAAGAGCACTCAACTTCCGAGGAGAAAGAGGAGAAGGAGGAGAAGGAGGAGAAGGATGAAGAAATGTCATCCACTAGTGTGGATGAGGAGACATCCTCAAAGGTTGAAGAACAATCCAAGACAAGCGAAGAAGAAGAAGTCTTGGAAATCAACCTAGCAAG
Organism: Zingiber officinale; assembly: GCF_018446385.1. Classification (NCBI taxonomy): domain Eukaryota; kingdom Viridiplantae; phylum Streptophyta; class Magnoliopsida; order Zingiberales; family Zingiberaceae; genus Zingiber; species Zingiber officinale. The sequence goes on from NC_055997.1 coordinate 63,351,839, forward strand.
CACCTCCACCGAAGTGAAGTCAAAAGACCATATAATATGCTTCGGGTGCAATGAGAAGGGGCACTACAAGAGTAGATGTCCATTGGGTAAGAAGAAGGTAACTCCTAAACCCAATCAAGTTATTTTGAATACTAACATGGGTTGTAGGAATAAAGAAGCCCAAAAGAAGGAGAAGAAATGGTGCATCATATGCTTCACGTGTGGAGAGAAGGGCCACTACCACACCAAATGCCCCAAGAAGGGAGAAATTAAGAAGCTAGCGCATCTAAAGAAATGGGAGAAGAAGAAGAGAAGCAACAGTCAAGGGGGAGCTTCAAGGGTAAGGGAGGTATACCCTAATTTGAAATGCAATGCAAATTCTTATGTTCCCATGCATGCTAGGAAAAATAATGATTATCATTATGTAGCAATGCAAAATTTTGGATTTAAGTATCATGATAGGAATAGGGTTAATGTAGATCATAACCCTAGGAGGCAAATTCATGAAAAACCTAGGAATGGTAGACCTAAGGAGGCCCAAGGCATTAATCCTAAGAAGGGGAGACACATGCCTAAAAAGGGTAGGTCTAGGAATGTCCAAGGTGGACATGTTGACTCTAGGGTTAGGAACCTAGAAAGGGAGAATCAAGCTTTGAAGGCAAAGCTTGATGGTTTAGAGAAATTCCTTAAGAGATTCACTATTGGATCTAAGGGATTAAGTATGGTGTTGGGTAGTCAAAAACCCAAAAATGATAGATCGGGTTTGGGATACCGATCTAGTGTCTCCAAGGCCAAAAGGAGACCATGTGCTAAGGTGGCACATGATGAGGGCAAGGGAGAGTCATCTAAAGCCAATAAGAAGAAATATGCTAGGGTTGCATATGATTATGGCAAGGATGATGTGTCCAAGATCAAGAAGATAAGGAGATCTTCTAAGGGACATCATTGTGGTTTGGTCACAATAGATGAGTCACCTAGGGAGGTGACTAAGGTAAAGAGCTCTAGGGGGAGCTCCAAGAGTCAATTTGGGACCCATGGCCAATGGATCTCAGGTGGGTTCTACTTGGGAGTCTAGAGGAGCCATGGAGTGTGTCAAATGGTTTGGAGATGGATTTGAGTCTCAAACCTAGGGATTTGGCACACATGGATTGTGTTTCATGCAAGAAATATGACATTTGGGGTCATATAGCATGATAATTGGTTTTGGATGTATAGATGTCATATAAACCAATGCTAGGGATGCATTGTGGGTTGGTATGGGTAAATACATCAAAAGGAAGCCAAAACTAGGACTTTATGTCAAGGTTCAATTGAACCATTTAGTTAGTTTTGGATTTTGTGTCAATCTTGGGATTGGTAATAGATACATTTTGTAATGTATTTTTCCCAAGTAGACAAGGGTACAATAGACCTCTCCACAAAATTTGGGAATTTTTGGAGGTCTAGGGAATTTCTGGTGCATTTCTGAAGTTGGCCTGAAAAGGCTAATTTTTTCAGAAATAGGGTGCCAGTCGACTGGTAACAGTGTTTTTGAGCACAGAATGTCTCCGTAGCTCATTTTAGTACATGATACCAGTCGACTGGTAACAGTGTTTTTCGACCACAGAATGGTTCTGTAAGGTTGTGTCGAAGGGGGCAGTCGACTGGCACTTGGGGCAGTCGACTGATACCAGCCTGAAAGTGTTTTTCAGCGCTGTTCTTGACCATGTCAACTCACCTAGATGTATGGGATCCAAGGGGGATTAATACATGAGTTTAGGGTCAGTTAGATGATAAGTTTTCAACAATTGGGATATTGTTGGAGAACTTTTTGGATGTTAGGCAAAGGGAGAGAAGTAAGGTTTAGTTGGGAAAACCTAAAAGTACCTTTGTGTAGGGGGAGCCTTGGGATAGGTTCTTAAAAAGCCCGTTGTAAAAATCCTAGCTCATTGGGGAGCATAGGTGTAGGGGGAGCCTTGGGATAGGTTCTTAAAAAGCCCGTTGTAAAAATCCTAGCTCATTGGGGAGCATAGGTGTAGGGGGAGCCTTGTGATAGGTCTCAATACTTGTTTTGGCGGTTGCCAAGTGTGTAGCCTTGGCAACGTAAGTCCCTTCGGCGGTTGCCAAGTGTGTAGCCTTGGCAATGTAAGTCCATTCGGCGGAGTAAGTCCAAGTGTGTAGCCTTGGCATCGTAAGTCCATTGTATTAGCATGTTTATTTGCTATTTGTTTGTCCTACTTTAACGTATTGCCAAACACCAAAAAGGGGGAGATTGTTGGAGCAATCCCAATGGTCCGCGGGACCATGTGTTTTGGTGTTTGGGCAAAGGGTTTAAGTTAGGTTTACCCTTGTTATTTGATATGTGTACTTGAGTTGTGCAGGACTGCAGGTGACACATGTGACTCAGGTTGACGGCTTCAGGTCAGGTGAAGGATGGAGCATCCGAGGGACCGTGGACAAGGCAGCGAGGACAAGAGCCGAGGGAAGCAACTTCGAGGCATACGCGAAGGATGGCATTGGGGACGAGCCGCGGGCTTGGATGCATCCGAGGGACGAGAGCCAAAGGAAGTAAGCTTGAAGGCAAGAGGTCAAGGCTGTAAAAGAAGAGTCAAGTGAGTTGTGAGGGTACGAGTGCATGAGAGATTGTACTCGGAGTAAAATCCTAGTTTTAGGGTTTTACTGTAGCCGCACTGTAGCAGTTACTGTAGCGTATTGTAGCAGTCGACTGGTGTATGGACCAGTCGACTGATGCACTGTAGCAGAGAGCCGTTGAGATAGCCGTTGGGCTGGCATCAGTCGACTGGTGCAAGGACCAGTCGACTGGTAACGGGCAAATCAGGTTCTGATTTGTTCCAAGCTCTATAAGAAGGAGCTTGGTATGGCCGGCCAAGGTGACGAAATTAGACTTGGTTAAAGCCTAATTAGTAGTCACCAAAGTGCTCAAGGTTCCCTTGTGTCCAAGTGTTGTTGGTGAGTGTTGTGGTGAGGTTTCTCCACCCACAAGGAGGTTGAGCTAGCAGGAGTTTGCCGGGGACTAATCCACCGACGGATTGAGGGATCGTCCACCTTACGGACACGCCGTGGAGTAGGAGCTTTATCTCCGAACCACGTTAAACGAACGTTGTAGGAAGCTAACGATTTGGGGGCGCCGTCTATCCAACCCCCCTTCAAGCCGGCCACCGATCCTCCAACACAAAGAACTTTGGAAAAAATTCTTAGAGCTCCATGAAGGCACATTCGAAGTGAAGTTCGCACGACGAGGCATTCTTAGGAATCAACTAACAAACATCTGTCTAGAAAAATATGAGAAGGTAGGTCAACTACACGCGAAGATCAAGGACCTGATCACCGGACTGGTCAACCTAGGTGAAATGATAACCAACCGAGACTCGGTACGCTATGCGCTCAACGTCATTCCTAGAAACCTAGAATAGACTTCGATCATAGATGTCTACTACATCTCTAAGGATTTGGAGGTAAGTACCTTAGAAGAACTTATTTCGACCTTAGAATTGCATGAATCCAGATGTGCAGGAACAAGTAAAGAGTCAAGCCAGAACTTAGTACTAAGAGCCACCAAGAAGGATAAACCCGAGTCAGATTCAAATTGATGCAGACTAAGAAGCTTATATGGTAAAGAAATTTAAGAAGTTTTTTAAATCTAACAAATTTAAAGAAATACAGATAAAAAAATTAAGAAACAAGAGAAACATCTGATGCTAACATTGCCAGAACGGACATATAAAGGAAGACTGTCTAGAGCTCAAGAAGGAGAAAGACAAAGAGCCAAAGCGAAACAAGCACGAAAATCTCAAGGCCACTTGGGAAGAAAGTTTGTCATCCGAGTCCAAGATAGAAACATATGTTGGACTAGCACTGATGGCTAGTCACGAAGTTCCAAGCAATGCAAAAGCTAGCATCGATGAAGGAGAAGTGACATCAGATGAATGCAGCGATGTAGGGGGAGAATCTAGCTTCAAATCCGACATGGTAAGTGAGATATGTCTCTTACCTTCTGATCAATTGTATTTTGGTATAAAATATATATCTAAGTCAATATGTAAATTAATAACCAAAAATGAAAAATTAAAAAGGGAGAATTTAGAAATAAAAATAATCTTAGTAAAATCATGTTTAATAGAGGATTTTGATAAATTAAAATTAAAAATACTAATTTGAAAGAACAAATAGAAAATTTAAAATTTTGAAATTATCAAAAATTAAATTAGCATTATAGATTTCATAAGGGTCAAATCAGAAAATTAATAAAAAAATTATATTTTAATAAAATTTCTAATTAATCTAGTAGGTAGGAACCTATATTGGATTCTAAAAGCATGCCTAGATTAAATTTTTATGCATGTTTTATTTTTTTAATTTGATTTAATTTTTTTGGCTAAAATTTCTTAACTTTTACAAATTAATTGTTTCATATAATTTCTTTTCAAAATTAATTAGATTTCAATTTTTTGAGAAAGAGAATTTCATTACTTATTTGTCGAAAACTTTTTGAAATTTTTTGCCTGTTGTTGAATTTTCTATGAATTTTTTTTATCAAAATACTAATTTTTAATATTACAAATTTTCAAACATTCAACTTTTTCAAATTTATTTTTTCTGTAGAAATACTTACTATTTTACATACTCAACAAATTTTACAAGATTTTTTGAGCTTAAAATCTATGTTTAAATATTTTTTTATAAAAATATATCTCTCTATAGAATAATTAATTACTGCTCTAATTACTATTGTTTTTTCGTAAACATTTGATCACTATTTTGAATTAGTATGTTAAACCGTTACAAATTTTTTAAAATTTTTCAAAAAATTAAAAATAATTTAACAATTATTTATTTTAAAAACTAATTTTTAAATCACAAAAATTCAGTTTTCAAAAATACTTTTCAAATTTTTTTCTGAGTTTTAGTCAATAATTGTGTAACCCTTAGTATCTTTTTATCCCTATTTTTAATGTGAACAAACGGGAAGAATTGTAAATTAAGTCTAAGGAGATGTACATTTTAATTTGTATATTCATTTACTTAAATATTTTATTTTACCCTAACATAACTTGGGTTGATCTACATCAAAAAAGGGAAAGATTCTAAGTAACCCATGATGATTTTGATGTGATCAATCAACTCAAGTTAGGTCCTGTGTATGTTTGATACCTTATGTCTAAGTGTGCAGGAACTTAGAAGCACAAGAAGTCAAGTGAAAGACACAGTTAGCGAGAAGGATGACACAGGAGAGAGTCAATGGGCTCGGTGTGTCTGAGGGACGTGGTGCCGCAGAAGAGTACGATGGCAGACGAGAAGGAAGCGGGAGGCGTTTCTAAGGGATAAGAAGCTAGAGAAGAAGATTGCTTGAGGAGAAGGTCGGAAGATGGGTTCAGGTGAGTCCAATTCTGGATGGCGAAATCACTCAAGCGAACGGAGCTGAAATAGAGAAGAAACTAGGCAGTCAACATGGTGTTGACTGTCTGAGTGCCCGGACCCCCTGAGCACCCCCAGGGGTGCCTCCTTGACGTAATGCTAAGCAAGAGCGTCCGAGCACCCGGACTGGTCAGAGCGCTCGAACCAGGATTAGTTTACCCTTTGAGAACCATTGTTGGCGTGTATAAAGTTTTATCCATGTCCATGAACTTAAACCCGATCCAGACACCCAGAGCTACTACATCAGTAAATAGTCAGATTCAACCAGCATGCTATAAATAGAACCCTGGTCTCAGTAATTCATAACAACACTTGTAAATAAGTTTGTACTTCAATTTCTAGTTCTGTTATCTACTGTTCTGAGTTTTCAATGCTGTAAGAGGCTATTTCATCTTTGAAAGGAGATTTTTAGTGAACTACATTTACCTTGGATTAGCAATCCTTTGATTGCAAACCAAGTAAATATTCTTGCCTCTTTCTTTATTTTATATATTTACTTTCTATTTCTTAACAAGTATTTGCCTAACATAGTACAACGATCGAGAAAGGATATTTTTGATAAGTTCAGGAAATTCGGCCCCTTCTTGTTGGTCATCCGGGGACCTACAATCTCTTCATACTAGATGGATATAAGGTGTGTCAACCCTAATTTGAATGGTAGTTAAAATCCAACTATGGTAAAATTGACACTTTAGGATATTTTTAAGGTAGTGTAATATCTTAAGAATAGTATTTCTAATTTAAATCTTGAGAATGAAGATTAAATCCTATTTTAGAAGATTTTCTAGTGTGCCAATAACAATTGAAGTCTTAAGATTGATTAAAATTGGCACCATAAAATGAAACCATGAAGTGTATCAAGTGTGGATTTTTGGCACATTCAAGGGAGATAGGGCCGCCTGTGTCAAATTATGTATATCACATAATGATTAGTTGATGAAACTTAGATTAAAAAATCTAGGTATTTACTTTGTGTTATAACTACCATGCTTATGTGCTCTATCATATGTCATGGCACCATGACACACAAATATTTCATCTTGTCATGATATTTGATACATGTCATATCATACATGCATCATTAGGTTACGATAGCCTTTATTTTGAAAGTATGCATTTGATATATGTCATAATCATTTACATGCATTGCTTTAATTTTTTGTAATTAAGAGCAACTACATTAGTTGACATTCTATGTAGAGAATCAAATTCAAAATGTCTAGTTAGAGATGCATGAGCCCTTAGTTTAGGAAAAATAAACTTTACATCTCATAAAAACAATAGGATTAACTTATGTGTGTATTGAGATACATTAGACATAAGTGAGATGTTAGAATGATAAACTAAGTTTAAGATACAAATTTGGTGCATTAAAATTAAGCTACATTTCATTAAAATACATGGATTTTATATGACCAATCATAGAGAAAGCTAATGTGCAAGTCATGTGCATTAAGCCCATAGATCATGGTCGAAAATTTGATTTGAAAATCATTTAAAAATTACTTTGAAAATTTTTAATAAAATCTATTTGTTGATAGGAATCACCATTGATTAGTTTCATATAAAGTTATAGTGAAACATTGAAGTTTTTAACGGTTTCCAACTTTGTATCATTCTTTGAAAATAAGATGAATTTTCATAGAAAATTATTTTTCCTTGATAGTATTTGACATAATGTCTATATTAAATTTTATGATTTTTCAAAAAAAATATAAAGTTACTTATACATTTCTGAAATTTGACATGAAAATTGAAATTTCCAGTTTTTAAGCTATCAATTAATTGATGTTAGTTACCAATCTATTGGTAGCTGTAATTTTGACTTAAATGAGTTTATTTCAAACAGTTAAGTCACCCCTAGATATTGTAACTATCCCTGACCTTATATTATGCTTGGATAAGCATCCAAAGGTGATTTTATTGATAAAAATAAGAAAGAGATGTTAGAACGGGGAAGATGAGGATTTAAGGAGAAAGTTTAGGCTCAAGGTTAAGTTTTCAATCTCATGACTTAAATTTTTAATATTTTCTAAAGGTTCAGAAAATCCAAATCATTGTTTTTGCAATAATATAAATTGAAGCATACTTTGAGGAGGAGGTCCACCTTAAAGGCATGATTTAGGTAAGAAAGAAGAGATTTTGAGAATGAGTAAATATTGAAGAATTGAATGTTCAAGGTTGAGAATTGGAGATAATAGAAGGTAAGGACCCTCCATTGTGATGTTGAAAGTTTAAGATGAATGACTCTTGAGAAAAGATTTTTGATATGTGCTAAGGGGGGAGAAGGTAGGGTTTAAGTTAAGAAATTCTCATTTATGCTTTAGCATGTGAAGAAGGATAAAGAAGGAAGTTTGACTAATGAGTTAGCTTAATTTAAATAAATTTTCAAATATCAAAAAGGGAGAGATTATATTATTGGTGCAATCGACATCAGATCAAGATTGACCAAGCTTGAGTTGACTCGAGTTTGAGTTTCAACTTTTGATCAATATGTTATTAATAAGTCAAATAGCTTAAAGTTGACCAGATACTTGATTGGAAGTGGGAAGTCTAACGAGAAGTTGATAAGACAAAAGTCTAAGTGGATTAAGGTTGACTTGACACTTGGTGATCGAAAGTCCAATGAAAAGTTAACAAGAGAAAAGTCCAAATGGATCATAGAAGATCGGACAATTAGTGATCGAAAGTCCAACATGGAGTTGGCATGACATAGAAAGTCCAAGTGGATCATCGAAGACTGGACACTTTGTGATGATAGAAGTCCTGGCAGATCAAGGTTGACCGGATGCTAGCTAACGGGAAATCTTAGCAGGTCAATGTTGATCGGATGTTAAGCAAAGGAAGTCTGATAGATCGGATGCGAGCGATCAAGGGGGGGTGTATATCGAGATTTTAAAACTTTTCTTTATCCTTTTAAAATCAAAGTTGTGCAGCGGAAAATAGAAAGAGACAAGTTCATTTACTTCGTTCGGAGCCTAGCTCGACTCCTACTCGAAGGTCCGCGATCCTTGATCGCACCGATGGGCAAATCACTATAACCCTTCTTTCCAAAATCCTTCGGAAAGAAGCAAATCATACAAATGAGTAAAATAGTAACACCCTACTATCTTACTAAATAATAAGTACAATGCAATATAAAATATTATATCGACAGAAGTAGAATATGAAGCGCAGTCGGTACTTTTGGATGGTGTGGCTTGCTAAGCTGATGAAGACGTGTAGCACGAGTTGCTTGCAGAACAGAACTTTTATTGATCAGAGAGTATTATTGAGCATCAGACCTCGAGCTCCTTTTATAAGTGTCATTGTTGTTTGGTCGACCGATCCCTCTGTTCGGTCGATCAAACCCGCTCCCTTCCTTCATGGCTGGAGTCTGACGCTGGCTCGATCTTTTGCATTAACTGATCTTTAATGGTTCGGTCGACCGATCTTGCTATTCGGTCGACCGAACAGTGACCTTCCCTGTTCGTCTAGATCTGCACTTAATGCTCCATTAATGATTTTATTGTTCGGTCGACCGAACCTCATTTTCGATCGACCGATCATCCTATGATACCATGTTTACGAGCCTGAACTATTTTGCCAAAATTGCCTGTTCGGTCGACCGAACCTTTTTTCGGTTGACTAATAAAATGCCTTGATCAGTCAACTGAACCTCCTGTTTAGTCGACTGAACCCTTGGTAAATTGAAGGTTTCTGAGTGCTGGATGCGTGGCCACTGACAAAACCTGATTCTGAGTTTTGAGTCAAAAGTTATGACCCTTTGAATCTCAAGGGGTCATATGATTCTGCAACACAAAGTTAGTTCGATATAACAATAGTATTCCTGCAAAACAAAGATAGCAAAGTTATAATACATGAGTAGTAATATGCATGAGTATAACAGTTAGGACTATCTTGATCTCAACTTCGAAACTTTCCTGGTTTCTTCAGTTGGATCAGCGACCTTAGGTTGTTCCCTTCAGGAACCCGACCTCACTGTCGCTCCTCCAGTTATTTACCTCAACCTACCTGCCAAACATTGGGTCCTCCAGACCTGTGTGGACTTTATTGTCTGACCGTGACTAGGACTTTCCTGATTGAGTAAATAGCCTACACACTTAGCCAAATCATCAGATCATAACAAGACTTAACTTGAACCTTTGACAACATCAAAACTCATGTTTGATTCTGGTGCACCTTGCACCAACAAAGTCTTGGTAGGTTAAGGTCAATTGGATACCAGGAAAGATAAGAATGAAACTTGGTGAAGTTGAAACAGGAGTATTAGTTGATTAATAGGTTGTATTAATCGACCAATAGACTCTAAACTCCAAAAATGAGGTTTTAAGATGTTTTTAGGATTTGCTACAGTAACTAGGGTTTCTACTATAGTAACTACAGTTCCTTTTATAGTAACATTTTGTTTCAAACTCTAAACCTTGAAAAATAGGGTTTGCTATAGTAATTTTTAGAGTGCTATAGCAATCGGGTTTAAAGTTGCTTCTATAGTGTTTTTTGCTACAATGCCAATCGATTGGTGAGTTCCGTCAATTGATTGGTGGCACTGTAGCAATGAACAAAATACTTCCAAATTGATTGGTTTGATCTACTGGAAGTAATCAATCGATTGGTAAGGTTAAAAATAATCATTCTGTAGGTTTAAACAGTTAGATTCGATGACAATCAATTGATGAAGTCTACCAATTAATTGGCAGGGGAAAATCAGCCTAAATGCAACCCTATAAAAGAGGGTTTTATGGAGATTTAAAGGTGTCAGTTCTTGTAGTTTTGAGCCTGAAATGTTGTTGCATATTTAGACCAACAATAGGCATTCCAAAGCTGTCAACAATGATCAAAGAGGAAGTTCTCATCTTGTAAAGTTGTTTTTCTTTCATTTTTAAGTTATATTTGCTTTTGTTGTTGTATTTTTGTAAATTTGTTGTAAAAGACTTCTCTGCCTCTGGAGGATTTCTAAGAAAGAGGAAGTTCTTAGTGAAAGTGGAGAACTAGGAGTGGACCATTAGATTAGTCGTCTTAAAGAGACGGATACCAAGTAAAATTCAAGTGTTGTACATGTGGACTCAGTTTTGAATCAAAGTTTCCACTATGCATTCAAATGATGAGCACAAGATCAACACAAAATGATTAGAGCTATTCACCCCCTCTAGTTCGCACAGATTCTGACATATAGTATTATTTTATATTTTAAAATCCTAGGGGAGATGGTCGCACCCTCCCGTCCCCACATGGCTACACTATTGAATGTGACAGAGGCATGAAAAATTTAGAAGATGGACGAGATGCTGAAATTCAAACACTTCGATGACAAGTTGAGGAATTGACCTTACGTCTTGAGCATTGGAGTGGATGAAGTTCTAGCCATGGGTATTAGAGTGATTACTCCAAGCCTGTGAATCTTTTTTCCCATCAACAAGCATGAGAATTCATACATTTCAAAATTGTCAGGGTTGAACTCCCATAGTTTTACGACTTGTTGGATCGAGACCGCGCTAGAGGGGGGTGAATAGCACTCGTGGATTTCATACGTTTCGTAATCAGAAAACTATGGATTAAAAACATATCAGAGTAATGCAGCGAAAATATCAAAGACACAAAAGACAGGGACTCCAAGATTTACTTGGTTCGGAGCCTTGGGCGACTCCTACTCCAAGGCCCACGATCCTTGATCACTTTAGGTGGGCAACAACTATAATATCGTTAAAGATTACAATTTTAAAGTATAATCTTAAATTTGAAATGATAATTATACCGACGAAAAATGACAATCTTGAAGCTTTGGATCGTCGGGGATTTGTCGTAGCTCAACCGAAATGTCTCATTAGCAGCGTACTAAAGAAGGATTGCTTTTTGCTTGAGTTACCTAAGCTGCTGGTTGAAATGGCCTTAAATAGCTTGTTGAGGGTGCCTCCAAGCCTGTCTGACGCACCTCCAAGTTGTCAAATCAGCCGCACGAATCAACACAGAAGTGGTGGCAGCTTATCTGGTTGAAGGCGCCTCAATCACCCTTTAAGGCGCCTCCAAGCCCGTCTGAGGCGCCTCCAGATCCGTCCGAGGCGCCTCCAACCCTACTGTGTGTGCTACATTTGCCTTGCACCCGAGGCGCCTCAAGCTCCATGAGGGTGCCTTGGATACTGTTCATCCGAGGTAAATCTTTGTGTTTTAGTACCTGCAAGATATGTTAGTCCCAAAATACCCTACAGCATAACGTCAGCACATAACAAATATAATAGATTAAATGTTTGACAGCCTCTGGGATGTTCGGTTCTGACTTCATATTTCCAACCGGAAACCCTAGGTCGAACCGACGCCTACTATTCCCCCTTCCGGGGAACGCGTCCTCACCTACTCCACTCAGGAGAGCATACTTGTTTGCCAATCCGGTCCTCCAGACTGACTGGGCTTTCTGCCTAGGGTTCCCACCCCCTAGGACCTAGGGTTACCGCCCCTTAGGATTTTTTCTCCACCTAGGGTTACCACCCCCTAGGACCTAAGGTTACCCCCTTAGGATTTTCCTCCACCTAGGGTTACCACCACCTAGGATCTAAGGTTGCCCCCCCTTAGGATTTTCCTCCACCTGGAGTTACCACCCCCTAGGACCTAAGGTTACTGCCCCTTAGGATTTTACACTTGCCTAACCACAGTTAGGACTTTCCTAAAAACCTCATGTAAAATCATTAGATAATAATTAACCTTAACTTTGAATCCCTTTTGTCATTATCAAAACTAAGGGTTGATCGTCAGATGCTTCCCACACCAACAATCTCCCCTTTTTTATTATGACAACTGAAATTCAAAGTTAAGCAAAAGGATAATAATGAAAAGATACAAAGCATTACCAATTATAAGCACAAGCATAAAGATAGCACAATTTTAGTACATACAATGATAAGTTCCCCCTTAATTACAGCTTCCCCTTTTTGACTAAACAATTTTTTTTTAAAAAAAAAATCTTTTTAATAAAAAAATTCTTTGAGCTTTCTTTGAATTTTCTTATAAGTTCCCCCTTTGCCATATATCAAAATAACTAAGGGAGAGAAACAATTAGTATAAAAATAGGGTGTTAAATAAACACTTAGTTTTTAAAAGAGAGAAAAAAAAATTTAAACATGCTTTAATAAACACTTAGCTTGTTGGAATTAATTGCATTATAAAACTTATAGCTAACATAACTTTTCTTTAAAAACTAAGTTTGAAAAAGTATTTTTAGCTAAGTGAAGTATTTTAGAAAAGTAACTTAGCTAATTTTTTGAAGTACTTTGCTAAATTTAATAAGCTTTTGAAAAACACTTAGCATAAAAATTTTGGAATCGTTTTAGACGCTAAGTTTGAAACATAGAAACTTAGTAAATTTGAAAATGATTTTTCTTTTTGAAAATAAACCAACTCTTAAAATTATTTTGAAAAATTCTTAGCTTGAAAAACTTGTAAAATTTTAACTGAGGCCATTTTCACTTTGGAGAAACAAAAAGATATTCCTAAAGTCCAAGCATGAGTAACTGAAAGGTAAATACTTGAATTCCTTGCCCACATGTCTATCCATTAGTTACTATCTGATTACCTAGAGGGCAACAGCTTTCACTCGATTAGTCAAGTTAAGCTTAGAATTCCAGTTAGATTTAACTAAGACTGGATAACTTAACTTGATTAATATATGTTAGTATTTATTGTCCAGATTTACTGCGATGCACAGAAATAAACATTCTGAAGTCTAAACTATACCCTATACATCTCACCCCATTCTAAGTTTTTCAAACACAAACAACGTAAGCCTAGTGTGCTTGTGAGATGCTCTGGCTGAAAACTAGGGGAGCATGATTTCTAGGGGTGAATCCCTAGGCTAAACCGGAATTTTGAAAAAACTAACAAATTTGGAATTTTGAAAAATATTTTTCCTAAGATTAAAAATTTTTTTAAATAAGTTAAGAAAAGTAAGCAGAGAATGAGTTCTATTCTACTAAGCACAACCCTATTTGTCTTTTAAGTGAACTGAACTTGAGTTCAGGTAAGGGTTTTGTGAATATGTCAGCTAGGTTTGATTTTGACTCAACGTAGTTAAGTACAATATCACCCTTAGCTACGTGATCCCTTACAAAGTGATGCTTTACTTCTATATGTTTAGTCCTTGAGTGGTGAATTGGATTTTTGGTTAGATTAATTGAACTTATATTATCAATTGAAATTTTTGTTTTCTGATATTCTAGTTGATAATCTTTTAGTGTATGCATCATCCATAACAATTGAGATGCACATTCACCTAGGGCTATATACTCAGCTTCAGTGGTAGATAAAGCAATACAATATTATTTTTTGCTTGACCAACTTACTAGGCACTGACCTAAAAATTGACAGCTACCACTTGTGCTTTTTCTATCTAGCTTGCACCCGGCATAGTCTGAGTTAGAGTAGCCAGTTAGATCAAGGGTGCAAGACCTAGGGTACCATAATCCTACATTTATGGTCCCTTTAATATATCTTAGTATTCTTTTAATAAAGGTTAAGTGAGACTCTTTCGCACAAGATTAGTATCTTGCACACATACCTACTGCAAAAAGAATATCTGGTCACAGTTAGGTATAGTAGACTCCTTATCGCACTTCGATAGTATTTCAAGTCTACTGGTTTACCTTCTAAGTCTGAGTCAATTTTAATATTAGTGGTCATAGGTGTATTAATATTTTTTGAGTTTTCCATTCCAAATTTTCTAACTAGTTCCTTAACATATTTAGTTTGATAAATGTAAATTCCATCTTTGCTTTGTTTAATTTGTAAATCTAAGAAAAAGTTCAGTTCACCTACCAAACTCATTTCAAATTCATCTTCCATTAATTTGGTAAATTCTTTTAAAAATTTGGAACTGGTCGATCCAAAAATTATATCGTCTACGTAAATTTGGGCTATAAAGATGTCTTTTTCTAAGGTTTTTACAAAGAGGGTTGGATCTATTTGACCTTGGTTCAACCCTTTTGATATTAGATAATTGGGCAAGCATTCATACCAAGCCCTAGGAGTTTGTTTTAGTCCATATAGGGTATTTTTTAGTCTAAAGACATGATTTGGATGTTCTAAGTCCTCAAATCCTGGGGGTTGACCTACATACACTTCTTCTTTAATAAATCCGTTTAAAATTCAGATTTTACATCCATTTGGTATAGCTTCAATCCCTTGTGTGCTGCATAGGCCAGCAGCATCCTAATGGATTCAAGTTTGGCTACAGGGGCATAGGTCTCATCATAATCTAACCCTTTCTCGGTCGGACGTGAGTTAATCTGTTCATGTAACTCAAATTCTGCAAATAATTCATCTAGTTTATTGACGAAAGATCCTTAGAGACCTTGTAAGAATCTACCATGGATGCTCACAAGGTGTTCCTCGGAAAGGCGTTTAAGGCATACCTTAATATGTCGCGGTTCTCCACTTTTTGTCCGATCGCATGAAGCCCGTTGAGTAAGTCTTGTATCCGAGCGTGGAGTTGGCTAGCCGTCTCATTTTCCTGTATTTAAATATTATATAGTTTATTAAGTATTAAATCCCTTTTACTTACCTTGGTGTCGGACGTCCCTTCATAAAGCTCGATCAGCTTCTCCCACAATTCCTTAGCGCTGGAGAAAGGGCCGACGCGGTTCAGCTCCTCCTTTGATAGGCCACACTAGAGGGTGCAAGTCGCCTTGGCGTTTGCTTCTACCTTTTTGATAAGAGTTGCATCCCAGTCCTGGTATGGTAGTCGCTTGCCGGCACCGTCAGTTGGTAGTTGAAGCCCGATTTTGATGATCATCCAGACTTCAAAGTGAGTCTGGAGATACACCTCCATCCGGCCCTTCCAGTACCCGAAATCATCTCCGGAGAAGAGTGGTGGGCGAGCAGTGTTGAATCCTTCTTGGAAAGTCATTTTAGATCTA
The DNA here is from genome assembly GCF_018446385.1 of Zingiber officinale. NCBI lineage: Eukaryota > Viridiplantae > Streptophyta > Magnoliopsida > Zingiberales > Zingiberaceae > Zingiber > Zingiber officinale. The sequence goes on from NC_055997.1 coordinate 63,367,135, forward strand.
GCACAAGAAAAACGAACGAAAAGAATGTCCCAAGACTTGATCCTGGATTAGCAGTGCGGTATAAAAATAAGAGTAAATTACTTTCTCGAGTGGTGTTGCACCAACTTCGAAAAAAAGAGTACAATTACAAAAAAATAAGATCAGAAGATGGCAAGAATACCGATTCCGATCGACTCCGAAAAACTGAAATCACCACGAAAAGAATGCTTAATTAGTGGTGCACTAAATCGAAGCTACCCCGCTCTAATACCAATTGTTGGATCGAGACCGCGCTAGAGGGGGGGGTGAATAGCGCTCGTGGCTTTCACGTGTTTCGTAATCGGAAAGCTATCAATTAAAAACGTATCAGAGTAATGTAGCGAAAATATCAAAGACACAAAAGACAGGGACTCCAAGATTTACTTGGTTCGGAACCTTGGGCGACTCCTACTCCAAGGCCCGCGATTGTTGATCGCTTTCGGTGGGCAACAACCATAATATCATTAAAGATTACAATTTTAAAGTACAATCTTAAATTTGAAATGACAATTATACCAACGAAAAATGACAATCTTGAAGCTTTGGATCATCAGGGACTTGTCGTAGCTCAACCGGAATGTCTCGTTAACAGCGTACTGAAGAAGGATTGCTTTTTGCTTGAGTTACCTAAGCTGCTGGTTGAAATGGCCTTAAATAGCTTGTTGAGGGCGCCTCCAAGCCTGTCCAAGGCGCCTCCAAGTTGCCAAGTCAGCTGCACAGATCAGCACAGAAGTGGTGGCAGCTTATCTGGTTGATGGCATTCCATCACCCTTTGAGGCGCCTCCAAACTCGTCTGAGGCGCCTCCAGATCCGTCCGAGGCGCCTCCAACCCTGCTGCGTGTGTTGCATTTGCCTTGCACCTGAGGCGCCTCAAGCTCCATGAGGGTGCCTCGGGTACTGTTCATTCAAGGAAAATCTTTGTGTTTTAGTACCTGCAAGATATGTTAGTCCCAAAAGACCTTGCAACACAACGTTAACACATAACAAACATAATTGATGAAATGTTTGACAGCCATTGGGATGTCCGGTTCTGACTTCATATTTCTAACCGGAAACCCTAGGTCGAACCGACGCCTACTATTCCCTCTTCCGGGGAACGCGTCCTCACCTATTCCACTCAGGAGAGCATACCGGTTTGCCAGTCTGATCCTCTAGACCGACTGGGCTTTCTTCCTAGGGTTACCAACCCCTAGGACCTAGGGTTACCACCCCCTAGGGTTTTTTCTCCACCTAGGGTTACCACCCCCTATGACCTAAGGTTACCCCCCCCCCCCTTAGGATTTTCCTCCACCTAAGGTTACCACCCCCTATGACCTAAGGTTACCGCCCCTTAGGGTTTTCCTCCACCAAAAGTTACCACCCCCTAGGACATAAGGTTACCGCCCCTTAGGATTTTACACTTGCCTAACCGCAGTTAGGACTTTCCTGAAAACCTCATATAAAATCATTATATAACAATTAACCTTAACTTTGAATCCCTTTTGCCATTATCAAAACTAAGATTTGATCGTCGGATGCTTCCCGTACCAACACGACTATCTTCAACATGAGGAGTTTTTGGATTGGCTTAGTATTGTAGAAAAGCTCTTTGAATATGAGGAGGTTCAAGAAAATTAGAAAGTCAAGTTAATTGTAACATGACTTCGAGGATACACTTCAACTAGGTGGGATAAAACATAAGAGATGAGAGTATCGAAAGGCAAGGCTAAAATTGCTTCTTGGGAAAAGATGAAGGCAAGGATGTGTGAAGATTTCCTTTAAATTTTGTTAAATTCAATATTCTACATCAAGGAAATCAAAGTGTAACTGATAGAAGATTTCTCCAAATTGATAGTTAGATGTGATATTTAAGAATCAGAAGGTTAACTTATAGCTGTAGGACAAAAAAAAATGTAAATATCTCCATAATGATATGATATTGTCCACTGTGGACCTAAGTGCTCATGATTTTGTTCTTGGTCATTACTCAAAAGGTCTCATGCTAATAGAGATATCTTTTTCTTATAAACTCATGATCTTTCGTATGTATTTTTAATGTGAGACTATGTTTGCAACCTTACAACTCCAATAATCGTCCCCTCAAACAAATGACCACAGAATCCTCCTCAAGTATCGGGTTACTCTTGACCTACTTAGGACCTCCCCTCGAGCATCAGGTCACTCTTGACCTACTCAGGGCTTCCCATACTTCGTTCAAGGTTTCACCCATATGGTTCAATCTTGGATCATGGCTTTGGCTCGTGCTTCTTCAAATTCCGGCTATTAGTCCGCTGAAGAACGACCTCGCTCTGATACCAATTGTAAGATGAAAAAAAATTTAGATATCTCCATAATGATATGATATTATCCACTTTAGGTCTAAGCTCTCATAATTTTGTTCTTGGATTTTACCCAAAAGGTCTTATGCTAATGGAGATATTTTTTTCTTGTAAACCCATGATCTTTCTCATATATTTTCAATGTAAAATTATATTTATAACCTTACAACCTCAACAATAATAAGGTATACTAATGGGCTCAAACTATCTATCAGACATGAAGTTGAGGTACAACAAATATGGACAAATATGGAGGCTAAATAATGCTTTTTAATTAGCCTTAGATGGTGAAACAAGACTTTTAAGGCGGGGAGTAAGGAACTTTGTTGATGTTCCGACTTTTTATCCACAAAACGCCAAATCTTCCAGCAAGGGTGCACCAAAGAAAGGAGAAGGAAAGGATGGAATAAGCAGTATGACATCTAACAAAAATAAGGTCAATGCATGTTTCAAGTGTGGCGAAAAGGTCATTACATGAATGAGTGTCTAAGGTGAAGTGATGTTCGTGTAACAAATATAAATGAAGGAGATGAGGGCCACGAGGGTGAGGATGAAGCACAAAAATATGATGATTATGGTGACTTTGAAAGAGAAAAGATTGAACCTAAGGATGGCGAGTGTTTGGTTATTCAAAGAGTACTTGCAGCTCCTAAGCAAGATAATGATCAAAATTGTCTTCAACACAATATTTTCAAAACAAGGTGTAAGTCAAATGAAAAGGTGTGTTCACTAGTCATTGATGGTGGCAGTTTTAAGAATTTAATTTCTCAAGAAATTGTTAACAAGCTCAAACTCTCCGTGGTGTCCCATCCTCATCATGGATAATGAGGGACAATGAGGTAAGAATTGACAAAAAGTGTCTTATTTCTTTTTATATGGAAAAAAACTATCATGACAAAATTTGGTTTGATGTCACATCTATGGATGTTGGGCATATACTATTTGGTAGACCTTGACAATTTGATAAGGGTGGTATCCATGATGGACAAAAAGATTACATACACCCTTTTTATGGGAAAAACAAAAATCGTTTTTTGCCTCACAAAAATGTTTACAAACTCAAATCTTCAAAAGAGGAGGGAAATGCAATTCTTACTTTGTCACATATTGAAAATGAAACTCGAAGAAATGGAATCATGTATATCTTGGTTGCTAGCGAAGACACGAGGGCCATGGAAATATTGGGACCTTTATGCTCGGCTAGAGGGGGTTTATAGTCGATCACCCATTTCAATCGCTTCCTACAATTTGTTAGTACGCAGCGAAAATATAAACAATACTAACAAGAAAAAAACTAATCTAAAAGACAATGAACATAAAGAAATAATACAAATCTAACACATTTATATAACGTAATTCGTAGATAACTTACTTCTACTCCACAACTTGTCCGTAAGATAGACGCTCCTGATTTATCGGTAGATGACTCCTTGGAAAAATCTTGCTAGCTCAAAGCTCCTTCTCAGTGGAGAAATCTCATCACAATTTTAATCCAAAACCCCTTAGATCACAAGAAGAGCATGGAGAATTTAGGAGACTTTTAATAGACTTTAACCAAGTCTATTTCGTCAATCATGACTAACCATCCTGAGATCTATTAAATAAAGCTCGGGAGAAAACACAAACTGTGTTTCCTACCACCAATCGACTGGTAAATATACCAGTCAACTGGCCCTTGTAGAAATTCGACCGTTATACCCCAACGGCTAGATACCAGTCGACTAGTGACTTTACCAGTCAACTACTCCACATTGGCTGAGCGAATAGAAGCATCATGTTCACTCCCAATTGACTATGCAGTGTACTAGTCGATTACTACAGTACCAGTTTGATTGTTATAGTACATGTTGATTGCTACAATATTGGTTGATTGCTTTTCGCAGCCGTCAGGTATAGAAATATTCTGTGCCCTAGCCCAGTCGACTGATCCAATTGTCAATCGATTGATAAAATTCTAAACCTAGGATTTTACCCTGAGTATAATCTCTCATGCACTCTTCCTTGCCCACACAACCTCGACCTTATCTTCTAGACTCCTCTATCAGCCTTGCATCCCTCGGATGCTTCCCCATCCTTCACGTCTTGCCTTCAAGAGCTTCCTTCAGTCTTGTCCTTTATTGTTGGGTCTTCCATTGTCAAGAGACTCCTCACCTCTGGAACTTCATCTTTTGCCAAGATCTCCTCGCTTTGGGACTTCAACCTTGCCAAGTCACACATGGATTTAAATTGCCAAGACTACATACTTGGACTTACACCACCAAAATTCCACTTAGACTTTCACCTTTACCAAGATCCAACTTGGACTTTCCCTTTACCAATATCACATTTGAAATTTCTTTGTTGTACATGTATCTATTGGTGCAGGTTGCACCAAAATCGAACCTGAATTTTTGATGTTGCCAAAGGTTCAAGTTAAGTCTTGTTGTGATCTACAAGTTGACTAAGTGTGCAGGTTGTTTACTCAATCGGAAAAGCCCTAGTCGCGACTAGGCAGGAAAGACTTAGCAGATTGTGGAAGCTAGACAGAAAAACCAAATGGGTCGAGAGGATTCGATACTTGATAGGGAAGATCGATAGGTTTGGAGGACCGAAGATCGAGGGAAAGTCCTGGGTAGCTGATCCAATGCTAACTGGCAAAGTCCATACAAGTCTAGAGGACCAAAGTTTGGCAAGTAGGCTGAGGTAAGCAACTGGAGGAGCGACAATGAGGTTGTGTTTCGAGAAGGAACAAACCTTAGGTCATTGATCCAACTGAATAAATCAAGAAGGTTTCCAAGTTGAGATCAAGACAGTGTTACTGTCAGTTACTACTCAAGCATCTTACTATTATTGTGTTAACTCTGTTTTACAGGAGCTTTCGTTCTAACTCTGTATTGTAGGAACCGAAGTTTATCGGTTGACCGAACCCCAGGATCGGTCGACCGAACCAAGTTGATTCAGATAAGAAATCAAACCAAAGCAGAACTAGGCAAAGTCCAGTCAAAGCCTGATCGGTTGAACCAACCGACAAATTGGTCAACCGAACAATAATGACATGGTAGATAGCAGACTCGACCCAAAGCAAAGAAAGAAGTCAGGCTGATCAATCGACCAAACGTGGAGATCGGTCGACTGAATGATCGCTATATTAATGAAGCATTAAGTGTGAATCTCGGCGAACAAGGAAATTCACTGTTCGGTCGAACGAACAAGGTGATCGGTCGACCGAACCATTAAATGTCATCAATGCTCGAAGATCAAATCTCAACAAAGAAGGAAGGGAGCGGGTTTGGTTGATCGAACCCAAGGATCAGTCAATCGATCGTTGACATTCTTATAAAATGGAACTCGAGGTTCGAGGCTCAAACACAAATCAATATCACCAGTTCATCTCTGTGCAAAGCTGCCCGCGCTACTACTCTGCTACTCGTTTTCAAGCAAGCTACTGCATCGTTCAAGTGCCGACCAAACTTCGTCTTTCACTTTTGTCAGTATATTTATTTAAGCTTGCTTTCTACTTAAATTGGAAATAAGATAATAGGTTGTAACTATCTTCTACTTGCATTTGTACACATTGCTTCTTTCCGAAGATTTCGGAAAGAAGAATCATAGTGGATTGTCCAACGGTGCAGTCAAGAATCGCGGGTCTTGGAGTAGGAGTCGATGTAAGCTCCGAACCAAGTAACCTCCTGAGTCATCTGTTTTAATTTTTGCTACTTACTTTGATTGATTTTACGATACGAAAAGAGAAGTTTTTAAAGAGCGATATTCACCCCCTCTCCTCTATCGCTTTATATCGATCCTTCAACTGGTATTAGAGTGATGTTGCTATGAAATTACTTAACCGTTTTTTGAGCAATTTTAAAAACTTTTTCTTTTTCTTTAAAAGTGTTTTAAAAAATTCTTAAGTAATATTTTCTTCTTTAATCCCGTACTACTAATCCCAAGACGAAAGTCTTGGAAATTTATTTTCTATCATTTTCTTGCAAGAATGTCGACATCCTATCAAGAAGGGAGAAGCATCTATGAACCTCTACAATACGATCAAGTCTATTTTAATTCCTGGAGGCGAATGATGGAATGTTTTATAGAAAGCAACGATTTCAACAATTAGATTGCACTAAGACAACCTTCTCAAAACTTAGAAGCAAACAAAGGTAATGGATATATTAATTAGTGTTTTGCCTAATAAAATTTTGTGTCAATTAGAAGATTACAAGAACGCATTCGAGTTGTAGACCAAATTGATTGAGCTTCACAAAACTCCGTCGAGGCTAGAAGATCAAGGCAAAAATAAGTTCAAATTCGAGTCTGAATCTGGAGAGCTATTCTCAAAGACAGATTTAGAAGATCAAGACCAAATCAACTTCATATCACTAATCATTGAGGAGGAGGCAGATGGATCCGAACTCGAGTCCGACCAAACACTCGAGTCCGAATCCAAGACGACAATGGTCAAGGGGGAGAATCCTAACAAGGATTCAAAAGGTAATATTGTGAATATAACATTTAAAGATCATATAACATGTTTTAAGTACAATGAAAAAGGACATTATAAAAGTAAATGTCCAAACAACTGATCCGCACAACTGGAGGTAAAGGAGGAACTGATGCCTAGAGTCCGTAAAAAGAAGAACCAGATCGAATGCTTCAAGTGCAAAAGAATGAGACATTACAAATCTCAATGCCCAAAGAGAAGACATAAGCCAAATTTAAAACAAAACTTCCACAAACCTACTTATAATAATAACAAAACTATAATAACAAAACTATAATAATAAATAATAATAACAACAACAATAATAATAAATACTAATAAAAACAAAACAACAATAATAATAACAAAATAATAATAATTATAATAATTATAAATAATATGACTTATTTGATTTGATTGACTTACTATTATCATGTCATGCATTCTCTCCTTATGCTTAGCTTAAAATGGATAGTTAAAAAGGTTTATCAAACCCAAATAACATAGTATTGGAATGGATTGAAATGATAGTACATCAAGGAAGCTTTATCGAAGACATGTCTTGGCTGAATCTTATGTATTCTACCTGATGCACTAAACTTAGTGGGTCTGACCGAAGCTACCCCAATCAAACATGGGCTAGTTAGATTAAAATTTAGTATTAAGTTTTTTTGGATAAGAATATTTTGGAAAGTATTTAGCAAGTGGTCCATTGTTGATACACAAAAAGGTCATATGTCTCAACACTAAACTAAAAACTTATTCTTAAGAAGCTTACTTGATTAACCCAAAGCTAAGTTTGAATCTAACATGAGTTGAACAACCTTTTCAAAATTCTTAATAATTTAAATCTAATTAACTTAATTTAAACTTAGTTGAAGTAACTAAACAAGTTAAAACTTTAAATAAAAATTAATCAAAATTAATTAAAATTTAATAAAAACTAAAATAAATTAAAATATAAAATGTAATTCAAAATTAAAATCACTTAAAACTTAAATTAAATAAACGTTAACTTATTTAGAACTTAAATAAAGACAAACTAAATCAAATTTAAATTCAAACTAAATTAATTATTAACTATTAATTAATCAATTAATTTAATTAAACTTAATCAATTAATAAACTATATTAATTAACTTAATCAATTCAATATCAATAATTAATCTAAAATTAACAATTATTAAATCTCAAAGGAAATTTCAACTAAAACAAAAATATTACTTAATTAAATCTAAAATTGATTAATTAACCTAAAGTCTAAACTTTAATTCAAAACTCAATTAAAAGTTAATTCATATCAATAAATAATATAAAAATATTATAAAAAACTAAATTAAATTTGAATAAAATTTAATTCTAAATTAATAAATAATTTTTTAATACCTTAAATAAATTAAACCTAAAATTAATTATAACTTAAAGTTAAATGAAAACTTAATTAAAAACTTAAAATTAAAATATTAATTAAAACTTAAATGTAAATACAATTTAAAACTTAAAAATGTAAATTTAAATCTAAATTAAAGTAATTATAAATTATTAATCGATTGCTAAATATTTTTAACTTAATTAATAATTAAATTTTAAAATTTAATACACACGATTAATCCTTAATGAATTTTAACTTTAATAAACAAATAAAGTACTTTAACTTTAAGTAAAATTAAATTAATCTAAAATCAATCTATATAAATTTACCATAACAATTAAAATTAATTCTTAAACCAATTAATAATAAGAAATCAACTTAACCTTAAATTAATTCTTAATTAAATATCTATCTTTAACAATTAACCTTAAAATTTCTAAATTAAACATAAGTTAATAAATTAATAAACAATATTAATTTAGTTAATTCATAAAATAATAATGTTACCATTAATTTAATCTTAATCAAAGTTCAATACAAACTCAATTTTAACTCAATTCAAATTACAACTCAAAAAGTCATCTCACACAACTACAGGATTATCATATTTGATAATTTAAAATCGGTGAAATGCTAAAGTCAATTAACAATATTTTTGAAAAGGTTTTTGAAAATTTATAAATCTATTTTTAATAATTTTAATTGATGATTGATTGGGTATATTATATATAAATTATTGATCACCACTTAAGTCTTTAGATTTTTAAGTCAACTCTGACCCTTAGACACGTATAGGAATGTTTTCCTTATGGGTAATAAGGATATCCAAATGTAACGACCACCCATCTTACTACTACTACTACTACTCTCTAAGGGTGATCGTTACTTAACTACTGACTTTACTTAACCGGTATGATTGAAACCACGAGGAGTCCTTACCGAAAAATTTCGGCAGAGTCTCCCCTGTACCGGTGACCATAAACTGAGATACATAAATATATACATCAGCCACAGGCGGTTGGAACATGTACCAAACACCCATGCAGTTTAATAAGTGTCAAACACCAAAATATCTACTTATTAAATGGAAACTCATCACAGCATACAATCTAAAACACGAACAAACTCAATAAAAACATGGGATATAAAATACAATCTCAAATGACATAAACCATAAAGTACAACTCAATTATTTCTTATCCACTAACACAGAAACTCAATAACTTCCCAAGTCTCTCCCACAGTCCTGGCATCACACACCATCCACACCACCTTGTCGTCTTCCTTGCTATATCTTTTCCTTTCCTTTATCTGCAGTAAGAGGAAATGCAATCTATAAGCAAAATTTGCTTAGTAAGCGCTATCTAACTCACAAAAACACGAATGTGCATGTATACGAGAAGAAACTAGAAACTGAAATAAATCTGCTCATGCATAATCAATAGCAAAACACTATAAACTGCATACTCATGATATACAAGGATAAAACTGCATGTTGAAAGGTAAAGCTAATCATGCTCAATAAACTAATCAGGCTGAAATGCTAAACATGTAAAGCTACTCATGCTCCTCTAATAGCAAAGGAATCAAACATACTGAAATGCTAAACATGTAAAACTACTCATGCTCTTCTAATAGCAAATAACAGTAAGCTAATCTAAATAATATGTTAGCACAAAAGAAAGCTAAACTTACTGATTTTAAAACAAAGTGAAACTTATTTCATTTGTTCTAAACTTATTCTTTTATCTCACTTGTTTAAAACTTATTCTTTTATACTTATATACTTATGTGGAACTTATTTTACTTGTTCAAAAGCTTATACTTATAATACTTCAAAATAGTAATCAACTTCTCTGGGCCCAGGCTTAGTACCATCTTATGCGCGTTCCCTAATAGGTTGGGGTAGCGAGCCACCAATCCTAAAAGAGCAGACCTCGGTCTACCAAGGCCAAGACCTTGGAATTGGACATCTGGATTTGTTTAACGACAACTTCGGAAGTCGGGAACTAGCCTCTTCAAAGTAAAATATCTTAATTACTTCTTCTTTAAAATGTCTTGACATTTTAATAAGCACCTTATGTGCCAAAATCCCTAAAGTCTTGACCTTGGGATCTACTTAAGGTCTTGACCTTTTTCTTTCTTTTCTTTATCTTTCTTATTCTTGTTAATACCTCTAATAAAAGGATGTCTCATACAAAACTGCACTAAAATGCTTATTAACATTTCACTAAAATACATGGCTGCTCATGCTTGTTAAAATAGCAAATGAAAACTAAAGAAACTGCTCATGTATATCTAGTAGTAAAGAAAACTGGTCATGCTCAACTTATGGCATATAAAAACTGGACGTGCTCAATAATAGAAATGAAAATTCTGGAATGCTGGATTAAACTTCTATGTGATAAAAACTGCACTGTTACATGGATTAAACTTCTATATGATCCACACCTACTGCATAATCAAAGAAGTATGTGCTTAATGAAATAAAATCTAAAGAAAACTGCACTATAAGCTCTCAAAATCTGCACTATATGCTTACGAATTCTGCACTATAAGGTTAATCAAATCTGCTTACCACACTAACTAACTTTTGCTGGTTAAAACATTAACGACACAGGGATGTTCTTGCCCGTGAAAACACAAATGGACACAAAAATCTTATACTTCACAGGGATGTTATTCAACACAAAAATTTAATCTATTTAAGGTCACAAGCAACCTAAAACTAAAACTGTTTCATACTTTAAGAAACTAAAGACTGAGACTATTTGTTCATAATTCATGCACCCAAACTAAAGCATAAAACCCACGGCATGCCAATCTAAACCGCATGTATATAAAAAAACATAATGCACAGCAAAAACCCAAATGCATTTATACTAGCATAGGCATGCACAAATCTGAAACTTAATGCCACAAGATTAAATCTGAAACTCAATGCCACAAGTAGGGAAAAACTTAAGCCAATCATGCTAATTAGTCCTAAAAAGAAAAGGGTCTAATAGGGCCAAAACATAATTGTTCTTCTTGCTATGTGCCACTGCAACAAAAAGGAAACAAGGAAATCTAAGTTTGAAAGTCCAATTAAAAGGGTTGTTCTTTTCCATTGCAGCAAGGAGAAAAATAGCAAGAACTATACATCTAAAACTGAGATTCATGGCATCAAGGAAATCATACACTAAGACATTATAAACATGTGAGTCATTTCCGTTTATGGCAGCAACCACAGAAAACTACACCACATACTTGAAATCTAACTCATCTCCTACCCATGGCCTGCCCACAAAACTAAAACCTAATCCGATCAAATCCCTTCCATCTTCTCTATGGGACTCACGGCAGAGACTTTTAAAACCATTCATCTTCATGGCATACTCGAAAAAACAAGGAAATACCAAATCAAATTTGGAACTACTCTTACCGTAGGTGAGTAGCAACTTACAATGGCGTTCTTGGACTTACAACCGAAGCAAAGGCTCTAGGGTTTCCGGAGAAGTCGAGCTCTCGGTCTCTTCTTGTGCTCACGGCTCCGCCTCGACGAGGGAACCTTGTACTGACGAAGAACCTCCGGAGAATCCCCTCGTCAGCCGCCGGAATCGTGCCCTAGCTGCTGCTGCATTTTCGCCCGAGAGAAGCGCCGACGCGAGAGGAAGGAGAGAAAGAGAATAGGTTTCGGGAGAAAATTAAGCCCTCTTTTGTAACTAGGGTTTTTTTATTAAATATTATACCTTAAATATTTGTCGCTCTTTCCTTATTCAGCAACGGCCGCGTGAACACTTGGTTAGCCGAGTTTTGACCGAGTCAAAGGTCGCAAGTTCGATTCCTCAGCCGAACCCTTTTTCCCCATTTATTTCCTGTTCCCTTAACTACTGCTTACCACACTAACTAACTTCTGCTGGTTAAAACATTAACGACACAGGGATGTTCTTGCCCGTGAAAACACAAATGGACACAAAAATCTTATACTTCACAGGGTTGTTATTCAACACAAAAATTTAATCTATTTAAGGTCACAAGCAACCTCTTTCCTAAAACTGTTTCATACTTTAAGAAACTAAAGACTGAGACTATTTGTTCATAATTCATGCACCCAAACTAAAGCATAAAACCCACGGCATGCCAATCTAAACCGCATGTATATAAAAAAACATAATGCACAGCAAAAACCCAAATGCATTTATACTAGCATAGGCATGCCCAAATCTAAAACTTAATGCCACAAGATTAAATTTGAAACTCAATGCCACAAGTAGGGAAAAACTTAAGCCAATCATGCTAATTAGTCCTAAAAAGAAAAGGGTCTAATAGGGCCAAAACATAATTGTTCTTCTTGCTATGTGCCACGACAACAAAAAGGAAACAAGGAAATCTAAGTTTGAAAGTCCAATTAAAAGGGATGTTCTTTTCCATTGTAGCAAGGAGAAAAATAGCAAGAACTATACATCTAAAACTGAGATTCATGGCAGCAAGGAAATCATACACTAAGACATTATAAACATGTGAGTCATTTCCGTTTATGGCAGCAACCACAGAAAACTACACCACATACTTGAAATCTAACTCATCTCCTACCCATGGCCTGCCCACAAAACTAAAACCTAATCCGATCAAATCCCTTCCATCTTCTCTATGGGACTCACGACAGAGACTTTTAAAACCATTCATCTTCACGGCATACTCAAAAAAACAAGGAAATACCAAATCAAATTCGGAACTACTCTTACCGCAGGTGAGTAGCAACTTACAATAGCGTTCTTGGACTTACAACCGAAGCAAAGGCTCTAGGGTTTCCGGAGAAGTCGAGCTCTCGGTCTCTTCTTGTGCTCACGGCTCCGCCTCGACGAGGGAACCTTGTACTGATGAAGAACCTCCGGAGAATCCCCTCATCGGCCGCTGGAATCGTGCCCTAGCTGCTGCTGCGTTTTCACCCGAGAGAAGCGCCGACGCGAGAGGAAGGAGAGAAAGAGAATAGGTTTCGGGAGAAAATTAAGCCCTCTTTTGTAACTAGGGTTTTTTTATTAAATACTATACCTTAAATATTTCTCGCTCTTTCCTTATTCAGCAATGGTCGCGTGAACACTTGGTCAGCCAGGTTTTGACCGAGTCAAAGGTCGCAGGTTCGATTCCTCAGCCGAACCCTTTTTTTCCCATTTATTTCATGTTCCCTTAACTACTGCTTAAATATTATTCATCCTTTATCTGATCAGTAATGACCGCTGGCACACTTGGTTAGCCGGATTTTGACCGAGTCAGAGGTTGCTGGTTCGAAAAATTGCATAAAAATACTCTAAAAATTTCTAAAAATCTCTAGAATATTTCTAAGGCATTTTTAATTATTTTTAAATTACTTTTGGGACTCGAAATGAGGAAATTTGGGTTGTTACACTAAAAGAGTATTTAGTTAAGGGGAGAGACTATATTGAAATACATATTTTAAAAAAAGTTTCAAAATGAATTATTTTTAAAAATATATCTTCAAAAAAGGTTTGAAAAATTTTAAGTTCAAGTATTCTCTTTTAAAAATATTTTCTTCAAAATCATACTTTAGAAAACATGTTTTGAAAAATTCTTTGAAAAGATATTTGATAAAAATAATTTGAAAATATTTTTAATCACTTTTACAAAATTAGTTGAAAAATTAGTTTAGAAGCATCTTAGTTATGAAAAAATATTTTAAGTCTTGAAATATCTTTTTAAAATATATTCTTGAAAAATTTTACTAAGTGAATTTTTAAAAATTCCTTAAAAAACATTTTAAAATGAGCTTGAAATCATAATCATTTTGAAAACCCTAAATATATCTTATTATAGTCTTTCAAAAGGCTAAGGGAATACTTTAGGAATATAGTGAGAATATTTTTCAGAAAAGGTATTTCATCATTATTGGTGCAATACTTAGAGAATATGTTAGAAATCAAGATTTCAAAATCACCTTGGGAATTTTATATTCAAGCTTTTCAAGCTATTTTATTACTTGTTGTTCAAGTTACCCCTATTTTTGATGTGTGTCAAAGGGGGAGAGATAGTGAATTCAGGGGGAGTTGTTTAAAATAGGGGGAGAGTTTAGTAAAAACTGCTTGTTTATTTTTACTTATATTAACTTAACTATGGACATTGGTTGCTAAACATCAAAAAGAGAGAGATTTTTGGTGTAGGGTGTGTCAGAATCGAACCTGAGTTTTGATGTTGTCAAAGGTTCAAGTTAAGTCTTATTATGATCTAACAAGTTGACTGAGTGTGCAAGCTATTTACTCGACCGGGAAAGCCCTAGTTGTGACTAAGCAGGAAAGACTTAGCAAATCATGAAAGTCAGGCGAAAAAACCAAGTGGGACGAGAGGATTCGACACTTGGTAGGGAAGCTTGATAGGTTTGGAGGACCGAAGATCAAGAGAAAGTCTTGAGTGATCGATCCAATGCTAAGCGACAAAGTCCATATAGATCTGGAGGACCAAGGTTTGGCAGGTAGGTTGAGGTAAGCAACTGAAGGAGCGATGGTGAGGTCGTGTTCCAGGAAGGAGCAAACCCTAAGTCGCTGATCCAACTGAAGAAACCGGGAAGGTTTCCAGTAAAGATCAAGACAGTGTTATTGTCAGTTATTACTCATGTATCTTACTATTACTGTGTTAACTCTGTTTTGTAGGAACTTTCGTTCTAATTCTGTGTTGCAGGAGCCAAATTTATCGATCGACCGAATCCTAGGATCGATCAACCGAACCAAGTTGATTCATATCAGAAATCAGACCAGAGCAAAACATGAAAAGTCTAGTCAAAGTTTGATCGATCGACCGAACCAGTAGATCGGTCGACCGAATAATGATGGCATGGCAGACAGCAGACTCGACCCAAAGCAAAGAAGGAAATCAAGCTGATCAGTCGACCAAACCTGGAGATCGGTTGACTGAATGATCGCTACATTAATGAAGCATTAAGTGTGACTCTCGACAAATAGGAAAATTCACTGTTCGATCGACCGAACAAGGTGATCAGTCGACTGACCATTAAATATCATCAATGCCCGAAGATCGAATCTTAGCGAAGAAGGAAGGGAGCGGGTTCGGTCAACCGAACTCAAGGATCGGTCGACCAATCGTTGACATTCTTATAAAAAGGAGCTCAAGGTCCGAGGCTCAAACACGAATCAATTTCACCAGTTCATATCTATGCAAAGCTGCTCATGCTACTACTCTGCTACTCATCTTCAACTAAGCTGATGTGTCATTCAAGTGTCGACCGAGCTTTGTCTTCCACTTTTGTCGATATATTTATTTAAGCTTGCTTTACACTTAAATTGAAAAGAAGATAGTAGGTTGTTATTATCTTCTACTTGAATTTGTACATATTGGTAAGAAGAATCATAGTGGATTGCCCAACGGTGCGGTCAAGGATTATGGGTCTTGGAGTAGGAGTCAACGTAGGCTCCGAACCAAGTAACCACCTGAGTCATCTGTTTTAATTTCCACTACTTACTTTGATTGATTTTACGATACGAAAAGAAAAGTTTTTAAAGAGTGATATTCACCCCCTTCCCCCCTCTATCACTTTTTATCGATCCTTCAATATCTTGCATGCTCACAAGCGTATATCAAATACAACAATAATCTTAACTTAAACATTTGCCCAATCATCAAAATCTAGGGTCACACAGATTAATCC
This sequence comes from Zingiber officinale, assembly GCF_018446385.1. Classification (NCBI taxonomy): domain Eukaryota; kingdom Viridiplantae; phylum Streptophyta; class Magnoliopsida; order Zingiberales; family Zingiberaceae; genus Zingiber; species Zingiber officinale. The sequence continues at coordinate 63,382,956 of NC_055997.1, forward strand.
AACAATCTACTCCTTTTTTATGTTTGTCAATCCGTTTAAGTTAGGAAAATAGTATAGCAATACATATGCAAATAAATACACAAATCAACGTAACTCATGCATAAATTATGAAACCTAATCCTAGACTCCCCCTTCACCTAAGCTCCCCCTTGAGCTAAGATTTCGTTCAAAGGTATTTAGATTTCCCACTTAAATCTAAAATTCTCCTCCTTTGCCATACATTGAAAAAAACCTCCAATAATATCCAATTATTAGACTCTTTAACCTCTAATAACCGTAATTATCATATATTAATCTTCTTTAAGATCACATACATATACATCATCCTTTTGGCCATTTTCTATTGTTAAAAAATAGTTTTAGACTATATCAGTCGACTGCCATAAGGCCCAGTCGACTGCCCTCATCGAAACAATCTCATAGAACCATTTTGTGTTTAATAAATAGTATTACTAGTTGACTGGTAATTGTATTAGTCGACTGATATACTATTTCAGCCCCAAATAATATTCTGAACCCAATTTCAGAAATACACTAAAAATTCAACAAACCTCCAAAATTTTCAAATTTGTGGAGAGGTCTGTTTTACGAATATCAACTTAGAATATATATATATATATATATCACAGATCCCAAGATTGACATAAAACTCAAAACTAACTAAATGATTCAATTGAATATTAACCTAAAGTCCTAGTTTTGACTTCATCTTGATGTATCTTCCCATATTAAACCACAATACATCACTTGCATTAGTTTATATGACATCTATACTGTTAGACCCCGTGGTTGTTTTGATGTGATCAACCAAGTTTAGGTTAGGTCTAGTTTGTTTGATCCCTATGCCTAAGTGTGCAGGAGCTTAGAAGCGCAGGAAGTCGAGCGGAAGACGCAACTAGCGAGAAGGACGGCACAGGAAGGGAGCCGATGGACTCGGTGTGTCCGAAGGATGAGAGAGCTGTGGAAGAGTACACCGGTGGGCATGAAGAATGTTCACGGCGTTCGAGGGACGTAAAGCCCGGACGGAAGACTGCTCGAGGAGAAGGCCGGGAATTGAGTTCGGGTGAACCCTATTCCGGTTGGCCGAAATCACCCAAGCAAACCAAACCAGAGCAAGTCAATCGGGAGTTGACTTGACAAGTGTTGGGTCGACCGAATGCCATGATCGATCGACCGAACCCTTATCAACAGAAGGGAGCTGTTGGTGACACATCAGCAGACATGTTGGCTGATCAATCGATCGGACCCTCTGATCAGTCTACCGAACCAGAGATAAACCCAAGACTCAATCAAGCATTCTGATCGGGTCAGCTCAGGGAAAGACCGTTGGCTGATCGGTCAACCGAACAATGGGATCAGTCGACCGAACGCAGGCTCGATCCACACAGACTACATCTGGGCGGAAGGCTGGCCAAGTACGCAGGTTTGGTCGACCGAACCTGGGGATCGGTTGACCGATCCCTCTCGAGTCAAAACCTGATCCCGAAGATCAGGTGATCTGATAAGCTCTGGAACCCCTATATAAAGGGGCCTCGAACAGCAACGAAATACAACTCTGTACTTTCATTTCTTAGCAACTTATGTGCTTTTCCAATTGTGTAAAAGGCTTCTCCGCCTTCAGAGAAGGAGACTCTACTAGTGCACCTATTCAACCGCCTTGGATTAACAACCTTCTTGGTTGTAACCAAGTCAAAACCGCTGAGTCGTCTCTTTTCTTTTCTATTATTTATTTTATTATTCCTGTTGCTTTATCTTAGAGTTAAAAGTTTGAGGAGGGTATACATTTTGAGTTATAGGCAATTCACCCTCCTTTTGCCGGTCCCACTGCACCAACAAGTGGTATCAGAGCCCAACAGTCTCGGAAGGACTAACCGTCGTCTGAAGCACAAAGATCAGGACAATGGTCGGCGTGAACATTCATCCCCTGAAGTTCGATGAAGATTTCGCTACATGGAAGCGAAAAATGGAGGTATTTTTTAAAACTGAATTTGATATACTCTTAATAATGAAATATGGATATGAAGCGCCAAAAGACAAAGAAGAGTACAACTGGACGAAGAAGGAGCAGGCCGATTTCGTGGCCAACGGAAAAGCTGAGTTCCACCTGCTCAACGTTATGCCGCCTCAGGGGGTAAGTCGGATCGGAAGCTACGACTCCGCGAAAGATCTCTGGGACAAATTCCTGGAGCTTCACGAAGGTACCTCCGAAGCAAAGCTTGCAAAGCTTGCAAAGCGTGACATCCTCTGGACACAACTAACAAACCTCCGGATGAATAATGGCGAGAAGGTAGCGCAACTCCAAGCAAGGATTAAGGAGCTAATAACTCAACTAAGCAACCTTGGAGAAGAAGTAACGAGCCAAGACTCGATCTGGTACGCGCTCAATGCCTTCCCCAGAACTCCAAAATGGGCGGCCTTAGTAGATGCATACTACATCTCTAAGGACTTCGAGGTAAGTACTTTAGAAATTTTGTTTTCTACTTTTGAACTTCATGAATCTCGAGTTGTAGAGCCCAATGGAGTAGAGAAGACTAGTCAGAACATTGCCTTAAAGGCAAGAATAAACGGTTCTGACTCCGAAGCCTCGATCGACGAATCCGAAGCGGCTCTATTGGTAAGATGTTTCAATAAATTTTTTAAAACTAATAAATTTAAATCACAATCGAGGAAGCATCAACGTAACAAAAGGACGGTCCAATGCTACAACTGCAACGAGGAAGGGCACATCAAGGATGACTGCCCCAAACTGAAAAAAAAAAGAACAAGGAGAAGCCTCAAAAACCGACGTCCTCTACACGCAAGAGCCTAAAGGCTACATGGGGTGATTCTTCATCCTCCAAATCAGACGTCGAAGAATTCTCGGGGTTAGCGCTAATGGCTAACCATCAGCTGGAAGAAGAGTCAAGCTCAGAAATGAGCATAGATGAAGGGGGAGGAACATCAGAAGAAGAAAACTAGGATGAAGGGGGAGCTACGGATATACAGGTAAGTGAGGTACGTAATCTAACTCCCAAGCAGTCCTTTTAGTTTATTAAATCTCTTTCTAAAGATTTACTTAAATTAGAAAATGAGAACGCAGATTTAAGTAAATTGTTAGATAATTTAAAATCAGAAAATGATCATTTGAAAATGCAAATTGAAAAGTTGAAATCTGCTGCATGTTCAAATGTTTTTCAAAAATCTAAATTAAGAATTTTTGGAAAATTAAACTGGTATATTAGAAAGCATCAAGGTTAACTTAGAAAAATTCCTAAAACTTATGTACCCCCCAGATTTTTGATTAATCATGTAGGAAGGAACCTCTATTAGGTTAAAAAATCTGTCCTAAATTAAAATTGTTATAAATTAAGGCTGACAGAAAAGAGATTAAATGTTTAGAATTTCTTTATGAAGCTTTGTCTAAGGAAGTAGTTGTTGCTCCAATAACCAAGAAGGCATAGTGGCTCGCCACGACCTGGAAACTGAAATATCGAAATAAACTGTTTAATTAACTTTCTGATAAAAGCATTAAAATTAGAATTATATAATGCTTTGAAAAGTTTTTTTGAAAATTCTTTAAAAATATTTTTCATAAAATTTTAACTTAGAATTTTGTTAAAAATGTCGAAACAGGAAATCTTTTAAAAAAATTTTACTTGGAAAATTATTTTTTTTTACTTAGAAAAATTTTTCCACCACGTTTTTACTGTGATCAAAGGGGGAGACTTAAGTAACAAGTTTAGGGGGAGTTAGAAAAATTAATTTTTTTTAAAAAAAAAATTGTGCTTAAAATGTTAGTTTCGTAATTTTCTTAAAATTACTATTTGTTTGTTTTTACCTTAACTTAAACTTGGGTTGATGCACATCAAAATGTGGGAGATTGTTGGATCCCATGGTTTTTTTGATGTGATCAACCAAGTTTAGGTTAGGTCCTGTTTGTCTGATCCCTGTGACTAAGTGTGTAGGAACTTAGGAGCGCAGAAAGTCGAGCGGAAGACGCAGCTAGCGAGAAGGACGGCACGGGAAGGGAGCCGACGGGCTCGGTGTGTCCGAAGGACGAGAGAGCTGCGGAAGAGTACATTGGTGGACGTGAAGAACGTGCGCCGCGTTCGAGGGACGTAAAGCCGAGACGGAATACTGCTCGAGGTGAAGGCCGGGAATTGGGTTCGGGTGAGCCCTATGCCAACCCAAACCCAATTCCCGTTGGCCAAAATCACCCAAGCAAACCAAACCAGAGCAAGTCAATTGGGAGTTGACTTGACAAGTGTTCGATCGACCGAACACCATGATCGATCGACCGAACCCCTATTAACAGAAGGCAGCCGTTGGTGACACATCAACAGAACCCTCTGATCGGTCGACCGAACTGGAGATAAACCCAAGACTCAGTCAAGCATTCTGATCGGGCCAGCTCAGGGAAAGACAATTGGCTGATCGGTCGACTGAACAATGGGATCGGTCAACCGAACGCATGCTCGATCCATACAGACTACATCTAGACGGAAGGCTGGCCAAGTACGCAGGTTCGGTCGACCGAACCTGGGGATCGGTCGACCGATCCCTCTCGAGTCAAAACCTGATCCCGAAGATCAGGTGATCTGATAAGCTCTGGAACCCCTATATAAAGGGGCCTCGAACAGTAATGAAATACAACTTTGTACTTTCATTTCTTAGCAACTTCTGTGCTTTCCAATTGTGTAAAAGACTTCTCCACCTTCAGAGAAGAAAACTCTACTAGTGCGCCTATTTAACCGCCTTGGATTAACAACCTTCTTGGTTGTAACCAAGTCAAAACCGCTGAGTTGTCTCTTTTCTTTTCTGTTATTTATTTTATTATTCCTGTTGTTTTATCTTAGAGTTGAAAGTTTGAGGAGGGTATACTTTTTGAGTTTCAGGCAATTCACCCCCCTCTTGTCGGTCCCGCTACACCAGCATATACATCTAAAGCTAATTTTTATGCAATATAAATCTCATTTCATATTTCATGCATAAATCACAACCCAATTGTGCAATTTCTTGGATTTTGAGACTCAAGTCCATCTCCAAACCACTTTGATACATTTGATGACCCATCTTGAGTCCCAACCATGGTCCTCTTGAGATCCATTTATCATATATCCCAAAGACTCTTTGAACTTCCTCTAGAGCTCTTAACCTTAGTCACCTCCCTATGTGACTCATCCACTATGGCTAGGCCACTTTAGTGCACCTCGAGTGACACTTAACCTATAAACTTGACTTTTTTAACCTTAGACACCTTGTCTTTGGTTAATTTCTTCTTGTCCTTAACTTTGGGCATCTCATCCTTGCCATAATTATATGTAACCCTAGCATATTTCTTCTCATTGACGTTGGATGACACTCCCTTGTCCTTGGTCACTCCTCCCTTACCAATGTCATATGTCACCCTAGCACTTGACCTCCTTTTGGTCTTGGAGGGACCCAATTTGATATTTTTGGATCTTTGACCACCCAAATACATATCAAGTCCTCTAGATCCAATAATGAACCTATCTAAAACTTTCTCCATTTCCTCAAGTCTTGCTTTCAAAGCTTGATTTTCTAATTCTAGGATTCTAACCCTAGAGTCAACATGTCCACATTGGACATTCCTTGACCTACCCTTCCTACGCATATGTCACCCTGTCTTGGGATGATTAATACCTAGGTTTTCAACCACCTTCCTCTCCTTAGGCAAGGTAGGTTATTTCTTTTTAGGTCTAACCTTAGTGTATGATTTCCTAGGATTATCTACTATGTTAACCCTATTCCTATCATTATACCTAAATCCATAATTATGCATGGATACATAATTTTTATTATTCCTAACAACCATAAAAGAATTTAAAATTGGATTAAACTTCAAATTAGGAATTACCTTCCCTTTTACTTTCGGAGTTCTCCCTTAACTTGAACTTCTCTTCTTCTTCCATTTCTTCAAGTGCGCTAATTTCTTGAGCTCTCCTATCCTTGAGCACTTTGTGTGGTAGTGACCCCACTCACCACATGTGTGTTAGAACTTTCGAGCCGCAAAAACTGCTATTTTTGCGTTGCGGAAACCTCGAAGCTATCCACGGATCCGTGCGAAGATAAATAAACAAGATATTCATGTACATGTTTGTCTACACTAGATCTACCTTAGATCTACATGAAAAATGAAGTATTACCCTTGTCGCGATGCCCTTCTCTTATCCCGCTCATCCAAATGGTTGTCGGATCTCGTAGAGTATCAAGTGTACACTCCTCTACACATATCCACACGAACAAAAGGTGGAGAGAACCACTTAGAGTGTGCTAGCACTCTTGAGAGGTCTCGCCAATGGAGGAGAAGGAGAGAAAAAGAAGAGAGGAAGAAGAAGAAACCTTGAATAAGCACACCCTTTCTTATTCATCATTGTGGCCGGCCACTTATTAGAGCATTTTATACCTCCATGTAATACCAAGAGTCATGGCTCTTGGTCTTCTTCATGAGGTGGCACACAATGATGTAGCCTTGATGATGTAGAACATCATCATTGGCCGGCCCATGCCAAGTCACAATGAGGTGGCATTTAGTCAAGTCAAACTTGACCCTTTATCTTGCCTCTCAAGTCAAGTCAAACTTGACCTCTTATCTCCCATGGTTGATCAAATCTACCCTTTGATTCAAATCAATTTAATTTAATGAATCTCTATTCATTGGTTTAAATTGACTCAATAAATCATAGTCTAAATTAGACTCATTTGACACATGAATCAAATTGAGTCCAACTCAATTAGTCTAATTTGAATTACTGTTAATCTAATTTGGTTCATCACATGAACCTAATCCTCTTGGTCCATCATATGAACATAATCTCCATCTAACTGCCCTTTGTGTGTGACCCTATAGGTTTTTGTAACGTTGGCAATGCTCCTAAACCCATTTAAAAACATAAAAAATGAGCAGTATCTAGCAACACATCATTACTACCCAAGTTACAAGAATGTTGAGATCCAACATCACCATTGTTGTTGGGGTTGCAAGGTTGCAAACATAGTCCCATATTGGAAACACATGGGAAAGATCATGGATTTATAAGAGAAAAGATATCTCCATTGGGATGAGGCCTTTTGGGGAGAGCCCAAGAGCAAAACCATGAGGGCTTAGGCCCAAAGTGGACAATATCATGCTATTGTGGAGATATCTAAATTCTTTTCGATCATACAATTGTGACTACTAATTGTGACTCTCATAATATGTGACAATGTCCTTCTATCCTTGACATCTAAATTGATCAATTGAGGCATATATCGTGTCATCCTCTAATCAATCTATGTCTTGAACTCCAAGTAGACTCACTTTAATCAAATGAGTCAATATCTCATATTGACTTATTTGAGCATGACCATGCACTTAGTGGTCTCACTCTATCAAGAATCATGATATCACTCCTGTCATATAGGAGGGATAGATCCCTTCTACATCACTCACATCCCTCCGCATAATTTGTTACATACCCAGTAGTCTCCTTTACGGGTGACATTTGACGAAGCCAAAGTATGCAACTCCTTATGTAGGGAACCATGGTGACTTCAGGTTCAAGGACTGATAGTCATACTAATAGTCACATGAGAAAGTATATGACACTCATATAACGATCCATGATACTTTCTCATGGCAGGTCATTCAATATACATTCTCCAATGCATACCCATGTGTCAACTTGATATCTAATATCCATGACTTATGAGATCAAGTCATCGAGTTGACCTACATGCTCGTCTCATCGCATTAACATTGTCCCTGAATGTTAATACTTGACTAGGAATGATTAAGAGTAGTGTTCTCTATATCATCTCATTATCAATTCAACCAATCGATTGATATAGATAAGAACCTTCTACTCAAGGACGCTATTATACTCAATTATTTGGTACTAATACAAGTAAGTATAATAACCATAAAGAAATGTCTTTATAAATATATATATATATAGGAATATAGAAATATGATACATCGAGTCCTTACAACAATCATCACATGATCGGCTCTAGGACTCTCACTAACAATGTGAAGCATCGAATGTGCCTCTTTTCCTTGGCACCATTCCTACAACCCACGTTAGTCTTCAAAAGAACTTTACTAGGTTTAGGGTTTACCTCCTTTACCTTCTTGAGTGAATGACACCTACTCTTGTAGTGCCCCATCTCCCCGCACTTAAAGCACTTGATGTGGGCTTTAGTGCTCTTCTCAATGGGTGCGGTTGAAGGTTAAACTTCCAAGACCTCTTCCTTGGATTGCTCTTCTCCTTCCTTCGAAGATGTGGACGATTCCACATCTTTCTCACTTGAAGATATGGATGACATTTCCTCATCTTTCTTCTCTTCCTCATATGTTAAACATGTGTCAACATACGATTGATCCTTTTCCTCTTGGACTAATAAGCTCTTCTCCTTGGGCTCATCCACTCCTTGGAGGATTGTAGGATCTTCATGGAATGCAATGATCTTTTTCCAAAGATCACTTGCATTCTCTTAATTACCAACACTCAACAAAAGGTTAGGAGCAAATAAATTCAATAGAATTTTCGTTACCTCCTTATCCGCCTCTAATTACTCTCTTTGCTCCTTGGTCCAATACAGAGGCCAGAGACGTTTCCCTTTCTTGTCTGTTGGAGCTTTGAAAGGATCTTCTAATGCTCTCTAATGGTCCCAATCCATTTGAAATCATGCCTCCAAGCGAGACCTCTAATATCTGAAGTCTTCCTTCCCATATGGAGATGGGATCTGGATATCCTATCCTAATGGTCCTTCTGACTCTATCTTTATCTAGTACTTTGCTCCCTCGGTGATTAGCCTAACAAAGAGTGATCAAGCTCTGATACCAATTGTTGGGACTTTTATGCCCGGCTAGAGGGGGTGAATAACCGATCACCCCACTTCAATCGCTTCCTACAACTTATTAGTACGCAATGAAAATATAAACAACACTAACAAGAAGAAAGCTAATCTACAAGACAATGAACAAGAAGAAAACACACATACCTAACACCTTTATGTAATGTGGTTCGGAGATAACTTACTCCTACTGCACAATTGTTTGTAAGATGGGTGATCCTGATCCGTCGGTGGATGACTCCCCGAAATAGTTTGGCTAGCTCAAACCTCCTTTTTGATGAAGAAATCTCACCGCAACCTTGATCCAAAAACCCTTAGATCACAAGAAGCGCTTGGAGCACTTAGGAGACTTCTAATAGACTTTAACTAAGTCTATTTCATCAATCATGGCCAGCCACCCCGATCTCTATTAAATAAAGCTCTGGAGAAAACACAAGGTGTGTTTCCTGCCACTAGTTGACTAGTAAGTATACCAGTTGACTGCCCTTTGTGGAAATTCGACTATTATATCGTAACGGCTCGATATTAATCGACCGATGACTTTACCAGTCGACTACTACATATTGGCTACGAACAGAAGCATTTTGTTCACTTTCAATCAACTGCGCAGTGTACCAGTCGACTGCTACAGTAACTGCTATAATACCGATTTGGCTACTATAACACCGGTTTGACTGGTACATTACCGATTTGATTGCTACAATACTCATTGACTGCTACAATTCTAGTTGATTGCTTTTCACAGTCATCGGGCACAGAAATATTTTGTACCCTGGCCCAGTTGATTGGTCCAGTTGTCAATCGATTGGTAAAATTCTAAACCTAGGATTTTATTCCAAGTATAATCTCTCATGCACTCGTCCTTGCCCACACAATTTTGACCTTGCCTTCTAGCCTCCTCCATTAACCTTACGTCCCTTGGAAGCATCACTGGAAATGTGGTACAGTCGTGCCATTTGGCATGGCTAGAACACGGTTCGACCGTGGAAGGGGGACACGGCCGTGTGTTTTCACACGGCCACTCCTTGGTTGACAGCTAATGGGAGGAACGATCGTGCCTTAAGGCAAGGCCTGCCCTTGCTTTGCCATGGGAGAGGGCGCACAACCATGTCAGGAAGCACGATCCATGTTGATGATCTTTACAAGTTGCTTCAATGAGTGTCTTTTGCTCTATTTTTGCTTTAAATTATGTCCTGTCAATCAAAACATAGAAAGAGCATATCTCTTAACAAAATGAATAGAAGTAAGATACAACTATAAAATAAGGTACAATAAATATAGATTATACTCATGAAATACAAGTAAATATGCGTCAAATAATACCTAAAACCCTATATAATACATGCATATCATACAATAAAATATAAGGGATTTTTAATTTGATCCTGTCTTTTCAAGATCAAGATCTAGTCATAGTCTCAATTTAAATTTCCAAAATGGATATAAACTGGATTAGTGCCTACAGTCCCACTGGGACTCATCCTCACTGAATCACTCACCTCCAGTGACTTACGTCACTTACCATTTGTAGTCTCTTGACTTGCCTCTTGACCCACCAGGTCATTTTTCCAATTGTCAGGTCTACATATCCAACTAGACTTCAACCAACTATAAGGTCCCGCATACCCAACCGAACTTCCTGCCAGATATCACGTCACTCCTTAACCTATCTAAACTTCCCACCCGTTATTAGGTCCAATAGACCTAACTAGATTTCAGCGTAATGTCAGGTCTTCCAGACTCGTCAAATCCTGCACACTTGGTAATAAAGTTAGATAACACAACATCTAAATTTAATCTATTTGTCATTCAACAAAGCCTAAGTTTAACCATTGATGCTAACTACACCAATAATTACAACTTGGGTGGTTGTTAATCTAAGGCAATGAAAAGCTCTAAAAATCTCCTTTGTTGAAGACGGAGAAGCCTCTTATAGTTATTGGATGCTCATAAATAGTTAAGAATTGAATATAAGAATTGTTAATTAATTTCTAACTCCAGGGGACTTTTTATAGCCTCCTAGAAAGAAGTTACCATTAGTTTTCATCGATTGGAGGCATCTCCAAAGAGATCCTGGGTGCCTCTAAGAAGATAGTGTTTATCCTCTACATGATAGAGTTTTATTATCACGCCCCAGAGGAGTCTCTGTCCGAAGAAATTTCGGCAGCATCTCCCCTGTACGGCGGACAATATGAAACTTTCTACATATCACATATACATCAGCCACAGGCGGCTGGAATGATAACAAAAAAATAAAGACAAACACCACGCAGTTAATAAAGATATCCAGCCTCTGGCTGTCACAACCACGCAGTTAATAATAGTAAACAACAACAATAGGACTCTGACTCGAAATCCACCCTACTCCACTACACTCGTAAAGCTTAAATCCAACGAACTCACCTCTTCTGCCGTCCAGGCAGGCATATAGTAGAATAAAAACCAAACCATCCAAAAGTCCATCAAACGGTAACAATCCGTACAATATCCATAGATAAAATCCAAAACAAAACTAAAACATAGTCTGATGGAAGAAAACCAAAATAAAGCAAATAACAACCTAGTAGAGAACTAGCTCTACGTGCAGATGGGGGGGCCAGCGACTGGAACTGCTCCGGACAGCCTCAACCCGAAAATATATCAACAATGGAGGCGGGTGAGTCCAACACTCAGCAGGTACAATAAAACAAATAACAGACAACACTAATCATGCGTACAGTCTCCTGAATATGAGGAGGATAAATGCAACTGAAATGAAATCGAAGATAATCGTACTGACCGGATCAAAGTATAAAGGTAACAGGTCGTCAGACCGAGTGAGTCATAATCCTGTATGCATGTCAATCAATGCATCCAAACAAATGCAGCATATAAGTGCAGCAATCACAAGCAAATAAAAATGCAATAAATGCATATGTCAACCCCATACTCTGAAATCAATGCTCCCGAGCAATGACAGAGTAAACGGGATGCCTCCTCTCCTGTGACCCCAAATCATAAATGGGGAGCTCAATGCTCTCATCTCCGGTACACGATGACGGGAGGATATCTCTGACTACCCATGAGTCGACCAACGGAGCCAAACAAAGTCCACCATCTGCCCACGCTGCTACCCTAAATGCCAACGGAGCCAAACAGAGCGAATCGCCGGCTACCACCCGAGTCACCGACCAACGGAGCTAAACAATGAACCGCCACACACTAGCCGATATACAAATCCATGGGTGATGTGTGCATTAGGCGATGAGCTCAACCAAAGTAGAGCCTACAATCGCACAGTATGCAATCATGATGCATGATACTGAACATGGCAATCTCATGAATAACATGGCATGATCCATATAAATAGATACAAAGTGTGTACCACAAGAAGACGTATCAAATAGAAGGTACACAAATCGAAGAGGGTATCAAATAAACCCTAGATCCAGAATATAACAGAGCATGTGGTTAGGTCACTACCTAAGGCATATGTGATCAGGTAGACAATATGCAGTGCAGAATAAATAAACAAACAACATGTACTAATCATGTAGTGACCAACCGAAATAAACAGGTAACACAATTACTGTTATATGTTAAACATATTATCATGCATATCAAAAGACATAAGTCAAAGTACCCGCCTCCAATAAAGTGGTCCAAATCCAATAATTGAGAAACACGTCTCGCGTCAAGCTCCTGTATCACCAATATTTAGTTTAGCAACTTCTATCACACATTAGTTAGCTAAACTAAATCCTAATCGAATTAAGAAATTCCAAATTAGATTAACTCAACATAATCCTACAACCATGAAATCCACAATTATACTCACAACCATGCATTTACCTTAATCCAAAACTCACCCAATTGCGTATGCCCGACTGTTGAGTCACTGTCGGAGACGCGTGCCTTGGTGATATAATGACCGGAACTAGAAGTTACTGCTGCGGAAATAAACAGTGACAGAATCCACTGTGATCAGCCAACAACTCAATGCAACATCCCCAAATTATATTCACATACCTACTCAAATCTGCCTCTCCTAACCAGTGCCCCTCGTTCCCTCTCTGTCGGTGGCTAATGGAAGAAGAAGCCGGCAGTGGAGAAAAGAACCAGGGCCCAGCGTCAACAATCAACCGATGGGGAAGAGGCTCGGTAGAATCCTGCGACCACAATGACCACAAACACAAGAAGCACCTCCGGCGATGAATGATGGCAGTCGAGTGATGATGGCCGACGATCAGGAGGTAGAACAGTCGGTCGGCCCTTGCTCTGCCGGAAGAAATAAAGAGAGGTGAAACATAAACTTGGTCGGCGCTAGGGCAGAAGAAGAAGAAAAGAAGAAGAGGGGAAATCAGGTTCGGTGAGGGAGAAGACGAGAAGATAAAGGGATTTGCCACAAACCCTAGGCCACGGCTGAGGAGAGGGAAAACTGTCGCGGCGACGGCGCTGGGAACTCCACGGCAAGGCTAGGGCAGAGGATGCTGTCCTCGTGAGGGGCAAGGGATGAGGAAGAAGAAGAGAGAACCGCCGAGTAGCCGGCGGTTAGGGCTCTTGGCGTCGGGTTCGGGAGTGAGGGAGAGAAGAGGCGCGCGGAGATGTTTCGGCGAGAAAGAAAACAGAATAAGAAATAAGAAAAAGAGAAAAAGAATTTAAAAGGAAAAGGAAAAATCAACTTTTCCTCATTTAAACGGGGTAACCTAAACAGGCTTTTCCGGACCCCGTTCTTATCCCCGTCAACTCGTCCGTACGAGCTCCGAAAAATTCCCAAAAAATGTCCAAAATTCTGAAAAATTCCTTTATTAAGATTCGCCTATTTTCCGGTATTTTACATTCTCCCCCACTAATAAAAATTTGGTCCCCAAATTTCATTATTTACCATCAGGAAATACTAATAACAGATAATAATAACAAATGCTGAACGGTAAATAAACTCACATACCACAAGTGAAAAGATGGGGTATCGAGCTCGGATCGTATCCTCGAGCTCCCAAGTAACTTCCTCATCCGAATGATGCTGCCATCCGACTTTAACCAGCCGGATAGTCTTGTTCCGCAACTGACGCTCTTTCCGCAGGCTGAACTGGAACTGGAATATCTGTCAGCACATGCGTCGGGTCGGGCACGTATCTCATCAGCATGGATACGTGGAATACATCGTGCACGCCAATCAAGGACGGCGATACTACCAACTAGTGAGCTACTGCTCCAATCCTTTCTAAGATCTAGAAAGGTCCAATGTATCACAGAGCTAGCTTACCTCTGAGGTCAATCTCTTCACCCCTTTCTTGGGTGAAACTCGCAAAATTACCTGGTCACAAATGGAGAACTCTAAGAGTCTCCCACTCCGGTCAGCGTAACTCTTCTAGCAGTCATATGCCTCTAACATCTTCTGTCCGATAGTATGGACCACTTTGCCTCACGTTGAGCTCTATGAGGTCCCAACAACTGGGCCTCTCGGATTCTCGTCCTGATTAACGACTGAGCAACTATGGTAACAAGAATACCCTGCTCTGTCTGTCCCTGCTCCTCAGAAATCCTGAATCACCTCTGTGACCCCAACTCGGTGGCAAGCTAAAGTCCCTCTAGACCTCTAGCTAAGTGCATCGGTAACCACATTAGCTTTTCCCAGGTGATAGCTAATGGTACAATCATAATCCTTCAAGAACTCCATCTATCTCCTCGGTCGAAGATTAAGTTCCTTCTGAGTGAACAGATATTTGAGATTCCGATGGTCAGTGAGAATCTCAATGTAATATCATACAGGTACTGCCGCCAAATCTTCAGGGCAAAAATAACAGCGGCCATTTACAGATCATGTACAGGGTAGACCTTCTCATGCTCCTTCAACCGACGAGAATCATAAGAGACTAACATATCGTGCTGCATCAGAACAGCGCTCAAATCCTGAATAGATGCGTTGGTGTAGAGGACATATCCGTCCTCTCCAGAAGGTAAAAACCAAAAATCGAAGCCGACACTAGTCTCCGCTTCAGCTCCTAAAAGCTGGTCTTGCAATCCTCAGTCCGAGTAAACTTCACGCCTTTCATGGTCACGCGTGAAAGTAGCATAGCTATGCGGAAGAAACCCTCGACGAAAGGTCTGTAATATCCTGCGAGTCACAAAAGACTGCGGATCTCCTACACTGACTTCGGCTGCTCCCAACGGTAACAACCTCTATCTCCTGTGGAACCACGGTATACTTCTACTGGTGACCGTGTGTTCCAAACATCATAACAAAAGACAATCCAAACCAGCACTACTGATAATCACATATAGATGTTCTCGTCGAATCATCTCTAGATCTATGCAAAGATAGTGTACGTGACTCACCTCGGATCCGTAATAAACCACAACATCGTCCACAAAGATAATGGACACCTATCCAAACATCCTCGACATACCAGGATTATCGAGTCCCTGAAAACATCTAAGGCACTGTAAGCCTATATGGCAAAAACCAATACACATAATGTCTGTATCACAGACATTCCTATTCATAAGATCTCCAATAATAAATCGAAAAATCTGATCATCAATAACATAAATCACCAAAGAATAGATCCTCCAGGGTGAGAGCAACGCTCCATCACAGGAAATACTACATATGTGGGAGCAACGCTCTACCCTCAATATGTGGGAGCAACACTCCACCACAAATAATCAAATATGTATCTGCAATAAATATAGGAGCAATGCTCCGCTACCAGCAATCCGTGATATGTGGGAGCAACGCTCCACCACAAAACAATACCTAAGTACCCCAAGGCACCTAACTATCCAGCTAGAGACTGTACAAGATCTCTCTACCACAATTCGCTGTGGTTATCCTAGGATATAACAACCTAGTAACTAATCAAATTCATCATCAACTCTATCAGCATCCTAGTGAGTCATCCACTGATAGGAAAATTAGTTGATGGGTTAATTCAACAAATGACATAATGCAGTCACTCCACATTCTGCATTCAGTATAAGTAGAATCATCATACTGCTACCAATGTATACACCTAGCACTCATGCTCACACAACATATGTATGATCAACAAAATCCTCCAATTATTATACACCAATCATATTCACAACTCAGGTATATTCAGTATGATACCTCCAACAATACATACCGAACACGTGTGCAAAATCAATGTAGGTAAAATCAACAATACACCTCAAACAACACTCACATAACATATAGTATAACCAACATATACTTCCAATAAAACCTACTAAACCCAGGTGCACTCATAAAATCAAACATAATCAAAAGATACCTCAGATACCACACCAAACACATATGTACATATCACAACTCAGATTAAATCGACAAAATGCCTCCAACAAAACACCACCGATGTACATATACTACATCTCGGATTTAATCAACAAGATATCTTCAATAATACCTCCAGATACATACACCCAACTACATATCTATGATTCACAAGGAACCTTCAAACCATATCAGAACATGGATACATATACTACTTACAAATGGACAGTCCACCCAGGACTCTTACAACACATAACAATCATCATATACGTGCAATATAGACATGCAAAATCAGCATACCAGCTCAATCAAAGAGACCAACCTTATGCTACCAACACTCATGGGTTACGGGTATATCTAAACAAAATTCATGCATATGTATCAAGCATGAATACATCAATCAAAAGCAACTCAAAATGGAGCAGCCTAATCATCCAGTAACAACCCTGCTCTAAGTTCAAAGGAACTAGTATCGGACAAGAAAAATATACACAGCCGTGGTATAACATTGCAAGTCAATGTCATACCCTACCAAGACTATATCAAATGGGAAAAATTTTATCATCATAAATCCAAATGTACTCTTCCAGTATACACTAGTAACAATTGTATCCCATAAGTGTTAAGCAATTAGCTCTACACTTCCTTACATCAGCGGGGTCACATCCCAAACACCCTCTAAATTAACCCACCAGGTATATACAATCCACGGTCAAAATCTTCATAGAATAGGATACATCGATCCTTTATAACTTATCCAAGCCGATAATGATATATGGCTAAATCAGTCATTTTCACATCAGTACAAAACATGTACTCAAATGTGCTCTAGATACATAACTAAGCACAAATAACCTAAAGGTTCAAACCTCTAAAAATAGAGTATGACAATCCACTACTGATCAACCAACAAAACTAAATCATTCATTTACTAACTAATCAAGAATACCTTAATCCTCCACAAGCAACTAAGGTATATCCAACCACATATGTGTACGACCCAAAGAAAAAGTCAAAATTTAAGAACATCACGACACTCTCATTTTCATCCTCAAAAACATCAGCCCACATAATATCAGATGAATAAGTCTCTACTCCCCATGAGGGCAAGTTAGTATTCAAAACATCAATCATTATTTATCCACATAGTCCAATTTCAGAGGAAGCATATATCAATTTTTTTTTTTTTATATATCCTGTTAACTATCCATAACCAACCAGGTTTATTAAAATCTCATAGGCACATTCAACCGTAAAACTCTCCAGCATCCAATTTATAATCTGATCACCAACCATAATCATCAAACCTGTGAATATCATAAATGACACTCACTATGTCACCATCAATGACAACCCAAATATAAATCATCAAAATAGTTATCCACTAATAGATCATCAAAACAAATATCTAGTATTTGATCATCAGACAACCACATAACATTTATCCTCTTAAATCATTAGAAATTAACATATCACAATACCTGATCTCACAATATCCCTCAACCTCAAACCATTCTCATCAATGATCAAACATGATAACTCCCCAATGACCAATTTCCATCAGATCGAGTACCCTAATATCCAAAAGATATGAGTATAAAAACTCTATTGGCTAAGTCAACATGAATATGTAGGTACCATCCACTATACAGCTAATAATAGCAGAGGCTGGTATGTGCCTCCATCTCCTACTAGTAGTAACAGAAGCTAAAACTACTGATGGTATGATGTGAAAAATCACCAGAGACTATAATCCTTGATCTCTATTAAGGTCAACCATGCTCAATGGCTAACCCATCACATGTAATATGGGCTATAGCAATCAGACAGGTACTAAAGATAAAGTGCTAATACATGCCATAACTATCATAAAATAAACATCATACCTATTTGCCGTCTGGAGATGTTCCATCGCTGTCCAGTCCCCAACTTCTGACCTCAAAATTCCGAACGAGAAAATCGCCGGAAATCCATATAAATCCGAAACGGAAATCCAAACCCAATCGTAATGGAAAAATCCATGTCACTCAAACAACTACCCAGTTTGACTCGCAAACTTGGGCTAATCCAAAAATCCAGAATACCCAAAAAAAAACAGGTATCCGATAAATCACCAGAACACCAAAAGCAGGTATCATAACCCGCTCTGATACCAAATAAATTGGTATCAGATAAATCTCAAAAATCCAACACACGGAAATCCAACAAGTATCGCCAACTTTGGCGCTCTGATACCAAATAAATTGGTATCAGGTTATCCCAAATGTCCACAATACGAAATCAAAGAATCGTAAAACTTATGCTTTGATACCAAATAAATTGGTATCAGATAAATCAACGAAAATCCAAAACACATAGCAAGTATCGTATACCTGCTCTGATACCACTAAATTGTCACGCCCCAGAGGAGTCTCGGCAGCATCTCCCCTGTACGGCGGACAATATGAAACTTTCTACATATCACATATACATCAGCCACAGGCGGCTGGAATGATAACAAAAAAAATAAAGACAAACACCACGCAGTTAATAAAGATATCCAGCCTCTGGCTGTCACAACCACGCAGTTAATAATAGTAAACAACAACAATAGGACTCTGACTCGAAATCCACCCTACTCCACTACACTCGTAAAGCTCAAATCCAACGAACTCACCTCTTCTGCCGTCCAGGCAGGCATATAGTAGAATAAAAACCAAACCATCCAAAAGTCCATCAAACGGTAACAATCCGTACAATATCCATAGATAAAATCCAAAACAAAACTAAAACATAGTCTGATGGAAGAAAAACCAAAATAAAGCAAATAACAACCTAGTAGAGAACTAGCTCTACGTGCAGATGGGGGCCAGCCAGCCTCAACCTGAAAATATATCAACAATGGAGGCGGGTGAGTCCAACACTCAGCAGGTACAACTGATATGCATAATAAAACAAATAACAGACAACACTAATCATGCGTACAGTCTCCTGAATATGAGGAGGATAAATGCAACTGAAATGAAATCAGAAGATAACTGTACTAACCGGAATCAAAGTATAAAGGTAACAAGTCGTCGGACCGAGTGAGTCATAATCCTGTATGCATGTCAATCAATGCATCCAAACAAATGCAGCATATAAGTGCAGCAATCACAAGCAAATAAAAATGCAATAAATGCATATGTAAACCCCATACTCTGAAATCAATGCTCCTGAGCAATGACAGAGTAAACGGGATGCTGTCGGAGTACTCCTGTCCTGTGACCCCAAATCATAAATGGGGGAGCTCAATGCTCTCATCTCCCAGTACACGATGACGGGGAGGATATCTCTGCCGGCTACCACGCTGAGTCTCCTGACCAACGGAGCCAAACAAAGTCCACCATCTGCCGGCTACCACGCTGCTACCCTAAATGCCAACGGAGCCAAACAGAGCGGAACTGACTGCCGGCTACCACGCTGAGTCGCCTGACCAACGGAGCCAAACAGCAGAACCGCCACACACCAGCCAGATATACAAATCCATGGGTGATGTGTGCAGTACATGTAACTGGCGATGAGCTCAACCAAAGTAGAGCCGACAATCGCACAGTATGCAATCATGATGCATGATACTGAACATGGCAATCTCATGAATAACATGGCATGATCCATATAAATAGATACAAAGTGTGTACCACAAGAAGACGTATCAAATAGAAGGTACACAAATCGAAGAGGGTATCAAATAAACCCTAGATCCAGAATATAACAGAGCATGTGGTTAGGTCACTACCTAAGGCATATGTGATCAGGTAGACAATATGCAGTGCAGAATAAATAAACAAACAACATGTACTAATCATGTAGTGACCAACCGAAATAAACAGGTAACACAATTACTGTTATATGTTAAACATATTATCATGTATATCAAAAGACATAAGTCAAAGTACCCGCCTCCAATAAAGTGGTCCAAATCCAATAATTGAGAAACACGTCTCGCGTCAAGCTCCTGTATCACCAATATTTAGTTTAGCAACTTCTATCACACATTAGTTAGCTAAACTAAATCCTAATCGAATTAAGAAATTCCAAATTAGATTAACTCAACATAATCCTACAACCATGAAATCCACAATTATACTCACAACCATGCATTTACCTTAATCCAAAACTCACCCAATTGCGTATGCCCGACTGTTGAGTCACTGTCGGAGACGCGTGCCTTGGTGATATAATGACCGGAACTAGAAGTTACTGCTGCGGAAATAAACAGTGACAGAATCCACTGTGATCAGCCAACAACTCAATGCAACATCCCCAAATTATATTCACATACCTACTCAAATCTGCCTCTCCTAACCAGTGCCCCTCGTTCCCTCTCTGTCGGTGGCTAATGGAAGAAGAAGCCGGCAGTGGAGAAAAGAACCAGGGCCCAGCGTCAACAATCAACCGATGGGGAAGAGGCTCGGTAGAATCCTGCGACCACAATGACCACAAACACAAGAAGCACCTCCGGCGATGAATGATGGCAGTCGAGTGATGATGGCCGACGATCAGGAGGTAGAACAGTCGGTCGGCCCTTGCTCTGCCGGAAGAAATAAAGAGAGGTGAAACATAAACTTGGTCGGCGCTAGGGCAGAAGAAGAAGAAAAGAAGAAGAGGGGAAATCAGGTTCGGTGAGGGAGAAGACGAGAAGATAAAGGGATTTGCCACAAACCCTAGGCCACGGCTGAGGAGAGGGAAAACTGTCGCGGCGACGGCGCTGGGAACTCCACGGCAAGGCTAGGGCAGAGGATGCTGTCCTCGTGAGGGGCAAGGGATGAGGAAGAAGAAGAGAGAACCGCCGAGTAGCCGGCGGTTAGGGCTCTTGGCGTCGGGTTCGGGAGTGAGGGAGAGAAGAGGCGCGCGGAGATGTTTCGGCGAGAAAGAAAACAGAATAAGAAATAAGAAAAAGAGAAAAAGAATTTAAAAGGAAAAGGAAAAATCAACTTTTCCTCATTTAAACGGGGTAACCTAAACAGGCTTTTCCGGACCCCGTTCTTATCCCCGTCAACTCGTCCGTACGAGCTCCGAAAAATTCCCGAAAAATGTCCAAAATTTTGAAAAATTCCTTTATTAAGATTCGCCTATTTTCCGGTATTTTACATTTATCCTCTTCCAACGATAGTTTAACGACTATTAGAGGTGTCTCCAAGGGGGGTGTGAGGGTGCCTCCAACCATCACTACAACAAAAATGTTAAAAGACGACACCACAAAGACAACGATTTTAAGAGAAACCGTTGCGAATTTATGACAGATAGGGACGGAGAGATCAACAAAGATGGACAAGAACAAAGATGAAAAACAAGACACAAACCTAAAAATCAAGGAGCCAAGGCTCTGATACCAAATGATAAAGAACGTTGTAAATGTATCGGCTTGAAATTCAGCTTGGGGAAGGGTATTGACGCCACACTCAAGCAAGATGAGAAGGTGAGTAATAAGTCATGGGGTTTGATCGCCACAAGTTGCCTTGATAAGATCGGAATTAGTTCTTTGCCTAAGAACTAGAAGGAAGCTCTCACCAAAGAGAAACTAAAATTTTCATTCAAACTTACTTGCTTTTCCATACAAGAGTTCTCCTATTTAACATCCCTTAACATCCACTATGCACTAATTATGCAATAAATATCATGCTTGCATGCATGGTATTTATTATCCGCTAATGCAACGACTAATCCCTAATACTAGCTTAATGCAACTATGCATGCATGATATTTATTATACTAGCTTAGGAACTCTAAAAAATGCATTAAAACCCCCACAAAGGACATCAAAAGTCACTTTAGAAAAAACCCTCCAAAAATACATACGAAAATGGTCCTCATGTTGGTCCAATTTCACTTTCAATTTGAAGGAATGTGATCCATTTAGTTGTTGCCTCCATTGTGCATTGATCCTCCTTTTCCTTGAGCCCCATTATTAAGCCTTCCAAAGCTTGCTTCATTCTCTTAGTCTTGGACCTCGTCATGGGTCCCCCAATTCCCTTCAATGCCTCTTCTTGGCCCACATCATTCCCTCCTTCTTTAGGTGAATTCATCCTCGAATTTAGGTCATCATCACCTACATCAAAAGGACTCAAATCAGCCACATTAAATGTTGCACTAACACCATGCTCACCGGGTAAATCAATTTTGTAAGCATTGTCATTAATTCTTTCCAACACTTGGAATGGTCCATCTCCTCTTGGTTGAAGTTTTGATTTCCTTTGGGTAGGAAACTGTTCCTTCCTCATATAAAGCCACACCCAATCACCAGGTTCAAGGATAACTCTTTTTCTCCCTTTATTGGCTCGATTTGTATATTGCTCCATTTTCTTCTCAATTTGAGCTTTAACTTGCTCATGAAGCTTCTTCACATATTCTGCCTTTGTTTTGCCATCCTTGTGAACTAAAGAAGAAGTGTTAGGTAAAGGAAGCAAATCAAGAGGTGTTAGTGGATTGAACCCATAAACAATCTCAAAAGGAGAAAATTGAGTAGTAGAATGGACCACCCTATTATAAGCAAATTCAACATGAGGTAAACATTCTTCCCAAGATTTAATGTTCTTCTTAATAATTGCTCTAAGAAGAGTGGAAAATGTCCTATTTACCACCTCAGTCTGGCCGTCAGTTTGTGGGTGGCATGTGGTGGAGAAAAGAAGCTTTGTTCCTAGCTTATTCAATAAGGTCCTCCAAAATGGCTTAAAAATTTGGTGTCATGATCTGAAACAATGCTCCTAGGCATGCCATGAAGTCTTACCACCTCTTTGAAAAATAAATCTACCACATAAGTTGCATCATCCACTTTGTGACAAGGTATGAAGTGTGTCATCTTGGAAAATCTATCAACTACTACAAAAATGGAGTCCTTACCTTTTTTTAGTACGTGGTAGCCCTAAAACAAAATCCATAGACAAGTCAGTTCAAGGAAAATTAGGAATAGGCAAAGGCATATAAAGTCCATGAGGTAATGTTTTAGATTTTGCTTTTTTACACACAATGCACTGTGCACAAAATTTCTGCACATCATGTTTCATGTGTGACCAATGAAAATGTTCAAGCAACATGTCTAAGGTCTTTTGAACCCCAAAGTGTCCCATTAAACCCCCGTCATGTGCTTCCCTAACTAGTAATTTACCCATAGATCCTCTAGGCACGCAAAGTATATTGTTCTTAAACAAGTAGTTGTCATGCCTAACAAACTCATTTTATGATTTCTTTTCACATGTAGCATATAATTGGGAAAACTCATTATCATGTACATACAATTCCTTAATATGTTCAAAGTCAAGTAATTTAGTTTCAAGTGTAGTTAACAAGTTATACCTACTTGAAAGTGCATCTGCTACAACATTTACCTTTCCTTGCTTATGCTTAATCACATAAAGAAATTGTTCAAGAAATTTGACCCATTTGGCATGCCTTTTGTTGAGCTTCCCTTGCCCTTTCAAATACTTCAAAGATTCATGATCACTATGAATAACAAATTCTTTAGGCAAAAGATAATGATGCCATGTTTGCAATGCTCTAATAAGTGCATACAATTTTATATTATAAGTGGAATAGTTGAGAGTGACGCCACTTAGTTTCTCACTAAAATATGCAATGGGATGACCATCTTGAAGTAAAACAACCCCAATACCCACATGAGATGCATCACATTCAATTTCAAATGATTTGGAAAAACCAGGTAAAACAAGAATGAGTGCATGTGTAAGTTTATCCTTAAGTGTTTGAAATGCATTTTCTTGATTCTCCCCCCATCTAAAACCCATGTTTTTCTTAACAATTTCATTTAGAGGTGCTGCCACTGTGCTGAAGTCCTTCACAAACCTCCTATAGAAACTTGTCAACCCATGGAAGCTCCTAACCTCACTCACAGTTTTAGGAGTTGGCCAATCTCTAATGGCCTTAACTTTCCTTTCATCAACCTGCACTCCTTTAGAACTTATGACAAAACCAAGAAAAAATACATGATTAGTGCAAAAAGAACACTTTTCCAAGTTAGCATATAGTTTTTCCTTTCTAAGGACATGCAAGATAGATTGGAGATGTGCAATATGCTCAACAAAACTCTTGGAATATACCAAAATATCATCAAAGTATACTACCACAAATTTTCCAAGAAATTCTCATAAGACATGGTTCGTAAGCCTCATAAAAGTGCTTGGTACATAGTTAACCCAAAAGGCATTACCAACCATTTGTACAATCCATATTTGGTTTTGAAGTTGTTTTCCATTCATCCCCTTTCCTTATCCTAATTTGATGGTACCCACTTTTCAAATCAATTTTAGAAAAGAAGCAAGCACCATGCAATTCATCAAGTCTAGGGATAGGATGTCTATACCGAATTTTGATGTTGGGCACCAAAAATACGGGTACAGCACAAGGACTTAAACTTTCTCTAACCCATCCTTTTTGCAATAACTCTTCCACTTGATTTTGTATCTCCTTTATTTCTTGAGGGTTGCTCTTATAAGCTGACCTATTGGGCAAAGAAGTGCCAGGAATAAGATCTATTTGGTGTTAATCCCCCTCATTGGAGGCAAACCGTGAGGTACTTCCTTGGGGAACACATCCTCAAAATTCTGCAAAATAACAATAACATCACTAGGCAATGAGTTAGTATTAGATTCCAAGCAAGTTTCCTTGCACAAAAGAAGAAATATAGGCTACCTTGTTAAATAAGCTTTCTTCGTCTCACTTCCTCTTGTAAACAAATTTTCTATTTTTCTCTCTTTCTTTTCCTCATTCTCCCTTTTCTTTTGAATTTTGTCCTCAAAATCAAGTATTT
This sequence comes from Zingiber officinale, assembly GCF_018446385.1. Classification (NCBI taxonomy): domain Eukaryota; kingdom Viridiplantae; phylum Streptophyta; class Magnoliopsida; order Zingiberales; family Zingiberaceae; genus Zingiber; species Zingiber officinale. The sequence continues at coordinate 63,407,834 of NC_055997.1, forward strand.
TCTTTTTCACACACTCTTTCTTTTTCTTAAGCTCTTGCTATTCTTTTTCTCTTTTCTCTCACATTTTTATTTGATCCTCACAAACCTCCCTATGTGATAACGGTACAAGTGTGACTTTGTGAGAATTGTGGACAAAAGAGAACTTGTTGGAGAATCCATCATGGTGAGCTCGCCTATCAAACTGCCAAGGTCTTCCAAGAAGAATGTGGCTTGCCTCCATAGGCACAATATCACATAGAACTTGATCTTCATATTTGCCAATGGAGAAATTAATCAACACTTACTGGTTCACTACCAATTCACCACTATTACTTAGTCATTGGAGTTTATATGGTTTTTCATGTGGTATAGTCTTGAGGTTGAGTTTGGTAACCAACCTAGTGCTTGCCACATTGGTACAACTTCCACCATCAATGATCATAGAGCATGTCTTACCTTGAATAAGGTAGCGGGTATGAAAAATATTTTCTCTTTGGTCCTCCTCATGCTCCTTGGCTTGGCTTCCCAATAATCTCCTAACCACCAAGAGAGATCTCCATCTTGCGCATAGGCTGCTCCATCATTTTCCTCATCGCTTAAGGAAGAGGAATGAGAAGAAATTTCTTCACTAGAGATACTCCCATTATCCCTCACCACCATAGTCTTCTTATTAGGGCATTCGGATGCAATATGACATTTTCCCAAACATCTAAAACACTTGATATCCCTACTCTTAGAAGTGGAAGAAGAGGTAGTAGGAATAGGCTTCTTAGTGCTTGCTGCCTCATTAGAATTTGAAGAAGAACCCTCCTTCTTTGTCTTGTCCTTCCAACTTGAAGAGTAGTTTGGAGAAGAGGATTTCTTCATAACGTCTTTTCTCTTTAATTGTTGTTCTATTTTCATTGCTTGATGTACTAATTCGTCAAGCTCCACATGATGTTGTAACTCCACAATGTCTCCAATATCTCGGTTTAGGCCATGGAGAAATCGAGCCATGGTAGCTTCCCTATCCTCCACAATATTGACTCTAATCAAAGCCACCTCCATCTCCTTGTAGTAATCATCCACACTCCTACTCCCTTGGGTGAGTTTTTGCAATTTGTTGTGCAATTCCCTGTGATAGTGGGAAGGCACAAATCTCCTTCTCATCAAAGTCTTCATTTCGTCCCAAGTGTTGATAGGATGCTCTTCATACCTTCTTCTCTCCTTTTGCAATTGATCCCACCAAATTAAGGCATAATCGGTGAACTCAAGGGCAGCTACCTTTACTTTTTTGCATCATTATAATTGTGGCATGAGAAGATTTGCTCTATTTTCATCTCCCACTCAAGATATGCTTCGAGGTCATTCCTCCCGTGGAAGGAAGGTATCTGGACTTTCACGCCTCCTAGATCATCTTCTCATATATGGTCTCTACCTCCTCTCTCACGTCTTCTTCCCCCTTCATGCCTCCTTCTTTCTCTTGGTGAATCATAGAATGGATCACTTTGACGAGATTCTTCATGATTAGAATTACCCCCACGGTTGGAAACTTTTTCTCCTTCAAGTCGGTCCATCCTTTCGTGTATTTCTTCAAGTTGTCTTTAAAGCATTCTCTCAAATTGTCGAATAAGTGCCTCCATTTGAAGCCTATTAAGATCTCGCCTAGGGGAATGAGGTGATTTTTCCCCACTCATGCTTGCAAAAAAAAAAAAAGAAAAAAAAGAAGATGACAAGGAAAATTACAAAAGAAATGTTAGACGGACCTCACCACTCTACTCACGTGGTTGCACTCAAATTTATTCACTCAGCTTCCTTTATAAGCTCTTAAGGAAAGAACCTTATCAATATCTTTCTCAAGACAACAAGTAAACAATCAAGTGAACAAGAAACCAACAAGAGAAATAAACGGATAAAATGAGAAATTCAGTAACGATCAAGAGCAATGAAAGGAATATCTTTGAATTCAGATTTCACAAAGAAAAAATATTGAGTCCTTTCAATTTACAAATCCTCTTTTTTTTTTTCAAAAAGAAACCAATGACTCTAATGATTCCTTTTTCTTCTTTTTTTTTTCCGAATTTTCCTTTGTTTTTTTTTTTTGGAGTTGAGGACCCAAATAGTGAACAGAAATTTACGATAGATAGGGACGGAGAGATCAACACAGATGAACAAGAACAAAGATGAAAAACAAGACACAAACTTGAAAATCAAGGAGCCAAGGCTCTGATACCAAATGATAAAGAGCCTTGTAAATGGATCGCCTTGAAATTCGGCTTGGGGAAGGGTATTGACGCCACACTCAAGCAAGATGATAAGGTGAGTGATAAGTCATGGGGTTTGATCGCCACAAGTTGCCTTGATAAGATCGGAATTAGTTCTTTGCCTAAGAACTAGAAGGAAGCTCTCACTAAAGAGAAATTAAAATTTTCATTCAAACTTACTTGCTTTTCCATACAAGAGTTCTCCTATTTAACATCCCTTAAGATCCACTATGCACTAATTATGCAATAAATATCATGCTTGCATGCATGGTATTTATTATCCACTAATGCAACCACTAATCCCTAATACTAGCTTAATGCAACTATACATGCATAGTATTTATTATACTAGCTTAGGAACTCTCAAAAATACATTAAAAACCCACAAAGGATATCAAAAGTCACTTTAGAAAAAAATCCCCAAAAATACATACAAAAATGGTTCTCATGTTGGTCCAATTTCACTTTCAATTTGAAGGAATGTGATCCATTTAGTTGTTACCTCCATTGTGCATTAATCATCCTTTTCCTTGAGTCCCATTATTAAGTCTTCCAAAACTTACTTCATTCTCTTAGTCTCGAATTTTATCATGAGTCCCCCAATTCCTTTCAATGTCTCTTCTTCTTGACTCATAAAATCTAGTCGCTGCCAAATTAAGCTTTATTAGGGTTTCATGTCCAATGCGTGTTTTCCTTTTATCTGCTTTGTTTTGTAATTAAAAGGGCGAGAAAACCAGAAAGTTACTGACATCGTCACCGTCGCCTTCGCGATGGAGCGCTTTAGGAATGCGATAAGAGCCTCGCGCTCGATCTTTACGATGGTGCGATTTGGGAATGCGATAAGAGCATCGCGCTCGATCTCCGTCTCTCGCCGATGCTATTAACTGGAGTAGCTTCCGAAGCGGTACGACCTTTTCTCCTTTCCAACCTAAAGTCGTTGCCTTTTTCTCTTGATTGTAGGTGGTTTACTTCGCCCTTTGCAACGAGCTGAATCTTTTTATTGCTTTAGTCAGTTTCGTGCTTGGGATTTCCGTCTTTTTCTGTTTGCTTTTAGTATTTTTGTTGAATGGGAACGTAGTGAGATCTTACTGCTTCTCAAGCGTCATCCTCCCTGATCTAGAATGGGCTGATTCTCTTGTACTTCGGCGAAATCCTCTGGCTTTAGGTTGAAGTTACGATTTTTAGCTGTAACGCTTAGCCTTTTAATTTTTATTTTTGCAGCCCCCTTCTCCATTCAGTTTTAGTTTTTCAAAGTGGAGTTCCTGGTAGACGTCCCGTGATCGACATTGTACAAATCTCTCTCCCCTCCATTTTCATTCTCGGCATAAGTTGGTTTGAATGCATATTTGTTAGTTAAATTTTAGTTCAAATTCTTTCCCTGTTTCATTTTCAATGTTCCAAATTTCAACAAAGGGAGTACAGTGATGTGTTTCAATTCACAGCCAGATTTGGGGTAGCAAGAACATCTTATATGAGTGACGGACATCGCTAATCTTGTTACAGTTCGCGAAATAAGAGAAATAATTATCTCTAAACGAGGGAAAATAATTATCTTGTTACAGTTGGTTTAAATGCATATTTGTAACTGCTTCTTAAGGGCTTCTGTCTACCATAGGAAGACCTAAATAGCTAGGATAAAAACAAGAAGCCAAATTGTCATGAAAGGACTGTATGCCACTTAGTGACTTGAATTTAATTATGTTTCTTATAATTCATGATCAGTTGACCATTCAATTGATTAGCAAGTGAGATGGAGTGAGTTGAATGTACATATGACACCATGTGATGGCACACCATGAGATTTATAACTCAAGGTAGCATGATGTCAAGACCAAGTATCTCCAATCATTCTTATTGCTTATAATGCATGAATTCATTTTGAACTATATATTGTCATTCTTGGTTGTTGCCATTTCAACCATTTGCCACATGATTACTAATGGGTTATTGATCGACTTCCAAATTTATTTGTTCTAAATTTATTTGACTGAAGCTTTTATTACCCACATGCTTTATACATTATGTTATGGGCATTCACTATTTCCTTTGTGCAATGTTACATTCTATAGGAACTTCAATCCCGATCAGAAGTTTGGGCCAGTATTTGTCTTCTCAATCAAATTTGCATTGTTGATGGAAATCATTGGCTTTTTACTGAGATTTTTGTCCTCATTTTTATGGGTTCAAATGTACAGATTGGGGGTTTCAACACTGGACAATACGACAAACTGTGCAGATTATAATGTTAGAGATAGCTTTGTGAACCCTCCAACAAATGAAGTAGCTAGGCAGACCTCCAATGCTAATAAAATTTTGGGAGGTTTTGTTTATGATCCATCCTATTATTCCTCCCTCTTTGAAGATATTCAAGAGACACAACACATGACTGAGGTATCATCTGCACTTGTGTCAACTTGAAAACTGTCATGTGTTAAATTATCAGTAAGCAGCCTAGTTTTCTCATGTTGTTCCTCTTCTAGAATTTTTTTTATATCACTATTGGCCATTATTACATCAGAGTTTGTGCCTCATACCTTCTGGTCTCTATTATAACTTTTATAAGATATCAGTGAGGTGTCATGGCATTTTGTGGTCTTATACCTTGTTGAACTAAATGAAATTAAACATGCACTAGCAAATAATTTGCATTAACGAAGCCTCAAAGGAAGAATAGTGTCGCGAAAAGAAATAATCCTGTCTTGCCATCAAATGTGCCACGGTCATTACATTTATTGTACCACGGTCATCCTGTCTTGCCATCAATAACTTCCTTACAATGAGCAGCCGCCAATTCATCCTAGTAGAGCTCAAAGAGATGACTTCATGTTGAATTACCTAGTCAAGAGAGGGGTTGCTTTAGGCCTCCGGGTGGAGATGATGGACCATGGATCCAAACCATGATGACTACTCTGCTATTTTGAATGAGGAGGTGAGAGGAAGAGAGGAAGACATAGATAAAATAAAAGAGCTCCTTCAACAAGACAAGGATGGAAATACATCCTTCATCATTACCTTGGAAGGTATTGTTAATTTACATCATCATTATATTATTTTTATGGAATATATCTTGAAATTTATTTGTTTTATATACCCTAGTCTGACAAAGAAGTCATAATGCAATTATTTTACATTCTCTCCTTTTCTTTTTTGCTCAATTCATTCATATGATAGAACATTATTATATTTCTATTTATAAAGGATTAATTTATGTATAACATCTTTATTTTACTGTCTTTGTTTGCATTCCTTGTGAACAGGGTTTAAATGAGCGACTTATCATGAGTAGACGCCCATCCATTGGAATTATGTTTAAAAAGGCTAGTAAATGCCTGAGGCATACATACTCTTTTAACTACATTTGATTTTATGTAATTAAAGAAAGATGGTTGATTTTAATCATGACCTTATAGGTATATATCTGAGAGATTTTTTCTCTTCCGTTTTGCAGATATTGAGTGTTGTCCTGGAAATCCTTCTCTCATGTCCAAATATTAGAGCTATGCGAAATATTTATTCTCTAGTTACAGTTCATGCAGTTATTATAATTTTCTTTTTTCTTATATTTTATATTTTTCTTTGATAAGTTTTATTTAATTTTTCTCTCCTGACTTTGTTTGCATTAAATCAATGGCACTACAAAAAAACTGCTAGTTAGGGACGAAATTTGGGACGAATTTGATTAAAAAATTCGTCGTAAAATTTTTTGCGACGAATTTTGGGACGAATTTATATTCGTCCCAAAAATGGTGTTGCAAAAATATTAGCGATGAATACATAATTTCGTTGGAAATATTTGCGACAAATTTAAATCTTCGTCGCAGAATTCGTTGCAAATCTGCAACAAACATTTATTCGTTGCAAATTTCATAATTTTATATCTGTGACAAACATATTCTTTTGTCCCAAATTTGCAACGAAAACTTTTCGTCGCAAAAAACGTTGCTTAATTACAAATGACTAGAGGAGAAAAAAACTCGAAGATTTGCGACAAAAAAATATTTTCATCCCAAATTTGGGACGAATCTGGTTTCGTCCCAAATTTGGATTCGTCCCAAATTTGGGACGAATTTAGATTCGTCCCAAATTTGGGATGAATCCAGATTTGTCGCAAATTTGCGATGAACCTAGATTTGTCCCAAAAACGTCGCTTTAAAGACGTGGGGTAAAAAAGCTATTTGCGACGAATTCTGGGACGAATCTGAATTCGTCCCAAAAGTTGTTTCTAATTTGCAACGAAAACCTTAATTTTGTCCCAAATCTGCGACGAATTCTGGGACAAATTTTGATTAATCGCAAAAGATTTACGATAAATTTGCGACAAAAACATATTTGTCATAAAATTTGTCCCAAAAATAAAAAAAAAATCCAGAATCTTTTTTTGATTTTTCTGTTATTCTGTTTACATATTACACTTACAACATCTTCAACAATTTATATCAAATACATCCATATACAACATCCAAACAAATCATCCCAAAACTAAACTCATCATATCCAAAACATCCATAATCCATATATCTTATATCCAAACAAATCATTCCAAAACTAAACACGTCATATTCATATATACAACTAGCCAAAATCCAAACAAGTTCAACAACTCATAATATCAAACATGAAAGTTCTATAACAATCCAAACAACAAATGTAACAAGACATCCAAAGGAAAATAAAATACATATCGTCATGTCTCAGGAGCTTCGGTCGCCTTCCATGCTTCTTTTCCTGCGTTAAATTACAAACAAACAATAAGTAACATTTATAACTAAAAAAAAATGTATCAAACATATTAATGATATATGTATCTAACATTTACATACATGAATGAAATTTGTTACTAAGATTGTTTGTCATAACATGCAAAGTATCATCATGACATAAAATGCAAAGTATCAATGTGAAATTAAAGTTGTTTGTAATTCATATCCTTTGTTCAAGCCTCATGTTCATATCCTCTTCCGCATAGTTTCCTTCATAATTTCCAGAAATGCCACTTCCATAAAAAGGGTAATACAATTATACAAAACTTGAACCCAAAGGGCACATCTCTCAAAGTGTGAAACTCCAGTAGTCACACTGATAAGAACTGGATCCTACAAGCAATGGTTTTCAAATCATGCCACAAGGTACGTAAAAATATCTCATGCACTAAAAAAATGACTTGCTTCACATTCATACTAACCCATAACCTATTCCTATATTCAAATCAAGCGTTGGGAGTATTATTGAAGAGGCTGGAACTACTCAAAAACTAAATCTAAATGCACATGATACACACCCTTGTATGACAATTGAAATTAATGGCTTAAATAAACCTTAGTGTATAAATTAAGTCATTCATCCTCCTCTGATATCTCACACCACTAAGTTATCGTGGTTCTTCATTTTTAATAGCTCTTTGCAATTTATACTATGAATGAGAAAACCAACTCGTCTCATGCAATTGAATTTATCTAAACCCAATTTTATAGAAGATACTTAAAGAGTGAAGCAATAGTGCAGACCAAATAGTCATTACTTTCTAGACAAGATTTTGTACTAGAACAAGATTTCCAGTGCCAACAAAAATAATAACAACTGCTGGTAAAAGAATTGACAAAAGAACTCAAATCAATATTAGAGATAGTTACTCTATGAAAGGTTCAAAAGAATGATCACCAAATTAAACTAGTCACTGCATCAAAAAGATGACATAATTGTAATTCAAACATCAAAATTATGCAAAGGCAGCATGGAATTAGTATAACACATCACAGTATAAGGCGTTCTAAAAAACAATCAAAAGAGCAAGGACATGAAGATACAAAGCTAAATTAATAATAAGGTAGTAGAATTGTTTTGCAGTGTTATCTTATATAGATAGCAAACATGACATAAGAAGCAATGTATCAAGGTAAAATGAAAATATAGAATCAACTATAACATGACATGAAAAAAATTCAAACATAAAATTTACCATAAATTTATCAAGAATCACCACCATTGCCATCATCATCATCACCATCATCACCGTCACCGGGAGGAATTTGACTTGAAACAGAACTTAACTGAAGATGCCGCATAATAAAATCTTGTTGTCGACACATTTCTCTCATTTCTTCATCTCTGTCCTTTATAATGCCCTTCAACTGGGAAACCTCTTCAGTCAAGTTATGCATCTGCTGGGTATGTGCGGAGGAGGAAGAAGATATACGACCAACTCTATGGGTTCTGCTCAAGGAACCCATTCCGAATATCTTTCCTCCCCTTTTGGCCCCCCACTCGCCTATAGCCATAAATTGAAATCACTACCAACAGACGACATTTTGGCAAATACATCCAACTTCTTTCATTCTGCATTTTGGCTGTTTACAATAAATTACAATAATAAACAACTTCTAGACAACAAACTAATGGTAAATATGAAGCAAGTGAACATACATATGAAAATACTATATAACAACCAAAATAAAAACAAGATATAGTACAATTAGACAAATACAGTAACATTATTACTATCATTATTAGTAAACAAGTATAAATACATATACCTGCAAAGGAGAGCAACAATGAGCGTCTCTCCAAACTGCGTCTGTGTACAAACCTACACAAGAAACAATAAAATGTTTACAATTGTATATAAGATTCAAAAATAATTATATCCTCCGACACCGATGGAAAGCAACAGCCGACTGCCGGGGTCAGTAGCAGCAGCTAGGAGCCAGCAGTGGCTACCAACAGTAGCACGAGATTGGCAACAACCCCCCTAGGCGTCACAGGTGGCCGACAACAAGCAAGGCAATGTCGCCAAGCGGCCGACAGTGGCCACCAAGGCCACCAACGGCTGTCCTTCTGCCGGCAACAGCTGCTGACGGTAGAAGGAGACCGACAGCAGCCCCCTAGGCATCATAGAGGGGGCGGCGACCGGCAAGCCAGCGTCGCCAGGCGGTCGGCAACGACCCTGGGCCGGCAGCGGCCGCCAAGTCCACCAGCGGCCACCGAGGTCCGACTGCAGCATATAGGGGGTCGGAGATCCGTGCGTGCCGTGCAAGAACAGCCAGCGCGACCAAGCAGCGGTCGACGCCTTACACTCTAGTATGGTTGGGAAAAAAGAGGGGGAGAAATGAACTTTACCTGCTGGAGATCGTGGTCGGAATAGGGCAGAAGGTTCGCCGCCGCCGCACGAGCTGATGGAGAAGAGAAGAAAAATAATTAGGGCACGGTAGAGATTGGGATTATTGCGATTTTTGCAACGAAACCACATTCGTTGCCAATTTCGTCCCTAATTAGGGACGAAGTAAAAATTCATCCCAAACTTTCAATTTTTTTTAAGTGATTCTAAAAATTTAGAAAATCATCTTGCAGAGCTCAGAATGACACGAAACAAATTTCTTTGGGTTTGTATTGTTCTCCTGATCTCATTAATGGGGTTAAACATATTTTTTAACAAATATACTGCCGATTATAAATTTGTAACCCCGAACAAGTAATAAATATTTGATTCTTGTTGCAAAAATTTATTAAGATCTGTGTATTGACTAAAAATTATGTTTGGGTCCATTAGTAAGATCACGAGATTGATACGAACTCATAGAAACTTGTTTCGTGTCATTCCGAGTTCTCTAGGGTCATCTTCCAATTTTTATAAGTTTAACCTAAAAAAATAGATTTTTGCGACAAACTTGAAATTCGTCCCAAATTAAGGACGAACTTAGGAATTCGTCCCTGATTTGGGACGAATTTCAAGTTTGTCGCAAAAATTAATTTTTTCATAAATCAAATTAAATGCGTATAAAATACGAAAGATGGACCTAGAGAACTCGGAATCACATGAAACAAGTTTCTATGGATTCGTGTCGATCTCCTGATCACAATGATGACCTCAAATATTTTTTTTCACACAATATATTCAGGTAAGTGATTTTTGGATATCAAAATCACCTAATCATTTTCAAACTCTAACTCTTTTTCACCAAGTCTTAAGGTTCATAGAGTCCATCTAACTATTATTACGATTAAAAAATTTTATTAGTTATTTGAGGCCATCATTGTGATCATGAGATCGATACGAACCCATAGGAACTTGTTTCATGTGATTCCGAGCTCTCTAGGTCCATCTTCCGTATTTTATACGCATTTATTTTGATTTTACAAAAATTTAATTTTTGCGACAAACACGAAATTTGTCCCAAATTAGGGACGAATTTAGAAGTTCGTCCCTAATTTGGGACGAATTTCCAAATTCGTCCCTAAAATCTGTTTTTTTAGGTTTAACTTTTAAAAATCGGAAGATGATCCTAGCGAGCTCGGAATGACACGAAACAAATTTCTTTGGGTTCGTATCGTTCTCCTGATCTCATTAATGGGGTCAAACATAATTTTTAACAAATATACTGATGATTATAAATTTTTAAACCCAAACGAGTAATAAATAATTGATTCTTGTTGCAAAAATTTATTAAGATCTGTGTATTGATTAAAAATTATGTTTGGGTCCATTAGTAAGATTACGAGATTGATACGAACTCATAGAAACTTGTTTCGTGTCATTCCGAGTTCTCTAGGGTCATCTTCCAATTTTTATAAGTTTAACCTAAAAAAATAGATTTTTGCGACAAACTTGAAATTCGTACCAAATTAGGGACGAACTTAGGAATTCGTCCCTGATTTGGGACGAATTTCAAGTTTGTCGCAAAAATTAATTTTTTCATAAATCAAATTAAATGCGTATAAAATACGAAAGATAGACCTAGAGAGCTCGGAATCACATGAAACAAGTTTCTATGGGTTCGTGTCGATCTCCTGATCACAATGATGACCTCAAATATTTTTTTCACACAATATATTCAGGTAAGTGATTTTTGGATATCAAAACCACCTAATCATTTTCAAACTCTAACTCTTTTTCACCAAGTCTTTAGGTTCATAGAGTCCATCTAACTATTATTACGATTAAAAATTTTTATTAGTTATTTGAGGCCATCATTGTGATCATGAGATCGATACGAACCCATAGGAACTTGTTTCATGTGATTCCGAGCTCTCTAGGTCCATCTTCCGTATTTTATACGCATTTATTTTGATTTTACAAAAATTTAATTTTTGCGACAAACACGAAATTTGTCCCAAATTAGGGACGAACTTAGAAGTTCGTCCCTAATTTGGGACGAATTTCCAAATTCGTCCCTAAAATCTGTTTTTTTAGGTTTAACTTTTAAAAATCGGAAGATGACCCTAGCGAGCTCGGAATGACACGAAACAAATTTCTTTGGGTTCGTATCGTTCTCCTGATCTCATTAATGGGGTCAAACATAATTTTTAACAAATATACTGATGATTATAAATTTTTAAACCCAAACGAGTAATAAATAATTGATTCTTGTTGCAAAAATTTATTAAGATCTGTGTATTGATTAAAAATTATGTTTGGGTCCATTAGTAAGATTACGAGATTGATACGAACTCATAGAAACTTGTTTCGTGTCATTCCGAGTTCTCTAGGGTCATCTTCCAATTTTTATAAGTTTAACCTAAAAAAATAGATTTTTGCGACAAACTTGAAATTCGTCCCAAATTAGGGACGAACTTAGGAATTCGTCCCTGATTTGGGACGAATTTCAAGTTTGTCGCAAAAATTAATTTTTTCATAAATCAAATTAAATGCGTATAAAATACGAAAGATAGACCTAGAGAGCTCGGAATCACATGAAACAAGTATCTATGGGTTCGTGTCGATCTCCTGATCACAATGATGACCTCAAATATTTTTTTCACACAATATATTTAGGTGAGTGATTTTTGGATATCAAAACCACCTAATCATTTTCAAACTCTAACTCTTTTTCACCAAGTCTTAAGGTTCATAGAGTCCATCTAACTATTATTACGATTAAAAATTTTTATTAGTTATTTGAGGCCATCATTGTGATCATGAGATCGATACGAACCCATAGGAACTTGTTTCATGTGATTCCGAGCTCTCTAGGCCCATCTTCCGTATTTTATACATATTTATTTTGATTTTACAAAAATTTAATTTTTCCGACAAACACGAAAGTCGTCCCAAATCAGGGACGAACTCAGAAGTTCGTCCCTAATTTGGGACGAATTTCCAAATTCGTCCCTAAAATTTGTTTTTTAGGTTAAACTTTTAAAAATTGGAAGATGGCCCTAGCGAGCTCGGAATGACCCGAAACAAATTCCTTTGGGTTCGTATCGTTCCCCTGATCTCATTAATGGGGTCAAACATAATTTTTAACAAATATACTGACAATTATAAATTTATTACTCCGAACGAGTAATAAATATTTGATTCTTGTTGCAAAAATTTATTAAGATCGGTGTATTGATTAAAAATTATGTTTGGGCCCGTTAGTAAGATCACTAGATTGATACGAACTCATAGAAACTTGTTTCGTGTCATTCCGAGTTCTCTAGGGTCATCTTCCAATTTTTATAAGTTTAACCTAAAAAATAGATTTTTGCGATAAACTTGAAATTCGTCCCAAATTAGGGACGAACTTCTGAATTCGTCCCTGATTTGGGACGAATTTCAAGTTTGTTGCAAAAATTAATTTTTTCATAAATCAATTGAAATGCGTATAAAATACGAAAGATGGACCTAAAGAGCTCGGAATCACATGAAACAAGTTTCTATGGGTTCGTGTCGATCTCCTGATCACAATGATGACCTCAAATATTTTTTCACACAATATATTTAGGTGAGTGATTTTTGGATATCAAAACCACCTAATCATTTTCAAACTCTAACTCTTTTCACCAAGTCTTAAGGTTCATAGAGTCCATCTAACTATTATTACGATTAAAAAATTTTATTAGTTATTTGAGGCCATCATTGTGATCATGAGATCGATACGAACCCATAGGAACTTGTTTCATGTGATTCCGAGCTCTCTAGGCCCATCTTCCGTATTTTATACGCATTTATTTTGAATTTACAAAAGTTTAATTTTTGCGACAAACACGAAATTCGTCCCAAATCAGGGACGAACTCAGAAGTTCGTCCCTAATTTGGGACGAATTTCCAAATTCGTCCCTAAAATTTATTTTTTAGGTTAAACTTTTAAAAATTGGAAGATGGCCCTAGGGAGCTCGGAATGACACGAAACAATTTTCTTTGGGTTCGTATCGTTCTCCTGATCTCATTAATGGGGTCAAACATAATTTTTAACAAATATACTGACGATTATAAATTTTTAACCCCGTACGAGTAATAAATATTTGATTCTTGTTGCAAAAATTTATTAAGATCGGTGTATTGATTAAAAATTATGTTTGGGCCCGTTAGTAAGATCACGAGAATGATACGAAATCATAGAAACTTGTTTCGTGTCATTCCGAGTTCTCTAGGGTCATCTTCCAATTTTTATAAGTTTAACCTAAAAAAATAGATTTTTGCGACAAACTTGAAATTCGTCCCAAATTAGGGACGAACTTCTGAATTCGTCCCTGATTTGGGACGAATTTCAAGTTTGTTGCAAAAATTAATTTTTTCATAAATCAAATTAAATGCGTATAAAATACGAAAGATGGACCTAAAGAGCTCGGAATCACATGAAACAAGTTTCTATGGGTTCGTGTCGATCTCCTGATCACAATGATGACCTCAAATATTTTTTCACACAATATATTTAGGTGAGTGATTTTTGGATATCAAAACCACCTAATCATTTTCAAACTCTAACTCTTTTTCACCAAGTCTTAAGGTTCATTGAGTCCATCTAACTATTAGTACGATTAAAAAATTTTATTAGTTATTTGAGGCCATCATTGTGATCATGAGATCGATACGAACCCATAGGAACTTGTTTCATGTGATTCCGAGCTCTCTAGGCTCATCTTCCGTATTTTATACACATTTATTTTGAATTTACAAAAGTTTAATTTTTGCGACAAACACGAAATTCGTCCCTAAAATCTATTTTTTAGGTTAAACTTTTAAAAATTGGAAGATGGCCCTAGCGAGCTCGGAATGACACGAAACAATTTTCTTTGGGTTCGTATCGTTCTCCTGATCTCATTAATGGGGTCAAACATAATTTTTAACAAATATACTGACGATTATAAATTTTTAACCCCGTACGAGTAATAAATATTTGATTCTTGTTGCAAAAATTTATTAAGATCGGTGTATTAATTAAAAATTATGTTTGGGCCCGTTAGTAAGATCACGAGATTGATACGAAATCATAGAAACTTGTTTCGTGTCATTCCGAGTTCTCTAGGGTCATTTTCCAATTTTTATAAGTTTAACCTAAAAAAATAGATTTTTGCGACAAACTTGAAATTCGTCCCAAATTAGGGACGAACTTCTGAATTCGTCCCTGATTTGGGACTAATTTCAAGTTTGTCGCAAAAATTAATTTTTTCATAAATCAAATTAAATGCATATAAAATACGAAAGATGGATCTAGAGAGCTCGGAATCACATGAAACAAGTTTTTATGGGTTCGTGTCGATCTCCTGATCAGAATGATGACCTCAAATTTTTTTTTTCACACAATATATTTAGGTGAGGGATTTTTGGATATCAAAACTACCTAATCATTTTCAAACTCAACTCTTTTTCACAGTCTTAAGGTTTATAAAGTCCATCTAACTATTATTACGATTAAAAAATTTTATTAGTTATTTGAGGCCATCATTGTGATCATGAGATCGATACGAACCCATAGGAACTTATTTCATGTGATTCCGAGCTCTCTAGGCCCATCTTCTGTATTTTATACGCATTTATTTTGATTTTATAAAAATTTAATTTTTGCGACAAACACGAAATTCGTCCCAAATCAGGGACGAACTCAGAATTTCGTCCCTAATTGGGACGAATTTCCAAATTAGTCCCTAAAATCTGTTTTTTAGGTTAAACTTTTAAAAATTGGAAGATGGCCCTAGCGAGCTCGGAATGACACGAAACAAATTTCTTTGGGTTCGTATCATTCTCCTCATCTTATTACTCACCTCAAAATAAATTTTTAACCAATACACCAATGTTTATAAATTTTTTGAACAAGATTTTAACATTTATTACTTGTTCGGCGTAAAATTTTTTTAAACATCTGTATATTTTTTAAAATTTTTGTCTGAGCCCACTAATAATACGAGGACAATGGTACGAACCCATAAAAACTCATTTTGTGTCATTCCGAGCTCTCTAGGGTCATCTTCCAAATTTTTAAAGTATCACTTCATAAATATAAATTTTGCGACGAACTCGGGAATTCGTCCCTAATTTGCGACGAAAACGGCGACGAATATATATTCATCGCCAATTTGCAATGAAACCAGAGATTTGTTGCAAAAATTTATCTGTTCATCTCTGCTTCTGCGATGAACAATTTTTTGCGACGTAAATTTGCAACGAATGTTATTTTTCGACGCTGATTGGCAACAAATTTTGTGACGAAAATATATTTATTGCGAATTTGCGACGAATTTCTTTCGTTTTTATTTTCGTTGCTAATTTGCGATGAATTAGGTTTTCGTTGCAAAATTAGTCACAAATTTGCAATGAATTTTATTTGTCCCAAATTTTCGTCCCCAAATTGTATTTATTTTGTAGTGTGGTTTGAGTTTTAAGTATCTATTAATTGACTTTTCTCTTTGCAGGTACGTAACTCAGGGGACATTCATGAGAATTGAGATTTTTTATGCAAGGAGTGAGCTTTGTTTGTTTATGACTCCATGACTTATTGATTTTGATTCCTTAGTGCCAATAATTTGTTTGTTCACTGCTAGCTAACTCCTTTGCCCAATACCTCATTCTTGCATTTCTATCATGAGCAGAATTGGCTGACATTTCTTTTATTTATTGCCTCTCTTTGTTCTCATCTTTTGTTTTGATATGTCAATACCTAATATACATCCATGTGTTATCTTGCTGATTGAACATTTTGTAAATTTAGTTATAGGTAAAGTCGTGGCGTCCTTATAATTTTGTTTTTGTTTTGTCTATTAAACTTTGCTTTCGGGAAATAATCTCATCGTCTAGTGATTCGGCTGAGTTAGTAGATGGAGTCTATAGCATGTTGATTGGAATTATGAGCATGTTTTGTATATAAAGATATTTTTCTAGGAACAAAGCATATATCAAATTCCTTGTATATTTTCAACATTTGTCTAGATAAGTTCTTGTCATTTTATCAATTCTGCTTATAACTTAGCAAGGCCGCATCCTAAATCGATATTTGAATAGCTAATTTGTTATGACCCCTTGCAGGCTCCAGATTTAGATGCATTTTTCGCAGGTTTAGATTTCTTATTTCCGCCACAAGTATCTTTTAAGAATGTTCTTAATTGATTATTTATAAACTCAATGGCAAGGTCAATGAAATTCATTGATCAAATAGACAGGTACTGGCAGAGTAAACTTATTCTGCGAATGTAAAGCTACGTGCATAAGTTTCCCAATAGAAGTTACCAAGACAACTTTAAGTTGGTTAAATTACTTGTATTGTATAAGTTTTATTTCTTAGACTATAAGTTGGTTATATTGCTTGTATTTTATGTAGATTTATATGAATAAATCTAAATCTCTATCTTTGTTTACATTCCTTGTGAACATGGTTTAAATGAGCGACTTGTCATGAGTAGTTGCCCATCTATTGGAATTATGTTTAAAAAGGCTAGTAAATGTTGATGCAGGAAGCATCCGACGATCGAACTCGTGTTTTGATAATGACAAAGGATTCAAAGTTAAGGTACCTTGTGATCTAACAAGTCTGCTTGAGTATTTCAGGAAAGTCCTAGCTGCGGTTAGGCAAAGGGAAAAACTCTAGGGGGTGGTAACCCTAGGTCATAGGGGGTGGTAACCCTATACGGAAAGTCTTGACAGGTCGATGGCTTCAGGCAAAAGTCTTACGGGGTGGTAACCCTAGGTGGAAAGTCCTGGTGTCGCGAACCAGGTGAAAGACTGGACTAGCCGGGAAGCGGATGTCCAGCAGAAAGTCCGGAAGCGTCGAGTGCTGAGCAAAAGTTCAGTCGATCTGGAGGATCGCACTGGCAACAGGTAAAATCTCCTGAGTGGAGTAGGTGAGGACGCGTTCCCCGTAGAGGGAACAGTAGGCGTCGGGTCGACCTAGGGTTTCCGGTCGGAAATCTGAAGTCAGAACTGGACAGTCCTAAGATTGTCACAATATTCTTGATCATATTTATATTGTCATTTTATGCTAACTTTGTGCTGTAGGGTATTTTGTGTGATTAACATATCTTGCATGGACCAAAGTACACAATTACTCTCGGATGAACAGTGTCCGAGGCGCCTCCATAGAGTTTGGAGGCGTCTCGGGTGCAAAACCTGAGCTGGCTGCGAAGCAAGCCTGGAGGCGCCTTGAAGGAAGCCAAGGCGCCTTGGAGTGGTTGGAGGCGCCTTGAACCTGATAAGGTTCGACCAGTTCAGCACTTATCTCCACGGCTGACTCGGCTCAATTAAGGCGCCTTGGTAAACAGTAGAAGGCGCCTTGAACAGCCTTTATAAGGGGTCTTGACCAGCAGCTCACAACAACGATTTCCAAGTCTTCTGTCTCCAACGTGCTGCTCTAAAAGACGTCCGAAAGTACTGCTACAAGTTTACGACGACCTGAAGCTTCGAGATTCTATTTTTGTCGTCGGTATAATTAGTTTTTGTATTTACTTGTACTTCATCTTGTAATCATTTTATCGAGCTTATAGTTGTTACCCACGCAAAGCGATCAAGGATCGCGGGCCTTCGAGTAGGAGTCGATCAAGACTCCGAACGAAGTAAAATTCTCTGTGTCCTTCTGTTTGTGTGTTCTTACTCTATTCCGCTGCGTTTTTAATTACTTCGTTAGTTTTGCGATTCGAAAAACGAAATAGCCACGAGAGCTATTCACCCCCCCCTCTAGCGCGTCTCGATCCAACAATTGGTATCAGAGCGGGGTTGTTCTGAATTGGTGCAACCACCATTCAAAATATTTTTTTTCGTGGTATTTTTTTTTGTTTTTCGGAATCAATTAGAAATTAGCTTAGTAGCTAAAATTCTAATTCTTTTCAAATCGGTGTTGCTCAAAGTTGGTAAATACCACTTGAGCTCGTTTTTTTTTTATTATTCTTCCAACACTACTAATCCAAGACTCAGTCTTGGAATAAATCTTCTTGTTTTTGTTTTTGCCAGAACTAAATGGCCCAACAAGAAGGATACAGCACTGTTCGTCCCCTACTATTCTCCGGAGAAGACTTCGGGTATTGGAAGGGGCGAATGGAGATATATCTTAAAACTCAGTTCGACACCTGTATGATAGTCAAGACGGGACTACAATTACCAACTGATGAAGACGGCAAGCCTACATCTTGCAAAAAGTGGGAACCATCTCTTATCAAAAAGGTGGAAGCTGATGCCAAAGCCACCTACACCCTCCAGTGCGGTCTTACCAAGGAAGAGCTCAACAGAGTCAGCCCGTTCTCTTCCGCAAAGGAGCTGTGGGAGAAACTGATCGAACTTCACGAGGGCACCTCAGAAACTAAGGTAAGTAAGCGTGATTTGTTACTTAATAAACTATACAATTTAAAAATGCAGGAAGGCGAGATGGCGAGTTCACTACACGCAAGAATCCAAGATATCCTTAACTCCCTTCACGGAATCGGGCAGAAGGTAGAAAATAGGGATATCATAAGGTATGCTCTTAATTCTTTTCCTAGGAGCACATTATGGGCATCAATGGTAGATGCCTACAAAGTCTCCAAGGATTTGTCTTCTTTAAAATTAGATGAACTGTTTAGTGAATTTGAACTTCATGAACAAACTAATGCATAGCCAACCGAGAAGGGTATTGCTTTGGTTGCAAGTACTAGTCGAACACGGGAACCAAGAGTACGGCGAAAAATTGAACCGGAATCAGAAGACGAACCCGACTCAGAAGATGAAGAAGATGAACTGACCAGCGAACTCGTGAACCTCGTGAAGAAGCTCTACAAGAAGAAGAAGGACTTCAACAAGAAAGACCTGAAGAAGGTAGTTCAATCCAAGGAGATCCAACTGAGTCCAAAATTAAAGTTTGAAGTTACATGCTACGAGTGCAACCAGAAGGGGCATATCAAAGCCAACTGCCCTAACCAAAAGGAAAAGCAAAGAAGAAAGAAGGCCCTGAAGGCGACGTGGGACGAATCTTCTTCAGAGGACGACGACGATGAACTCGATCAGACGAGTTTACTCGCACTGATGGCCCGGGACCAGATCGTCGAGAGCGAGAGCGAGTCAGAGGCCGAGTTCGAGCGAAGCCATGCATCCGCATCCGTTTCCGAAGGGCCAGACTCCATTGTAAGTATTCCGAGGCTTAATAATTTAGTCAATTATTTATTACGCAAGTTAGCTAAGTCAAACCTTAGGATTAAATCACTTCTAAAGGAAGTAGCTGTCCTTAAAGAAGTGACTAATCCTAATTCCTTACCTGATCAAGTTCAGACTGGAAATTCAACTCAAGTTCAAAAACTTGAGGAAGAAAATTCTAGTTTGAGAAATCAGGTAAAAGATCTAAAAAATTCCTTAGAACGGTTTTCTTTGGGATCCAAGAATCTGGACCTAATTCTTGGGACACAAAGAGCCGTTTACAATAGAACTGGGCTAGGATATAAAAGTAAAAAGAAATATAAATCTTATTTATCCTTAATAAACAAACAAAATAGTAAAGCAATCCAAGCATGGGTTCCTAAGTCCAAATTAATCAATCAAGTTGTACTTGGCCAACACTGGGTCCCGAATGATCAAATACACTACCTCGATAGACCATATCGAGACTATGATCCAAGGGGAGCAAAAAGAAAAACGATCTTAAAAATTTAAAAATTCGAAATTAAATTAAAAATTTGAAATTAACTTATAATTCAAAAAATCAAAATTAAATAAATTAAAAAATTTGAAATTAACTTATAATTAACAAATCAAAAGCTAAAATTTAAAATCAAATATAGATGGAGGATCCAAACTAGCTGGCACCCCCAACTGAACTACCCGACATGGTAATTGAACCTAATCTACCCGAAATGAGTAAAACAAGAGTAGATTACCCGGTAGGGTAATTAAGGCTAGATTAAAACGGGCATGGTTTAACTTGACCCACAGTACTGGTGAAGTTTTTGGATAATAGTACGTTAGGGAAGCTTGGGCATCGCATGTCTAGGAAGATATGGCTTCGACCTGGTGCATTTGGCCAAGTGGAACTGACCGAAGCTACCCTTAAATGGATCATAACTAGTTAGACCAAGGATTAGTATTAAATTCAATGGGTAGGACTATTTGGGAAACCTCGAAGGCATGGTTACTTTAATGAGCTCCTTGTGACTCACCATAGCCCAGAAGTTTATCCAAAGAATGTTTACTTGTTGAACCCAAAGCTAAACCTGAATCTAACATAAAATTAAACCAGCCCCTTAAATTCAACCATAATTCGTCTCACAATAATTGTAGGGTTCCCTGATTGATAATTTAGATCGGGTGAGATGACTAAAAAATTAAATCTTCAAAATTATTTAAAATCTTTTCAAAATCAATTTCAAAATTATTTAAAATATTTTTAAAAAGAACTTAATTTCAAAATTATTTTAAAAATCAAATTTCAAAATTATTTTAAAACTTAATTTCAAAATTATTTTAAAACTTAATTTCAAAATTATTTTAAAAATCAAATTTCAAAATTATTTTAAAACTTAATTTCAAAATTATTTTAAAAACCAAATTTCAAAATTATTTTAAAAACTAAATTTCAAAATTATTTTAAAAACTTAATTTCAAAATTATTTTTAAAAACTTAATTTCAAAATTAGTTTAAAAACTTAATTTCAAAATAATCTTGAAATTATTTTAAAAATTTTATTTCAAAATTATTTTAAAAATTAAATTTCAAAATTATTTTAAAAACTGAATTTCAAAATTATTTTAAAACTAAATTTCAAAATTATTTTAAAATCTTTATTGATAATATCAGCTCAATTAATCTGACCAAAAATCCTATTCACCATTCTAGGACTAAACACATAGAAGTAAAATATCATTTTGTAAGGGATCACGTAGCTAAAGGTGAAATTGCACTCAACCATGTTGAGTCCAAATCAAACCTAACTGACATCTTTACAAAACCCTTACCTGAACTTGAGCTCAGTGCACTTAGAAGGCAAATAGGAATGTGTTGGGTAGAGTAGGTGTCTCATTTTGTTATCTTGTTATTTTTCAAAATCTAGGAAAAATAGTTTTCAAAATTCCAATTTATTAGATTTTTTCAAAAGTTGGACTTAGCCTAAGTTTTCCCCCTAGAAATCTTGTTCCCCTAGAATTAAGCCAGAACATCTCACAAACACCTAGGTATACCTTGATTGTGTTTGAAAGACTTAGAACGGTGTGAGATGCATAGGGTACAGCCTGGACTCAAGAATGCTTATATCTGTGCACCAATATGATTCTGGGCGTTAAACACGCAATATACATCAATCAAGTCAAGTCTTCCAGCTCTAGTCAAATCTAACTGGACCAAATTGACTTAACTTGACTAACCATGTGAAAGTTGTTGCCATGTAGGCAATCAGCAAGTAGCTAAAGGTTAGACAGTTGGTAAAGGACACTCAGTTTTCTAGTTAAGCATGTTTTGATCTTTAGGGCTCTGATACTTCTTAAAAGTCAATCTATTAAACTTGACTCATACTTGGACTTAAGGACCAACTGACTTTCTAAACCAAATTTTCAGCTACTCTGCTCCCTCCTAGCCGTAAAATTTAATAAATATTGTTTAAAATTAAGCTAAGTTTTTTTCTCTAAGCTATAGCTTTCAAAATCCAATACTTGCAAAGAGCTCAGCATTATTCTCCAAACTTTAAAACTTAGTTCATTTTGAAATCTAACTTTATAAATTCTTGTTTTTTTAAGTAAAGCACAGATTTCAAAAATTAAAAAGCTACTTGAAAAGTTTTTTTTAAATAAAAGTTATAGTTTTACTAGCTTTTTAAACTATCAAAAAGATCCACTTTCTAGTAGTTTTAAAATTTTAAGTTTCCAAAAAAAGCTAACATCATTGTCTCACTTAGCTAAAATATTAAATGTTTTTCAAAAATTTTATTAAATCAATTGACTATTTTTGCTTATTTTTGATATATGGCAAAGGGGGAGAGTAGCAAATTCAAATACTTAAACTCAAAATTATTAAGTAGCAAATTCAAATACTTAAACTCAAATACTTCAAACTTAAAATGAATATTAAAGGAGGAGCAACAGTTAAGGGGGAGCCTATACATTAAATTCATAAAGTTTACCTTAGCAAAATAATTTGCTAAGCTTGCTTTGAATGTTTATTTTTTGATATTTGTTTACTTAACTTTGAATTCAAGTTGCCATAATCAAAAAGGGGGAGATTGTTGATGCAGAAAGCATCCGACGATCGAACTCGTGTTTTGATAATGGCAAAGGATTCAAAGTTAAGGTACCTTGTGATCTAACAAGTCTGCTTGAGTATTTCAAGAAAGTCCTAGCTGCGGTTAGACAAAGGGAAAAACCCTAGGGGGTGGTAACCCTAGGTCATAAGGGGTGGTAACCCTATGCGGAAAGTCTTGGCAGGTCGATGGCTTCAGGCAAAAGTCCTAGGGGGTGGTAACCCTAGGTGGAAAGTCTTGGTATCGCGAACCAGGTGAAAGACTGGACT
Organism: Zingiber officinale; assembly: GCF_018446385.1. Taxonomy (NCBI): domain Eukaryota; kingdom Viridiplantae; phylum Streptophyta; class Magnoliopsida; order Zingiberales; family Zingiberaceae; genus Zingiber; species Zingiber officinale. The sequence continues at coordinate 63,430,695 of NC_055997.1, forward strand.
AGCCGGGAAGAGGATGTCCAGCAGAAAGTCCGGAAGCGTCGAGTGCTGAGCAAAAGTCCAGTCGATCTGGAGGATCGCACTGGCAACAGGTAAAATCTCCTGAGTGGAGTAGGTGAGGACGCGTTCCCCGTAGAGGGAACAGTAGGCGTCGGGTCGACCTAGGGTTTCCGGTCGGAAATCCGAAGTCAGACCCGGACAGTCCTAAGACTGTCACAATATTTTTGATCATATTTATACTGTCATTTATGCTAACTTTGTGCTGCAAGGTATTTTGTGTGATTAACATATCTTGCAGGGATCAAAGTGCACAATTACTCTCGGATGAACAGTGTCCAAGGCGCCTCCATGGAGTTTGGAGGCGCCTCGGGTGCAAAACCTGAGCTGGCTGCGAAGCAAGCCTGGAGGCGCCTTGAAGGAAGCCAAGGCGCCTTGGACAGCTTCATGAAGGCGCCTTGGAGTGGTTGGAGGCGCCTTGAACCTGATAAGGTTCGACCAGTTCAGCACTTATCTCTGCGGCTGACTCGGCTCATTCAAGGCGCCTTGGTAAACAGTAGAAGGCGCCTTGAACAGCCTTTATAAGGGGTCTCGACCAGCAGCTCACAAAAACGATTTCCAAGTCTTCTGTCTCCAACGTGCTGCTCTAAAAGACGCCCGAAAGTACTGCTACAAGTTTACGACGACCCGAAGCTCCGAGATTCTACTTTTGTCGTCGGTATAATTAGTTTTTGCATTTACTTGTACTTCATCTTGTAATCATTTTATCAAGCTTATAGTTGTTGCCCATGCAAAGCGATCAAGGATCGCGGGCCTTCGAGTAGGAGTCGATCAAGACTCCGAACGAAGTAAAATTCTCTGTGTCCTTCTGTTTATGTGTTCTTACTCTATTCCGCTGTGTTTTTAATTACTTCGTTAGTTTTGCGATTCGAAAAACAAAATAGCCACGAGCGCTATTCACCCCCCCCCCCCCTATAGCGCGTCTCGATCCAACAGTAAATGCCTGAGGCATACATACTGTTTTAACTACATTTGGTTTTATGTAATTGAAGAAAGATGATTGATTTTAATCATGACCTTATGGGTATATTTCTGAGATATTTTTTTTCTTTTCCATTTTGCAGACATTGAGTGTTGTCCTGGAATTCTGGAAATCTTTCTCTCATGTCCAGATATTAGAGCTATGCGAAATATTTATTCTCTTATTACAGTTCATGCAGTACTTACAACAATTCTCTTTTTTCTTATATTTTATATTTTTTTTGATAAATTTTGTTTAATTTTTCTCTTGCAGGTACGTAACTCGGGCAATTCGTGAAGCTTGAGATTTTTGATGCAAGGAGTGAGCTTTGTTAGGTTCTAGATTGCCTTGCTAATGTGTAAAAGTCATATGGAGAACAGCAATGGAAAACATGTGATTTATGGTTTGATACTACTAAGTTTGATGAGTATAACTCATTTTGTATATTTTAGCTAGCATATTTTGGATTGAATATAGTAAATATTTAGTTTTGTATTTGGTAGTTTGCTTATATTAAAAAAATATTGGTTGTTTGTTATTATCATGTTACAACATGAACATTAAAGTCAACGATTAGAAACGTTGTAAAAAAGTATGTAACCATAATGAAATTTTTTTTATGAAAAGTGATAAAAGACAACAGTTTTATCCGTTGTAAAACATATTAAAATTATATACCACAACAGTTTATAACTGTTGTTAAATTCAAAACGAGTAAATATTATCTACCACAACGGTTTATACCCATTGTAAAAAGAGTCTACAACAACGGTTTATATCTGTTGTTGAAATTATCTACCACAACGATTTTAAAATGTTGTTGTATAGGGTAAAAAAAATTTTGAGCATATAAACAACAATGAAAAAAAAATCGTTGTCGAATGTCTACAAAGACAACGGATTCAAAACCGTTATCGTAGGGTAATGCATTTTACAACACTGTCAGTTACAATGATTTTTTGACCCTACGACAACGGATAATATCTGTTGTCACAGGCCATTTTTGTTGTAGTGCATGTTGGAGGCGCTTTACACCAAGAGGCGTGAGAGTGCCTCCAAGCACCTTGAGGGCGCCTTCTACCAGTCGGTTTGACCAATTAACTTCCAAAATGGTTAATTCTTCATTGCTCTTCTTTGGGTGATGATCCAGCAGTCCGGAGTTGAGCTCACTTGTAAAATACAATACCCCAAATAAAGATTTAATAATAAGGTTTAATAGGCAAATAACCATAAAGAAATATTTAGAAATTTTTCGGAGCTCGTATGATGAGTTTAAAGGGATGAATTTTCAGGCTTGGAAAAAACCTATTTGGAATACCCAAAAGTGAGAGTTGATTGAGAAATTTAACCTAGGGTTTAATTAAAATACCTAAGGTAATAATATTTTCTTTATTTTTCTTATTTTCTTTCTTTTTCCTTCTTTTCTCTCCCGAGCTGATCTCTCTCCTCCTCCCCACTCACGGTGCCGAACCCTCCTCTTCCTTCTTCTCTCATCGCGACCAATCTCCTCTTCCCTCTCGAGCCGCACATCACCGTCCTTGTCGATCGCCGCCCTCTCGCTTCTTTCTGTGTTGCTTCTACCCACCATCGCCGAATACCTCTCAATGTCACACTACCCGACGGACACCGCCTGAGGTTGTGCCACCCGACAGACGTCGCGCCATCGCCGTTGATCGCTGCTATCGCCGATCTCTCCACCACCCTCTCGATCCCGACGTTGTTGTTGTGCCGGCACAGATTTTGCATTGCCGGGCAAATTCGACGCCGACATGCCCTAGCCCTGGCTGTTATCTCCTGCAGCGGCTACCTTGCTGTTTGTGGCCATCTTAGAGGTATCTTTTAGCCCTAGCAGATGTTTAAGTGATTGATCTATGGTCAATGTTGATTTAGGGATTATTTGATGTGGAGGGCAGCACCCTTTTTACCTTGCTTCGATCGGCACTGTGCGTGGATGATCCATAGCTCCGGCCACAAATTTTTCCATTAACAAGATCTCTGGCAAATTAAAGTAAGTTGGCTTTGGATATCAAATTTTCATAGCATGGATTTCATATCTGCATTGGATTGAGTTATAGATATGAATTAATGGAGGTCTTATCTGGATTTGGGTGAGTGGTTGACAATGGTCTATGTTAGTTTTAACTATTGGATTATGGCTTGGTCTGACCATCGATTTCGCTTCGATCGACGGTTAGTCCTTCTAAAACATTCTTGCTCTGATAGTAATTGTTGGTCTCCTGGCGACTAGCAAGAGGAGGGTAAATTGCCTAAAATTGAAAATCAAAACTTTCTCGAACTTTGGACTAAGTTAGAAAAACATTTGTTTATAAATAAAAAGTGAATGCATAAAATAAAGACAGAGGCAAGAAATGTTTACTTGGTTTGTAATAAGAAGATTACTAATTCAAGACAAATGAAGCTCACTAAGATCTCCTTTGGGAGCAGTAACCTCTTGCAATGTTGATAACTCACAAAAGTAGTAGAACAGAAAGAGAATTCGTTTACAAGTATTATGTTTTTACTACTGAGATCAAGGCTGCATTTATAACCAAATTTCAGGTGCCTAGAAGGGCACAGGGCTCAAGGCTCCGGGCACCTGACCGTGGATAAAACTTTATCCACATCGCAACGGATTGCAATAGCTCAATCCGAATAAACTATAAACTTCTCTAGTACAAGCGCCTAGAACAGTTCCGGGCACATGGACCCTTGTTGACTTTTATCAATAGCGAGGCTGAGTCGAGGCACTCCCGGGTTGCCCCGGGGGTTCAAGCCCTCGAACCCCATTCAACTTCGAGTTGCCTTTTGTGTCTGAGATTTGGCTCCATTCGTTTGAGTAATTTCTGTCATTCGAAATTGGGCTCATCCGAACTCATCTTCCGACCTTCTCCTCGAGCAATATTCCACTCCGGCTTTTCGTCCCTCGGAAATGTAGCGTACTCCCTTCTTGTCTGCCAGCGTACTCTTCCACAGCATCTCGTCTCTCGGACGCACCGAGCCCATCGACTCTCTCCTATGTCATCCTTCTCGTTAGTTGCGTCTTTCACTCGACTTTCTATTTTCCTAAGTTCCTGCATACTTAGACACAATATATCAAAAGACAATAGAACCTAACTTGACTTGGTTGATCATATCAAACCTCCACGAGGTACTTACAGTCTAGGACGCCTCCAAGAGGATAGTGTTTATCCTCTACATGATAGAGTTTTAATCCTCTCCTAATGGTAGCTTAATGGTTGCTGGAGGCAACTCTAAGGGGACTCGAGGAGGCACCTCCACCAAGAGGTGTGAGGGTGCCTCCAAGAACCTTGAGGGTACCTTCTACCAACCAGCTCAACTAGTTAACCTTCAAAAATGGTTAACTCTTCATCGCTCTTCTTTGGGTAATGTTCTGATCATCCGGAGTTGAGCTCACCAAACTTAACTCTGACCATCTCGAGTAGGCTTCCTCCTAGGCTTCTCATCCCTCAAACATCGTATGTGTCCTTCTCATCCACCGGAACACTCTTCCACAGCACCTCATCTCTTAGATGCATCGAGCATGCCAACTCACTTCTCGTGTTATCATTCTCGCTAACTGTGTCTTCCACTCAACTTCTTGTATTCCTAAGTTCCTGCACACTGCACAAGACATTAAAACCGCAAAATCTAACTTAACTCGGTTGACCACATCAAAATTAACTCGGGATACTTACAGTTTGTAACACATATGTATTTACAATCAATCACTCAATCGTATCACTATCAAATATAGATTCCCCATACCAATAATTGATGAGATGTTTGATATGTTACTTGGTGTGTTCTCTAAACTTTATTTTCGCAGTGGTTACCATCAAATTAGAATCAAACCTGAATGGAAAACAATATTAAAAACAAGGGATGACATGTATGAATGGATCGTCATGCCTTTCAGGCTTTCTAATGCTCCAAGCACCTTCATAAGGTAATGTATTAGGTTCTTCAGCCTTTCATTGGAAAATATATTGTTGTTTACTTTAATGATATTCTTGTTTATAGCCAAAATGTGTGTGACCATATGGAGCATCTAAGAACTGTGTTGGCTATTTTGAGGTAGGCAGAACTGTGTGTAAAACTTACAAAGTGTAACTTTGTGACTAGCCGCCTAGTTTTTCTAGGCTGTCTTGACTCCTTCAAGTGTGATGGTTGATGACGAAAAGATTAAAGTTGTACCGGAGTGGTCTGTTCCTAAGAAGCTGCATTAAGCACATAGTTTCCATGGATTGACTTCATTTTTTCATCATTTCATAAGGAATTCCAATACCATTGTAGCACCATTATCAGGTTGTGATGCATCCCACGTGGGAATCAGAGGAGTACTTAGTCAAGAGGGACATCCAGTAGCATTCTTTAGTGAAAACCTAAATGAGACAAGGAGAATATTTTACTTATGATGTGGAACTCTATGTAATTGTTCAATCACTTCAACATTGGCAACCTATCTCATTTAAAGGGAATTCATTCTTAATCATAAAGCTCTCAAACATTTAAAAGCCAACTTGAATAGAAGACATGCTGGTTGGGTCACATTTAAAGGGAGAACACGAAGATTGCTTAGTATATAACTTTCTTTTTAAGGGAGCACATTTATGCATTCTTATTAAATATTCTCTCAGAGATCATATCATCAGATAACTTCATGGCGGAGGGTCCGGTGAACATTTTGGACGAGATAAAACTTGGTTGCTAATTAAGGAGAAGTATTTTCAGCTGACACTTTATCAAGACATTGCAAAATTTGTGAAAAGGTGCCAAGTATGCTAAACTTCAATGGACAAGGTCAAAACTGGAGTGCTTATACTTAGATCTCTTACCAAATACTATCTGGGAGGCTATTGGCATGGGTTTTGTTGGTGGATTACCGAAAACACAACAAGATATTGATTCTATCTTTGTGGTGGTGGATCACTTCTAAAAATGCCACATTTTATTTCTTGCAAAAATGCCATAGATGCTTCATATATTGTTGATTTGTATTTTAAAGAAGTCATCAAACTTCATGGATTCCCCAAGACTATTACATTAGATTGCGACTCAAAATTCCTTAATAATTTTTGTGACAAAAATTGGGTAACTAAACTATTTTATAGTAACACATACCACCCTAAAATGGATGGACAAACTGAGGTTGTCAATTGCCATTGGGAAACTTACATCGAAGCTTTGCTTCGAAAAGGAAAAGCAATGGGACATCGTCCTTTCTAGAGATGAATTTCCTTATAATTCTGATTGTGATTCGCTCTATGGGAACAACTCCTTTTGAAGTAGTGTATGGGAGAAATCCTCATCACTATCTGGACTTTGTTGTAGTTTCAACCCTTAGTAGGGCGGTTGAAGATTTTGCAACAACAATGGCAAGGGTCCAAGAGGAGGTTAAAAAGAAGCGGTAACAAAGTAATAAATCCTATGAAGAAGCTGCCCATGGATGAATTCAAATTTTCAATGAAAATGATTTTGTTTGTATTTCTTTGAAGAAAGAGAGATTTCCTATTGGAACGTACAACAAGCTTAAGGAAAAGAAGATTGGACCATGTCAGATTTTTAAGAAAATAAATAATAATGCCTTCAAGGTCAAGCTCCCATCACATATACATACGCATCCAACATTCAATGTTCATGATTTGACTCCTTACATGAAGAAAACAAGCTAAACACTGAGTCAACTTCTTTATCGCCTAGGGACGATGATGCAGGGTAGAACACCAAAGGCTAAGGGAGTTAGAGTCAAAGGTTGGAGAGTTGAAAGAGCTGCTAGTAAATTATAAAGGCTTGGGAGTTGAAGGCTTAGGAGTTGAAGTCAAAAGTTAGGGAATGAAAGGATTATAGATAAAGTTGTGCCAACATTTAGAAAAATTAAAGCATTTTATTATTACATTTAATTTAAATCTTTAAATAGTTTTTGAGCAATGGAATTGAGAAGGATTTTTGGATTACTGAGAATAAAATTCTCTTTTTTTTTTTGGATAAGTCAAATTAGCATATCTCTAAACTATCTTTCTATCTGTCTCACTTCCCCACCATATAACTCCACAATCAAATAGTAAACAAGATTATGAACCATATAAAGCATGTAAGCTTTAGACAGAGGTTTTTTTTTTACTAATCCACATATCTAACTTGTTGAACTGACTAATCCTAAAGATGACTGATTCGACCTCACAATAATTTCTCATCGACCATCAAAATAAATTAGGAAATACAAATAAATCTTGACAAACGACCCAACAGCACGAGTAGTTCGAGCACCACAGACGTTCAAAAATGTTCAATGTGAGAATCGAACACTCATTGCATCAGTATACCACCCTACTGCTACCTTTAGACAGTTTTGGATCAAGACTGAAAAGAGAACATGTCTGGTATCAAGTTTTAACTTCTTCATGGTTTCTTTATTACATGGTCCTTTATTCTATCAGGTATCAATTAAGAGAATTATCAGTGTGTTAACCAAAAAAGTAAAGAATTATAAGCAATTATCAACTGACTCAAGAAAGATACCTTCTCCACTATGGAGTAGTACTTAGTTGGCTTCGTATTTGGTATCATCTTCCGAGACACCGAGTTCCACCAATAACTGCTTTAGAAATTGAACAAAGTCTTCTGGTGTCCTCAACTTTGAGCATTACACTCTTTAAGCAACACCCTATCGTTGAAAGGTATGGAACAGCGAGATTTATGTATCATAATGGCATTGAAAGCAGTCATGGATGTCTTGGAGAGCTTCCTCGAGTTTGTAACTGAGGTATGGTATGTACGGATACGTAAAACTACTTGGGGTTAAATAGGGGATGAGCTCTGGATGTCATAGTGCCTTCTGATCCTTCCGTTCATTCCAGTTCAAGCATCGAATCAAACTACGGAACCAATCCCCAGTCTGATCAGATTTATTTACAGTTGGAAGTGGGTGTTGGCTCATTGCTATACGAACAGAATCTCCTCTAGAGAGCTGCTGTCGTCTTTTGCCATCAAAGGAAACCCATGCGTTGTTTCTTGCATCATCAGGAATCTGGTTAGACATCACAGGTTAGTAGGCTAAAGATTGAATCACTAAAAGCATAAAATCTTCATCCGGATGATATTCGATGAAATTTTATCAATGCAAATAATGCAATAGGCAAATTTAGGATTTAATTTTAGGGTGAGTTTTAATTCCATGTTTCAATTGCTTAGTTATTTTTAAGTTTTAAAAAGTTTGTTATATTTTTATTTAAGTAAATTAGATCTAGTTTTTAGAAGATTTACTTAAAAGAAGCTCAGTCATTGTTCCACACAGTGTTTTAAACCTCCCCTTGTAAGTCATCTTTCAGTATAATGATTCTCTTCATGAGTTTTTCCTCCATGTTGAGATTCAGCAAATTTTGTTCTTAACATAACAGACAAAAAGTAGGTGGAATATTATCATAAAGAAGGTAGTTGTAAGTATATATGACTATAGTGCATAATTTTGCTAAATTAACCAATTTTGCCTCTTATGTCAAAGCTGAAAGACTTCACAAGGTAACACAAGGAGAATATTAAGACAAAAAGTCTCACGGTCTCACCTTCATCTCAAGCTGTGCAGAATCCGGAAGTATGACAGGCCTAAATGAAAGAGAATGTGGGCAAATCGGAGTAAATAGCATGCATGGAACATTTGGGTGAACCTGCAAATTGAAATAGCGATCTCATATAACATGAAATTCAAATAGAAATGAAAATCAAACAAACCACTGCAAACACCATTAACAGCTAACAAATGAATTCAAGTTAGAATGATTGCAATAAGAAGATGCAATGTGTTCGAGCTATCGATTTAAAACCAATAAAAGCTTTGAACCACAGACAGCCTACATCATTTTTTACCTTATTTTGCCATCCTAACCTAATTATAATGACATGAAGTATTTTTGAATGCCTGGAGACAGTAAGTTTTATCTTGGCATTATGCAATAGGAATAGAATCAGATAATAATGGAGAAGAATTACAGCAAAATCCAGAACGGATTATAAACATAAAGCAAAAGTAAACTGGACCTTACAGACAATCTAACTTTGACCAACTGTAAAAGAAAGAACTGAAGTTAAAAGCTGTCCTAATTGACTGACTTTGTTACTATCCAGTTAACCAACTTTTTTTTCTCTTTTAACTACAAGGCATCTGCATACTAAGAGGTTAAATCCCTCCCAATGCAGTTATACATTAAAACCACCTTTGGCAGGATGCCGTCTAGATCTAGCTCATTTACGACTACATCAAGCAACTATATAGATATATATATTGTACTTTGAACCTAAAACACATACATAAAATCTGTAGCTCAAACCAGACATGGGAAAAACCTGAATATCACGGATACAATGATCCAATCCCTTCATTGAACAAATCATATCTTTTAATGTGAACTACATTCTAGAATTTAGGATTTTTTTTTAAAACTGAATAGATATGTATTGTTCAAAAAGAGTGTTAGAGATATTTATTCTTAAAATTACAGCTAAGTAAAGAATTTTGTTAATGCAGAAGGACAGAAAAATCACTGTTATCTCTAGTCTTGTTATGTTACATATAAAATTTGTTAGAACCTACAATTATCAAACTGATTAACTTAGTTTACAAATATGAAACTTGATGGTCCAAACTTAAATTTCTTTATATTTTGTGTTTTGGAGCATGATAATTTTTCTTCGTATTTCCTGCCATCGATTCTAAATAGTATTTTCTTAGTGTCTATTTGGCAGCTAGAGTGTCACATTTATGCAGCACTACATAGCCTATGTGACATTATACTAGGTGATGACATGCAGTGTTAGTATCATACCCACATGAACTATATTTGCCATATAGGAACTGAGATCAGGGGGGTAGACCATCTCCATGTGATTGGTTTTGTTCTTATTGCAGAACTGGATTAGTATTAGAGTTGGAAATTATAAAAAAATAAAAATAAAAACAAGAAAAAGAATCGTAATAATGCCTGAATGTTTCTGCCTAACATTACAATTATACACTTTTTTTGTATAGAATGTATATGTTAAAATAATTTAACCTCTTAAAACGTAACTTTATTTAATCAGGTCAACACAAACTATGCTACCTCATCCTAGTTATACATAATTTCCGAACACCAAACAAAACTTACTATAAAAGTTCAGACAACTACCTCTAATATCCATCGTTGTCATTATCGCTTCCCAACTAGTTGGGTTGGGCCAAACAACTCGAATATTGAAAATAATAATAAAAAAAAGGAAAATATAAAAACTATGATGAAAATATGACAATGAAGTAAATCAATTATTCATCAAAAAGAACAAAGTTGCCAACCATGGATCCCCCAGCAGCTGTTGAGTATGCTGTGCTCCCAGTGGGTGTGGCTACTATGACGCCATCACCTTGTACCTATGAGAAATCAGACAAAAGTTAAACTAGTTTTCTGATACAACAGGGTGAAATTCGAAAAATAAGTCCAAAACATCTTAAAAGATGCATCGGGAGATATTAGCATATCAGAAGAACTCAGCCCTATCTTTATTAAGAAAAAACAACTAACAAGATTGCTGTTTCTTAATAGGCAAAAGCACTTATCATGAAATAATACGCAATAAGTTGTTGACAAAAAAACTATTTTCAGAACAATTAAGGTAAGGAAGAGTAAGCATGTCAGAAGGATCCTACTAGAAGAGATAATTATAATAGTAAAGTAATTGTTCATTGAGCCAAGATCTAATACATATAAAATCAACTATGCATAAAAGGTATGGTACTTTGGTTATAAGACGATCATGCTCATAGCACTCGACTTTGCAAAGGTATGGGTTAGAACCACGATCAACTACTACTTCATTTAGAACATCAAACACTTTCCCAGGAACTGCCTTTCCACTGCGAAATATTTCACATCGCAAACGCATCCGAAGAGTAATATAGACTCCTAGTGTGTTGTTCCCATGGATAACTGCCCTTAGGTCCTTTTTGTGCTCTTCAAACTGTAAGGAAAAAAAACGATCTAATACCATCACAAGGGGGCATTGTAGGGAGCAAATACAATAAACATGTGGAGGCAAACATACAGGATGTGATGTGAGGAATCCAAGAGACCCCAAATTAAACGAGACCACAGGAGGAACTGCACCTCTAAACAAGTTTGAAGCATGTAAGATGAGACCGTCACCTCCCAAACATACCACGAAATCAACTCTCTCATGAAGGTCACTGCATGGCTGCAAAATATGTGAGAACAATTATACATCTGGTAATATGTTTGGAAATACGTTCATTACCTGGTATTTTGATTGTAGAAGGTTTGTACAAAGCCAAAACCAGGTATCCTAGCAAATATATCATGCACATCAGGCTCTACAAGAACATTCATTTTCTCTTGGTGGTAAAGAAAGGAAGCAACCTGCACCAAAGCAGAAAATTAAAATATTAATAAATTTGTTCATAGAACAGTCTAAACTTGAAAGATACAGCTCCAAGTCAAGTTCTTAAGAAACATAGATTGCACAATCAAAAATTAGTATTATGCAAGAAAGCAAGTAGAAATAGAAGCTTAAGAGGGAAGAGCAATAAACTCATTAACCAGATTTTTGCATATATGTTCAGTGTGCAGTTGGTAACATGGAAAACAGAGGGCTTGAAATGGAATAACTGAATCCCATTGTTGTCATCAAAGAAACATAATGGTTCCAATTAGTTGTTTAGTCAAAGCTCATCTTATTCTCATTCTTACTATGAAGTGAAACAAGGAGCCAGTGTCAGTCCCAACTACTTGAAGTCAGCTACATTGATCTTGTCCGGAAATTTTAACTCTCAAGCTGTGTTAGCCCCAACTCTTGGAATCACCTACATAGATCTTATTCCTTAAGATCTATACACGTACTGTCAATGCCTAACCCAACCCTCAATCTTTTCTCATCTTCGCTGGAGACTATATTAATCTATATGCAACATTAATCACCTGTTAATTATGAAGTTAAATGGTTCACTAAAATACAACTCCTAAACAAGAATCATCTTAAAAGCCAATCTAGGAACTAATAGTGATATAATTTAATGAATTTTATATCGAACATCAAGTCATGCAACTTCTAGAGTAGAACCTATCAAGGACTTTATATAATGCTATAGAACAAGCCAACATTCCCAACTATTTCAGGTCAGCTATATGGATCTAATTCCTCCTGTAATACCATATTTTCCATGGTTGCTAGAGTTGGGATCCTATACAAGTGAAGGGTTTATTGGTTTAGAGGATATGATTGCAAAATCCTATAATTTAACAAATGTTTTTGGATTTATGTTTTTTGTTTATAATGACATCTATATTAACTTTCACCTTCATCATCACTAAGTTGTGTCTGTCCCAATTCTTTGGTGTAGGGTCAAGTATATGAATTTATCCCCTCATTGAGCCCTATGCAAGGAAATATCAATGATAATATTCAAAATAATTAAGTCATGTTATATCACATTGATTCATATTTTCTTGGATCTCCATCTACCCCTTAGACCTTCCACGCTAACAAATTGAACTATTTTAACTGTAGAATGTTAAACACCAAATTTTCATCCAAACATCTACAAGTTTTTTAAAAAAACAAATTTAAACGACAAGTCGAATATAATTGTTAATATAGAATTTAGATGTTGAATTGAAATTGAATTGAGTTCCAATTGTCCCATTAGGTAGACATAGTGTTAAGAGCCATGTGAATTTGATCCGGGTTCAATTTGAATTTGTTTTGACCAATTTAAAACCGAACCAATGTTTTAAATAGGAATTACCTAGTTCAGTCGAGTTGCGACAAGTTGGAATATTTTTTTAAGAGCTGGGGATTAAAATTCTCTCTCATCTTCTCTCCCCCTCTCATGCGTTTCTCTCCACGTGTTCTCACCCGAAAGCCATCTTCTCTTTTCCCTCATCAGACACCTCTCTCCCTCTTCTTCTTTCCTATGCAATGCCAACCACTAGTTGAATGCCCTCCTCCCTTGGCCGCTACTCCTGGTATGCAACATAATGTTGGTCTTTCCCGTTGACCATCCTTTTCGACTCCTCTTTCCCTCTCTCCCTCCCACTGTCCATCTCTTGGCTTCCCTCTCTCTTTCTTTTTCATTCTCTCATTCAATCACTGTGGCCGCTACACTTGTCAACACTATTTGAGAGAGGTGGATAACAGCTACTGCCCTTCCAGTTCCCTCCTAATCTGCTCTTTTCTCTCCTCTCTTGCTTGTCATTGTTGCTCATCGTTGGAGCCAAAAGGGGCCACCATTGGTATCCTTATGTATGACTAATGTATAAAATGGATTATATAATTTTAAAAAAGGATTAAAATGATAATTAAAATAGTGAAATGAATTTTAAAATAAATTAAAATATTGAGGGGTTAAATAATTGATTTTCTTTTCATGTTGTACATATGTGGAGATTAATATAAGAAGGGTTTGTTTTAAAAAAAATTAAATGAATACTCTCATTACTCTTTAGTTGATATCCTTGTTGATTTAAATGTTGATACTTATATTTTCCTGTTGATACTTATATTTTTATGTTGTATACCTTATACCCTATATACCCTGAGACAACATGTTAATATATAGAAAATTAGTGTGATTTATATTAAAAAATTGATTTAGGTTAGTCACTCTAGTAAGATGTAAGTCCATAGTAGAATAATTGTAATGTAACAATTTTAAGTGAAATAGTAATAATTTTAAATAGAGAAAACAAAAACTAAAAATGTAAACTATGAGCCTAATTTTATACAAGAGTATTTGACTCTCACCACCCACATAAGGTTATGGTAGCGAGCAGTCGCATGCGGTCAATATTTATTTGAGTGAGAGCACTATATTGTTGCGTATCACTGATGAGGTTTTTGGTTCATACGTCAAATGACATTATTATACTTTGAGCATATTGGATCTAGTGATTCACTTCTTAATAAATTTATTGGTGACAAATTTATTAGAGATATATTATTAGTGACACATTTAGGAGACAAAAAGAAATGATAATTAACAATTATCTTAATTTGTGATATAAGGTGATGATAATAGTTGTGACTCTAAATGTTGACAAATAATTAGAAAGAAAATAATAGTTGATATATATGCATACTTGCATCCATACACACGCACATATATACATATACATATTAAAGAACTCATTTTCAAATTAGGACTTAAGTTGCAATTTAAATTGTGATTTAAAGTTGCAATATAAATTATATTTTATCTATTCTCTTGATCTCTTAATTAAGATCAAATACATGTACATCTTTCCTATTTATTTATCAAATTTGTACTTACTTTCTGTTTGCCTTGGACTCTAGTTTTGCAGGCAAAGGTGACCTTTTGAAGTTATAGTTAGTTTCAACTAGTACTTGTAGTTGTTTAGAGATTCTTGATCTACTAACTACATGTTTATTTGTATTTTGTTGTATTATGTTATTTTGTTCATGTCTTTTGAGACTTAGATTTTTTGTTAAAAAAAAAGAAAGTATATATATCTAGTTAGTTGAACCTCTTGGTTATCAAAGTTATCAAAGTATATATATATTTGCATGCTCTTGGTTCCCTAGTGTCATATTGTCACTAAGAGGGGCGCCTCTTGATAAGTGGACACTATACCCTTGGCCATGACATAAAATATATTGTTCATCTTTGAACATTTATCAAATATTATCATAAACATTCCAAATTTTGTAACTTCTCAAAACATAACAAAAATGGAAATATCTGAAAATATAAATGTTAATGTGTTGCATTTTCATATAGAAAATAGAAAGTTCTATGCAAAGAAAGATGTGATATTAAGTCAAAAGAGTTCGGCTTACAACTTAAGCTATTCTCATGTAATCCAAAGTCTCCATAGATGGTATGGTATGAAAAAAAAAAATCTGCTTTCAATGATGTTAAGCTTTAAAATATATAGGTAAATGCAAGCATATTCCAGTAAGTTAAAATCTTTGGAAATCCTATCTATGAATAGAAAAAGGTTAAGAATCTGACTATGTTCATAAGGAACCTAGATTGGAAGGATGGAGATATTCTAGTCATTGGCACCTATAATAAGAAGAAACAAGAATAATAACGCTACCCCTCCAATTCTACTGCAAAATCAGAATCCAGAAAACATACTTCAACTTCACAAGTGCCACTGAACTTTATCCCTAAAATTGTTGTAGTTTCTTATAATATTTCTAGCTTTATCCATTTAAAAAGTCAATTTGTTGAGACAATATTAGTCTACAAGATAACAACGAAACAAAAACAAAATTAGCTGCATCAGTACCTCTTTGGCTTCTTCCATAAGTGCCTTGCCTAACTTCTTCAACAGTAGAACAGTCTTGGGAGGAGACTTCCACATGAGCATTTGTTGTTGGGTGCTTGGATGTGTGAAAGCCAAAGACGATTCTGTTACCTTTTCTCTGGTGCAAGAAAACCCATCCGTACGAACCAGAAACATCTCTGCTTTTCTTCTTGATTGAAGCCTAACTACACCAGTAGCTGAAGCACACATATCTCCATCAAGAGCCAAAGTAGCATTGTCTGTCTCCACAGAATTTTTAGCATCCTTTCTTTTTCCTTCTCTTGTGGTGATACTTAAAACTTGCTCAACTTCCCTATTGTTCATATTTCTTAAAGCTTTAGGTTCTATAGTCGTAGTGCCTGTACATTTAGGATAGACATTCATGTTTGCATCAGTTTCAGTATTGATAGGTTTTCCATGTGTGCCATTATTGATACTGATGTTAAAACCAAGATTACCATCAGCATTTTCTTCTTTCCGAATTGGAGATTCTACTTGAACTGACTTCAGACCCTCCAAGGGTCCATTAGCTTCATCCCCTAATTGAGATGAAGCACTTGTAACTGGTCCAGTGTCAGATTTCTTCTGCGGATTATTCATACAAGTTTTAGGAGAAACCTTTCTACTTTTGAAAAAAGTGATGATTTCTTTCCTTGAGAAAATGTTGCATGTAGGAAATTGTGACCTCAGAGGATCACTGCATATAGAGAAGTCGGAGCATTGGCCTGCACTAGTATCACCATTTTGTTGTTCTGAAAATGAGTTATCTATCACTATCTTTTTATGCTGGTTTTCAACTGTTGAAGCTGGAATATTTTGATTTTTGTTACCAATAAACGCATCAGATGAAGAAGGTGAAATGATGCCGCCTCTTGAAGATATGTTTCCTTTAGGCAATTGTAAGATAGGAGCATGTGGTTTTAGGCTTTCTTCTTCTTCTGCTGTATTTTTACATGCATTTCCATTAAGGTTAAACTGGAGTGGTGAAACTGAGAGTGTAGAGGACCGTGTTATATACTGCCTCCATCTTGAAATCATGGCAGAAGTTCTCCCAACACCTTCTCTGCTATGCAGATAAATAGGCCTTTGATTTGGATCTTCAACCAACATAGCAAACTGCTCAACCTGTTTCACTGAAGGAGCAGTCCCAACTTCAACTGGCAAATTTACTAACTCTATCTTTCCATGTGAAACAGCTTTTTGGAGAACTGCTAGATAGTATTCATCATTGGACGCCTCTTCCCTCAGATCTACAATTGTTTTAAACCCATTTTCCAATAACCATGTCAAACCTTCAACTGTTACTTGGCCACCCCGCCAAAATGCTATCTCAGAATCTTCCAGCATATTGCCCTCTTTCCTAGTGGAAAAGTATACAGGACCCCAGTTGGCGAATATTGTTGGACAAGGATAGCCATCTGCACGTGGAAATCCAGCATCATAGCAAACGTTCTTCAACCTTTGCAGTCGTCTCCAGATATAAGTGTTGTGATCGTCAGTGGGTGTAAAATAACTTGCAAGTGCAACCTGCAAGCTCTCACAGCACTTTTTCATTTCACTCCTGAAAGCAGCAAGTGGTGGAACCTTACCATCAAAAGTAGTAATGTCTGAGACCTGGAATGAACTCATGATAGATGACCTCCCTGACAAGACATCTTCTCTAGCTCTATTCAGCAATGCTAACATGCAACCAAGTATTGCAACTATCTTGTCTTCAAGCATAGGCATATCCTCGGAAGGGATATCATAAGGAACAGCACACTCTCCAGTTTCTTCATTGCATAAAGCATCCATTATCGAAGAATGCAATTGTTCAGCAGCCCGGAAGATTCTACAGTATGCTTCCACTTCAGCAATATCACCAGGTACAGGACCAATCCACAGAAGTTGAGATACATCTTGAGTTTGGAAAGTCTACAGTTTAAAAGTAAGGTTATTTAGCCACAAATGATCAAGAAGAAATCAGATCCATCATGAAGGTAAAGTTTCTAAACAGAAGAATCTATGGCTGTTCCTGAACAAACTTTCTAAACAGAAGAGTCTATGGCTGTTCCTGAACAAAGTTAATAAAAAATAAGAATGTATGGCTGCTCCTGAACATATTACAGATGTCTAATCACCTCCAGTATTTAAGCTAACAAAAAGAAAAGAAAGAAAGAAACTAACCATATTGGTGACATAAGTGATAAAAAAATGAAGATATGATTAAAGAAATGATCTTGACAAATAAAAGAACTGATCTTGATCAAGAACTAAGAAATGAGAAAAAGAGATATGATTAAAGAATATTTAAAAAAAAAGCAATGAAAGAAATAAAAGCAAACAAAATTCAACAGCTACCCCAAATAGAGCTTTACAACCTTTCATCTTATCGATGAGCGCAACCAGCCACAACACCCGTCCAAGAAAGGAAGTAGTTCATGAAGCACACATGTATCTATTATATTTTTATTTATTTTTCACAAATATATACCAAAAATTATGGAGAAAAATAATTTTCTTGGCTACCACTAATTTCATCATTCAAAGTTTTACTGCAAGAACTTCCTTTTCTAGATAGACACCACAAGAACGATATCGATTAAGCAACCCAATTCAATAAACAAATAATGATCAACTCCAAATGCAAATGTCACTGCGCCCTCTAGATGTAAAAGTAATATCAAGACCAGTAAGGAGAAGTATGTAGAGCTCCACCAGCATCACAATAAAATAGGAAGCAGACCGAAGACCAAGACACGACCCTCACGGGAGAAATCAAATCAAACCTGCGAATCCAAACCGATTGGGAAAGAGAAGAAATGAGAGAGCCGAGCTCGAGCGGCGACGACCAAGCGATGAGGAGCCTCATCGCGACTGACACGTCGCCACCATCCGTCCTTCGCTGGAAAGCCTCCGATACAGCCTCCCTGTACGCTGCTGCTCCTCTCGCCAGGAATAAGGCAGAGGTTGACGGGGCCCCTGGCCGCGCAGTTCAACAGCATCCAGTCCACAGGAGAAACCCTTCCGATCAGGTCAATTCGACGGCGCCTCGGTGGGAATCGCAGCGAGATTGATCGCCACCATTGGAGGAGGAGAGGCGGCGGGATGGGCACGGAGAGATTTGGATTGTTGCGGAATGGGGTGGCGGAGACTGCCGTTTGCGATGTCCACAAAAAAGAGGCGCCTCCGGAAAGAAATAGCGACTCGGGTATTTATTTATTATCCATTTGAGTAGTATATAAAAGCCAAGGAGATGTGAAGGAAGGAAGACATCAATTTTTGACATGTACTTGTTTGTGAATAATGCCGTTGGAATTTTAATTTTTCTGATGTTTTTTTTCTTATCTAGAAATTCACAAAAATAAAGATTTTACTAGGTGGAAAAAAAAATAAATACATATACGCTGCCATTATCTTGGATGAATTATCAGAGTCGTCCATGCGAGTGACTAGGTGTTAGCCCCTTGAAGTTCTTGACGTTAAGGCATAAGGTTTGGGGCGTTACGAGTATTGGATTAGTCTGATTATAAATTAATTTTATAATTAATTTTTTTCATATAATTTGAGAACGGATTGCAAATGAGCAATAAAAATTATGATAAAATATAGTACAAACACAAATCTAACCGAAGCAGATTTAAATTGTGACTAAATATAAGGGTTGGATGTATTGGATCAGAGCATTTTAGCTAAGTAGACCAGTGAGAAATGCGAACGATAACACGTATGGTTTGAGTGGGCGCATGCAATACAGCAGGACGGATGTGATCTAGACCATTTAAAATAATAAAAGTTTGATATTTTTGAATCATGAAAATTCTAAGAGTCTATTGGTTGGTTGGTTGTGTTGGTTAGTGAGTATTATTATTATTATTATTATAGACTTTATAATAAATTTGTAATAAATTTCATCAAATTTTTAGCATGTATTATTAGTAGATTGAATCAAGTATGGATTTGGAATGATACGAGGGACTACACTATATTAATTTATATAATGGTGGTAAAAGGTAAATACGTTCATCCCCAGCACCCCACCAATTCGTCTCAGGGCCAACACGAAAGAGATAAATTACGAACGACTATTAACATTTAGAATAATAATTAACACATAAGGAAAGTATTACCTCGGCTATATCGAAATTTAAACTTCTGACCTTAAGAATTGACAAAAGGGCGCGCACACAGAGATTTAGAAAATTTCCATATCATACATCGTACTTTAATAGTACTTTAAGAATAATCAAAGAAGATTTGGAAAATTTCCATATCACTTTAAGAATAATCAAAGTTACATTGATTTGGATGACCTTCCCATTCTCCCCTCCTACTAACACTAACTTTTTAAATTCTTTCCGCTCTTTTTCATGTACAACTTTCCTATCTTTTATTTCTTCCGATTAAACTTTTCTTTTCACTCTCTCATTTGTCATGCAACAATCTACGATGCTGGTTTTTAAAAATCAGGACCACAATTTAATTAGGCTAGTACCGTGATGATGGTGATTTCTAAAAAATAGCATTACCAAGATCAACTTGATTCTTGTCTCTTTCAGATCAGGTTTAACGTGGTCCTGTGATCTCTAGAAGATCAAATTTAAATGTTCTAATTGAAAATTAAAATAATACTGGAACATTTATGGGAAGCTTGAAATAAGTAATAGGAAATACCTTTGAACTTCTTATAATCTCAAAAATTCACACGACCTGACATAAATATAATCTTAGCTCTCTATATCAATTCATAAATTTTAATCAAAATTCATTGAAAAATATAAACTATTTGAATTTATATACTTAGGTCCGTCCGTCCATCCATCCATCCATTTAGTTGAATAAAGTGAGAGAAAGTTAGATATGAAATCAAACATGGGTTCTAATCAATAAAAATTGTGGAGCCTAGTCGGGACAGACTAGGCGCATATCAGGACGAAATCAGATCAGGCCCCACTGGATTCTAGTCTCTAGAAGACAAGCCCACTTCGAGACTGATCTAAAACCAGACCAGGCCCAAGGCCTGATCTGAGACCAGACGTGTCTCCTTTGCAGCTCCTTGCCGTTTAGACATCATGGTGTTTCTGCTTAAATGGATGGAACGAAAATTTGTAAATTAATTAATCTGTTGTCAAAGCAGTTACTGGTTCTGAAACTGAAACAAAAAGCCAAGGAGACAGGACTGAGCTTGGTCTGGACTCCTATCAAGTCCAAAGTGAATTTGGCCTCTTAAAAATAAGGATCAAGTTGGGCTTATCTATCCTCAAATCGGTCCAAAATGATCTTGATATTTCGATACTAAGCTCATAGTTTTCCTATTATATTTATCTTCCTCTTACTCAATTTTACTAAATGAGTGTAAATTTATATAAATCTAAACAAATCTAGCAATAAATTTCGATTAAAACTTACTAATCATATAGAAAATTGAGATTATATTTGTTTTAGATCCGGTAAATTAAAAATACTCTATTATTATGTTAACTTTCAGTTCAAAACAGGATCTCCTAAAGATCAACATCATGTTAGACCTGATCCTCTACCGACCACGTTGGCCTGATATGAAGGTAGTTCAAGACCAACTCTGGTCTCCCCACCACCACGGTTCTGGTTTTTAGAAACCAGAAACATCCATGCAAATAAGAAAAAAAATAATTAGATAAAAAGGAAGAGAGGAAAGCTATGTGCAAAAGAAAGACGGAAAAGAAATTAAAAAAAATCAACTTTGTAGGAGTAGAACGAAAAACCATCCAAATCAGTATGCCCTTTAATTATTCTCAAAATATGA
This sequence comes from Zingiber officinale, assembly GCF_018446385.1. Lineage (NCBI taxonomy): Eukaryota > Viridiplantae > Streptophyta > Magnoliopsida > Zingiberales > Zingiberaceae > Zingiber > Zingiber officinale. The sequence continues at coordinate 63,451,789 of NC_055997.1, forward strand.
CGCCTCGTTTGAGAAATTCTCAAATATGTAGGTGTCCTTTGATCAATTCCCGTAATTTACAAGTTCTAAAGTGTTTTGAATGATTCCAATTTTTTTTATATCGAGTTGAACTAATTGAGCCAACCTGACCTTGTGACCTAAAATGATTGCATAAGCCAAATTGAACTACTGAAGAAAGGAAATTAGATGAGCAAATGAATAAAACAAGTGAAATTATGAAAAATAATCATTAATTTAATGCACATGAACCAATTATACAAACTACCAATCCACTCATTAATACTACTCTACTAATGCTATAAATCACTTCACGTCACTTCCACTACCATTCGTAGGGCTGTAAATAAATCGAGTCAAGCCGAGTTTTGGAGTGTTCAAGCTTGTTTGATAAGATAACCGAGTCAAGTCGAGCCGAGTTTAAAATGAACCAAGCTTTTGAAATGAGTGTTCAAGTTTGACTTGATTTATTTTTTATAAACTTGAGCTTGTTTGAAGTTTGACTTAAATTTGGTTCATTTAGATGTTATCAAACTCTCAATTCAAGCTTGGCTTAAACTTGGTTTGTTTAGATGTTATCAATCTCTCAATTCAAGCTTATTTGATTGTTTGAAATTTTTGATTGTTTGATTGATTATTAAAATTGATAATTTAAATTTATTTATTTATTTTATTTTATTATTTAGCATATTAAAAAGAATTTTATTAATAAATATAGTTCATGAACATTGTTCACGAACGTTAACGAGTTAAACACATATGTATTCAAACTTATTTGTTTAGATTAACGAACTGTTCAAGCTTATTTGTTTAATTAATCTTATATATATTAAACGGACATAAACAAACTCTTACCAAGCAAAACACCAAGCTTGTTCACGAACGCTTGATTCATTTACAGCCTTAACCATTCGATCCCCTCCCAGTCATAGATTTCACATGATTTTAATTAACCAACATAATCAAAATAAGCAAACAAATTTGCCGGAATCAGCAAATGCGAGGAATTGTTAAATTTTCCCCGTGTAATAAATAAGGTTGCCATTAGGAAGAAAAACAAAATCATCAACATATAAATCACATAAAAAAAATGGCAGGAAGTTGCTGTTTCCTATGCTACAAAATCCCGTTTGCATTAGTAACAAGATTACAACTACCACTTTATGCTGTATCGCGATCTATTAACTTGGAGATCATACTGATTCAACCTTATCTGTTACCTTATATCTATTGTCAGCAACATCCAAGCCTGAGGCCTGAAGTAGCTTTCGCTTCTTCACTAAACGAATTGCGGTGTTCCTGTCGGTGAGAGTCTCTTCGTGATTTGGCTGCAGACAACTTTTGTTAGAGCCTTAGAATCAAGCCATTAACAAAAATGAAAACAGAACTGTGCTTCTTCACGACAGTCATGTTGAGAAGATTGGTGGGAATCACAATGAAGCATACTAAAGAAATTTGATATTGCAAGTTAAGGTGAATGAACCAGTAGAGAGTTGCGCTCACCTTGATTTCAAGCGCCCTATCAAAACTTTCAATTGCTGAATCTGGCTCTCCGAAGTTTAGTTGTGCTCGGCCAAGGGTGATCCATGCCTACAAGAATAAATACTTGATTATGTTAAAACCATTGATATTTTGATAGAACTATGAAATTTGAAATAAAACCATCCAGTTATATCAGATAGTTGATCTGTACGAGTCCAAATATGAAATAACAGAGTAAAAATATGTTTTGACAAGGTTGAGTCTGAAATCCACCATTAGAAATGGAGTTGTGGGCTTTCCATATATGTTATCTGAAAAAATTACCTCAAAACAACCTTCAAAATCAGATATTCAGTAAAATATATGTACTTTTAAAACTAATTCTGTGAGTAAAGAAGGCATTGATTTAATCTTTGTTTCTAGGTAGGCCGCCTATTTTGGTTTCAATATTTTTTGGTTTATTTGAAACTATTTCCCAACCAACCTCACTAGCTTCAGCGTTGAAACTAGGTTTTGTTCATCAACAGCCCAATTAAATCAAAATGTTTGACTGAGCAACAAATATTTCAAGAAATGTTTTCTCTGTTTATTAGGGTGGAACCAGAATGCATAGATCAAGAAAAATTCAAAGCAGCAAGGAGCTCAAAGGCTACAAGAATAGAACTAGTATGAATGACAAGGCAACTTACCATTATCCCACTCAAAACTTTCTAGGTTCAAACAGCATGCCTAATTATTACTATGAACACCAAAAACAAAAGAAACTTCTTATGCTGAGTCACATACCTCACACCATAAAGGTTCCAACTCTGTAGCTTCTGTAAACAATCACAAACAGGATAATTTAAAATTGTAGAGCTGAAAAGTGCATCCATTAAATACTTCAAGCATGAACTAAATGCAAAAAACAAAAAGGCACCCTAACAAAAAGAGCAATGGGAAAAATGACATGAATATTACAGTCTCGCTATTAAGTATACACTTATAGCTTTGCATAAAGCTTGATGGAGAGATAAGATTCATTAGCCTACAAATACATTTTTCATAAGCAACTTCTGAAAGAAATTCACAAAACAAACACAACTACAGTTGCATGTTCAAACAAATAAGCAATATGCAGTTTTCACTTTCTTATAACTATATGATATTTAATAAATGGCTTAATAAGCTACATGTCAGTTAATGTTAATATGAGATGTCTTTGGTAATTTTGATCAAAAGTTAATCATTTAAGTGTCCTTTCTAATCTTAATACACAAATTTACACAAACAATTTTACATGTCAGTTAATATGGCATGTCTTTTGATGGGATACCTTTTAAGATTCCACTCTCTAACCCCAATACACACAAATTTTCACAAACAGGATGCTCCAATTTAAATCATCAAGGAATCAAAAGACAGAAACTGTCTCTTCAATTTCTATCCTTTATTCGCAGATCATTTTTTATCTTTTCTTAGAAAATTAAGTGCAGATCAAGGTATGCTCTTTTCCATATAATGTGAAATATCATGAAGTTATAATATTTCTGGGTATGATTTTTTATTGTTATGCTTATTGATTTTGCACAACTTCTAACTTCCTTGTGGTAGCCATGTTTAACAACTCATGTTGTTGCATTTAAATTTATATTGTAACCTGGATTCATTGTCGATTACAACAATACACTGGAGTATCATTCTTGATGGTTCTGAAATCAATTTCTCTGATTGATAAGTGCACTTTGTGATGAATTTGGTTTTGGCATTTATTATGAGATTAGCACCATGTATCATCCACCAACTATTCATTCAAAAACACCACTCACAAATTGCTGTATTAATTAAATCAAGTCAAAGATTAAGATAGAATAGATCCGTATTTAATGGATAGACTTTGAATAAATGAATAAGGGGGCAACTCGGTGCACGAAACTTCCGCTATGCGGGGTCCCGGAGAAGGATCCATTGTACGCAGCCTTACCCTGCTTTGCAAGAGGCTGTTTCCAGAATTCGAACCCGTGACCTTTTGGTCACAAAGCAACAACTTTATTGCGCCAAGGCTCGCCTTCACTTTGAATAAATGAATGGCTGGGTTAAATCTAGAAGCATTATTTTAGGATCGATTTTCATTCCTACTGCTATATAAAGACATGTTTAACATATGGTTTTTATCAAGTTTGGTACATCATCAATAAAGAGTACATTTGTTTTCCACTACTATATTTTGTCCCTTCTTCAATTGAGTTATTGCTATCAGAGTGGTATCAGAGCCGGAAACCTTCTAGCTTGAATTATTTTTCAAGTAGTAAAATATGACAAACGATTTTAATGTTATTTGGTCCGGTCCCAAATTAGATGGGAAGCTCGATTATAATTATTAGCAGATAATGATGTCTACACATTTGAAAGCTCAAAATCTTTGGAGTTCTATTGATCCAGGTCTTTTAGAAGGAGCCGATGCAAACTCTCAATGTCGAGATCAACTCACTCTAGGACAAATTCATCAAGGAGTAGATTAATCAATTTTTGGCATGATAGCCAATGCCAATACAACAAAGGAGGCGTGGGATATCTTAAAATTGTCATACAAAGGAGTTGATCGAGCACAAAAATGAGATAACCTCTACAAAAACAGTTGAGCAATATTTTGCACATCTTACTGATCTTGTTAATAAAATGAGATTATATAGAGATAAAATTGGAGATGACGCCGTAGTTGATAAAGTTCTTCGAACCATACCATTGAAGTATGATCATGTGGTGGCCTCAATTCAAGAATCACGTGATATTTAACTGTGATAATTGCAGAATTAAAAGGTATGATAGAAAGTCACATTGACAGGATCCAAGCAAGACGGAAATACCAACAAATGAAGAAGCTTTAAAGAGTCAGGTTACTCTTAACACGACTGACTCTAGTCAAAGAGGAGGAGCATTCAATAGAGGACGTGGAAGATGAAGAGGAGGATATAAAGGAAGAGGTAATTACTCAAATCAAGGAAAAGGTGGAGATAATGTCAAGCAAGATAAGTTTCCGTTTCACTGCTATAATTATAGAAAATATGGGCACAAGATTGCAGATACAAGAAATTCAACAATTGTGGCAATCAAGCAGACATTGCTGGAAATTATTGCGAGAACTCTAATGAGACTGAAACTTTACTTTTAGCTAGTAACGTTTTACCTGCAGATGAGAACGTATGATTTTTAGATACTGGATGTAATAACCATATGTGTGGAAGAAAAGAGTTATTCTCGAAGATAGGTGAATCAGTTTAATCAGAGGTTACTTTTGGAAATAAGACAAAAGTACCAATTTTGGGAAATGGTAAAATTTATATTCAGTTGAAAGATGGTTCCCAAAATTTTATATCTGATATCTTTTATGTTCCTGAACTTCACCAAAACTTATTATTATTAAGTATGGAACAATTATTAGAAAAGGTTCTAAAATATGCATTACTCAAGGGTGTTGTACCATTACAGAGGGAAAAGGAAAGTTGAAAGCAAAGGTAAAGATGTCTCAAAATCGATTATTTCCTTTGAACCGTCACCATAAATTTCTTTCTTGCTTTAATTGTAAGATTTTGGATGATAATTGGTTATGGCATATGTGTTTTGGCCACTTTCATTTTTCGGGGTTAAATTATTTAGCAAGAAAGAAACTTGTTTTTTAGATGCCTGATATTGTGAAACCTAATCATGCTTGTGAGACTTGATTAATTGGGAAGAAGCATAGAGAACCTTTTCGTGTAGGAAAGTCATGGAGAGCCACGAAGTCGTTAGAACTTGTTCATTCAGATTTGTGCATAGTGAAAATTCCATCACTTGGACGTAATAAGTATTTTATTACTTTTGTTAATGATTTGAGTTGAAAAACTTGGGTTTATCTTCTACATCAAAAGTCAGAAGCATGTGATATTTTCAAGCAGTTTAAGCCATTTGTTGAAAAACAAAGTGGGCTTGAAATCAAAATCTTAAGAACTGACATAGGTAAAGAATATATTGTTTGTGTTATTTTTTAAAGAAGCATGATATTCAACATCAAATGACAGCTAGATATACTCCACGACAAAATGAGGTGGCTACGAGAAAAAAATAGAATTGTTATGGACATGGTAAGATGTATGTTGAAATCAAAAAATCGGCCTAAGCATTTCTGGCCAGAAGCTATATCTTGTGCTATTTATGTGCTGAATTGGTGTCCACCAAGAAGTGTTCAAGATAAGACACCTGAGGAAGCTTGGAGTGGAAGAAAGTCATCTATCAACCATCTCAAGATCTTTGGTTGTTTGCCATATGCACATGTACCAGATCAGTTGAGGAGGAAACTTGATGATAAAGATGAGAAGTGCATTTTTACGGGTTACAGTGATACATCAAAGGCTTATAAGCTATGTAATCCTGAAACTAAGAAAGTTATTATAAGTCATAATGTGATTTTTGATGAACATGGTAGTTGGAGTTGGTCTATTGAAAAAGGAAAGTCAATTGTTGTTCTTGGTATTCCCAATGACCTTTTGGATGAGCAGCCTACTCAAGATAATGTTCAGGCTTCTGCACAATCTGAATCATCAACTAGGAGATCACAATGTGAGTGCCAATTACCAGTTCGCTTGCAAGATTATGTATTAAGTAATGATAATGACTTATCTGATGAAGAAATTATTCAATTTGCTCTTTTTGCAAATTGTGATCATATATCTTTTGAGGATGCTACTACAAAAACTTCATTGGCTGAAGGCAATGGATGAGGAAATTCATGCCATTGAAACAAATGGAACTTGGGAATTGACTGAATTACCTCCAAGAAAAGAACTAGTTGGAGTAAAGTGAGTTTACATGACCAAGTATAAGTCAAATGGTGAAATTGATCATTTTAAAGTGACAAGCAAAAAGCAGGTATTGATTATTTTGAAGTTTTTGCTCCTGTAAGTAGACTTGATAAAGTGTTCATGCTTATTTCGCTTACGGCTCAAAATATTTAGAAACTGTATCAAATGGGTGTAAAGTCTGCTTTTCTGAATGACTTCTAGGAAGAAAAAATATATGTTGAACAACCTATAGGATATGTTAAGAAAGGGAAAGAGAATAAGATTTATAAATTGAATAAAGCTCTATATGGTTTAAAACAATCACCGAGAGCATGGTATAGTTGTATTGATTCTTACTTTGTTGAAAATGGTTTTTTGAGATGTCCTTATGAGCATGCTTTGTATGTTAAATATACTATATAGTGATACACTCATAGTATGTCTTTATGTTGATGATCTAATTTTCACCGGAAAGAACTTAAAGTTAACCACAGAATTCCGGATGGCTTTGGTTAGTAAATTTGAAATGGCAAAGATGGGCCTAATGAGTTATTTCCTAGGACTTGAAGTTATTCAAATGGATGATGAGATTTTTGTCTCACAAAAAAAATATGCTTCTGATATTTTGAAAAGGTTTAGAATGGAGTGCTCCAAGCCATTTTTACTCCCGTGATTGAGAAGATGAAGTTGTCCAAAGATGAAATTGGTAAGAGTATGGATGTTACAGCTTATAAAAGCTTGATCAGGAGTCTAAGATATTTGGTTGCTACGAGACCAGATATTTCTTTTGGAGTTGGAGTACTTAGCAGGTTTATGAAGAAACCAAAGGAGTCATATTGGGTTGCAACAAAGCGAATTCTAAGATATGAAAGGTACATTTAATGATGAAATTTTTTATTTTACTAAAAAAACTGAAACTTGTTGGATATACAGACAGTGATTGGGCTAGAGATGTTGAGTAGAAAGAGTACGTCAAGATATACTTTCCATCTAGGTTCAGCTATATTTTCTTGGTCTTCTAAAAAACAGCAAGTGGTAGCACTTTCAACAACAAAAGCAGAATATATTGCGGCAACAAATTGTGCTACACAAGCAATTTGGCTAAGAAAATTTTTTGAGTTTCTACAACACAAACAAGATGACCCTACAATAATTTTCTGTGATAACAAGTCAACAATTGCATTATCAAAGAATCCAGTCTTCCATGGTCGTAACAAGCATATGGATATCAAGTATCACAAAATCAAAGAGTGGGTTGCTGAAAAACAAATCAACATCGAGTATTGCCCCAGTGAATGCCAAGTTGCAGATATCTTTACAAAACCAATGAAGACAGAGACTTTTCTCAAGCTGAAGAAGGCGATTGGGATGTCTAACCTTTGTGACTTGGTTTAAGGGAGACTATGTTGTATTAATTAAATCAAGTCAAAGATTAAGATAGAATAGATCCGTATTTAATGGATAGACTTTGAATAAATGAATGGCTGGGGTTAAATGTAGAAGCATTATTTTAGGATCGATTTTCATTCCTATTGCTATATAAAGATATGTATAACATATGGTTTTTATCAAGTTTGGTATATCATCAATAAAGAGTACATTTGTTTTCCACTACTATATTTTGTCCCTTCTTCAATTGAGTTATCGCTATCACAAAGGTTACAGAGTATGTTGTAATGTTTAAGACAATTATTTATGACAACCTAATGGTAATTGCGATGGCAATGGCCCAATCAATATTCTTTTGAAGTTTAAAGAATAAATATCAAAAAATGGTTGAAGCCAAGGCCTCAACAATTAATAGCAGGTGCTAGTAGAATGTTGTAATCCTGAAATGAAAAATGTGGAAACAATACTGCATGTTGTAGATTGGAATTAAGAAAATTTTCAAACTGAACATAATTGTTACTTAAACAATGATAATTTTTAGTTGTAAAGTAGTAAGCAAATTGATTGCCTCGTATTCAATTTTAAGTGGTAAACTATTCTAAGCTAAGAGAAAACCAAAATTCGGGTTGGTTGAGTGCAAAACAAGTATTTTGTGATTTCTTGATGCATTTCTCCTCTTATTTCACATAAAAATAGCATTATGAATGACAAATATTAGGGAGTAGCATTAAACATCCACTGAAGAGGCAAAAACCTAAAAGGCTTGGTTATATGCACAATACATTCAGAGAAAAAGATAATGATGACTTGGACCAATACTCAAATAACACAGTGAAATGCAGCACATACTTCAGTTTCAAGGCTAGCGAATAAGAAGATTTGGAACATACGTGTGGCTGCTTTTATAGCATTCCATGAATCACCTATTTCAAGTAAAATTTGTGCCTTCTGTTCGTGTAATACTGCATTTTTTGGTTCCAAGGACACTCCAGCCTCCCACTTTCCTAGAGCTTCATGGTATTTTCCATCCTAGAGTCAAAATTTTAACAAGCTAGAAATTTAACCACATTTAATCCCCTCAAAAAAAAAAATAAAGCAAATTGCAGTAACCATTGATTTCCTACAGTCATAGCTTGATTTACTTTCTTTGTAGAAAAGTACAAGAAGAAAGCTCTCTTGTGAAAGAATATTCTTAATTAAGCCCTGCATTTCTGCTTTCCCAAACTTCCTTTTTCTTCATGAAACCTTGAGATTAGTTTTGCATTAGTAAGCCTCAGACTTAGCCTCTTGCACTAGGGACATTGAAAAATTAAATAAAGCCTAAAAGAGGCTATTTACTTCCAAATTTCTGTTATTGTGGAATAAAGAAGTACAGAATCCTACAAGTAACCAAGAGTTTGAAAAGGAGTACAAAAGTTAAGAGAGGAAGTCCAGCAACGAAACTACTTCTATTAGTTAAATTAACAGAGAAAGAAGAAAATATGCGCTAAAAAACTAGAGGCCCAACAAACAATTTTCTTCCCCGATGAGACAGGGCCATATTGGTATCAGGCATCCCCGAGTGGCCGAGCACACAATATAACAAAATTAGAGCATAAAAAATAACCTCCAAAGGATGTTTGTTTCAAACAAACAACATGATGATCAACAAGAGAAATAATTCTTTCATTTAGTATACTGAGAAAAAAGAGGCGGAATTTGAGGATAAGCTACCTCCGCGAGCTGATTCCCCTCCGAACGGAAGCATTCGACGAGATTCCTGATGCGATCTTCATTGGTTAGGTCTTCTTGTCCGTCGTTGAGGTTTTTACTGTCAGCTTCGCCTCCTGCAGCGGTGCTGGCCTCGTCTTCTCCCTTATCGAATGGAAGATCTGGATTGAGGGTTATTGGCAGCTGGCGAGACCGCTTCTTCCCGCCTATTCCGCCGCTGACGCCGCCCGCCTTCGCCTTGTTCTTCCAGACTATCTTCATGCTTTTCAGTTTCGTCTCACTCGCTGTGGTGGCAAAAGGTCAAGCCGCCATAGCGGCCCCTCCCATTCTGAAAACATTCTGACGGAGGATAAATTACGGGATTTATTCAATTTTAGTTGAGCGGCGTTTCGTACTAAATAGCACCTATCAAAAATCAAAACATCCCTTTTGATTACAAATTGTGGGGGAAAAAAAACGCAAAACACTTGCTCCAGCGCCCCCGCTGTATCCGACTCAAGGTCATCACAGAAAAGATAAATCGTAGCATTTGAGCGGACATGTGATGGACAGGGTATAATACGAAGATAGAAAATTTATTCCCCAACTGTCCCGAAGATCGATCCTGCCGTCTCATTGTGACAAGTTCCGACATATATCAACCTTTTGATTACAAAATTCTCTGCTGCAAGGAGGATTTGTAATCAAAAGAGAGTATTTGTGTTAAAACCTCTCCCAAATATTTTCTAAGTGTATTCATAATAATATTAAATATTTCTTTTAAATATTTATAATTTTTTTTATATCATCAATTAAATATCTCATTCTTTAAATATTATAAATTTAATAATTAAATATTTCTCCAATCAAATATTTATATTCCCACCTACCAAATATTTCATTCTCAAATATCTTAAATTTCATATGATTTATGTTATTGCACATTGATCATAAATTAATTGCTGGCTTATTCTCTATTACAGAAACTAGGAAGAGAAACATCAGAATATATTATAGAAACTTTCATTGATATTCTTCATTTAAAATCAAATTTCATCTTCTCCTCAAATTTGTTCAAGTCTTTTCCTGATTAGTTTTTGTTTCATTTTTTAATAAACAAGAAAAGATAGATATGCTGGAATATTGCACTGAATTTATTTTTCATTTATGTTAGTTACATTAGTACTCTTTTGATGCATTGTTAAAGCTACATAATAGTAGATCAATTGATCAAGAACCCAGTGACTCCATCACAAAGTTCCATCACGATCTATAAATTTAATAATTAAATATTTCTCCAACCAAATATTTATATCCCGTCTATCAAATATTTAACTCTCAAATATTTTAAATTTCATACGATTTGTGTTATTGCACATTGATCATAAATTAATTGCTGCCTTATTCTCTATTACAGAAACTAAGAAGAGAAACATCAGAATATATTACAGAAACTTTCATTGTTACTCTTCATTTAAAATCAAATTTCATCTTCTCCTCAAATTTGTTCAAGTCTTTTCCTGATTAGTTTTCATTTTGTAATAAACAAGAAAAGATAAATATGCTGGAATATTGCACTGAATTTATTTTTCATTTATGTTAGTTACATTAGTACTCTTTTGATGCATTGTTAAAGCTACATAATAGTAGAGCAATTGATTAAGAACCCAGTGACTCCAATATTTGAGATCTTGAGCTACTTTATGCTAATGATATGATCTACTCAAAGACCTAATTTTTCTTTGCGCTTAATAGGTGCAAAATTCCATGACAAAGTTCCATCACGATCGAATAATAGTCTACTATACTTCTCAACTAAGTGTGGATGTGATCATGGTGAATTAGAATTGATGGACTGAGGTGCCTTTGCTTGTCATGTATGCCTTTTTGTTCCAATTTAGGAGTATTCTTTGAACTAAAACAATCACCGTAAGGCTGTCAATTCATCGGCCTGTTCAATGATGTCGAGCAATGAGAATCCATGTCGTAGTACTTATCATCTTTTTGATCGCAATGCCATTCATCTTGAAGACCACTGACCTGTTAGGCAAAGCCCCTAAAGATGCTTCCTCTACTTTTTTTTTTTTTTAAGTATGCTTGCTAAGTCAGCTCCTCTTTTGGTCATGGCTGAGTACTAAAGTGAAGATTTTGCAATCTAAAATTCTGAACCATCTTTGTGTTTACAGTTTCTAGTATAGTTAAAAAACCGAAACCGACAAATCAAAGTGAACCAAGTTATTCTTCGAGTTGGTTCCCCTTATAGAACCAGTTCAACGATCATATATAGGCTTTTAAAACTATACATAGTGGGTTATGATATATAAATCATGAGACAATAGAAGACCACCACTCACATCGTTTCAAACAACTCTTTCTTCCTCCTTTAACCTTTAGAAAAGATGAACACTTCAACTCCACTAAGCATACAATCATTAGGAACCAAAGTTTTGAATCTTTTTTTAATGTCCAGTCATAGGTATGGAATTCTTGCTTCATTAATGTTCTAAAAAGAAATCTGAAAAGGAGGCTCCATTTATTCCCTTTTTACGATTGATCACGTGGAGGATTTTTTTTATTATTATTTTTTAGTTTTTTTTGGCAGTTCACAATTCCAAAGAGACACTAATCAATTAAGGAAGATGCCACCAAATGATTATCTAAGATAGAGAAAAAAAAAAGAATTTTCAAAAATATTTTCTAACGGTGATTTACCAAAGAGCATAGGCAATTTTACTTTTCCCCCAAACCATGTAGGCATTTTGGAAATGTCCAAATTGCGTAGTCAGCCATGTGTAAAATTCCCAGTTTACCCTTCTGAAGCAAAAAAAAAAAAAAAAAAAAAAAAAAAAAAGGAGCATTCCTAACCGTGAAGATGTCTTTCTCAAAAAAAAAAAAAAAAAAAAAACGACCTGCATACGAAGCAAAGGCAATCAATAGCGAACAATGAAGGCAAATTTCCGGTGAATGGTGTACGTAATTTTTTCGATGAACTGTTAACTTCTGCTATGCGAAAATGTCTAATAGGGACGAGGCGACAAAAGTCGGGTCGGTGGGGTCTATTTTTCGACTAACAATACAGGTTATAGAAAACGTGCAATGTTGCATAGGTAAAAAAATCATCACTCAAGTTTAGTATCCTATAACTTTTTGGAAACTTTGCAGGTTATTGTACATGGAAAAGAAAAGATGATCGGAAAAAATCTAACAAATGTAGCTCCGGTGCAAGTTCTTCTTCGACAAACAGTAAGTGTATACCTCCGACGGTCTCAATGAGGTAGTTGCTTTCGACCACATAATTCCCTCATAACCATGAAGTTAAAAGCGATGAAACTTACCTCCAAGCAGTGGCTTTATTTACTAGTTGTCTATTATTGGATTTGAGAAAGATTGAAGGGAGGTGGTATAAGCAAGTGTAACGTGAAGTTCAAAAAATTGAAGTAGTTGTAAAATACTTTGAACCAGCCTTCCAGAGATGCTGTAAACTTGGTTAGGCGACTATAATATTATGAGATTATGACATGTTTTAAAAGGATGGATATATTGATCTAGAAGAAAGTCTGTTTGGAATATCCCTCAAGTGGAAGTTGATTGATTTAATTAAATCTAAGGTTTATTTCATTAACCTAGGTATATAAATCTAAATCTAAGTTTTAATCCTTTCAATTTTGCCCTATTTCCCCGATCTCCCCTTCATCGTCGACCCCTTTTCTTCCTCTCGAAGCCTCTGCATCTCCGATCCACCACTGCCCCCTTCTGTGCATGAGGCTAGATCGGTGATGCCACAGCGACCGTCGATCCCTCATCCTCTCCTTCTTGTGCTTGTGTTGTCTGATTCACCCAACGCTACCGACCTCATAGCACTGGCTGCCACATGTCCAACTGTCGATGTTGTGTGTCCTTCCCGCCACGGGTCTAGCCCGGACGCTGCCTCCTGCTCACAAGCAACTGAAGTTGGACACCGGTCCTCTCTTCAGTCGACAGTTGATGGGGATTGAAGTCGAACTCCACCACGGACAACGTCGTAGTTGCTCTTGCCATTTTCGTTACTGTGGTCACTGTCGGAGAGTTGAGCCACCACTTTCCACCTCCCTTGCACCGGCCAGTGTAATCATGACTACCACCTCCCTTGACTATAGTCGCAACCACCACAGTAGGCCACGGGTCCTTGAAGTTGTGAGTTCTGCCGGCAATCAAATTTACTATTGCTGGTCTTTGCTTTGAAGGTAGTCACAACCGCTGGATCTCCGAACGTGAGCCACCATCAACAATCATCGATAGGGTAAACCCTAACTAAACTCAACTTCCTTGCTTCAATTGATAGAGTGAAATGCATAATTAACAGTAATGTTAGTTGAATCTGATTACTATTTGTGGGATCTAATTATTAGGATGGATTAGATTAGGGTTAATGATGGATTAGATCAATTTGATCAAAGAATTGGGATCGTTTGAAGTAGATCATTAATTAAAGTTAATTAATTATCATTTCAATTAGGATTTTTCCTAATTAGTTGGGATATAATTTAGCTAGTTGTGGCATATGCGATTAGTTAAACTGTACATTATATGATTGTAGGACTTTGATTTGAGACGAGCATATTGACGTGGGATTAGTTCAGCATGATCTACAGATAAAGGCAAGTATATCTTCTTTGATCTTAGTAGTTCATTTACCTTAGTGCATGGATATAATTGACGGACTAGGTTGTTTCACCTTGATTCTATTTATATTTTATTTGAATTTGATACTTACATGCTTGATCTTAGAGATTATCTATTTTTATCATACAGTCTTGTCTTTGGATATTCGTATTCTATAGAGTACATACGTGTGTATTGTAGGAGTTATCATGTTGATTAAACGTATATTATGTGTGCACAGATATCTAGTATATTCTATTGGAGGTATCATATTAATTATACCTATATTGTGTGTACACACGTATTTGGTGTATACTATTGAGGGTATCATGTTGATTATACCTATGTTGTGTGCTCACATATATCTGATATGTATTATTAGAGGTATCATGTTGATTATACCAATGTTATGTGTGCACACGTATCTAGTGAATATTATTGGAGGTATCATGTTGATTATACCTATGTTATGTGCTCACACATATCTAATATATACTATTGGAGGTATCATATTGATTATACCTATGCTGTGTGTGCACACATGTCTAGTGTGTATTATTGGAGCTACCATATTAATTATGCCTATTTTATGTGTGTACAAATATCTAGTGTTTATTATTAGAGGTATTATATATATTGATTATACCTATGTTGTTGTGTGTTCACACGTGTCTGGTATGTACTATTGGAGACATCATATTGATTATACCTATGTTGCAGTGTGAACACATATTTGATGTTTACTATAGGTATTGTTACCTACTGTATATGTTGTTTGGTAGATAACAGTTGGATCTTTTCATTCATATAGATATAAGTGATTGATTGATCATGTTTATAGATAAACATATGTTTATCATGCTAGGTATGATAGTGTACCATCGTATAGAGTTCATATACTCCTGTTGATATAGTTGGTTACTAGGTAAGTAACACTATACTATGTCATCGTTATGTATATCTTGTTAATTAAGTCTCCTACAAATATTGACGATTATGTCTCCACTATGATATTGAGAGAGTTGACAGTGATTGTGATATGTATATCTTATCAATTAAGTCTCCTACGAGTGGTTGATGATTATGTCCCCACTATGATGTTGAGAGAGTTGACAGTGATTGTGATATGTATATCCTATAAATTAAGTCTCCTATGAGTGGTTGATGATTATGTCCCCACTACGATGCTGAGAGAGAGTTGACAGTGACCAGTATATCTTGTCAACTAGGTCTCCTACGAGTGGTTGACGATATGTCCCTACTACGATGTTGAGAGAGTTGATAGTGATTATGATATGTTTACTGCATTGTTATCTTTGGGTTGTTATTTTCTGGGCCGCCCACAGGGTATCCATGGTAGAGTGATCTCCCACAGCCTATAGCTAGATAGCTACATCCTGTCTGCCCATGGGTTATTTGTGGTAGAGTGATCTCTCGCAGACAGGGACCCTAACATTTCGAACTCTCCACAGCTTATCTGTGGTAGAGTGAGCTCTCACAGTCCATAGCTAGATGTCTTGGTCATTTGTATTGCTTGTGGTAGAGCGTTGCTCTCACATATGATGTATTGCTTATGGTGGAGTGTTGATCCCATATATAATGTATTGCTTGTGGTGGAGCGTTGCTCCTATATATGATGTATTACTTGTGGTGGAGCATTGCTCTCATATATGATAGTTTGCTCGTGGTGGAGCATTGCTTCCACATATGATTGTTTGCTTGTGGTGGAGCGTTGCTCCCATATATGATGATTTGCTTGTAGTGAAGTGTTGCTCCCACATATGATAATCTATTACTGTTATATGTACTGACACAGGCTTAGGCTTTACGATACCTATATTTATCATTATCTGACATTGCTCATTGCATTATTTATAATTGAGTAGGTTACTTATGTTTTAGATGCATGTTGCATATGGTTTCCATGATTCATACATATTCATTTATACATATATTACTCAGGTGTTATGAGTAAATCTATTGCTGATCCCTAGTGATTTATTGATCGCTATACCATGTGTGTTAGCCTGGTACTGGTACATGTATTTATTATGTCATATATGATTATGTTCATATTTTTCTACTGAGACTATATGCTTTGATCTCCATGTTCTATGTTTACCATGTACTATTATGTCTATTATCCACTAAGTCACCTAGATTCACCACCCCTTTGTAATATCTAGAGCGTTAAATATGCAGAAAGCGCAGTGAAAAAACTAACTAGATCCCTTCCAGAAGATCTATGTGAAGGAAAAACCATATACTAAGTTAAAAGAGAGTTATACCTTTGTTGCGTGGACACGAACTCCCGATAGCAAAGATGTTAACACGATCACATGTCTGTTCCTCTTTCGGTATCTACACGAACAAGCTTTTCGTCCATCTTACAAACTCACGAAGTGGAGAAGAAAACCAACCAAAGTTGTGCTAGCCACCACAAGGAAGGTTTCGACCAAGATCAAGAAGAGAAGAGGAGGAAGAAGATGATAAGTCTCATATCTAAAATACATTGACAAAAAAATCCTTTTATATTCATCCAATGAATACCAAGAGTTTTTTCCCCTTTGGTATTCCTCTTATTAATGCATGATTAATCCAATTAACCATCATTGTCTTTTTGATCTTCTTTCTTTAATGAATGGATTCAATTGAGTCTAACTCGAATTCGACTCAACCAACCTAATGAGTCTAACCCAATAATCTTAAGGCCTATAATAATTTAGTCAAACTAAATTAAACCTATCTCTAAATCAACATGTTATTTGTGTGTGACCTAATAGACTATCGTAATATTGGCAATATATCTAAAACTATTTTAGATATATAAACAATGAGTGACATCTAGCAAGGCATCATTGCCATCCAAGTGACGAGAATGTCGAGATTCAACTTAACCTTTCTGTGTCTATTATCTTGTATGACTCAATCCTTGTATCCTTGATATCTAGATTGATTAATGAGGCATAGACCGTACCATCCTCTTATCAATCTTTGTGTTTCTTAATCTCTAAGTAGACACCCTCAATCAAATAAGCTCAATATTATATATTGACTCATTGAGCATAGTCATGTATTCTTGTGTCCTACTAATCAAGAAGCTCATAGATATCATTTCCATCATATGGAAGGGATAGATCACATCTACATTACTCACATCCCTTCGCATAACTTATTGTATACAAGTAATCAACTTTATAGTCCACCTTGTTACAGGTGACGTTTGCCAATACCAAAGTACACAACTCCTTATTTAGAGAATCATAGTGACTTCAGGTCTAAGGACTCTTTATACCAATAGTCACATGAGAATGTTTGTGACACTCATATAATGATCTATGAAATATCTCATGACAGGTCAATTCAGTATATATTCTCTAATATATACTCATGTGTCAACGTGATATCTCATATCTATGACTTATGGGATTACATCATCAATTTACCTATATGCTAGTCTCAATGTATTAATATTGTCCTTGCATATTAATGCTTGACTAGGAATAGTTAAGAGAATTGTCTATATATATCTATAGGCTCCCACTATTAATTCAACCAATTGATATGTTGTAGACTAGAATCTACTATCTTAGGATATTATTATACTTATTCATTCGACACTGAACTGAAATAAATATAATAACCAACTTTACCTTTTATTAATTAATGAAATATGATACAAAAAGTACCCTTGTCAATCATCTAATAATTGGTACTAGGGTTAATACTAATAATTTTCCACTAGCACTAATGCCAATCACTGAAATATCTAATACCTAGTAACCTAGTGTGACCATCATGATTTCTCTGTACCAAAGCCTTAGTTAAAGGATCGCAATGTTAGCATTCGTCGGTACTCTGCATATTTTTACATCTCCTTTATCGATGATCTCTTGAATGAGATGGAATCAGTATAGTATGTGTTTGGATTTTTGATGAGAGTGAGGTTCCTTAGTCTGTGCAATAACCCCATTGTTATCACAATACAGGTTTATTGGGTTCGTGTTATAATAGTGCAAGTGCATGATTTCGTCGTCCATAATAAAAGATATTGAACCCACAGGGGCTGGTTATAAACACTAGTGATGTCTCACAAAGAATTAGCTAAATGATTAAATAAAATAAGAAGGGTACTAAGTAAAGAAACAAGACTTAGAATAAGAAAAGTAAATGAGGAACTTGGCTTTTGTGAGTGTTCTAGGAGTTTGATTTCATTGTGATATTCATCAATGTAACAATGGTTCACCAATTCACATTCTCAATTCACATACATTTGTAGGAAGTAGCCGGTTCTCCCCTGTAGAGGGCAACCGGCAAGGGACTTAGATTAACATTACTAGCAATTAAATAGTTATGATTCCTATGAAGTCCGTTAGAGGGATCTGCCTATCACTAGCATCCTTCGGTCATACAACACAGAAACACATGCACTATTCAATGTACATAGAGATGAAGGTGATAATTACATTTAACCATCCCACATCCTTGTAGAGACTTGCTTCACCTTTCAAGATGACACCCTAGACATCCGTTAGCGAGATCTGTCTATCATTAGTGTCTCTCGATCATACGATCTAGGGCATCTCTCTATGAGATCCACAAGAACACACAAACATTCAATCAAATATGATAATTGAGTTCAAGCACATGAAATCACATAAGATCAAATATATAAAAAAACATGCTAACATCATTTAGATAGGAAATTGGCATATCCATGAGTTCATACATCAAATTACACCACAACTACTCCCTTAATCCTAGAACAAAGAATCTACTCCATGGCACTAAGGTAGGGATCAAAAGACATAAAGATCACAAACATTCAAATCCCTAAATGAAGAGAAGAGAAGAGAAATGCTTATCCAATGGCATTGCGTGATCTTAGGATCCAATCCTGAGCTTCTAGAGTCGATGCGGAGATGGAGATGACCTTGGATTATCAGATGAATGTCGAAGAAGGCGAGGACCAGCACCAAGATAGATCTCCCCAAAGGGAGAGCAGTCCTCCTTAGAAAGGGGAGGAAACCCCCTTTTATAGAGCAAGACACGGGCACCACACGGCCTGTGGCACGACCGTGTGACCTCCATAAGGCCTCCTTCTTCTTGGTCTTGGCCAGGGTGACACGGTCGTGTGGGTTTACATAGTTATATTCTGCTTTGGCTCTGGATGGGCTACACGGCCATGTGGATTCACATGGCCATGCTGTTCTTCTCTTCTGCTTGGCCACATGGCCATGTGGGTCACACAGCCGAGGTCTTCTTGCTCTTTGGAAATTTTGCACGGCCGTGTGGATCCACACAACCATGCTCTGGTTCTTGCTGGTGGGGTGACATGTCCGTGTGGGTTCACACGACCATGCCTTGCTCCTTCTATGGTGAAGCCACACGGCCGTGTGACTTCACACGTCTAGAGTCATCCTCCTCCTTGCTCCTTTGACATGAATGTGTAGGGTCATACGACCAATGCCATTTGCCTTCATTTTCTATCTGGATTGACCACGAACGTCATTTTCTCTTTGAATCTAACTCCTGTCAATAGAAAATACACAAAGAGCCACTACAAGAAAAACCCTCATAGACATCGGTGGAACAACAATGATTTTAAGCAAATTACGATGTCTTTGAGTATTTTACACCGGGGTTTTCAAAAATCGGTGTATATGAGCGCAGATTTTAGCTCATAGACATCGGTTTTTTTAGCCGATGTCTATGAGCACATTTTTTTCATTAATAGACATCGATTTTAACATCAGTTTTTAAAACCCGGTGTCTATGATAGCTTCCTTGTTCTATCTACGAAATCGGATAGTAAAAAACCATTGTTAAAAGTGGTGTTAATGAACCAAAATAAAATAATTTAATGTTCCCACTAATACTTAGCCAAAATTTGCAACACTTCACTCTTCCCTCCAAACCTAAACCTATATCGCGCCGTCGACCGTATACCATCGCGACGCCACCACCACTTTCCTCCTCGCCTCATCTCCCTCTTCCCCTTCCTAGATCTACGAAAGATGGCGTCTTTTTCGTGGACTAAGGAGGATGTGCTACGGTGTTGTGGCAGCAAGTGTTTCACTAAGGAGCTCGCCTCCGCCTCGTCGTTTTTCGACCTCCACCATGCAATGCAGTCCGCCTACGGGATCTGGTTCAACAAGGTCGCACCTTTGCCCCCCTCCTCGCCGGCCCCTTTCCTCACCTTCTAATTCTTCAGATCGACGTCGCCGGATGGCTCGAGGCCTTCGTGGCTCACCCGCTGATCGGATCCATCTCTCCCTTCGTTTCGCAATCACTATTCTTCCAATCCTTTTCATTCCTTTTTCTATTCTGGAATCCTTTTAACTTTTTATTGTTGGCCGGATTAGGTGGTCTAAGGAAGAACAATCTGCTGCAATGGCTACTACCAATGATACCACGTTGCAGGTGGATCTGATCATGTTCCCCTCTTTATTTTAGAGATCATTCTTTTAATTTGAGATTTGAATTCTTTTTCTTTCGTCAAACTGTAGGAATTGGTGGACTGGAATATCCATTACCAGGAGAAGTTTGGGTTTGTGTTCCTCATCTACGCCTCTGGAAGGGGCACGCTTGAGATCCTTGTTGAATTGAAGGTAAATTGCTAAAAGAATAAGTTTAGTTTGGTCATCTCTTGTTTATGCCTCACGTTTCAGCTTCAGAAAAATGGTTTGGTTTCACATTTACTCTTCAAACACAGTAGATTTGAATGTCGGGTAAGACTATGGTTGTGTCTTAAGGTTGAAGCTCTTATAATATCTTAATCTTCACAGTATAATTGTCATCTTAATAACAAGATATATATTACATGTAAGCCATGATGATTATGAGTCTAGCTCACCTCCTATTGTCCATTTTATGTCTCGGAGAATCGACTAACTAAATTTAGATATCAAACTATGCAGACTTCGTCAAGCTTTGCATAGAAATTAGAAATCGTGACGGAGAGAAGCACCTTCTTGATGTTATAAATCAGCACAATATGCTTATTTTCCTGGCTGGCTAGATCATCTTCTTAACATTATCATGCTATATGTAAGCCATGATCGATGCCCCTTCCTCTTCCCCTTCCTAGATCGACGCCACCATCACTTTCCTCCTCGTCGCTGGCATTCTTGTAAATTTTCCTTTATCCATTGTCGCTACTGAAGTCCTTCCTCATCTTCGACAGTTTCATCTTCTTGATCTCTTGATTGCAAGTATTAATTGATTGATGCATGCAATGTGTTTGATGAATTTCCTCAAACACTACCCTGAGTTGATTTTATCATTTTTGTTTGCTAGATTGAGGAGTTGTTATTTTCTGTTGCTAAGTTGGTTTTATGTATTCCTTGAACTATCAAGTTTCTTTTATGTATATGTTAATTCTTTTCACTGATATGTCATGTTTTCTGGTTTATAAATTTATCTCTTTTTGTTGTTGTTGTTTCTTTTTGTTGTCACTGATATGTCTTGATCATTAAGTGACTATTTTCTTTTGACCTTCTTGTTAAATCGATTCATGACCAAGTTAATTATGATCATTAAGGATTTGCCAGCCTCTCCCTCGGTCGCGGGGGCTCTAGCCGGGACCACGGATGGGCCTGCCAACAACGAAGGGAATCTCTCCGATGCCAAAGGGCTTGCCAAGGAAGCTGCTTTCTTGTTCCAGAATTGGCGGTTCTAGGAGTGCGTTGAAATATTGAGCCAGATTTTTGATAAAAAGAGAGGCGATGTGAAGGTGCGTCTAATTTATCTTTCGTTATGCTGTGATTCTGCTGTCTGATACATTTCTGGTTAGGGGGATTCCGAATACTAATTCTCAATGGAAAGTGCTGCTTGAATGACGACTTAACAGTTTGTAGAATAGATAACTGAAGAAGACAAGTCTCTCTTAGTCCAATAATTACTTCAAGCATTTATACCAATCTTCTAGCATATGCAGATGCTACTACATATCCAAGCTATGAACAAATAAAAGGTCCTTCATGATGAAAAATATATAAGATTTTGGGGCTTAAAAAATGGTAAAAAGATGAATAAAGCTTGCACATGGCTTAATGACCTAAGGATATCTTTTATGAAATTACAGCAAATGCATGACAGATGTAATTCTGCGGTAAGACCAACAAGTAAGAGCAATAGGATTTTAACTTTCTCTATGGTCAACCTTACATAACAGAATTTGTAGATTCCTACTCTATGTTGTTTGCTATGAAGAAGAGTGTACTGTAATCATGTGTGAACTGTGGATATTGTAGATTTCAGAGTCAAAGTCATCAGCCTGCATTAACTTTAGCGTCCAAATATTAGATGCTAAGTTGTTAAGATTAAACCTCAAGGGGCCCTCCTCACCTTTTCTTGCACCTGACCTTTCATAAGACTTCAACTCCTAGTGTGTTTAGCATTTGCATTCCAGATTCATTACATTTTATGCGCAACAAGCTTAGATTCTTTACCAAAAATAAATTCTTAGATTTAGTGTTTTTAGAATGTGTAGGTTCTGTGAACTGTTGTGATAATGGAACCTGTTGTCTACTTGTTTATTTCTTCACTTTGATTATCATTTGTCATTGATTTAATCTGTATTTTAGTTGAAATATAATTCGACTTCAACTCTTAAGGATTTTACAATGACTATATTTTACTTGGTTCTTCTCCATACGAAAATCAATTGACCAATTATTATACAAATCAAGAATGTAAAATTTCTCAAATTTGTTCTATTTTAATTGAAATCTCATTGCTTCTCAAAGATGACAATGATCCAATGATTCTTTACTAGGTTTGATATGAAAGAAGAAATTGCATATTTGGTATCCACACTTCTACTTTTTGTGCGAAAGCTTTTACACTGTTTGTCTTTAGGTCTCCCTAATAGTTGCAACTCAGGGTTTGATGTTGTTTCTCCATGTCAAAATGTATTAATTGGCTGCTATATGAAACATGTCTATCTTTTCCTCTAATTATTTCTATTTTAACTAATATCTTACTCATTTTTTAAGTCCATGATGATTTGTTGTTGACTTGCATACAAAAGAAGAGAAGTTTATTTACTATGTGTAGTTCTTGTTTGTGTGAACCTTAATAATTTTCTATTTATTTCAGGTTCTTCATAAGATTGCTGTTGCAGAATACTTTTGAGATGGTTGCACTGATCCTAGGAATCTCCTTGATGCATTAAACAAGGTTAAAGTAAGTTTATTGAATCACAAGTAATTGATTTTTTGAATTAATTTATGAAGATATTTTCTCATCTTCATACTGACATTCTTGAGGAAACAAATTATTAAACATTAAAGTTATAATCATATTAAACATATGATATTATATGCCATGATTATACTTAACATGTATGATAAGGTTAAACATGATCTTTAGAATCATCCATTCTTCTATAGCAGAAAAGTCTACTGTTCCTTTGGAATCATGACTTCTCCAAATCATGGTATTTTGAATATTGCTAATATTTTATTATTTATTTCATGTAATTTCACCATTTTCTCTATCTTTTTTTCAAAGTTGGAAATAATTTAATCCATGTTTATCCATTTAGTCAATATTCTATGATTTTTTAAACTAGCATTGTTCTTGCAACTGAAAAGATATTGTACAAGCACTCTTAGATTAATAACTATATTGGTTATAGGAGCAAAGTGAAGAGCTTGCGCATACTTTTGTGGACCAAATTGACTCTAAGAATAGTTACCTAGGCTATATTGTTTCAGGGTCTAAAGCTAATAGTGCTTCAATTCATCAAAGTGCTGTTATAAATAGCAGTAGAGTTGTCCATGCCCAAGAGTTTGATGTTTGAGTAACAATGTTGAATATTGTATGTAGTTCAACGCATTTTGTCAAAAATTTTCTTTCCATAATTAGTGAATCAGTTAATAAATTGCTCTCTTCTTAGTATTTTTATTAATTTGGTTCTTCATAGGCAAACATTCTCTACCATATCCATGAGTATGCACAGTCATTATCTGTTCTTAAAAAGCTGTTCCAGAATATCGAGCCAATTGAAGAGGTATGCCTTAATTTAATCATCTTATGAGTTATTGATAAGATGATTCTTTTTATTCCGCCTTGCTATTTTTTCCTATGCAGCAAATAGCTGTCCGTGTATGCCTTCTTCTACTGGATGTTGCATTAGCTTGTGAAGATATTTTACAAGTCTCAGTAAGTTTCTTTGTAATCAACACCTTTTACTTTTTTATTTTCCTCAATGATGTCTCTTTTATTTTTTTTTAAAATTCACAAAATGAAAGTGCTGCAATATCTATTTTTATGTGTTGTTATAGTTTACAAATCTCAAGTACTCCAGAGTTGAAATTGATGAAGTGTGATTCGAGTGGGCTGAATGTATGCTAGATTACATTTGAGTAGGAAAGGTATTTGATTTTTGAAAACTTTGGATGATGCATGCATTTGCACGGAATGTAAATTGCGGATGCTACCTTGATGTGTACAATATCTATTACCTTTTGATGTTGTAAAAAGAATATTTGTGTATTTTATGGATACTGACTTAATGTGTATAATATCTATTACCTTTTGATATTGTAAGAAGAATATTTATGTAATTTATGGATACGGACTTGATGTGTACAATATTTATTATCTTTTTATGTTGTAAGAATAATATTTATGTGTTGGTTACATGGATATTGACTTGGTGTGTTTAGATACACCGATGTATAATAATATTAACTAAATTTTGTACTATTAAAATGTTGTATAATATCGGTTTTCACTGTTTCGGAAATCAAATCAGTGTCGTTAAACAATACTGATATTACATCGATTTTCTACCGCTACCAAAATCGGTGTCACTAATTGATATTACATCAGTTTTACATCGTTGATAGAATTCGTGTTGTTAATATTACATCGGTCGTAAACCGCTTCCAAAACTGGTGTTATTAATATATATTACATCGATTTTACACCATTGTTGAACTGGTGTCGTTAAGTGATACTACACCGGTTCATAACCGATTTAAAAACCAGTGTCGTTAAGTAATACTACATCGATTATAACCCGATGTCTAAAATGGCAGACCTTTTACATCGCCTTCATAGACATTGGTCGATTTTGTAATAGACAGCGGTGGAAAACCGATGTCTATGAGGGTTTTTCTTGTAGTGAGCAGATCTCCAAACAAAGAAGAGTAATTATGTTGAAAGTAAGACAAGGGGTATAAAAATGCATAGATAAAGCATGCATAAAGTATGTGAATGTGCGTCAAAACATGCATAAAAGTATATATAATCTACACATATCAGTTCACTATATTAGGAACAACATCAAGCTCTGTAATAAATTTTCTAATCCAAACAGCCTCTTTTGTTGTAGCTGAAGTATCAATGTACTCAGCCTCTATTGTAGAATCAACGATTGTGTCTTGCTTTGAACTCTTCCAGCTCACACACCACCATTTAAGCAAAATACATACCCTAATTGTGATCTGGAATCATCCTTATCAGTTTGGAAGCTAGCATCGGTGTAACCATTTACACCAAGCTCTTCATCGCCTCCAAAGATAAAGAAATAATCTTGAGTTCTTCTCAAGTACTTAAGAATATTCTTGACTGCTATCCAGTGACCTTCACCTTGATTTGACTGATATATGTTTGTAATTCTTAATGCATACGAGACATTTGGGCAAGTATAAAGCATGTCATACATGATAGACCCTATAGAAGATGCATAAGAAATTTAATCCATGCGGTCTCTTTTTTCCTTAGAAGAGGGCCATTGAATTTTTGAAAGACTCATACCATGTGACATTGGCAGAAATCCCTTTTGGAAATTCTGTATGGTAAAATAATTAAGCACCTTGTCAATATATGTACTCTGACTTAGATCAAGCAATCTCTTAGATCTATTTCTATAGATCTTGATGCATAAAATATAGGCTACTTCACCTAAGTCCTTCATTGAAAAATAATTCCCAAGCCATGTCTTCACAAACTGTAGTGTAGAGATATCATTTCCAATAAGAAGTATATCATCTACATACAATATGAGAAAGATAATTGTGCTTCCACTAACCTTCTTGTAGACACAAGATTCATCTTCATTCTTGATGAAATCAAATGCTTTAATTGCATCATCAAATCAAAGATTCCAGCTTCTAGAAGCTTGCTTTAATCAATAAATAGATTTTTGCAATTTACATACCTTTCCAGTATGCTTTAAATCGATAAAACTCTTAGGTTGTGTTATGTACACATCCTTGAGTAGATTTCTATTAAAAAAATATAGTTTTGACATCCATCTATCGGATCTCACAATTATAGTAAGCTGCAATAGCAACCAGAGTTGAGCATTGTAACTGATGAAAAAGTTTCATTATAGTCTATGTCATGAATCTACTTGAATCTTTTAGCCATCGATCTACCTTTATAGGTATGCATATGACCATCTATGTCAGTCTTCACTTTGAAGACCTAGTATACCCAATGGTTTTATTTCTTTCAGGTGGATCAACCAAGGTCCATACTTGGTTAGTGTATATGGATTCCATTTCGGATCTCATGGCTTTTAGTCATTTCTCAGAATCTAGTCCTTGTACAACTTCTTGATAAGATATAGGCCTGTTCAGACCAATAAATAAGCACTAGATCACAGTGGTCAAATAAGAGAAAAGAATATCTCTCAAGTTGATGACAGGTCCTATCAGTTCTGCATAGAAGTTGTTCTACTTGAACTGGTTGATTCTTCTCAACTTCTTGCGGTGTAATAACATCTTGTGGTACCTATTCAATTTTCATTAAGGCTTTGATGCTATTTTCTGTATCTTGAATTTCTTTAAGATTGACGTTACTCCCACTAGTTTTTCTAGAAAATAATTTCCCTTTCTAGAAACACACCATTTCTAGCAACAAACATTTTGTCTTATTTGGGATTATAAAACTAATATCCCTTTATTTCCTTGGAATATCTTATAAATAACACTTGTCTGATTTAAGTCCTAGTTTATCTAAGATATGTCATCGAATGTAAGTC
This sequence comes from Zingiber officinale, assembly GCF_018446385.1. Taxonomy (NCBI): domain Eukaryota; kingdom Viridiplantae; phylum Streptophyta; class Magnoliopsida; order Zingiberales; family Zingiberaceae; genus Zingiber; species Zingiber officinale. The sequence continues at coordinate 63,478,786 of NC_055997.1, forward strand.
TCACAATCCCAAATCTTTATGAAAGACATCTTGGGACTCTTCCTAGTCCATATTGTATATAGTGTCTTTATGACGACCTTAGATGGAACATAGTTAAGGAAAGTGGTCATCTCTAGAGAATGACCCCAGAAGGAAGTAGAAAGATCTGCTTGACTCATCATTGATCGTACCATATCTAACAAAGTATAATTTCTCCTTTCTAATACACCATTCCATTATGGTGTTCCAAGTGGAGTGAGTTGAGATATGATCCCACACTCAACAAGATGGTCATGAGACTCTTGTCTAAGGTATTCCCCACCTTGATCTGATTGAAGCATCTTGATACTCTTACCAAGTTGATTTTATACTTTATTCTTGAATTTTTTAAACTTTTTAAAAGATTCTAACTTGTGTTTCATTAGGTACACGTAGTCGTATTGACTGACATCATCAGTAAAAGTAATGAAATACTGATGGTCTCCTCTAGCTGCTATTTTAATGGGTCGTATACATTAATATGTATGAGTCATAACAAGTCATTAACTCTTTCTTTGTACCCACTAAAAGGAGTCTTAGCCATCTTGCCTTGAAAACAAGATTTGCATGCCTCATATGTTTAAAACCAAATGAGTCCAAGAGTCCATTCTTATGGAGTTGTGATATGCGACTTTCATTTATGTGACCTAAGTGACAATGCCAGAAATATGTTTGATTCAAATTATTAGACTTGAACCATTTTGTATTTATATTATAGATTGGGTTTTTAAAGTCTAGAACAAAGAGTTCATTCAGAAGATGTGCACTATAATAGAACATTTCATTGAAATAAATAGAACAACATTTATCTTTTATTATAAATAAGAATCCTTTCTTATCCAAACAAGAAATAAAGATAATATTCTTAGTTAAGGCAGACACATAAAAGTACTCTTCAAGTTCTAAAACAAGCCTAGTGGGCAAAAATAAGGAATATGTTCCTATAGCAATAGCATCAACTTTTGTGTCATTGTCTACTCATAGGTCCACTTCGCCCTTCGCCAATGATCTAGTCTTTCAAAGGCCCTGCACATTAGTATAAATGTGAGATATACAATCGGTATCTAATACCCAAGAAGACAAGATAGATAGATTAACTTCTATAACATATATACCTGAGGTATAAATCTCACTTCTCTTCCTTTTCAGTTTCTCTAGGTACAACTTGCAGTTCCTCTTCTAGTGTCCGGTCTCACCGCAATGGAAGCAGGTTCCTTCCTTAGCAACCCCACCTTTGGGTTTTAATGTATGAGTCCTGCCCTTGCCTTTGGCTTGGGTCTTACCCTTACCTTTGTGCTTCCATTTACCTTTGTCCTTTGGCACCATTAAAATGGTATTAGGTTTTGCCTTCTTAAGGTTGAGTTCAGTAGTTCTCAATATGCTCAACATCTCAGGCAATGGTTTGTCAATTTTATTCATATTATACTTCATGACAAATTGACTGTAGCTTTCAGGCAATAACTGCAAAATAAATTCAGTGGTCAATTCTTGGCCTAATGAAAATCCCAATCTTTATAAGTTTTTTGTATACCCAATCATTTTGAGTATATATGGTCCTATCGGACTGCCTTCTTGCATCTTGCATTGAAACAAAGTCTTAGATATCTCAAATCACTCATGCCTTGCTTGTCCTTGGTTATCTAAGATGTTCAACCATATCATAAGTATCCATGTTCTCATGTTGTTTCTGAAGCTCAGAGTTCTTGGTGGCGAGCATAAGGTATGATACATCTAATGTATTATCTTTATGCTTCTTATAAGTATCCTTATCAGCTCTAGTGGCAGTAGTGGGGGTGTTTCAGGAATAGGCTGCTCTAGGACGTATAGTTTTCTTTCTTGCTTGAGAACTATTCGTAAGTTTTTGTACCAGTCCAGGAAGTTAGATCCATTAAGCATGTCCTTATCAAGGACAAATCGCACAGAGAGAGAGAGAGAGAGTATTCGACGTATTTGATGATATGGTGATCTATAATAATAAAATATAAAAATAAGTATCATATTTAGATCATTTAATTAGGAATTTAATTAAATAATTCTCTCACTAAATTATAAAGCTTGGCAGGAGCAAGTTATAGATATGATTTTACCCACACTATTAGATCCAAATCTAATCACGATGACATTCATATGGGATAAAATTCATATATACCTCATCTTGAATTAGCTTTGGCTAATTGCCCAAGACTCATATAACATAGGTAGGCAACATTTACCAATTACATCCTATGTAACTCTTGTATCATTGGGTGAACAAGACTATTTATTCACTTACCCATCTTATGAAATCTATATTATAACTCATCTTGAGTTAGCTTTGGCTAATCGCTCAAGACTATTATAATTTGAATTATATCGTATAGAATATGCCTCTAAGTTCTCAATCCAATTGAGGTAACTTAGTTGAGTCACACCCAAAGTTCAATAGTCAAATATCATAATTGTCCTGTCACACTCTACCAAGATAAATCAAGTTACTTTGCTTTGACAAAATCTGACTACAATTGATTGAGGTAATAGTGAGTACCGAACTTTGGTAGGCATATTAAAAGGACCTAATTATGATTAAACTACACATGTATCACATAGAATTATGGCACACATCAATATATATGCTAAATTAAATGTGACATAGTCATAGCCCTATCAACTACAGTCTTCTCAAGCCAATGAGAAGATCGAAAGGTCAACCTAGGTCAAAGCATCTTCTCCAAGTGCTTCCTTGGTCGTCGTATGTAGTTGTTCTTCTCCCTTTTTCACCATCGTCCAGTAGACTAGTTCTTTTCTAATTTGTACATTGCAAAATCTAAAAAAACCTCAAGTTACATTTGAGTGTAGTCTAAATTTACAACAAGAATGAAAAGGAAGAAAGAAGATCGAAAGGTCAACCTAGGTCAAAGCATCTTCTCCAAGTGCTTCCTTGGTCGTCGTATGTTGTTGTCCTTCTCCCTTTTTCACCATCGTCCAGTAGACTAGTCCTTTTCTAATTTATACATTACAAAATCTAAAAAAATCTGGAGTTACATTTGAGGGTAGTCTAAATTTACAACAAGAATGAAAAGGAAGAGAGGCACGACATGTAGGCTGTATTATGAATTACAACATACACACACATCCAAACACATTGGAGTTAAAAGTCATAACCATGCACCATGTCATATAACATTCACAATATCTTTATGACATAAAATTTACTATGATTTCAACAAAGAATTATAAGCTGTAACACCACAGCGGTCCTGTAAGCCGGTTAGTGAAAGGGGCAGCACCCCTTGCAGGGTTTAGGGGGTAGTGCCCTCAACACAAAATTATTTTGCATACTCATTGTATGAGTTGCTGTCATACTCAAGACCATATTGTCCACAAACCAAGACCTTGCAATTCACAACAGTTTGGCCAAAACCTTGCTATTCACAACAATTTTTGGCCAAGACCTTGGAAGTATATTTTTATCAAATGAAATCGTCTATAGCACGCCTTATAACATGTATGAAGATGCTATATCCTTTAGTTTGTTCAACATAAACTATTTCATTCCCAATAAAAATAAAGACTCATAATCATGCAAATCATAGTAAACATCTCATGTAATGTCTCTATCACATATAAAATCTAACTACAACTTAGTATACGCCTTCGCAAGCGGCTCTAATACCACTATAAGGATCTAGAGCTCTTAAGACATAGAAAGCACAGAGAAAAAACTAACTAGATCCTTTCCAGAAGATTCATGTGAAGAAAAACCATATACTAAGTTACTTAAAAGAGAGTTATACCTTTGTTGCATGAACATGAGCTCCCGACAGCAAGGATCTCAGCACGATCACCTGTCCGTGCCTCTTTTGGTATCACAAAGCAAGCCTTCCGTCCATCTTACGAACTCACAAAGTGAAGAAGAAAACCAACCAAGGTTGTGCTAGCTACCACAAGGAAGGTTTCGGCCAAGATCAAGAAGAGAAGAGGAGGAAGAAGATAAGTTTCATATCTAAAATACATTGACAAAAAATTCTTTTATATTCATCCAATGAATACCAAGGGTTTTTCCCCTTTGGTCTTCCACTTATTAATATATGATTAATCCAATTAACCATCATTATCTTTTTGATCTTATTTCTTTAATGAATGGATTCAATTGAGTATAACTCAATGAGTCTAACTCGAATTTGACTCAATCCAACCCAATGAGTCTAACCCAATAATCTTAAGGCCCATAATAATTTAGTCAAACTAAATTAAAACTATCTCTAAATCAACATATTCTTTATGTGTGACCTAATAGGCTCTCGTAATATTGGCAATGTATCTAAAATTATTTTAGATATATAAACAATGAGTGACATCTAGCAAGGCATCATCACTACCCAAGTGACAAGAATGTCAAGATTTGACTTGCCCTTTCTGTGTCTATTATCTTGTATGACTCAATCCTTCTATCCTTGATATCTAGATTAATCAATGAGGTATAGACTGTGTTATCCTCTTATCAATCTTTGTGTTTCTTGATATCTAAGTAGACACATTCAATCAAATAAGCTCAATATCGCATATTGACTCATTTAAGTATGGTCATGCATTCTTGTGTCCTACTAATCAAGGAGCCCAAAAATATCGTTAACGTCATATGGAAGGGATAGGTCTCATCTACATCACTCACATCCCTCTGCATAACTTATTGCATCACTACAAGAAAATGTTCATTCAACAACACTCAAACGACAACGGTTTTATGTTAAACTGTTGTCTTTTTACCTTTTAACAACGGTTTTAATAAAAACTGTTGTCTTTTAGTAGTTTTTTTTTCTTACGACAACAGTTTTTAAAAACTGTTGTCTATTTATGTTTTTTTGGGTCTACGACAACAGTTTTTAAATGCTATGACAACAGTTTTTGAAAATTGTTGTCTATGTGTGTTTTTTTTAGGATTATGACAACGGTTTTTGAAAACCGTTGTCTATTAAGTGTTGTTGAATACCCTTATTTTTTTTCCTTCACCGTTTTTTCCCTTCGTCATTTTTTACCGCCGCGTTTTTTCTTTCCCTCTCCTCGAAATTTTTTGCCGCCGCATTCCCCCCTTTACCTTCTCGATCCTTAAGGATTTTCGTCCAACCTATGATCACTTCACCTACTTCACATTTTTTTTTCCTCCTTCCTCTCCAAGCCCTAAACCTGTTGCCCCTTCTCCTTTTTTTTTTCCTCGTGCTCGTCGTCCCCCTCATCATCGAGATGGACCGAGAGCAGCAGATCAACGATCTGGAGATGCAGCAGTCCGCCCTCCTCGGTGCCCCCCCCTGGTGACCCTGCCTTCCTAAAAGGGCACGCCTGAGACAGAAGCGATCCAACCCCATGCTTCGTTTGGCTTTAAGGTAGTCGGATTTTGTTTGATGAGCCAAAAATACTTCAGTTTTCTTTCATGTTGATTTGAATCATGTTTTGGATTTCATGGAGGGTGATCCCATTTGGTTGTTTTCAATGACTCCTTCTGACGAACGTAGATTTAGGGTAAAAGATAGATGAATTTTGATTCTATCCTCTGATTGCCTAAACAATTGATCTTGATTGCTGATCTGTTAATAATTAGCATTTGGGCGTCCTGTATTGTGCGGCAGTGAGTATACTGTTAGATGAATTCTTTGCTCATCAAGAATAGAAGTGTTATTCTTAACAGATATGCAATCTGCTAGTTTATCTTGCCCTTTTTGTGATAAACTTGCTCTTTTGTACCATCATTCTTCTTCCATTACAGTTTTTATGACTTAAAAAACTGTCTTTGTTTTCAGATAGTGATGGATGCTGGATCTTTTTTTCGGTCCATCTCGATGATGAGGGGGACGACGAGCACGTAAACAAAATAGACCTGTATCCTTTTCTTCGCTCGATTCTTTCATTTTGATGCTTCACGTAAGTTTGAGCTAACGCTTGAGTCAATATAGGTTAAGAACAGGTGGGCCGGCAAGACTATTGTGGATCTCTTTGCGGAGGAGTTCAAAGGCGTCAGTATTTTTTTTCCCCCCACTTTCAGACTGTTAGGTTGAAGCTTTTATTTGAGAGATCTTGAATTGACTTGTTCTGTTTTCGTTTGAGAAACCTTTCATTTAAGTGACTCTAGAGTTTGACTTTGTTACCGAGAACAGAGTTTGTGTGTAGACTTTCAGATTATGTAGGTGTTGTTGAACACTTTTGCCTCCTTGTTATCCATTTCTTCTTTATTGTTGAATAGTTTTGCCTCCTTGTTCGCTCTGAGGCTTCTGTAACTGCAAAATTGTAAAGTGAAAGATATTTACCATGTCAATAGGTAAATTTATAGTTGCCTCCAAATCCTGAAACATCCATTTTCGTCTTAAATCGTGTGTTTCTATAATGTCAACTAGTAGTGTAGTAGTAATAAGAGAGTTAGATTATATAAACATAGTTCATGTTGACTTTGAAAATCTTCCTTTCTTGGACATTAGATTTTGTTCTTTCTTGTTTTTGTTTTTTTCCTTCATATTGATGTTCTTTGTTACTACCTTAATTCTAGCATGTTCATCAAGATAACCTATTTCTATCTTCTTGTTTATGTTGCAGTAGCAACATACAAAATGTTTCTGTTTCTATTTCTATTTTGGTTCTATCCACAGTCCAAAAACTGAGTGCTTTGTACATGGTCATCATCATACAGCTACATACCCATTCTTGAGATACACTTTCTCACATGTCATCTTCTATTATTTGGCGTGTTTCTCATTTTCCTGTCTTTATGCAGGAATGTTCCCTCAGTGACTGTAAACTATAGCACTTCAGCGTCCTCAATTTCTTCCAGTGTATGTTTTTCATTGTTGCTTTCTCTTTCTTTTCAGCTCCTTATTCTGTCCATTGAGATGCATTTAATTCCATGCAGGAACCAGCCACAGCACTCCAATTGGAGGTCAAAATTCAGATTCAGCAGGCCAAGAAATTTGCAGTCTCGCAGGCTCAACAAGAAGGATGTTTGGGGAATTATAAAAGTTTTGATTCGCCATTTGGAAGCTATGGATTCAGTGAGGGCGCAATCAACCTGAAGCAGCGTCCTGTGTTGGTTGCTGCATCAATAGGAAGCTATGGAGCATATCTAGCAGATGGTTCTGAGTACACGTGCATCTTGTTAATGCTGCTCGGGACTACAATATGATATGGAGGTCTTCATTAGATGATCATGTGATTGTTCAGTTTGTAGTGGAAACTATGGCCAAGAAATTACTGTGGAAATCGTCAAAGATTTTCACAGGAGAAGGCTTGAGGTTCTTTCTGAAGCTGGAGCTGATATAATTGCTTTTGAAACAATTCCAAATAAACTTGAAGCTCAAGTATCTTTTGATGTATTTGTAGAGCTAAGCAATGGTTCCTGCTCTTCCTTCGTTACACATTTAGGTACTTGGGATACTCAATACCAAAGAGTAAAATGGCACAAATAGTTGAGGCTTTGGATAAGATTTAGCTAAAACAGAAATTCAGAACAGAGTTTGTTACAAGAATCTACTGCAAATATTAAGAAGCTTGATTTTAGTGGAACCCTAGACTTGAGATTCTTATTTTGCTCAAGATGTTCCTTTTAGTGGATCCTAATTATGACTTCTTTTACAGGCATATGTTGAACTTCTTTTGGAGTGTGACACAAAAATTCCAGCTTGGTTTTCTTTCACTTCGAAGGATGGGATCAATGTTGTTAGTGGAGATTCTATGGCTGAATGTGTTTCTCTGGCTGATTCATGCAACAAAGTCGTTGCTATTGGAATCAACTGCACTGCACCTAGATTCATCCACAATTTAATTCTCTCTATTAAGAAGGTAATACCTATTGTACAGTCATTCTTTTTCTCTTTTTGTTTGGAATGAAGCTTAATGCTCAATTCAGAAGGAATCCATCATTGATACAAAATTTGACAACTTATTGATCTTAGTTAGTATTTCAGTCTTGTGACTTCATATTCTGTATTCCTTGTGACTTCATATTCTTGTGACTTCATATTTTAGTATTTATTTCTTGATTGACCATAAGTTATGATGTAGGTTATTGAGGATATGTCTATACAAGTCAATGTACCTGCTCTAGCAATGGAAGAGGTAAAAATATCTTTTGGAGTTGTCTTTTAGTTTATGGTAAAAACAGTTTCGAGTCACTGAAATACAATGGTTTTGCAGGTTGCTCCATTGGTCGTCTCAGATGCGGCTATGCTTGCCCCTGAGGAGATTTTTCATGGAAAAGGAAACATCAAAGAAGAGGCAGAGTTAACAAAAGAAGAGAGGAAAAGGAGACGGGCCAACCAGAAAAGAAGATTTCGAAGATTGAAAGGTATCCTTTATTCGCTTATATTTATGGTTCTGCTTATTTTCATGCTTGTCTACAATCTGTGCATAATGGTCAAAAAAATTAGTGGCGAACTTGTAACAGACATGATCCACCACTTAGAATTACATAGTTCTTGTGCACAGGATTGTATAATTTCATTCTTCTCTTTTTAGGTGTCCTCAAGAGTATTGGGAAGAATGCCGACAAGCTAAAAAAATGAAGAGACTTTAACAAATTAAGGAGCACTAGAACCTGCAATCCCTCCTCTTCACTGACATCTAAGTAGAAAATCTTGTGTTATATTGTTCTACCTTTGTTTTAAAAATGTTATCATTTTGTTGGTTGCTTATGAAATTTTGTTGGTTGCTTATGAAATTTCTTCAGAATGTTATAAATATTATTTTTGAATGTTAGAAAATTGTATATTAAATTTTATTTTGAAATTTAATATTTTGAATGATTTATAATATTGGAAAATTGTGTATTAATTTTTTTTTTATTTTTTTTCTAAAAAAGACAACGGTTTTTCACCGTTGTCGTAGATAGTTTAAAACTGTTGTTGAAGACCCTGTTATTAAAGGTAGACGCTCAAAGACAACGGTGAAAAACTGTTGTCTTTGAAGGAAAAGACAACAGTTTTTCACCGTTGTAAAAAATGTTGTCTTTGCCTTCAAAGACAACGGTTAAAAACTGTTGTCTTTTGTCACCCCTTTTAACAACACGGCCTTTAACAACAGTTCAAAATGGCCTACGACAACGGTGAAAAACCGTTGTTGTTTGACTTTTTTCTTGTAGTGCATACCCAATAATCAACTTTATAGTCCACCTTGTTATAGGTGACATTTGTCGATACCAAAATACACAACTCCTTATGTAGGGAATAGTAGTGACTTTAGGTCTAATGATTATTCATATCAATAGTCACATGAGAATGTTTATAATACTCATATAACGATCCATAAAATATCTCATGGCGGGTCAATTCAGTATATATTCTCTAATATATACTCATGTGTCAACGTGATATCTTATATTTATGACTTATGAGATTAAGTCATCAATTGACCTATATACTAGTCTCAATACATTAATATTATCCTTGCATATTAATGCTTGACTAGGAATAGTTAATAATATTATCTATATATATCTACATGCTCCCACTATCAATTCAACCAATTGATATGTTGTAGACTAGAACCTACTATCCTAGGACATTATTATACTTATTCATTCGACACTGAACTAAAATAAATATAATAACCAACTTTATCTTTTATTAATTAATGAAATATGATTAAAAAAGTACCCTTATCAATCATCTCATAATTGATACTAGGGTTAATACTAGCACCATTTTACTATTTTCTTTTCCCCATGGAGCAGGTAGAGGATTTATGGAGTCGCTTGGATGTCCTGTTCGCCAGTCCCAAGTTACCTCAGGAGTTTGCCACTTTATTATTATTGGGTTTACTTGCATTTTAGCATTTGGACTTGTTTATATAATTATTGGTCTTGTGGTGTATTTTTGGTCTTGGTTATGCTACTTGTTGTGTTTAAGTCGTGCCATCACGCAATCTACCATTTTTGGTTTAGGTGACCTATCTTATGTCTTCTGTTGTATTTTTATTTCAGCCATGTGGGTTGCTTATTATCCTGCATGGTTATGTATATTTCTAGTCGTATGGGCCATAGTTATTATACTTGTACAGTAATGTAGCTATATATCCATGTCCCATATGTTGTCATTAAGGGGGAGATGTTGTCCGTTTGTCGGGTAGAGACTCCATCCGGACATGAAAAACATCTAAAATTTCCCTTACCATTGTTATAGGCTAGGAAATATTCATTATATTTGTCTAATAATTATTTTTGTTATTATAGAAAAACCAATCATAGTAGGAGTGATAATTGATATTTAAAGTGTGGATTAAGTTTTATTCTCTTATCAATCTTGTGGAGAACATATAAGTGTTATTCTGCTAATGTGTAAATTAATTAATATGATGTGTAGATTTGCATTGTATGTGGCAAAAATGTGATTTTCTCGCCCTCGGTGCCCTCGCCAACCAGTCTCTAGACTAACACGGAGGAGGTAAATTATAGGTGGCTACTAGTTATTAGTGCAGTGGCAAAGGCATTGGGGAATGCATACTTGAACGTGCTGAGTTTCGACCCCATGACCTAATGTGGCATCACCCCATGCCTTAACCACCGCCCTGCCCCGAGGGGACATAGATTTGCATTATATGGAACCCTAGCAATGTGGTTTAGTAAATTGGTGATTATCTTGTGATCTTAATGTTATGCTTTTGGAATTTAATATCTTCCCTTATACACTTGAGAGTCCAATTCAGAATACCCTAAATCTGTTGGTGTTGGTGCGACCAGCTAGAGTGGGGTTGAATAGCCTACGAATAAAGTTAGAATAAAAATAATCTCTTGCTTTTCAAACTTAGCAAGGATGCACAATTAGAGTAAGAAGCAATAAATAATTAACATTAAAGAAATAAGATCAACTTAAAAGAAAAGAGACACAATAGTTACTTGATTACAACCTAGGTGATTGTTAATTTAAGGTGATTGAAAGCTCAATAAAAATCTCTTTCGTTGAAGGAGAGAAGCCTCTTACACTCTTTAAAAGCTCAGAAATAAACTAGGAATTGAATACTCAAGTTGTTGTCGAATTCCTAAGTCCAGAGTCCTTTTTATAGATCTTGAAAAATGTTACCTATAACTTGAAGGCGCCTTCAAGATGGTCCAAGGTGCCTTCAATAGGATAGCTTTTATGTGCCAAAGATAAAACTTTATCTTTAGTTAACGGCTATTGAAGGTGCCTCCAACAAGCTAGAAGGTTCTTTCGATACTGTTCATGGAAGGAGCCTTCCAAGCCATTGAAAGCGACTTCCCTAAGGCAAATAAGCTCCTTAGCTGATCTTCTTCGCATGGGTGATGCTTCGGTTAACCGGAGTTGAGCTCACCCAAACCCAACTCTGACCTTCTCCTCGAGCAGGCTTTCTTCCTAGCTTCTCATCCCTCGAATGTCGTACATGTCCTTCTCGCCCACCAGTGTACTCTTCTGCTGCTCCTCGTCCCTTAAATGCACCGAGTCCATCGGCTCATTTCCCGTGCTATCCTTCTCATCCGCTGCATCTTCCGCTCGATTTCTTATGCTCCTAACTTCCTATACACTTAGACATAAGACATCAAACATAAACAAGACCTAACTTAACTTGGTTGACCACATCAAAACTACAATGGAGTACGTACAATCTCTCCCTTTTTGAAATGAGTAATTCAAGTTAAGTTCGGGTAAAACAAATAAAAAATAGTAAAATAATTGCAATTAATAATCATGCTATGCAATTAATAAGTATGCAAAAATTAAAATATTTGATATGCAAAGTAAAATGTATCTCCCCCTAGACTTATTCTATAGTTTTTTTCTTTTTGATTACATTAAAAATATAGGTAAAAATTCTACGAGTTACATAAAAAGTGACCAATAAAAAAAAATTCTGGGAATTATTTTTCAAAAAACTGATTTTTTTTTATGATTTAAAAGTCAGTTTTAAAAAAAGTAATTTTAAAATAATTTTAAATTATTGAAAATTTTTGAAAATTTTGTAACTGTTAAACATACTTATCTAAAATAGTAATAAAATTTTCATGAATTAATAAAATTAATATAAATAGTAATAAATTATTATTCTCAAAGAGATGCATTTTGAAAAAAAATTCTTAATAAATAGATTTTGAACTAAAAAATTCTTGCAACTTTTTCTCAATATGTAAAACAGAAATTATATGTTTAGAAAAATTATTTTTTTAAGATTGACTTTTTTAGAATTTTTAATATTAAAAATTAATAGTTTGGTAAAAAATTTATAGAAAATTAATTAACAGTGAAAATTTTTAAATTTTTTTACAGATAAGTAATAAAATATTTTTTCTCGGAAAAATCAAGATCTAATTAATTTTGAATAAAAATGATACAAAACAATTTATATAAAAAAGTTAGATAATTTTAAGTAAAAAATATTAAAGTAAATTAAAATTAAAACATGCATAAAGATTTAATCTAGGCATGATTTTAGAATTTAATATAGGTTTCTATCAACTGGATTAATCAGAACTTTTTTAGAATGTATTTTTTGTTACTTTTTTATTTGACCTTTATGGATCTATAATACCAATTTAGCCCTTGATAATTTTTTAAATTTGAAGTAGCAAAATTTGAACATGTAAAATTTTTTAAATTTTATATTTGTTCTTTCAACTTAGCATTTTCAATTTTTTTAATTTATCGAAATCCTCTAATAAACATGATTTTACTAAGAATATTTTTATTTCTTGATTTTCCTTTTTCAATTTTTATTTTTTGTTTACAATTTACACATAAACTTAGACATAGACTTTATTCTAAAATATAATTGATAATGAGGTAAGAGACATAACTCACTTACTATGTCAGATTTGAAAATGGATTCTCCCCCTGCATCGTTGTATTCTTCTGATGTGGCTCCCCCTTCATCAATGCTCACTTCTGAGTTGCTTGGTTCTTCATGATTAGACATTAGTGCTAGTCCAACATAGGCTACAATTTCAAACTCGGATGACGAACTTTCATCCCAAGTGGCCTTGAGATTCTTGTGCTTGGTTCATCTTAACCCTTTGTTTTTCTCATTTTTAAACTCTGGACAATCCTCCTTTATATGCCCTTTTTGGCAATGGTATCATCGAATCTTTCTTTTATTTATTGGATTTTTTCTGATCTACATTTCTTTAAACTTGTTAGATTTAAAAAACTTTTTAAACTTCCTTACTATATAAGTTTCTTGGCCTGCATCAATATCCGAATCTGACTCGGGTTTGTCCTTCTCGGTAGCTCTTAGTGCTAGATTCTATCTTGATTCTTTACTTGTCCATACACATATGGATTCATGTAATTATAAAGTTGAAAAAAGTTCTTCTAAGGTACTTACCTCCAAGTCCTTAGAGATATAGTAGACATTTGTGATCAAGGTCCACTCTGGAATTCTAGGAAAGGCGTTGAGCGCGTAGCGGACGAGTCCCGATTGGTTATCGTTTTGGCGAGGTTGATCAATCCAGTGATCAACTCTTTGATCTTCACATGTAGTCGAGCCACCATCTCACCTTTTTCTAAGCAGAGGTTTGTTAGATTACTCCGAATAATATTCCGTCGTGCAAGCTTTGCTTTGGATTTGCCTTCATGGAGCTCTAGGAATTTCTCCTAGAGTTCTTTGGCCGAGGTGCAGCTTCTGACGTGGTTGACTTCTTGAGGAGCTAATACACTTAGAAAGTTGTATTCCACTCTGCTATTGGTTACAAAGTCACTTTGTTCCTTCTTTGTCCATTTATTTATTCTTTTTCTTCTCCTTGTTAATCCTTAGGAACTACAAAACTATACTTTATTATTAAAATAATTTTGAAATATATTTTTAGAAATACCTCCATTCGGCATTTCTAGTGTGCGAACTCCCCTTCGAACTTTGGCAGGTTGAGGCTTGATCCAACTATCGATTTCTTTGCTTCGGTCGGCAGTTAGTCCTTCTGAAACATCCTTGCTATAATACCACTTGTTGTGTTAGTGTGTGCACTTATGTGCCAAGACACTCCTTATGTATTTTATGGATAATTATTTAATAAAGGCAAGAACTTATCATTAATTATTTACTTTTCTGTACGTATATGATTAATGATAAAGTTCCACAGATTAATCGGTATATTAATATGAAAATAGTCCTTGATCGGATAGATATCTAGAGGGGACATGGATATCTAGATCAACGCTGAGTATGACTAGGTCGAGATAGACCGGAGGGATGGATATCCAAGTTGTACTTAGGAGTGCCTTGAGTTTAGAGGTACACTGGACACGACCCGCTCAAGAGGAGACCACATATTAAGCATCATTGGTTATTCTTCTTATAAATGAGTGTAACTGATCTTTTGACTTGAGACCTTCATTTATTCTATGCGTGGAGTTATGTGCTTTGACGCCGTTAAAAGCAGTCTTTAATCGGATTGTGATTAATACAGTAGTTGGTGTATGACAAAGCGTAGAGAGAATAGTGTTGAGTCAATAGAGGATTCATCGCTCTCTTGGATTAGGAGTTAACATCCTAGCCGCTTGATAGAGATATTAGTGACTCAAAATCCATGGCCATGGGAGGAATGATTTATCATTCAAGAGGAGTCTATTATATCTTAGAAATCAAGTAAAACAATTAATTTGGTAATGATACATAATGTATCGAATTAATTGGGATGTATGCTTAGATGAAGAGATTGAATTACATAGTAATCGATTCATAGTGGTTTACAGTTTATGACTGATATTAATTTTATCGCGTTGGGAGGCTAAAAACTATTACTAGACGGTTACCTTAGTCTGTGTATGGATTTACACTACCTTCGTATATAAAACCTATAGGGTCGCACGCATAGCACGTAGACATGAATAATGGTATTAGAAGCTAGTTGAGATCAAGATCAAATATGGATTTATTTGATACAAAGAAGAGAGAATTCGAAGTGCCATAATCATGATGATTAATGGAGAATTCGAAGAGTCATCATAATGTTAATTAATGAAGAATTTGAAGAGTTATCGTAATGAAGGTTATAAATGAAGAATTTATGGAGCCTATAACTCTTCATCTTCCTAATTAATAAAGATCATAAATGATGAATTTATTGAGAACTTAACTCTTTGTATTCCTTGGAGGCTATAAGTAGCCATCCTCGGAAAGATGCAAGAGATAAATTTATTCTCTCTGAGTTTCCCTCGTCAACTTCTTCTTCATTCGAAAGAGATTGTAGTGCTTCCAAGGCTTTGTCGATCCAAGAGGCTAGCACCTAACGGATCATGTCAAGTTGGTGATCTAGTGCGCGTGGATACCATTAGAGGAGTCATACGTGGGGCTCTTATCTGTCCTATCTATCTGTGATATTATTCACACCTATCGAGGACTCGAGGTATGTTTTATATTATTTTATGTAAAACTATATGTACCATGAAAGATCCAAGATTCAATATATATCTTCCACTGCGCTCCGAATCCAGCAGTGATATCAGAGCAAGGTTCGTGGTTGGATCATATAGTACGAAGCCGATTCTTCAAAATTTATTTGAAGAATCAGTGTTTCAAGAGATTTCAAAGAAATCTTAATTTCTTTATTGCAAGTTATATGCCGTAACATTTCATGATAGAAATGAATTTTGTCTAAAACCTGTAAAGTAATACGTGTTATAATTTAGATATAAATTCCTTATGGCATAAGTAGATTAACATGTTAACATCTCCGAGACCTATTTGTCTTAAAAGACTAAGAGGATTAATGGAGATAAATCTCGTAATGAGATTGTGCATATGCACAAGAAGTTAATTATGGTGAGACATTTTAATAATTATAAAATTCCTTAAATATATTAAAGTCAAGATCTGTTAAAAGCCCTCCACTAATAACCATGATGATAGTTAGAGTTTTTACATAAGTCGGTACAGCTCAGCTGTGGGCTTGTGTCAAAACATCTATAATTTATCATAATTATTAGTGGGTCGACTTAACTCAAATTCGTTGACTTGTTTAGCTCAGCTAAGGTTAACTAATTTGAGGGGCAAGTGTTGAGAATATAAGGCTCAACAAGAACATACCGAAAGTCACATAGATTTGTGATTGGTAAGTTAAGGCCTACTTGATGAATGTAGCATATAGGTACAGCTCAGCTGTATGTATTCTATATGATTCAAGATTTCGGTCCTGTTAGGAATTGTTACCAACCAATTCCCGATTCTAACAGTGAGGGTTGTTGGACTTGAATAAAATAATAGGAGTTATAAAAGACCTTTATTAAATATATTCCACAAATACTAAAACTCTGCTTTAAATTTTAGATGACAAACACAAGTACCTTATCACTGAGAAGCATTCTCGAGAAAGAGAATATCCTCCTCGGTTCCAACTACCTAGATTGGTATAGGAAATTGAAAATCGTCTTAAGACATGAGAGAAAAATTTACGTGCTCAAAAATGAACCACTAAAAGAGCCTACACCCAATGCTTCAGAAGAAGATCAGTCATATTATTCTCAGTATTTGGAAGATGCACTAGATGTGCAATGTATCATGCTGTCTTCTATGTCTCACGAGTTGCAAAGACAACATGAGAATAGGAGTTCTAGGGAGATTGATCAGCACTTGCATGAGCTCTTCCAAGAGAGTGTGAGAGTAGAGAGGTATGAAACCTCTTGAATACTATTTCGTACCATGCTGGAGGAAGGAAACCAAGTTGGGTCTCATGTACTCAAGATGATCGGGTACATAGAGAGGCTCGAGAGCTTAGGTTCCAAGTTAGACCAGACTTGGTTGTTCACCTAATCCTGTCGTCACTACCTCCATCATTTTCTCAGTTTGTGTTGAACTTCAACATGAACAGCATGGACAAGAGTTTGACTGATCTGATGGTAATGTTGAAAACTGCTGAAAAGGATATAAAGGTAAATACTTCACTGCATGCAATGATGGTCAGAAAGACCAACAAGCGTCCTAGCACCAGGAAGTTCAATCCCAAGGCTAATGCAGTGAAGAATCCTAAATATCAAGCTCAGAAGAAGCTTAAGAAAGGGATGCAGGTACCCCAATCTGATGAGAAGGAGGTCATGTGCTTCCATTGTGGCAAGAAAGGTCACTGGAAGAAAAACTGTTATATTTTCATGAAGAAGAATGCCAATGGAGCTAATGCTTCAGGTATCTTTATGATAGAGTGCAATCTTTCTATTTCTTCATCATGGGTCATAGATTCTGGAAGTAGTTCTCACATTTACGCGAACATGCAGGGTTTAAGTGACTTCAGACGGTTGTCCAAGGGCGAAATGGACCTACGAGTAGCTAATGGAACGAGAGTTGCTGCGTTAGCTGTAGGAACCTATTCAATAAATTTGCCTAGTGGACTTATTTTGAATTTATAAAACTATTATTTTGTTCCTAGTTTCTCAAAGAATATCATTTCGGTGTCAAGTTTAGACACCAAGGGATTTGTATTTCAATTCAAGGACAAGTTATGCTCCTTTTATTTGAATAATATATTCTATGAGAATGGTTCATTGAATAATGGTCTTTATGTTCTTAACTTAGATGAACTGATCTATTGTATTGAAAGTAAGAAATAGAAATTACATGAGTCAAACTTAACATATCTCTGACACTGTAGACTTGGTCATATAATCCAGAAATGCATCGCTAGATTACTCAGTAATGGGTATTTGGACTCTTTTGAATTAGAGCTCATAGATACATGTGAAGCATGTTTATAAGGCAAAATGACCAAGAAGCCATTCACCAAGATAGGTGAACTGGCAAAGGAACCACTAGAACTCATACATAGTGATGTTTGTGGGCCATTGCAAGTTCAGGCTAGAGGAGCGTATACATACTTCGTGACTTTTACTGACGATTTAAGTAGATATGGATATGTCTACTTAATGAGACATAAGTCTGAAACTCTAGACAAGCTTAAGGAGTTCAAGAATGAGGTAGAAAATCAACATGGCAAGAAAATTAAGGCCCTTTCAAGTGATCAAGGTGGCGAGTATCTAAGCCAAGAGTTCATTGATTACCTAAAAGAGTGTGGGATAATTTCCCAACTTACACCTCCTAGAACGTCGGAGTGGAATGGTATTTTAGAAAAGAGAAATCATACACTTATGGATATGGTTAGATCAATGATAAGTCATGGAAGTCTTCCAATGTCATTTTGGGGCTATTCCTTAGAAACAACAGCTCACCCACTTAACCGAGTTCCAACCAAGACTGTAGATAAGACTCCTTATGAATTATGGTTTGGAAAGAAACCAAATTTGTCTTATCTTAAGATATGGGGTTGTGATGCTTATGTGAAGAATGAAAATTCTAATAAGCTTGCAGCAAGATCTATAAAATATATGTTTGTAGGTTATCCCAAAACTACAATGGGATATTATTTTTATCTCCCAAGTGAGCACAAAGTTATTGTTGCTCGATATGCTACTTTCTTGGAAAAGGAATTTATTTCTAAAGAAAGTAGTAGGAGTAAAGTAAGTCTTGAAGAAATTATAGACCCTACAAACAGGTTGGAAGATGAACAGTTGGATAATGAGACAGTGCCACAACTACAAGTGTCTCCTTCATCCGAGACTGCTCAAGAAATGCGAGATCAACGTAAGTCTACAAGAATACACCGAGAGCCAAACAAATATGGTTTGTTGGTAATCCAAGATAAGGAAGTGTTGCTCATCGAAGATGATGAACCATCGACTTATGAAGAAGCAGTTGCTTCAAATGATTCTGAGAAATGGCTGGAAGCGATGAAATCTGAAATGGACTCCATGTACACCAACCAAGTTTGGGAGTTGGTTGATGTGCCAGTTGGGGTAAAACCCATAGGGTGCAAATGGATCTTCAAGAAAAAGATTGACATGGATGGGAACATCAGTACCTATAAATCTAGGCTTGTGGCAAAGTGTTTCAATCAACGTCATGGAATTGACTATGATGAAACATTTTCGCCTATTGCAATGCTTAAGTCCATTAAAATTTTGCTAGCTATAGCAGCTACAAGAACTATGAGATTTGGCAAATGGATGTTAAAACTTCTTTCCTAAATGGAAGGTTACAGGAGGAAATATATATGGTACAACCTCCTGGTTTTATAAAATCTGAGAATGTCAATAAGTTATGTAGGCTCAAGAAGTCCATTTATGGACTAAAGCAAGCATCTCAGAGTTGGAATCTGCGATTTGACGAAGCCATTAAAGATTTTTCTTTTGTCAAAAATCCAGAAGAACCTTGCGTTTACAAGAAGGTTTGTGGGAGCAAGATTACGTTCCTAGTGTTGTATGTTGATGATATACTTCGTATAGGCAATGACATCCCTAGTCTAGAATCTACCAAGACTTGGTTGGGAGAGTGTTTCTCAATGAAAGATCTTGGAGATGCAACCTATGTTTTAGGTATTCGAATATACCGAGATAGACAAAGCAGGTTACTAGGGTTGAGTCAAGGTGTATACATTGATAAAATGCTGAATAGATTCAGTATGCAGGACTCCAAAAGAGGATATTTACCAGTGTCACATGGTGTGCATCTTTCCAAGGCTATGTGTCCAGGAACATAAGAGGAAAGAAGTAGAATGGACAAGATACCTTATGCTTCGGCTATAGGGTCCATAATGTATGCTATGATATACACTCGACCAGATGTCTCGTATGTATTAAGTATGACGAGTAGATATCAGTCAGATCCTGGAGAGGGTCATTGGACTACGATAAAGACTATCCTCAAGTATCTTAGAAGAACAAAGAACATGTTCTTAGTTTTTTGAGGAGACGAGGAATTAGTCGTCAGAGGATATATTGACTCAAATTTTCAGACAGATTAGGATGATCTGAAGTCGCAACAAGGATATGTGTTTTTTCTGAATGGTGTAGCTGTTTGTTGGAGGAGTTCCAAGCAGGAGACAGTTGCAGATTCAACAGCTGAGTCTGAGTACATAGCAACTTTAGAGGCAGCAAAGGAAGCTGTGTGGATCAAGAACTTCATAGCAGAGCTTGAAGTGGTTCCTAGCATTGTTGATCCAGTTGTGCTATACTGTGACAATAATGCTGCCATAGCGTAGGCAAAGGAGCCAAGGTCTCACCAACGATCCAAGCATGTACTAAGGAAGTATCACCTCCTTAGGGAGATTGTTCAGAGGGGTGATGTGTTGGTTAGCAGAGTAGATACCAGCGAGAATATCGCAGACCCACTCACAAAGGCCTTACCTCTACAGAAACATGAGACCCATGTGAGGAGCCTAGGACTGAGAGTCCGTAGTGTTTGGCAATAGTGCAAGTGGGAGATTGTTAGTGTGTGCACTTATGTGCCAAGACACTCCTTATGTATTTTGTGGATAATTATTTAATAAAGGTAAGAATTTATCATTAATTATTTACTTTTCTGTATGTAAATGATTAATGATAAAGTCCCACAGATTAATCGGTATATTAATTTGAAAACAACCCTTGATCGGATAGATATCTAGAGGGGACATGGATATCTAGATCAACGTTGAGTATGACTAGGTTGAGATAGACTGGAGGGATGAATATCCAAGTTGTACTTGGGGGTGCCTTGAGTTTAGAGGTATACTGAACATGACCCGCTCAAGAGGAGACCACATATTAAGCATCATTGGTTATTCCTCTTATGAACGAGTGTAACTGATCTTTTGACTTGAGACCTTCATTTATTCTATGCGTGGAGTTATATGCTTTGACGCCGTTAAAAGCAGTCTTTAATCGGATTGTGATTAATATGGTAGTTGGGTGTATGACAAAGCGTAGAGAGAATAGTGTTGAGTCAATAGAGGATTCATCGCTCTCTTGGATTAGGAGTTAACATCCTAGCCGCTTGATAGAGATATTAGTGACTCAAAATCCATGGCCATGGGAGGAATAATTTATCATTCAAGAGGAGTCTATTATATCTTAGAAATAAAGCAAAACAATTAATTTGGTAATGATGCATAATGTATTGAATTAATTGGGATGTAGGCTTAGATGAAGAGATTGAATTAATAGTAATCGGTTCATAATAGTTTACAGTTTATGAATGATATTAATTTCATCGCATTGGGTGGCTAAAAACTGTTGCTAGACGGTTACCTTAGTCTGTGTATGGATTTACACTGCCTTCGTGTATAAAACCTAGAGGGTTGCACGCATAGCACGTAGACATGAACAATGGTATCAGAAGATAGTCGAGATCAAGATCAAATATGGATTTATTTGATACAAAGAAGAGAGAATTCGAATAGCCATAATCATGATGATTAATGGAGAATTCGAAGAGTCATCATAATGATAATTAATGAAGAATTTGAAGAGTTATCATAATGAAGGTTATAAATGAAGAATTTATGGAGTCTATAACTCTTCATCTTCCTAATTAATGAAGATCATAAATGATGAATTTATTGAGAACTTAACTCTTCTATTCCTTGGAGGTTATAAGTAGCCATCCTCGAAAAGATGCAAGAGATAAATTTATTCTCTCTGAGTTTCCCTCGTCAACTTCTTCTTTGTTCGAAAGAGATCGTAGTGCTTCCAAGGCTTTGTCGATCCAAGAGGCTAGTACCTAACGGATCGTGTCAAGTTCATGATCTAGTGCGCGTGGATACCGCTAGAGGAGTCACGCGTGGGGCTCTTATCTATCTGTGATATTATTCACACCTATCGAGGGCTTGAGGTATGTTTTATATTATTTTATGTAAAACTATATGTACCACGAAAGATCCATGATTCAATATATATCTTCCGCTGTGCTCCGAACCCAACATGTTGGTCCCGGTGCGGCTGTCTAGAGGGGGGATGAATAGATTACGATTAAAGTTAGAATAAAAATAATTTCTTTCTTTTTGAACTTAGCAAGGATGCACAATTAGATTAAGTAGCAATCGAAAATTAACATTAATGAAATTAGATCAACTTAAAAGAAAAGAGGTGCAATATTTACTTGGTTACATCCTAGGTGGTTGTTAATCCAAGGCGGTTGAAAGCTCAATAAAAATTTCTTTCGTTAAAGGAAGAGAAGCCTCTTACACTCTTTGAAAGCTCAGAAATAAACTACGAATTTAAAACTCAAGTTGTTGTCAAATTCTTAGGTCCAGGGGCCTTTTTATAGCTCATGGAAAATGTTATCTGAGCTTGAAGGTGCCTTCAAGATACTCCAAGGCACCTTCAATATGATAGGTTTTATCCGTTGAAGATAAAACTTTATCTTTGGCTAACGACCATTGAAGGCACCTCTAACAGGTTGGAAGGCACCTTCGGCACAATTCATGGAAGGTGCCTTCCAAGCCATTGAAGGCGCCTTCCCTAAGGTAGATAAGCTCTTTAGCTAATCTTCTTCACTTGGGTGATGCTCTGGTTAACTGGAGTTGAGCTCACCCGAACCAAATTCTGACTTTCTCCTTGAGTAGGCTTCTTTCTTGGTTTCTCATCCCTCGAATATCGTGCACATTATTCTCATCCACCTGTATACTCTTCCATAGCTCCTCGTTCCTCAGATGCATCGAGCCTGTCGGCTCATTTCCCGTGTCATCCTTCTTATCCGCTGCATCTTCCGCTCTACTTCTTGTGCTCCTAAGTTCCTACAACTTAGACATAAGACATCAAACACAAACAAGACTTAACTTAACTTGGTCGATCATATCAAAACTACCATGTGATACTTATAGAATCAATATATAAAAAGTGTGGTTATGAGATTAAAGTTTCTTGTATGTTAAATTTTAAAATTGATAACTAGAAATTAGGAACATGTGATGATCTATTGTCTTCCTTCACTTGACTAGTGTGTTATAGAAATATTTGCATATTAGTAGAAGTGATTGTTATTTACGGTTGAATCAATGTAGTTATACATTTGCTGATGAAGTTTTGTCACATAAGATAGAATTGATTAACTCAAAAAATGAAGATCGACTCGGTGATGGTACACTAAACATAAATATATTGGTGGTAGTAAGATGACATCTTTCACTTTTGCTAATGTTGTGGTGAATACCGGAGAGAGTATGAATTGTATATATAATTTGAGAGAAGAAGCTATTAGTATTAACAATGTTGTAGGCCAAAGTTGTTTGGCAGGATTGTTTGAAGATACATGCACTCAACAAGAAAAATATGACATTAGAATAGTAATAGAAATTGAAAGAGATGTCTGTAGGGATGACTTTATAGGGAATGATATTGACAATTCAATAGATCTAGCAGTCATAATGATTCAGTGTACTAACCTTGAAGATGCATGCCCATTAGCTTAAAATGGGTATGTAATGAGCTCAAAAATGACTGAGTTGCAAATGTAAGAACCATACAGGAGAGAGGATTTTTATGTTAGTAAGGTAATATAAAGTTTTAATAATTTACCAAACAACTTAGGTGAATATATGTTTTCCCCGATCACGTATATGGTTTTAGAAATGTCCAAACAACATAGTCATTTTCTTCATTTATACATGTCTCTCTTTCTTTTTACTGTTCATTTAAAAAAATGTTGAACCACATTTTTTTTACTGTGTTTCTAATTTTAAAAAATCAACAACAAAATGTTGCTGCTTCCGAAATCAGCAACATAATATTGTTGTTGATTTTCAATAAACCAGCAACATTGTATTACTGATTTTCAGCAACACAATGTTGTTGATTTATGAAATTAGCAACACATTGTTGTTGATTTTCAGAAATCATTAACTCAATCTTGATGATTTTTGAACGTGTTGCTATTTTTCGAACATGAACAACAACTTTGTTGTTGACCTTAACTTTCATATTCCTCACTACACTCAATGGGAGTACAAGTAACTAAAAAAAGTTTTGATTCTTGTGTAGATATTACTAACCAAAAATAATTTAAAGATGCACTTTCTGAGTAAGATTTAACCATGGAATACACAATACATCAAATTTAAGATCTTTGAATGAGTTTCAATTTGATATATTATGCGTCCTGTACTTTAAATTGAATCAAAAGTTATGGCCCCTCAACATATTATAACTTATAATTGTAGCAACTACGAAATTATAGCTACTACAAAGTGTTGCTAGTATTTTGAAGATCAACAATACATTGTAACAGCTACGATTTTATAGCTACTAAAATGTATTGCTGATCTTCAAAATACTAGCAACACGTTGTAGCAGCTAACAAATCATAACTGCTACAACATATTACTAATCTTTAAATTTAATATGTATTAAGAAACTTATTATTTAAATTTCAAACACTAGTGTAGATATATTTTTTTGACCCTTTATAATATAATTGGCACTCATTCGAATTAGATGTATTATTCTTTAACTTTCATAGTATTAGTAACTAAAAAAACTTTTAATTCTTGTGTAGATATTCCCAACCCAAAAATAATTTAAAGATGCACTTGCTGAGTAAGATTTAACTATGGGACGCACAATATATCAAATCAAAGATCTTTGAACGAGCTTTGATTTGATATATTATGCATCCTGTACTTCAAATAAAATCAAAAGTTATGGCCCCTCAACACATTACAACTCATAATTATAGCAGCTACGAAATCATAGATGCTACAACATTTTGCTGGTCTTCAAATTTAATATGTAATAAACAACTTATTATTTAAATTTCAAACACTAGTGTAGATATATTTTTTTGACCCTTCAAAATATAATGTGTACTCATTTGAATTAGATGTATTATTCTTTAACTTTCATATTCCTCACAACACTCAACGATAGTATTAGTAAAAAAAACTTTTGATCCTTGTGTAGATATTCCCAACTCAAAAATAATTTAAAGATGCACTTTCTAAGTATGCTATGAAGAAGCAGTTCATTTACAAAATAAAGGACTCTAGGAAAACAAGAGTTAAAGCAATACGTGTTGGAGTAAACTGCACATGGGCAATAATTGAAAGGAGAGAAATAGAGTTGATTGCTACAAAATATTTAGAAGAACAAAAGTACGGTCTTTGCTTAGAAAAGGTTGATCATCCTACATGCACTGCTTCTTTTATAGCTTCTTAGATTGAAAGTCAGTTTGTGTCTGTAGATTTGTAGAAACTCAGAAATATTCAATGAGATATGAGAGGAAGATTTATAGTAGATATATCATATCAGAAGACATACAATGCACGTAAAAAACTCTAATAAAGGTGATAAGTGATTTTGAAAAGGATTATGGTGACCTCCCTAGGCTTTTATGAGAGCTAAAATATAGAACCCCACCTAGAAACAGATGTTGCATTGAAAACAAGCTTTGATAAAAAATTTGAAAGTTGTTTCTAGGCCTTTGGTGCATCTGGGAGAGTTTTTCGAACATACTTTTGTAAAATAATTGGAATTGATGCAATATACCTGAGTGACAAATACCTAGGTATTTTATTAATATCCACAGTAGTAGAGCAGTAGATATTAATGGAGATCTTATGACACTTGGCTTTGTAATTGCTGAGGTTCAGTGTGGGTAACCTTGGGAGTGGTTTCTATATCACTTAAAGGCATTTCTTGCAATTGATCCATCAACAATGACAATAATATCCTACAAACATCGTGAAATATTATCTGCAATGATTAAAGTTTATCCTACTACTCATCATGGATTTTATTGCTATTACTTGTCTTGTAATATGGTAATAGAGACTAGGGATAGACATGCATCAGGATTGCTTTGGGCTGTAGCTAGAGCAAATACAATTTTTGAGTATGATCAAATCATTCAGAGGATGTTAGAGAAACATGGGGGCACTTATAGATGGTTGCAAAATGTTGAACATACCAAATGGGTAAATGCACATTTTTCTAGTAGAAGGTATTCAATGCTCACCACGAATATTGTAGAAAATATGAATGTATTGTTCAAATACACTCGGGAACTCCCAATAACAAGACTAATAAACAACACACATAGGAAAATTAAACAATGGTTTTATAATTGTAGGGAGGAAGTGTCTAAGTTTGCAGGCCCTTTAACACTAGCTACTATGAAGGAGATTAAAATAAGGAGCCGAAGAATTGGGTACTATGCAGTACATCCACATAGCAGAATAGAAATGGAGGTAGTGACTTCAGGGTCCTCCTATATAGTTGATATAGAGAGTCATAAATGTGATTGCGGTGAGTTCCAGATATCAGAACTCCCTTTATCACACACTATTACAGTATGTGAGTACAAGCAAATGGTCCTGTATACGTATTGTGAGCAATATTTTTTTATTTGAAATATGGAAAAGTACTTATGTGAAACATATATATCCATGTAGAAATTAAGAATTTTGGCCAGTAGATTTAGAAGAGTGCACTATTTTTCCTTTTTGTAGTGGTATGTAACTTGGCAGAAAGATGAAAGTTAGGATCGAGTCAAAGCATAGCGGTAAGGTTAAAGAAATGTGCAACAGGTGTTAAGAAATATGTCATAACAAAAGGTTATATAAAAACCCTCCTGGAGAATAATCTAGTGTGGAGAGGAACATGAGAAAAGTAAAGGAGATTGTGGAGGGAAAAAATTTGTGAAAAAAAGGTAAAAATAGTCATAGGCATGAAGAAGAAACAACTATAATAATCAGCAAAGGGATGGAAGAAGAATAGGAGGAAGATAATGTTAGTATTAGCCCTAAGAGATAATTATAAGATGATTAGGCTTATTGGTTAATAAGTCCAATCCGAGTTAGACTCATTGAGTTGGATAGAATCTAATCCGTATTAGACTCATTGAGTTAGACTCAATTGAATCCATTCATTCATGGAAAGACAATGATGGTTAATTAGATTAATCATGCATTAGGGAAGATGAAAAAACAATGATGGTTAATTGGATTAATCATGCATTAAGGAAGATGAAAAGACAATGATGGTTAATTGGATTAATCATGCATTAATAAGAGGAAGACTAAAGGGCAAAAATCCTCGGTATTCATGGGATGAATATAAAAGGAATTTTGTCAATGTATTTTAAAAAATAAAAAAACTTGTCATCTTCTTCTTCCTCTTCTCTTCTTGATCTTGGCCAAACCGCTCTTGCTTGCTAGCACAAGAAGGTAGTTCTTCTCCAAAGTTGTGTTTGTGTGACAGACGAAATGTGTTCGTGTGGTTACCATAGAGGTGTGACCACTTGATCGTGCTGAGATCTGCATCCAAAGCAAAGTTGCCGTCGAGATTGTGAAGGGCACGCAACAAAGGTATAACCTCTAATCAAACTTAGTATATGTGTTTTCCCTTCATTATGTGGCAACAATTATATTTTGGTTGTAGTAGATTATGTGTCTAAATGGGTGGACGTTATAGATTCTCCTACTTATGATGTTAGGACAGTAATCAAGATTTTTAAGAAGATAATCTTTCCCCGATTTTGAGTTCCCTGAGCAGTTATAAGTGATGGAGGATCTCACTTCATTGAAAATAATTCGAGACCTTACTTAAGAAGTATGGGGTAAGCCATAAAATTGCAAGTCCATGACATCCACAAACAAGTAGGCAAGTGGAGATTTAAAATAGAGAGATCAAAGGAATATTAGAAAAGGCGGTATCAATGTCAAGGAATGATTGGTCTCTTAAGTTGGATGATGCTCTGTGGGTCTATGGTGCTAGTTACAAGTTTCCAATTAGAATGACACATTTTCGATTAGTTTATGGGAAGCTCTGCCATCTTCTGGTAGAATTGGAGCATAAAGCATATTGGGAAATTCAACGACTCAGTTTTGATTTGAAGTCGACCAAGGAGAAAAGAAAACTTCAATTGAACGAACTTAATGAGCTAAGAATGGATACTTATGAGCATGCAAAGTCTTACAAAGAAAGACAAAAAAAATGACATGATAGATACATTATAAAACAAGAATTTCAAGAAGGAAAACTAGTTTTACTATTCAATTCAATATTAAAACTTGTTCATAGAAAACTAATATCTCGATGGACAGGAGCTATAGAATACAAAATGTATATCCTTATGAAGTAGTGGATATCTGGAATAAGGAATCAGAATCTTTCAAGGTGAATGGGCAGAGATTGAAAAGATAGTTGAGGGAGATGAAAGAATATATTTTTTAGAACCACCCCCAACCACCCCCCGGATTGATCAAGACAGGGGTTGAGCTCATGATCTTAAATGATTTCTTCTTGGGAGGTAACCCAAGGGTTCATGTTTTTGTTTATTTTCTTATTGTTTTTAACTTTTTGTTGAGTCTAATTTGTGTATATTTTCATTTTCAGGGGATTATACACCTCCCTGAGCTCTTCATGACTATTCTATGGGCATGGAGGCTACTTGGAAGAATAAATAAAGAAAAGTCGTGCTTGAGGAGCACGATCATGCCTGCGTTTACCTGTGGCACACATGCCGTGGTCGTGCCATGAGGTGAATAGGTAGGGGGCATGCCCCTGCCTATAAAAGGAGATTTTTCTTCCCTTTTGAAATATCTTGGGTTTGGGGCTCCATATCCTCTCCTTGGGAAAGAGTTTTCCCCTTCTAGGGGAAATCCTAGAGCCACCATTCGAGGAGTCATCAACATTTTGTCCACCAGCAGAGCATGGAGATCCTCCCGGAGATATCGACAATGCATTGCTAAGCTTTATCTCTCCTTTCTTTATGATTTGAGTTATAGAATGCTATTCTTTATATCTTTTGGTTGTTTCTTCATTGCTATGGAGTAGTCCTCCAAACTCTAGGATGTAGAGAGTAATTATGATATGATATTGATGTGTGAACTATGTATTTTATTCCATGATATGTTTATGACTTATTCTATTATGTTGTACCTTGTTTGCATTTGATGAAATGTGCATGTGGAGAATACATATGGATATAAAGGATTGGTCACCATGTAGAGAGGTGCTTTGGATTGTATGACCGGGGGTCCTTAGTGACAAAGGTATCTCTTTAATCGAACTTTCTAGAGTATCACCTCAAAGTGGGGGCTAATTCTCTACAAGGGATTAGATAATTCGAGTTTTATGGGTTTACACCAATTCATTATTAGGAAGTGATCCGTGTAATCAAGATTGTATACCGAGGGGCCTCATGTGACAAGCGATATCTCTTTAACCAGACTTTCTATGTTACCTCTTCTACTCAGTGGCATTGGAACTCAATGGTGTGAACACTCCGGTCCAACCATCACGGGGTTATGCCAATATTTCATTAAAATTCCTACAAGAATGTAAACATAGAAGTAAGAAGATAAATAATACATAGGGGCATTAACTAGTATCATAGTGAAACCAAAATCCTAGACCAATCCTTTACATCCACATGTAATCACCACACACACATTTCATCAAATGCAAACAAGGCACAACATAATAGAACAAGTCATAAGCATATCATAGAATAATGAAATGATCAAATACATGCATAGTTCACACATCAATATCACATCATAATTACTATTTACATCCTAGAGTTCTAAGGACTACTCCATAGCAATAAAGAAACAACTAAAAGATATAAAGAATAGCATTCTACAACTCAAATCATAAAGAAAGGATAAGAGAAACTTAGCAATGCATTGTCAATATCTCTGAGAGAATCTCCATGCTCAAATGGTGGATGGATCGTCGATGGCTCCTCGAATGGTGACTCTAGGGTTTCCCCTAAAAGGAAAAAATCCTTTCCCAAGGAGAGGGGACAGAGCCCCAATTCCAAGATATCTCAAATGAGGAGAAAAATCCGCTTTTATAGACAAGGGCATGACCCATACTTGTTTACCACACGATCGTGCCTCATGGAATGGTTGTGGTGTGTGTGCCATGGGTAAAAGCAGGCACGGTCATGCCTCTGGAAACCATGAGCCACAACTCGCATGGCATAGTCATGTCTCTTTGACACGGCAATGCCCGTTGGGCAGAGGATCACACGACAAGATCATGCTTATCAAGCATGGTTGTGACAAAATAGGGCTTGCTCTAGTATGCCCCATAGCATGGTCGTATCTTATCACATGTCGTGTCTTATATATATATATAGTAAAATAAATGCCTAGGTCATGTCGGTTTGGCACAACCATGCTTCTAATAACTAAAGATTATATGACACAACCGTGCTTACTCATACCTCCGTGTTGCACATCTAGTGAAACACACAGCATGGTCATGTCTTCCCACATGGTCGGGTCGCCTGAACATTAAACCATAGGCCACAGGCATGCCCTTTCCTCACATGGTCATGCCATCTCTTCCTCCTATTCCCTCTTCATTCTTCTTTCTTCCTTCTTCCTCATTCATTCTCCTCCTTTCTACACCTCCCCTCATTCATTCTCTCATTTTTCATCCTCCACTCAAGATCTTCTCCTCCCCATCCATTTATTCTCCCTAGACTTGACCTTAAAGGTCATCTAAGATGTTGAAACATCTTACGAAAGGATTCCGCTCATGGAAGGAAGATGCATTAAAAGACAAAGGCAAATACAAGCTTGAGGATAAGGAAGAACAAGGGGCATGCTTCAAATGTATAGAAAACAATTTTGGCATTGTTCCTTGATTGTGATGAATAAAAATCTCATTTTAATTATTTGGTGAAGCACCCTATCACATGCAAAAAAAAAAAAGATATTTGGATTATGATAATTTAGATGTTTTAGGCTTCAAAAATGATGTTGAATGGTTAGTCAATAGAATTGGATGGACATGTTTTATGAGTATGAACTACCCCACATATACTATAGTCATCTTAGAAATTTTGAATTCTATAAATTTCCAATATACCTTTGGGGTAGGAAAAATTTATTCCATTTGTTCAATGACAATTATGTGTGGATACTCGATGACTTCAACTCTTGTTTTGATCTACCTTGTGGAATGAGTCGACTAACTCCTAATAATTTTGATAGTAATATTGTATTGAAATCATTTGGTGCTAGATCTAGATTTGAGACTTCCACTTCAAAGGCTACTAGATTAGTTAATCCGATTTTTCGTTACCTTCATTTGGTTATAATGAATATGATATTTGGATGAATTGATAGTGAGGGAATGGTGCATGAATGTGAATCACTTTGCCAATGAGCTATGGTTGAAGAGGTCAACATTGACATAGGATTTTACCTTATCAAACACTTACTTAGATGAAGAAAATCCTCTTTCCATAGTCCTATCATCATAGGAGGTTCGCTTACTTGCATTGCAATAATATTAGGTTATGATTTAGAAGATCTAGAAATGGTGGATAGTACCTTCAGGATCAATATTAATTCATGTTTGGTGATCCAAATGATTTGAATGGAGAAGCATATAGTCTTATTTTGAAAGACAAATTCCCCTGTGCTTGCCAAATCATGATTTAACCACTATAGGTATCAAGGAAAATTGGTTATTATTAAATGGCAATGAACAACCTATGCTTGAAAAACCCTCCACTCATATACCTTCAAGTAGCCATTCTCTTGCTAAGTTCAATTTTTTTTTTTTTCAAATTTCACCCTATTCTAGATTCTCTTCATCATGAACACGTTATACATAGAAGTCTGTTAGAGCAACAGAGCTTTATGTCAAATGAACAATTTCAGTTTATGTGGAATCATTTTAGGAAAGAGAAGGGGTTGTTTAAGGTGATCACCAATTTCATGGAAGTTCAAAGGAAAGATTAGAAGTAAAATGAGGATTTTGGGGGCAAATGCAACAAATTCATATCAAAATTGATACAATGTACAAATACCACAAGCACTTAGAAAGTAGAAAATATTGGTTTATGATATTACCTGGATTTTCAAGTTTCCCCGAATATGATCCTTCACCACCTTATTAATTTCATTGGTACAATGAAATGTCCAAACTTGGGGGAGAATTGTACATATTCAGTTTAGTTGCATTTGTTTCAACTTGTTTGCATTTTGATTTAGTTTGTCTCTAGTGTAGTTTAGTTTCATTTTATGGCATGTGTAGTTCATCATTGATCACATTACTGCTGACTTATTCTCAAGTAAAAAATTCTAGCATGCTTGATCTTTACTTATGTTGTTTGATCCTTAATGCTAGTATGTTTAGTGAATGATTTTTCTCTATCTTTAGTAGCATGAAGTGAGCAGTATTTTTATTCAAAATATTTAAGTGATAGCCTAATTTTAGGATCTCTTTTCATTTTGTCTAGTTCAGATAGTATATAATTTTATAAATAGTCATGATTCATAGAATTTGTTAGTACTTGTGCTCCCATGGTGATATCTCAAATTATATTATGTTCATCTTCGTGAATATATCCCTCGATTGACTTTAAAAAATTATATATATATATACATACATATATATATATATATATATATATATATATATATATATATATATATATATATATATATATATATATATATATATATCTATATATATATATATATATATATATATATATATATATATATATATATATATATATATATATATATATATATATATATATATATATATATGTATGTATGTATTTGTGTAGTGATACATATTTAAAGCATAAAAAAATCATTTGAATAAGGGATATAATAAATAGTTATCATGAGTGGAACATAGCAATTTATTCCTTTGAGACTGAGTTAGGTTATTGGAGAAATAAATGTTATGCTTCTCTTGATTCCGAGCACTCCTTTGACACCATGGGTAGTTTAACAGGGATGAACCAAGCATGTGGCAGGTAACTGTCTATCATTGGAGTATAAGGACACAATTAGATGATGACTTGACTAGGCATAGAGATTGAAATTTAAAGTATTAAGGTCACTCATCACACTAAGCATGGAGAACTTTTTCTTAGGCCACACTCAAATTACTTTGGTCTCATGCTCACCAATGAAACTACTTTATAGAGTTAGATTAATTCACTAGAGATTATAATGCACTATACCAACACATGAGTCTGGATTGCAGGTTTTTGCTTGAGGACAAACAAAAATTTAAGTCTAGGAGTGTGATGTGTGCAGATTATATATATTTTTAGGCATTGATTGATGCATATTCACTTATATTTCTTAATTATGATTTACGTTATCACACCCTATTTTATCAGCATGATTACTCTTTTATTCATAGATCTATTCAGACGTGATATTAAGCTAAAATAGAGGAAGAACACATGTTAAAGCAACTTCATAGGCAAAAATAAGTAAAATGGGGTCGTGCCAGCCATAGCACGACCTCTATTTAGCTGACATCATCGTGTCTCATTGAGACATGACTATGTATCACAGGAACCAACAAAGGAAGTTTTCCAGATTGACCCATGGGTAGGTCATGCCTTGAGTCTAGGTCGTGCCTCGCTCCAGCCAAGATCTATGCCCCGATCGTGCCCTGCCCTGAGGCACAGTCGTGTAAGTACCCCAGGATAGTTTTGATGTAGTTAATCAAGTTAAATTATGTCCTGTTGTATTTGATCCTTATGTCTAAGTGTGCAGGAGCTTAGGAACATAAAAAGTCGAGCGGAAGATGCAACTAACGAGAAGGATGACATAGGAAAGAAGCCGACGGGCTTGGCGCATCCGAGGGACGAGATGATATGGAAGAGTACATCGATGGATGAGAAGGATATGCATGATGTTCAAGGGCTGAGAAGTCAGGAAGGAAGCTTGCTCAAGGAAGTCGAAGTTGGGTTCAGGTGAGCTCAACTTCGGCTAGCCAAAGAATCACCTACACGAAGAACTACGCGAAGAGGTCAGCTTTGAGCTGAGTTTTCCTGTGGAAGGCACCTTCCATGGGAAGGCGCCTTCAAGCCTATTAAAGCCGGCTTCCCTAGCTGTTAACTGAAGATAAAATTTTATCTTCGATGATAAGATTTACCACGCTGGAGGCGCCTTCCACCCTATTGAAGTCGCCTTCTAGCTTCGGATAGAATTTTCTAGAGGCTATAAAAAGACCCCTGGAGTTAGGAATAATCCAACAACTTGAATAACAAGTATTGTACACTTTCTTAGTCTTTTTTTAGTAATCAACTTCTGTAAGAGGCTTCTCTGCCTATAACAAAGGAGAATTCTAATGGAACTTTTTTCAACGCCTTGAATTAACAACCACCTAAGTAGTAACCAAGTAAATAGAATTATCCTCTTACTTACTTTTATTTAGTTGTTCAATTAATTTATTATTATTATTGTGCTAGTCTGATCTAATCAAAGGATCAAGAAAGAGGTTTATTTTTTTTATAGACAATTCACCCCCTGTTGTCAGCCCCGCTGCACGAACAATTGCCATTAGAGCCAGAATGCCTCAGAAGGACTAATTGACGATTGAAGTACCGAGATGATGGTTGAAACAAAAATCTACCCGCCAAAATTCAAGGGAGAATTTGTGTTATGGAAAAAAGTGCATGGAGGTGTTTTTTAAAACTGACTTTGAAGTTTATGTTACGAACCACAAGTATATGGTTACGTCGTTAGTAATACAAAAGATATCGAACCCGCAGGGACTGTTGATTAAGCACTTATTAACTTTACACGGTGAATTATCTAAACAATCAAAAGATGGTTCATAAATGCTAGAAAAAGAAAGAGAAGAGAGGAGAGAGAGTAAGAGTAAAGAGAGAGTAGAGAGGGAGAAAATGAGCATAGTGAAGGAAAGGATGATAGATTCTAGGATTTCAGTTTTGTTATGATGCTAGTTAATGTCCCTATGCATTGTTCATCTACCTAACTCCATTCTTATAATCTTGTAGGGCTTCTAACTAGAGTCCAGTACAATCCTGTGAAAGTCGCACCGGAGAGTTATCCAAGTTCTAATGCCATTAAGTAAAGAAATAACTCTAAAAAGTCCGGTTAAAGGGTTACCCTTTGTCACAGGGCCCCCGGTCATACAATCATTAGAATTATCTAATGTACTTCCTAATGGTAGCACTAGAATATCCACTCTAATTAGAATGTCTTAACAAGAATTAGTCCTTATGTTAAGATCTTTTGACTCTAGAAAGTGGATAAGTATCGATACCCTCTGCCACTAAGGGCATATATAATATGTCCAGTTAAATGGGTATTCTCTATCACTAAAGATCCCCTAGTTATCCAGTCTAGTAATAACCTTAACATAGAGATAAATCCCTTACATCTATATGAATTGACCTCACACACATTTCGTCAAACACATACAAGGCACAACACACATAGAATATGATATAAACACTTCATAGCACAAGAAAATATCCAAATACATAGTCCATGCATCACATCACATCATAGTTACTTCCTATATCCTAAATTTAGAGAATCTACTCCATTACAAGGGAGATACAACCAAAGATAAAGAAAGAAGTAAACTATAGCTCAATACATGGAGATAGAGAGAAGAGATGCTTATATTTGAACCGTAGTATCCTTGGAAGCGCTTCCTTTTCTCCAGAGATAGATGGATCTTGAAGGAATGGAGGTGGATAAAGCCCCAGGGTTTCCCCCTAGGGGGAGAACCCTTCCCCAAGGAGAGGGATGAAGACCTCAATCCTAAGATTAGTCAAAGAATGGGGTTCTTGACTCTTTTATACCTCCTCTAAACTGCTCAAGAAAATTAGGATTATAGGGGTCCGATAAACCAAGTTTTTCACCCATTAAACCTAGTTTTCTCATAATTTACCCTGAACCAAAGTTAGCCCTTGAAATTATCTACAATCTGATATTTGGATTGAGCATTGGATCAAAACAAGCTGAAAGTTATGGTGGTTCAAAGTTTGGTCTGCAGTCTGGGCGGAGGTCCTGATGAAGCCACGGTTGGGAGGCACGACCGTGCCTTTTAGCATGGGTAGAATCTGCTATCACTCTATTAGACCTGAAGAAAAGTTGTAGATCTTGAAGTTAGCTAAATTTCAGTATAAATAACATCCTGTAACTCTAATCGAGTACAAAGTTATGGCTGTTTTATGATTGGTTTGCAATCTGCCCAGAATTCAGCATGACTCTGTTTTAGCATGGCACGGCCTCGAGTTCTTCACCACACAACCATGTGGAATCCACACGGCTATGTGAAATCCACACGGCCATGGT
Organism: Zingiber officinale; assembly: GCF_018446385.1. Taxonomy (NCBI): domain Eukaryota; kingdom Viridiplantae; phylum Streptophyta; class Magnoliopsida; order Zingiberales; family Zingiberaceae; genus Zingiber; species Zingiber officinale. The sequence goes on from NC_055997.1 coordinate 63,514,616, forward strand.
CTTCTCCTTCTCTGGATAAAAGACAAGGTCATGTGGGTTCACATGACCGTAATCTTTCTCGGCTCTGGAATAATGACACGACCGTGTACTGCCTGGCCACGGGAAATTGACATGGCCATGTGGGTTCACATGGCTGACCTTTCTTTGCCTATGGTAGGGGGCATGTACATGTGAAACCACACGGCGGAAGCTTGATTTTTTCTGGAGTTATTCCCGTGTGCATTTTTTCTCTATTTTCACTCCAAATAGAGTTCTATCAATCAAAACAAGCAAAGAGTAGATCTATGAATAGAATATAATAGAAATATGATATTATAATGAAATAGGATACAATAAACATAGATTATGATAATGGAATATAAGTAGATATGCATCAAAACATACATAAAAGTGTATATAATCTACGCACATCACACTCCCTAACTTAAACCTTTGCTTGTCCTCAAACAAAACCCACAATCTAGATTTATGTGCATATATGTCATGTAATGATCCCTAGTGAATCAATATAAACCTATCATATAGTTTCATTGATGAGCATGATATAAAAATTATTTGAGTGTGACCTAAGTAGAAGTTCTCTGTGCTCAGTGTGATAAGTAACTTAACTTTCTTAAGTGTCAATCTCTAAACCTAGTCAAATTTTCATTTAATCATGTTACTCATACTTTCGGTGATAGACACTTACTTGCCACACACAAGGTTCATCCCCCACAAAAAATGCTATGCATCTTCTACATAAGGTCTCAAAGGAATACTCAGTATCAAGAGAAACATAGCATTCATTTCCCCAGTAACCTAACTCTGTCTCAAAGGGGTAAATTACTAATGTTCACTCACGATAACTATTTTTTATCCCTTATTATATTTTTTTTCTTTGAATGTTTGCAAAGTATCAAACTTGAACAAACCTTCATTTTTTTAGGCATTGATTTTCCAAATGAGCTTACATGATCTGAGTTTATCCAGTAACCAAAATGTAGTTAAGTGGTCACCATAGAAGTAAGAGTACTAGTCTAGTTCTATGAATCATGACTATTTTTAAAAATAACTACCATCAAAGTCAAGCATAATGTGAAGAGATCCTAAAACTAGGCCAACATTCAAATTCTTCTAGTAATGACAATGCTCACTTCATGCTACTATGGATAGAAAAACATAGATCAGTACATACTAATATACCAAATCATGCAACATAAATATCTAGATGAAACATGCTAGTATTTTACTATGAGGATCAGATAACAATGACATGATGAGTGATGCAACTAGCAAAAATTTTATTATGCAAAAAGAAATATGCAAAAACTAAGCTATAACCTAACACATCCCCCCAGACTTAAACTTTTCATTGTCCCAATGAAAACTAAAAATGAAATATGGAGGAAATTTTTGAAGTTAGAGAAGTTATCAAGTGATAAGCTTCAAAATGTTAAGACATTCATGTTCTGAAGATACTTCTCTATCAGTGAAGCCCTCCACAACTTTGAATCCTACAAAAATAAGATAGATAAGAAAAATTAAGTAGAGGATATGAGTTATTAGGAATAAAGAAAACAAATCAGAAATCAATTAAAATCATAATTGAAGACAAGAAAGAAGAACTTGGGTTACCTCCCAAGAAGTGCTTGTTTAAGGTAATTAGTGTTAGGATGTATACTAAAAGCCTAGCTTTTTGTATGAATATTTATTTTGAAATGAGAATCACATTGGTCAAATGTCTGCATTTTAGTAAAATGCAGTTGTCCATTTAATTTATATTGTAGATAACATGGTGTGTGGTGTCACACAGAAGATCATGTTATCAGTACTTATAAATTATAAATAGTAGCTCACAACCAAGATAGATTGGGACAAACCATTGGAATGGTTGTAGTGTAATTTGGTACTAGTTTATCTTGACTATAAAATTATACTAGTATACTATGTGTGTATTGAGCAGGACCATTTGAGGTTGTTTCTTTTTATATTGACTGCATAAAAGAACAGAACCTCTATTATTCTGGATGCACGCACTCTTAATCCCGATATAATAACAAGCACATATACTTAGTATTTATTTCTTTAATTTATCAAAGGGCGAGATTTATTCGTTAAATCAATAGGCTCGATAAGTTGGAAAATAATATTATTTATATGGTTTGTTGTTGATTATAGAAGGAAACTGTGTCCTAGTTATCTAGGTTGATTGTGCCCTCTTGAGGAGCTCAAAGGAGTATCATGTAAACCCTGCAGGTGGACTTAGTCCGGCATGATAATGAAGATGAGTGGTACTACTCTTGGAGCTAGGTATTAATTAAGTGTGTTGTCAGTAACTCATTTAATTAATGGACATTCGATATCTTAAACACAGGGAGACTAATGCACTTATGATAAGAAGGAGGTCATAATGTAATATGAGATTGGTGTGGTAGTTCAATAATAACTCTTTAGTGGTATAAGTTATTATTGATGAATTTGAGTTGGGTGTTCGGGTCAAACATAGGAAGCTCAAGCTCATCGGGAGAACAAAATCAATTTCTCCTCTCGGTCCCTGTTGTAGCCTCTATATATAAAACCTTGTATCCACCCAAGCCCATCTTCTAGTCCATGTTAGGGTCGGCCAAGCACATCTTGGTGTCCAAGATGTGGCCGGCCAAGCACATCTTGGTGTCCAAGATGTGGCCGGCCAAGCCTTGCTTGGTGCCTAAGCAAGGGGCCGACCATAAGGGAATTAAAAGGGAATTTTAGTTTTAAAATCTTTCCTTTTATAGCCATCCTTAAAGGGATTTAAAAGAGAGATTTTAATCTTTCCTTTTATAGCCATCCACATGATTTTAAAAGAGAGTTTTAAATTTTAAAAGCTTTCCTTTTATAGCTATCTACAAAGGTTTAAAAGAGAGATTTTAATCTTTCCTTTTTTGTAGTTATCCATAATGTTTAAAAAGAGAGATTTTCATTTTTACAAAACTTTCCTTTTCTGTAACCATGATTTAAAAGAGAAGTTTTAATTTTAATCTTTCCTTTTTTGTAGCCTTCTACATTGTTTAAAAGAGAGAGATTAATTTTAAAACTTTTCTTTTGTAGCCATCACAATAGTAAATTTAAAAGAGAGAGATTTTAATTATTATTAAAAATTTCTTTTTTGCCATGATTGGAATTAAAAGGAAGTTTTAATTATGTTTAAAACTTTCCTTTTTAGCCATTAACAAGGATTATAAAAGAGGATAGATGGTGTCTTAGAGGAAAAATAATGATCTACATGATTCCTCTCTTGTTCTATCCTTGGTGGCCGGCTCCTCTCTATTCTTCTAAAGCTTAGGGCCGGTGGCACACTTTTGATTCCATTGGTGGTCGGTTGCTTGAAGGAGAAGAAGAAGAGAAGGAGGGACTCTACCTTATATATCCTTGGTGGCCGGTGGTTCTTTGATTCCTTGGTGGTCGGCCCTTCTCTCTTTCCCTTCTCCCTTTGTTTTCTTCTCTTAAGGCCAGCGACATATCAAGCTCCATCTTCTTGTGGCTGGGTTGCTTGGAGAAGAAGGAGAAGAGAAGGAAGTTTCCTATTTTGGCATTCTTTGGGTGGCCGAAACTTGTAGGCAAAGAAGAAGGTTTGGGTGGATTTTATCTTGGTAGATCGTCACCCACACGACGTCCAAGAGGAGGAGAGGAATACAGCAAAAGATCAAGAGGTCTTTGTTTACAAAGAAAGGTATAACTAGTTCTTAATTCCGTAGCGAAACTAGTTTTTTTTGTATGGATCCTGAAATACCAACACAAGAGGCTAGTGATTTCGTGTTTCATTTTTTGTGTTTCAATTTAGTGTTTTGATCTTGTGCTTTTATTGAGTTCTTTGTAGTTAAACCTAGGGTTACTGTAAGAAGTTTAAATATCAAATTTCTTTGAAAGGCTTTGTCTAGGAAGTGGTGGATGATCTCATACCCAAGAAGGCCGACTGCCTCGCCATGTTTAACTTGGAAGCCAATCCTTGAAATAGATATTTAATCAACTTCTGTAACATGGGATGAACTTGGATTAATAATGCTAAGTATCATTTGCAATCCAAGTTTTAACTACTGAAGAACACATGAGTAGAACTTGAAGTAAAAATGTTAAGTTCCGTTTCCAATTCAAGTTTAACTCATGAGGAACACATAGGTTGTTAGGAAAGTTCTTTGCTTATACAAATTTTTGTACCGGGGAAGCAGAATGGAATTCCAAGTAGCTTCCAACAATTAGCTCGACCACCTAATTAGGCTCATCGAAATCACGATCTTGCTGAAGTGAGAAACTTCCGAACTTTTCTTCCAATGGCCCATATTATTATGAAGAAAGCTATCATCATAAGAGTAGTGTAGTGTATCACCGCTCTCTTCATCTTTGTCTCCTTAAAAGTTCTTTCCAGCGGTTGAAGATGGTCCAGATTGAGCTTCCAATTATCGACCTCAAGAAAATCTACACACCCAAAAGAAAGGCACACCTCCCACAAGCATGTAATATAAGAAAGAACTAGAACCATATTAGAATGAACTGAGTATGTATAAAAAATTGAATCACATCCAATAAAATCAATTATAGGTACCTCCATGAAATTATCTAAAAGATCACTAAAAATACTAACCTTGCATTATTGAGATGTACCTAAAAGTTCCAAACATGTGGATGTGACTTCTTTTGGATCAAATGATGGTTCTAGGTCTGGCTCAAGTGGTGGTGCCTCTGAAAATGGTGATTCTTAGGGCTTTGCTTCTATTTCACAAGTCCCTACACATTTATCATCAACCAATTCCATTTTTACAAATTCCATAGTATCAATTGGTTGTGAGACCAAAGGAGGTGATTCTTGGGATGTTTCCTCCATAGTACATGCCCCTACACATTTATCCACATCATCATAATTATAAGTGGTGAAGAGTCCACTAACACCAATATCATCAATAGAAGGATCAGTAATATTATTAGAAATTTAAAGTAATTTTTGTAGAACTAGGTGTTGGTGTAATCGACCTAGGTTTGATCGGTACGATTATGGTTTTGATGTGTGTGTCAAAGAGTTTAAGTTAGGATTTCATATTGGTTTGATATGTGTGTTTGAGTCATGCAGGGCTTGGTGAAACACACATGAGGAGCTTGGTGTGGTTAAGCTTAGGAAGCTCATCTTAGGGCTTGGGTCCTTGAGACGGTGAAGGATGATGTGGAAGACATCTGAGGGACTGCCGGATAAGGAGTAATGGAGTTGAGCTGAGGGAAGCAGACTTCAAGGAAATGTGAAGGATGGCATGGAGAGGAGCCATGGGCTCTGGTGCATATGAGGGACGAAGACCGAGGAAGAGGGCTTCAAGGGTGACTATGGAGAGGATGAGTGTGAGTGTGTAACCGGGACCAGTCGATTGATGGAAGTTTTAGTCGACTAGTCCAGTCGACTAAGCAGTCAACTGGTCCAGTCGACTAAGCAGTCAACTGAGAGTGAACAGAAGCATTCTATTCGCTCATCCAGTAGCTAGCAGTTGACTGGTACTTTTACCAGTCAATTGGTAAGTGGTCATTGGCGACCGTTGGCAGAAACCCTAATTCTTCCAAGTAGCTGTTGGTTGTGTCCAACGGTTGCACCAGTCGACTTATGGAAGTGTCATTCGACTGGTGCGCAGGAAATGAGTTGTCTAGTAATCAACTCTTTCCTCTCTATATATTGGAAGCTTGGAGTTTTGAAGGAGGTTACTGATCTTGTTGAAACACCGCTAGTCTTGGCCTCCAAGCTTCCAAATCCTAACACTCTTCTTCCTATTCCTATTCTCAATCTTGTAAAGAAGAAGAGTGCCTTGTAAGAGGTTGTACTCCACAAAGAAGGAGTAACCTTTGGCCGAAGATTGCCGGGGCTAATCCATCGAAGGATTAAGGGTTCGTCCACCTCAAGGACAAGCCGTGGAGTAAGAGAAAGCAATCTCCGAACCACGTAAAAGGATTTGTGTTAGCGTTTTCGTATTCTTTCTCTACATTGCTTTTATTATTTTCTTTAGTTAGTTGTATTTCTGCTTGCGCACTAATCTTGTAGAGAAGAAATCAAGTTGGGGGTGACCTAGCCTATTCAACCCCCCTTCTAGCCGGCCAATAGATCCCCTACAAGTGGTATCAGAGCGAAGACACCCTTCAACGGACTAATCGCCAAGAAGAGCAACATCATCAAATGGTCGTCTCACACATTCAACCACCCAAATTCGAAGGAGATTTCTCTTGGTGGAAAAAGAGAATGATGTTGGGGTTGCAAGGTTGCAAACATAGTCCCACATTGAAAACACATGGGAAAGATCATGAGTTTATAAGAGAAAAGATATCTTCATTGGAATGAGGCCTTTTGGGGAGAGCCCAAGAGCAAAGCCATGAGGGTCTAAGCCCAAAGTGGATAATATCATGCTATTGTGGAGATATCTAAATTCTTTTCGATCCTATAATTGGTATCAGAGCCTAGTAGAGCTGTCAAACGGGCCAACCCATGGCGGGGTGGGTCGGCCCGTGGCGGCCCAATCATTTGTCGAGGCGGGGCGGGCCGACCCGTCAATTTGGTGGGTTGGAAAATTTCAACCCAACCCAATCTAAGGCGGGTTGCGGGTTTGGCGGGCCAACCCGCGGGCATATCAATTTTTTTAAAAAAAATTAAAAAAATTTATATTTTCAACGTTTTACTTCGAAAATGTTTCATCAACCAAATGTATCCATAAACATATATTTTAAATATAAATGAACACAAACAAGTAGTTATGTGGGATGAATAGTACTATTTTTATTTCAAAATTATAAAAAATAATAATAAATTGACAAAAAAAAAACTTAACTTACATGTGTTTCTCAACCCGTGGGTCAACCCAAGCCCATCGCGGGCCGACCTACCCGGGTCGCGGGCCTAGGCGGGTCGGCCCATAGCGGGCTTGGGTTGATAAAATTCCAACCCAACCCGCTTAAATTGTTTGGCGAGGCGGGTCAACCCGACGGGTCTAACCCAAATTGACAACTCTAGAGCCTGGACTACCAGAAGGTTTAACCGCCGACTGTGCACAAGAGCTATGGTCTGATTGAGCCATGTGGGTACAATATTGACCTCGAAAAAAAAAGTGGGGGCTCCTATGTTCGGATCAAGAGGACCAAACACCAAGCAGGAAGTCCTAGTTGCGGCTAGGCAAGGAAGTCCTAGTAGGTCAGGTGGACCGAGGGCCAGGAAGACCTAGTGGGTCGAGGATCGGACGTGGGAAGCCTGTGGTCCTTTGTTTGAGGGGGGGGATTGTTGGGGTTGCAAGGTTGCAAACATAGTCCCACATTGAAAACACATGGGAAAGATCATGAGTTTATAAGAGAAAAGATATCTCCATTGGAATGAGGCCTTTTGAGGAGAGCCCAAGAGCAAAGCCATGAGGGTCTAGGCCCAAAGTGGATAATATCATGCTATTGTGAAGATATCTAAATTCTTTTTGATCCTACAAATGAAGGTATTTTTCTATACTGATTTTGATATTATGATAATTATGGAAAATGGTTTCGAGATACCTAGGGATGAAAACAACATGAGAATCAACAAAGCAAGATGGAGTAAGAAGCAAAAGGAAGAGCACTTAGAAAATTCAAAGGCCTTGCCTCATCTACTAAATGTTCTTCCTCAACAAGAAATAACAAGGATTGGAAACTACACAAATGCCAAGGATTTGTGAGAAATGCTCATAGTTATTGATCCTGTCTAAGAAGCTAGACAAGATGGAGAACCGGGAGAAGAAACCCACTGTTGATAGAGAATAGTGCTGCTGGCGAAGAATAATGCCTAGAGAATACCGATCCGAGAAAACCCAAGCGGATCGAGAAGAATAGAGTTACCAAATGCCTCCTTCCTACCAAGATCCCATGCCGAAAAAGAAATCCAATCGAAGAACAACCCGCTCTAGAGCTTCCAAGACCTCCTGCGCACAAGAGATCAACCAACACTATCGTCAGTGACCTAAGACCGGGGTGGGAATCCCTGGCTAGGCCCTCCGACGTTCAAGTCAGTCCTCTCTCTTCGTGTGGAAAAAGGAAGAAGATGAACAGTAATTGGAAATTAGGGTTATGAATGTGTGCAATGATGTGAACTCCTTCACTTACCTGGCCAACGGAGAGGATTCCCCTTTTTATACCACTTCATATAACCTCCGTAGTCATGAAGTGAACCCCGGTTAGTTAGAGTTCATTATGCGATGACGTCAGCTGCGTACTTGTGGTAGATGATTTTTAAGGAATCTTTTTCGTACCCCAGATGTACCTTCTTTGTCGTTTAGTACCTGCAAAATATTCTGGAAGCATATTTCCCGCCAAAATATAACACCTGTTATGTATTTACATATTACAGATATCTTCATTAATTATCTTATTTGAAATATTCATCTATGATCCCTCCTCATACGTCTTCTATTTACACCTCTTTTCATGTTAATATTCAGTATCTTTCCAAGGTATTGATCGACCGTCCCGTACTGGCTCTCCTATCGGGGTATATCCTGACCGATATTACCCTACCTCCTTCCTGAAGTTATGTCCCGGCCGATATTACCTTACCTTCATCATGAAGTTATGTCCCGGTCGATATTACCTTACCCTCATCATGAAGGTATGTCCCGACCAATATTAGCCTACTTTACCTGGGCGATATGTCCTGGCAGATATTACCCCAACTTCGCCTGGGAGGTGTGTCCCGGCCGATATAGACCCAACCCCGTCTGAGAGGTATGTCTCGGTCGATATAGACCTAAATATGCCTAGGAGGTATGACTCGGTCGATATTAGCCTAACTTTGCCTTGGAGGTATGTACCGGCCGATATTATCCTACCTCCTTTTAATTCATGCAAATATTTTCTCTCGGGAAGTGTGTTTTTATCAATATAGACCTAGCTCTGCCTGGGAGGTATGTCCCGGCCGATATAGGCCTAACTCTGCCTGGGAGGTGTGTCCCGGTCGATATAGACCTAGCTCTGCCTGGGAGGTATGTCCCGGCCGATATAGGCCTAACTCTGCCTGGGAGGTGTGTCCCGGCCGATATAGACCTAACTCTGCCTGGGATGTATGTCCCGGCCGATATAGCCCTAACTCTGCCTGGGAGGTATGTCCCGACCGATATTGGCCTCTCTTCTTAGTTTCCTTTACCTCCTTTTTTCTTCTTACCAGGGACCTATAAAACCTTACCCATATCAGTTATGAAGGCACATCGGAGTCAAAGTTAGCAAGAAGAGATCTTCTTTTAACTCAACTCAACAACATCAAACTTGAAAAAGGAGAAAAGGTATCTTCACTTCATGCTAAAATTAAAGAAATTTTAAGTGGACTAACAAGTGTAGGTGAGAAACTCTCCAACTGGGACATTATGATGAAAGCTATCAATGCTTTTCCAAGAACCTCGACATGGAACTCAATTGTAGACTCGTTCTACATTTCAAAGGATCTAAAGAAATCTTCTTTAGATGAATTCTTCTCAACAATGGAGCTCCACAAAACTAGAGTTGAAAGGCTAGATGGAGAAGCCCATAGATCAAGAGCAGTAGCCCTTGTGACAAACAAGGGAAAGGGGTAAGAAGTAGTCTTCATCCCCATCATCCTCCAACTCCGAAGATTCAAGCGCCTCAATGGATAGCGATCAAGAGGCGTACATGGTAAGAAAAATGAGAAAAATATTTAAGAATTTTTCAACTAACAAATCTCATGCTAGGAAGAGTTCGACAAGCAAGTGGACAAGGAGAGTCATTTGCTATAATTGCCATGGAGAAGAACACATGAGGGATGAATGCCCTCTTTTGAAGAAAAAGGAAGAAAAGAAGAAGGAAGAGAAGAAGAAGACAAAAGAAAAAGGGAAGAAGGTCAAAAATCTCAAGGCAACATGGGATGATCCATCATCATCAGAGGAAGAAGAACACGATGTCTCCCATTTGCTTTAATGAGAATTGATGACATAGCCTCCACTTCTTCCAAAATTGAAGAAAAAGAAGAAGAAGGGAGCTCAAGTGAAGGGGGAGGACAATTTTCTGACTCGGACTTCTCGGTAAGTGAGGTATGCAATCTTCCCCCTCATGTTTTAATTAAAATTATTAAAAGTACAAATGAAGATTTGTTTAAGGAAAAAAGGAAAAATATGTCTTTGAAAAATGATATTATTTGCCTAGAAGAAAAATTAGAATCCATAACTATTAAGGATAATAATTTGCATGCTTCTTCTTCTTATTTAAATGTATCATGCTTAGACGAAGAAAATAAGGCTTTAAGGGAAAAGGTAGAACACCTCACCAAAGCCCTTATAAAATTTGAAATTGGCTCAAATACCCTAAACATGATTATTGGGAGCCAAAGGGTAAGTTTCAACAAAAAGGGTTTTGGATATAAAGAATCCAACAATGAAATATTCTATCATTGTCTAATTGTTAGGAGGCAATCAAAGACAAAAACCATAGATAGGAAATGGATCCCTAAGGAATACTTGGTTAACTCAATTAATAAGAACCTCTATTGGGTACCAAAATCAATCCTCAAGGGTTAGAGGATTTTGGAATAAGTCAACCATGGAAGTCATAATTCCAATTTTTTCTATGTGGTTGACTTGAGATTTTAAGGGGGAGCACTTAACCTTGAATATAACCTCATGAAGGCTAAGTAGAGGTTACCTTTATTTCATCTCACAATGACTTACTTTATCATTTTAAACATAGATGTGAGATACTAGGATGATACTAATAATTCACTTATGCTTATGACATTTTGATGAATTATGAAATGTATCAATTTTTAGTGATCATAGGCCAACTGTGAGGAAAGTAAATGTTTAATTAATGGACATCTTGTACATAGATCATAGTTGGACATTTTTAAATGTTTTGAAAATAATTCTATGTTTTATTTACTGTGGTATAGCTATTTTGAAACATATGATTGCATAATTAAGTTTCAAATTGATACACAATTACATGTTTTCAAGGTTTTTGAGTTTTGGTCAAAACTTCAAAATACTTTTGATTTTTCATGCATACATATTTTTCCTAGTGGAGGACATTAAAAGAAATATATTTTCAAAATTTCATGATTTTTTGAATTTTTTAGAAGTTTTTATGCATTTTTGAAGTTAACTTCAAAAGGTTGAAAATTTGGATTAGCAAGTGCCAGTCGATTGCAACAGTTTGTAGTCAACTAGTACCTATTTTCCAGCACCTTCAAAAGATGGTTTTGGGTATTTTTAAGTCAACATTGATACCATAGTGTACTTGGAAGATTGATGCAATCTTTTTGATGGTGTCAAAGGAGGAGAAATGGAAAGGTTTAAGTTAGAAACTTTTATTTCTCTATTTTGTGCAAAACTTAAAAATTGAGTGATAGAGCATATGCTAAGGGGGAGCTTGGGTTTTATGCTTCATATTTATACTATACTTGTAATTTTCAAGCTGTTATTTGTGCCTAACTTAAACATATTGCCACACATAAAAAAGGGGGAGATTGTTAGTGCAATCAACTTAGGGTTGATCGGTACGATCATGGTTTTAATGTGTGTGTCAAAGAGTTTAAGTTAGACTTTCATATTGGTTTGATATGTGTGTTTGGGTCATGTAGGTCTTGGTGAAACACACATGAGGAGCTTGGTGCGGTTAAGCTTGGGAAGCTCATCCTAGGGCTCGGGTCCTTGAGACGGTGAAAGATGATATGGAAGACATCCGAGGGACTGTCAGATGAGGAGCAATGGAGTTGAACCGAGGGAAGCAGACTTCAAGGTAATGTGAAGGATGGCATGGAGAGGAGCCGTGGGCTCGGGTGCATCTGAGGGATGAAGGCCAAGGAAGAGGGTTTCAAGGGTGACTCGAGAGAGGATGAGTGTGAGTGTATAACCGGGACTAGCCAACTGATGAAAGTTACAATCAACTAGTCCAGTCGACTAAGTAGTCGACTGGAAATGAACAGAAGCATTCTGTTCGCTCAGCCAGCAGCTAGCAGTCGATTGGTACTTTTACCAGTCGACTAGTAAGTGGTCGTTGGCAACCGTTGGCAGAAACCCTAATTATGCCAAGTAGTCGTTGGCTGTGTCCAACAGCTGCACTAGCCAATTGATGGAAGTGTCAGTCGACTGGTGTGGAGGAATGAGTTTTCTAGTGATCAACTCTTTCCTCTCTATATATTGGAAGCTTTGGCTATTGAAGGAGGTTACTGATCTTGTTGAAACACTCCTAGTCTTGGCCACCAAGCTTCCAAAGCCTAACATTCTTCTTCCAATTCCTATTCTCAATCTTGTAAAGAAGAAGAATGCCTTGTGAGAGTTTGTACTCCACCGAGAAGGAGTAAGCTTTAGTCGGAGATTGTCGGGGACTAATCCACCGAAGGATTAAGGGTTCGTCCACCTCAAGGACAAGACGTGGAGTAGGAGTAAGCAATCTCCAAACCATGTAAAAGGATTTGTGTTAGCGTTTTGGTATTCTTTCTCTACATTGCTTTTATTGTTTTCTTTAGTTAGTTGTATTTTCACTTGCGCACTAACCTTGTAGAGAAGAAATCAAGTTGGGGGTGACCTAGCCTATTCAACCCCCCTTCTAGCCGGCCACTAGATCCCCTACACTAGGATCCCTCGTTGCACCATTAGCTCTTCAGAATCTTGTGTTGTGGTCTTCATCTGACTAGGAGCAGGAGTATTTAGGTCTTGGAAGTCCTCCCAGTTAGTTAGCTCATCTGGTTGTGAATGATGTGATCTGTTTAATGATGAATCATCCTGAAACTCTGATTGACTCTAATTTACTTGGGGAATATGCTCAACATTTTGCATGCAATTGTAGTCTAAATTTTGATGGTCCGTCCTAAATTAATTGTAATGTTGAGGTGGGTCAGAGATCTGCTACTGGAATAGTGACTACTTACTCTGCTCTAGAATTAGTTGGAGTTGAAGGTTCTGACTTTGATGATCTCCCTAGTCATAGCCATAAGTATTACGAATTTTCTCATATGTATCTTGATGTTGAGGTTGAACCAAATACTGAAGTTTCGGAGTATTAACAGTTTTTTGGAAGAAGTGACAAAACAGTTGAATGAGATGTGCTACCACACACTCTACAATGGAACTCAAATTAATCATCATTTGGATCATAATTTCCATGAAGATATAATTCAAATGGAGATCTTGCTCTTACACTCATGGGTGTGAAAAATTCTCTTTAATGCTTGCTTGACATGTTAGTAGTCATGATATTTAAAAAAATTACAAGGAAAACAAAAAAATGTAGATTTAAAGACAAGAAGAAAAATACATAATGAAAAATAAGAAAGAAAATGCAGAAACAAAAGTAAATAACTAAATGAAAATCTATTAACAAGTCTAGAGTAACTCATATGTTAATCAACTAATATTAATCAAAAACAGTCCCCGACAATAATGTCAAAAGCTTGTTACAAACCACAAGTGCACGGTTATGTCTTCAATAATACAAAAGATATCGAACCCATAGGGACTGTTGATTAAGCACTAGTTAACTTCACACGATAAATTATCTAGACAATCAAAAGATAGTTCACAAATGCTAGGAAAAGAAAGAGAAGAGAGGAGAGAGAGAGTAAGAGTAAAGAGAGTATAGAGGGAGAAAATGAGTATAGTGAAGGAAAGGATGATAGATTCTAGGATTTCAGTTTCGTTATGATGCTAATTAATATCTCTATACATTGTTCATCTACCTAACTCTATGCTTCTACTTGTGTAGGGCCTCTAACTAAAGTCCTGTATAACCCTGCGAAAGTCACACCGGAGAGTCTACCCAAGTTCTAACATCATTAAGTAAAGAAGCAACTCTAGAAAGTCCGGTTAAAGGGTTATCCTTTGTTACAGGGCCCCCCGGTCATTCAATCGCTAGAGTTATTTAATGTACTTTCTAACGCTAGCACAAGAGTATCCACTCCAATTAGAATGTCCTAACAAGAATTAGTCCCTATGTTAAGATCTTTTGACTCTAGAAAGTGGGTAAGTACCGATGCCCTCTCTCACTAAGGGCATAGTATGTCCTGTTGAATAGGTATCCTCTATCACTAAGGATCCTCCGATTATCCAGTCTAGTAGTAACCTTAACATAGAGATAAATCTCTCACATATACATAAATTGACCTCAAGCACATTTTGTCAAACACATACAAGGCACAACACACATAGAACATGATATAAACACTTCATAGCACAAGAAAATGTCTAAATACATAGTTCATACATCACATCATATCATAGTTACTTCCTACATCCTATATCTGAAGAATCTACTCCATTACAAGGGAGATACAACTAAAGATGAAAAAGAAGTAAACTATAACTTAATACATGGAGATAGAGAGAAGAGATGCTTATCTTTGAAGCATAATGTCCTTAGAAGTGCTCCCTTGCTCCAGAGATGGATGGATCTTGAAGGAATAGAGGTGTATGAAGCCCTAGGGTTTCTCCCTAAAGGGAGAACCCTTCCCCAAGGAGAGGGACAAAGTCCTCAATCCCAAGATTAGTCAATGAATGGGGTTCTTGACCCTTTTATATCTCCTCTAAACTACTCAGGAAAACAAGGATTATAGGGGTATGGTAAATCGAGTTTTTCACCCATTAAATCTAATTTTCTCATAATTCACCCTGAACCAAAGTTGTATTCCTTGAAATTATCTACAATATGATATTTTGATCAAGCCTTGGCTCAAACCTAACCGAAAGTTATAGTGGTTTAAAGTTTGGTTTGCAGTCTAAGCGAAGGTCCTGATGAAGCCGCGATTGGGAGGCATGGTCATGCCTGTTAGCATAGGTAGAGTCTACTATCTCTCTATTAGATCTGAAGCAAAGTTGTAGATGTTGAAGTTAGCTATGTTTCAGTATAAATAATATCTCATAATCCAACCGAGTGCAAAGTTATGGCCGTTCTATGAATGGTCTGCAATCTACCCAGAATTCAGCATGACTCTGTTTTGGCATGGCATGGCCTCGGCTTCTTTGCCACACGGCCATGGTCTTCTCCTTCTCTCGATAAAAGACATGGCTGTGTGGGTTCACATGGCCGTGGTCATTCTCATCTCTGGAAGAATGGCACGACAATGTACTGCCTGGCCACGGGAGATTGACATGGTCGTGTGGGTTCACACGGCCTGACCTTGCTTTGCCTTTGCTGGGGGCACGCCCGTGTGAAACCACATGTCCTGAGCTTAATTTCTTCTAGAGTTACTCTCGTGTGCGTCTTTACTCAATTTTCACTCCAAATAGTGTCCTATCAATCAAAATAATCAAAAAATAGATCTCTGAACAGAATATAATGGAAGTATGATATTATAATTAAATATGGTGCAATGCATAGATTATGCTAGTGAAAATATAAGTAGATGTACATAAAAATATGCATAAAAGTGTAATCTATGCACATCATTTTATTAATAATTAAATATGGTTTTGAAGTTATAAAAGATCAAAAAGACGAACAAAAAGAAAAGTACCTTTAGACAAAGAAAGAGCAAGCGGACTTTATGGCGAAAGGACGAGCTGAATTCTACCTACTAATCATACTACCACCTAAAGAAATCAATAGGATCGATGCCTACACATCAGCAAAGGAACTTTAGGAAAAGTTCTTAGAACTACACAAAGGAACGTCTGAAGCAAAGCTCACTAGACGGGGATCTTCTCCGGAACCAACTAGCGAACCTCCGACTAAAAGGAGAATCAATAGTACAACTGCATGCTAAATTGAAGGAGCTGATCATCGGACTCATGAATAAATCATGATTTTCTAAGGTACACATTAAATATTTTTCCAAGGACACATGAATGGTCCTCAATTATCGACTCTTATTATATTTCAAAAGATCTAGAGGTAAGCACATAAGAAAGTTTATTTTCCACTTTAGAACTTCATGAATCTAGATGTGTAGAATCAAAGGAGCCAAGTCAGACAATTGCGCTAAAGGCAAGAACAGATGATCCAGACTCCGAAGCATCAATTGATGAAGATGAAGCAGCATTATTGGTAAGAAAATTTAGTAAGCTTATAAAATCTAATAAATTTAATAAGTCACAGGTGAAAAAGTACTTTCAGAGCAAAAGGAAGTTATAATATTACAACTGCCAAGGAGAAGGGCACATCAAGCATGACTACTCCAAACTAAAGAATAAGGAGAAGGAAAAAAGAAAAAGACCAACAAGATCGAAGAACAAGAATCTAAAGAAAGCATGGGATGAATTGTCATCCTCTGAATTCGAGATTGAGACCTATGCTGGACTAGCCCTGATGGTAGACCACCAGAGAGATGTTGAAAATTCCTCAGAGATGAGCATCGGTGAATGGGGAGGATCCTCTAAAGAAAGTAACGATGAAGGGAGAGCATCAGAATACGAGGTAAGTGATGTACGTGCACTATCCCCTAAGCAATCTTTTAAATTTATCAAAATATTATCTAAGAATATAGTACAATTAGAAAAAGATAATGCTAGGTTAAAATTAAACATAGCAAATTCATGTCCCTTAGATACGTTTGATAATTTAAAGATAGAAAATGAAAAATTGAAAATAGAAATCGAAAAGTTGAAAAATGACCATGCATATTCAAACGATTTTAAAAAATTAAAATTTAGAAAGTATGGTAGAATCAACTGGTACATTAGAAATCACCAACGACAAATTAAGAAAATTTTTAAAAATTATATACCTCCCAAATTTTTAGTAAATTTAGTAGGCATGAACCTATATTGGATTTTAAAATCTTTTTTAGATTAAACTCTAATTTTTTTAATTATTAGGATAGAAATTGTCTCAATTAGAAAAATATTTTTTTCGTATTTCGAGTTGAAAACTTTTTCAATGCTATCTAATCTACAAACAATTTTTTTTCCAAATTTTGTTTACTGTTGAATTATTTTTATAAAATTATTAACAAAAATCATACTTTGAAATTTAAAAGACTTAAATTTTGAAAATCTTATTATTTTTTCTATGATAAAACATAATATTCTCTATCCTCACAAATATTTTCAAATTCTTTTGAATAATGTCTGATTTATTATAAATTATTTTATAAAAAGATAATTATTAATATTAAAAATTTTAGAAAATAGAAATTTTGAAAATTTTATTTTTTTTCCATTTAAAATGTATTTTACATATCCAAGAAAATTAATAGAATTCTTAGAGTGGATTTTTTTTTAAAAAATATTTATGTCTTTACTAAAATTCATTTCTATTAGGCTAAACAATATCTTTCTGGAAATTTTTTTTTCTCATCTATATTATTCTGCTTAAATTCAAAATAGAAGATTAATAAAAATAGAATATGTTTGAAAATTATTTTTGAAAAATATTAGCCTACTTGTAATGTTTGTAATGTACCCCTAGGAACTTTTTCCATATTTGTCTAACTGTTTATTGTATTTTTCTCTATTTTTTGATGTGATAAAGGGGGAGATATAGTACAAGTTAAGGGGGAGTTAGGATTTTTTATAGTTTAAAATTTTTACAATTTTTAATCTACTTTAGTTATGTTATTGTATTTTTAACCCTAACTTGAACTTGGGTTGATGCACATCAAAAAGGAAGAGATTGTACTCAAGGTAGTTTTGATATGACCAACCAAGTTCAATTATGTCCTATTGTATTTGATCTTTGTGTCTAAGTGTGCAGGAACTTAGGAACACAAGAAGTCGAGCGGAAGACGTAACTAGCGAGAAGGATAGCACGGGAAAGAAGTTGACGAGCTTGGTGCATCCGAGGGGCAAAATACTACGAAAGAGTACATTAGTGGATGAGAAGGACGTACGCAACATTCGAGGGATGAGAGCTGAGAAGGAAGCCTGCTCGAGGAGAAGGTCAGAGTTGGGTTTGGGTGAGCTCAACTCCGGTTAGCTGGAGAATCACCTACGTGAAGAACTACACAAAGAGATCAGCTTTGAGGCTGAATCCAAGGCATTTTCTAGTGATCTTTTGACGATTCAAGGTTGAATCTGTCCATCTCCAAAATAAGGATTGGTTCCCGAAAATCCCAATCTCAACTTGGCTAAGATTTCTTCTACTTTCTCATAGATTTGAGGTGTAGCTTCCTTTCATTCATATCTTCATGTCTTAATTATTTGTTTATGGGGTATATCTTCATTATTCTAGGACATAGGGAGTAATTGTGATGTGTATTTGATGTAAACCCTATGAATATGTCAATTTCCTATTTCAATAGCATGTGTGTGTCTTGTTCTTATTTGATTGAATGTGTGTGTGATTTTAAATTGCTTATGTGTCTTATTTGATTGAATGGATGTATAGATTGGTCGCCACATAGAGAGAATGCTCAAGATTGTATGGTCGGGGTCTCTTGTTGACAAAGGGTATCCCTTTAATCGGGCATCTCGTGCATTGCCTTGAAATGAGGATCAATTTTCTACAAGGGAGGATCTAATTAGTGCTTAATGGATCTTTTCCAATTCCATATTAAGAAGTGATCTATGTAATTTAGACTATATGACCGAGGGGGCCCTTGGTGATAGAGGGTATTCCTTTAATCGAACTTTCTACATTACCTCTTCTATTTAAAAGTATTGAATATTAATGGGGGCAGACACTCCGGTGTGACCCTCATGAGGTAGCACTAGTATTTAGTTAGACTCCCTATGAAACATAAACATAGAGGATAGGGATTTAGCTACTCATAGTACATCAATGAGCACTACAATGAAACTAAAGTTCTAGAGCTGCCCTCCCAAGTCAGCCTTCCTCACTCTTTAGATATCTTGCTCTCTCTCTCTCTCTCTCTAGTTCATAAACCTTTCAACAACTTGACCGTCAAGATATTTCTCTTTGTGAAATCACTAGTGCTTGATCAATAGTCTCTGTGGATCGATATTTTTTTACTTGATGACTTCCCATGCACTTGTAAATTGACAACAATTATTAAATTGTTCAAATATTTCATCTTTATGTTTTAATAATTTTACCTAGGTAAATCTTAAGTAGTTATCAATTATTACTAAACAGTATTAGTTTCTGCTTAGTGAATTAGTCACATATGAATCAAATAGGTCTAAGTGTAGAGTGTTGAATTAGATCAATATAGGTTAGTTAATTTGTGAGATGACTTCGTTTATTTTCCTTATTAACAAGTATTACAGATTATGTTTTCTAAATTTCTTAGCTTTGCTAAGCCTCTAAAAAAAAAGTCTTAGGTGGGTGTGACCCAGTCTCCTATGTTATAACCATATTTTCTCTTGTTGTGTCATTATAAGTGAGAAGCTAAGTAAATTAATTGAGTAAATATTATTCTACCTAATTACCCTAAGTGTTATTTTAGGACATTCAATATTTTTGATCAAACATTCAAAGGGTAAAAATGTCACCACATAACCAGTATCACACAATTGGCTAATGCCAAGTAATTAAATTCAAATATTTCAACTAGAAGATTTTTTGAATAATAAAATTAGATTTTAATTCAATATTACCTATTTAATTACCTTAAGTTTAACATTATTTTCAAAAGCTACTTATCCTAGGTTCTTGAGTTTTAACTTTGTAAATTTCAATCTGTCTCTAATCATTTGTCTGGACAACCCACTATCTAATATTCATTGGTTCAAATATTTATGTTTTTGCACATAAGGTATTTAATTTGGATCCAACTTATATTTGAAATTTAAAGGGTTGACTGATTTTTACCCTATTTTCCATCTCACCAGTTCTAAATTATCAAATAGGTTAGTCCTATAGGTTATGTGAGATAGTTTCAATTTTACTTGATTAAAATTAATTTAAATTTTTAAGTTTATTTGATCTTGGGTTAGATTCAAGTATAACCTTCAACCAATTAAATGGATATTTCAAAAAATAGCTTCTAGATCATCACGAGACACAGAGGCTTTCTTAATCAGATCAACAAACACTTTCTTAGGTTGTGGTGAGATAACTTCAATCAATTCCTCTCAGCTAAGTACGCTAGGTAGGATACTCCTTATCCAAACTAGATATACTTAGATTGAGCATCTCTAACATACTATCATCATGTTGCATCTTGATACTAGGTTGTCAAGAATCAAATTAACCATTTTCCTATCTAGCCATTCTAAATTAAGCATAAATTAAACTAACATGCATAAAGAAAACAGTAAATCAAACAAGCATGCAATTTTATCTAATAGAAAACATAGTTTTTCTATTGGCTCTCCTTGGATCATGACTTTGATAGGTCTATCCAAGTAATGAATTTGATCCTTGGAAATCCAATATTGATTTGGTCCTACTTGATTAATTAAATTAGATTTAGGGATACATGCTTGGACTCAATTTATAGCATTTTAATTGAGAAAAGATACATATGAGTTGTATCGATTCTTTGTTGGTTGCTACTCGGAAAACCTAGAGGTTCCACTATAACGCCCGAAAATTCTCAAAACTATATTAGAAATATTCTATAATTATTCTGGAATTTTTAGATATTTTTCCGGAATTTTTAGAGTAGCGGAAGTAGCAAAAATAATTAGAAAAGCAAAATAGCTTAAGCGGGAATCGAACCCAGGACCTCTCGGGTCCGCTAAGCCTTTAGACCGCTTAAGTAACCAGTTGAACCCAGCAGGGCCGTGCTGAAAGAAAGGGGAGTCAATTATATTTATATTTAAGTTGGGCCGAGTTACCCACTTAATATAAATAGAAAATTTAAGTGGGGTTTGGTTTATTTTTAATTGGTTCGGCAATTTCTCCTCCTCACCCTAACCTCACGCTGCACCTCTCCCTCTTCTTCTTCCTCTCGGCGCCAATCCTAGGGTTCCCTCCCTAGGGCCCCAAGGTCATCTTCCGGTGACAACTCCGGCACGAGGACGTTCTTCTTCGCGAGGGGAACGCATAGACGCGAGAAGATCGTCGAAAGGATCGTCTCCACCGGAATTCTAGCGAATAGAATTGTAAGGAAATTAGCATAAGAGGTAAGAAACCCCTCACCTGTAGTATAAGTAGCTTCCGTTTGATGCATGCCTTTAGTTTAGCTATATGCAGATTTTTCGGCACCCAGGGTGCGTTTAAACCCTCCTCACATATTAGGGATCTAGATGAGCACATCTAGATGGGCTAGACACGTTGTTCTCCTTCAGTTGGAGGCTCTAGACGTTGTCGGGTGCCTAGAGGTGGTCTCCCTATTAGAGGGGAGAGTTGGAGCACACCAGGTGTTCGAAAAAACGATTAGTGTAGCTAAATACCACCTCAGATATTTTTAACAGCTCAGTTAAATGCATTAGTAGCATTTAAATCAGTATATTAGTCTAGTTGCAGCTTACATGGGACTACGGTCCAATGGGTGGGCTCCCACAGTCGCCTCTAGGTTTAGATAACCTAGCTCTAGGTTCAGATAACCTAGAAACAGCAAAATAAGCAATTAGTAGCTATATTCAGTATTTTATTTTCAGTGGCACTGTACTGGACCAGATGTCCATTTGGGTTGGGCTCCCACAGTCGTCCCTAGGTTCAGATAACCTAGGAAACCCTACTAAATGCGGGACTTGCAAACCCGGGTCTAGTTAGGGATGCGCGCACAGTAAGTACAGTTGCCGGGCCCAAACAGCAGCATGATTACTATTTTCACTTATTATGATAATAGCTTTCAAACTCATAATCTAGTTATGTGATTATAGTTTAAGATCAGCACTAGCTCAGTTTCAGTTACAGTTTCAGCTTATTTTCTCCTAGTTGATACCATGAGATAGCTCCATGCTTAGATTTTATTATGCATGCCATGTTTCAGTATTTATGCCATGTAACTTCAGTATGCCATGCTTTAACAAATTTAGTGCATGTTTGTAAATAGCATTCTTTAAAAACATGATTGCATCGTTGCATGTTTTTGTGAGGTAGATGGTTTCTTACTAAGCTTAAAGCTTACAGATACTTTTTCCTTATACTGCAGATAAAGGTAAAGGGAAAATGGATTAGCAGAGGAAGATGAAGGTCAATGCAGTGATGGTGTGTGTGGCAGGAACCTGGAATGAAGATCCTTAGGGAGTTTAGCAAATTAAGAACTTAGTTCTTTTCTCAAGTACCTTTATGTACTTTTAGACCTTAGAATGTTTAAACCATGGAAGATTTGTTTAAGTTGTTAGTAATTATGTTGGAATGCTAGTTAATAGATGTTAGAACTTAGTTCAATTGATTTTAGAACTCTTATATGAGATTTTGGCACGAACTAGTGCTGAAATCAGGGGTTCTGATTCAAAATCAGAAACCAGATCGATCTACAGATCGATCAGAATTGGGTTGTGCCACTGGATCGGTCAGCTGACCGATCCAGTCGCGAACAGAGAGTTAGCAGAGAGTACAGAAGCTCACCGATCGGTCAGCCGACCGATCAGTGAGCCACTGGATCGGTCTACCGACCGATCAGTGTACAGAAGCGATATAGCTTCTGGATCGGTCAGCCGACCGATCCAGGGTTTTTCTCCGTGCCAGTATCAAGCTGGATCGATCACTGGATCGATCCGACAGCCCAATCGATTCATGGATCGATTGAAATGCCTGATTATAGCTAGCAGTACATCCGAGAGGCGTAGATTATCTTCCCTAGCATGTGTACAACTCCTAGGTACACCTAGAATATTAAGTTCAGATTTTACAGTAATCAGATTAATAAATTTTAATCAATCCAGATTTCCGCAATAGTAATTTAGCATAGCATAATGTGGCGATCGGCCTCACAGCCTAGTCAGTAGGAGGCGGGTCATTACAGAGTAGTATCAGAGCAGTGTTCCATACTTCCTACACACACATCAGCATTGTAGCTGCAGCTTCCAAGTAAGAATACCTCTCACTTTGTATGTTTATTGCTTTTCTATTATAGATAACTAAAGCATGCTCGTTTATGATAGTAGGTAACATGATAACAATAGTTAGTCCCTTATGATTGTGTTAGTCATGTATGTCCTCCATGTCTCTAGAGATGGCACGAGGACGCCCAGCTAGAGGGGCACCAGCTACTGAGCCCCAGCATGAGGCAGGCAGTTCAGTGCCTCCCCCAGACCTTACAGCAACAGCTAGCTGAACAGCAACAGGAAATAGCCACCTTAAAGGCTAGTCAGCAGAACACTCCCACTGTCACCCCGGAGCCTAACTTAGCAACACCAGTAGTCTTAGAGGTTCCACCAGTCCAGCCTACAGCACCAGTAGCCCCAGCAGTAGTAGAGGCAAAGAGAGAAGCCTATTTGATCCAGTGGCAGAGAGTCAAGCCCGAGAACTTCTCAGGCACCAGTGAACCATGGGATGCACAAGCCTGGTTCAAAACACTGGAGAGTACGATGGAGCTTCTGGACTGGCCAGAATATGAGAAGGTGAAGTGCGCCTCCTTCTATCTGATAGGAGATGCACGCATGTGGTGGGAGAGAATCAGAGCGAAGCGCCCAGTAAATCAGATGACATGGGCAGACTTCGAGAAAGAATTCTTTGAGGAGTTCTTTCACATGCGGGTCACAAACCGCCACTACGACGAGTTCACTGAGTTTCGTCAGGGCAACCTATCCGTTGAGGAAGCCGTGAAGAAATTCAACAGGTTGGCTCGGTTGTGCCCCGAACTGGTCAACACAGAAAAAGAACGAGTCCGGTTGATGCTCAAGATGCTGAGGCCGGAAATAGCGATGAACGTGGCTGGTGGTGTTCATAGGCCAAAAACCACAGAGGAGCTAGTGAGCAGTGCTCTAATCACTGAGCATTACCAGAATAGCATCAAGCAGAAGTCCTCTCAGAAGCTAAAGGTCAAGGATGCCCAGTCACTCAGAAACAACAGGGTCACAACTCCCATGGCTCTAACTGGAAAGGGAACTCCAGCAACAAGCGCAAACCAGGGAGTTACCCAAAAGGAGGGCCAGCCAGCAAGCAGCCCAGTTATCCAAAGTGTGCTACTTGTGGGAAATTCCATCCTGGAGTTTGTCGTAAGGGCACACGAGGATGCTTTGAATGTGGACAGGAAGGGCATATGGCCAAGCAGTGTCCAAACAAGATCAGTCTTCCTCAGCCACAACCGATTCAGTATGGAGGCCAGCCAGCTCAGTTACATCAGATGCAGGCCGCTTTAGATGGCCCACATATCAGCCAGGGCAGATTAGAAGCCCCTCCAGCTACGACGAATGCGAGGATCTACTCACTCACCAGAGAGGAAGTAGCAAATGCCTCGACAGTTGTTATAGGTCAGATTAGTATTTTTCAGCAAATAGCAACTGTCTTATTCAATATTGGGGCAACCCATTCTTATATAGCCAGGGCATTCGCAAACAAGTTAGCAATACCTACAGAGGTACTCAGTAGCCAGTTCCTTACGACGTTACCCTCAGGAGAAATCATGGCGTCCACGCACTGGCTCAGAGCAGTGTCAGTCATTATAGCAGACAGAGAACTCTTTTGTGATCTGATAGTGCTAAATATGACTGACTACGATGTTATCTTTGGGATGGACTTCCTGATCAGATACGATGCTTCCATAGAGTGTCGTAAACAGAAGGTCATATTCCAACTTGAAGCGGAAGCACAGTTCGAATTCGTCGGAGAACCCAGGAGAAAAGCCAAGAAGTTTCTCTCAGCTATGAAGGCACAGAGGATGATGGATTCAGGATGTACGGGGTTCTTAGCACACGTAGTCAATACCAGTCAGGACAAGGACCAACAGCTAGCAGAGGTCCGAGTCGTATGTGACTCTGAAGAGTTACCAGGATTAGCACCAGACAGGGAGATTGAATTTGAGATAGAGCTCATTCCCGGTACCAATCCGATTTCCAAAGCGCCTTATCGCATGGCTCCAGCAGAATTAAAAGAACTTCATGAGCAATTACAGGAGCTGCTTGACAAGGGCTTCATCCGTCCTAGTCACTCACCATGGGGAGCACCTGTATTGTTCGTGAAGAAGAAAGACGGGAGCTTGCGCCTGTGTATAGACTACCGGGCACTGAACCAAGTCACAATCAAGAACAGGTATCCTCTTCCCAGAATAGATGACCTGTTTGATCAGCTAAAGGGAGCAGCAGTGTTCTCTAAAATAGACCTCAGATCAGGTTATCATCAGGTGAAGGTTAAAGAAGGGGACATACCTAAGACAACATTCAGGACTAGATACGGACATTACAAGTTCGTAGTCATGCCCTTTGGCGTGACAAATGCTCCAGCTACTTTCATGGACCTCATGAACAGGGTATTCAGAGAATATTTAGATAAGTTCGTTATCATGTTCATCGATGACATTCTTATCTATTCAGGAACTCAGGAAGAACACACAGAGCACCTGAAAATAGTATTGCAGACGCCCTCAGCAGAAAGTCTAGTGCTACCCTATTATCTCTAGCAGTCATGTCACCGCCCCTACAGAAGGAGATCTCAGATTTCAGTCTCAAGCTCATAGTCGGACAGCTCTCTACTATGACATTAGAGTCTACCTTGCTTGGTGACATCCAGACAGCTCAGGAGCAGGATCCTGAAATTCAGAGAATCAAGTAAGGTTTAGTAGAATCAGAAGGTGGAGAGTTCAGAATATCAGATAGCGGGGTGTTGTATTTTGGTGACAGGCTATGTGTTCCGGATCAGGAGGAACTACATAGGAAAATCCTAGACGAGGCTCACAAGACTCCCTACGCGATGCATCCTGGCTCCACCAAAATGTATCAGGACTTGAAGAAACATTTTTGGTGGCCCGGGATGAAGAGAGACATCTCTAGATATGTCAGCACCTGCCTAACCTGTCAGAGGGTTAAGGCAGAACATCAGAGACCAGGAGGAGTTTTGCAGCCTATTCAGATACCAGAATGGAAGTGGGAGGACATCTCTATGGATTTCATAGTAGGACTACCCAGAACCACGAATGGTTTTGATACCATATGGGTAATAGTCGACAGATTGACTAAATCAGCCCACTTCTTAGCTATCAGGATATCCTACTCCATGGAACAGCTAGTTCAGTTGTATCTCAAGGAGATTGTTAGATTACATGGAGTCCCACGAACCATTATTTCAGACAGAGACAGTAGGTTCACGTCACACTTCTGGGAGTGTGTACAGTCAGCTTTGGGCACGAAATTAAAGTTTAGCACAGCCTTCCATCCGCAGACAGATGGACAGATGGAGCGAGTAAATCAGGTACTCGAAGATATGCTCCGAGCATGTGCCCTAGACTTCAAGGGAAGTTGGTGCAAATATCTGAGCTTAGCAGAGTTTGCATACAACAACAGCTATCAGGCCACTATCGGTATGGCACCATACGAGGCTCTCTACGGGCGGAGGTGTAGATCTCCAATCTGCTGGTATGAGAGTGGTGAACAGAAAGAACTAGAACTTCAGACAGATCTAGTAGCAGATACCACAGCAGCTATACAGCAGATCCGCCAGAGGATAGAGACAGCTCAGAGCCACCAGAAAAGCTATGCTGATACACGGCGCAGACCTTTAGAGTTCTCAGTTGGAGATTCAGTGTTCCTCATAGTAGCTCCCATGAAGGGAGTAATGCGTTTCGAGAAGAAGGGCAAGCTAAGTCCCAGATATGTGGGACCATACCTTATCAGCAGAAGAGTGGGCAAGGTAGCATATGAGCTAGAGCTACCCCAGGAAATGTCAGCCGTCCACAATGGATTTCATGTCTCTATGATGAATAAGCATACCCCAGATGCCACCCAGGTGATTGAGCCCCAGTCGGTACAGATCCGCGAAGACCTCAGCTATGACAGTCGGCCTATTCAGATAATAGACCGAGCAGTTAAGAAATTGCGGAACAAGGAAGTACCATTAGTCAAGGTTATTTGGCACAGTCACACAGCAGAAGAGGCAACTTGGGAGACAGAAGTACCCAGAATTATTCTAAGTTCGAGGATGAACTTTTTATAAGGTATGGGAGATTGTAACGCCCGAAAATTCTCAAAACTATATTAGAAATATTCTATAATTATTCTGGAATTTTTAGATATTTTTCCGGAAGTTTTAGAGTAGCGGAAGTAGCAAAAATAATTAGAAAAGCAAAATAGCTTAAGCGGGAATCGAACCCGGGACCTCTCGGGTCCGCTAAGCCTTTAGACCGCTTAAGTAACCAGTTGAACTGAAAGAAAGGGGAGTCAATTATATTTATATTTAAGTTGGGTCGAGTTACCCACTTAATATAAATAGAAAATTTAAGTGGGGTTTGGTTTATTTTTAATTGGTTCGGCAATTTCTCCTCCTCACCCTAACCTCACGCCGCACCTCTCCCTCTTCTTCTTCCTCTCGGCGCCAATCCTAGGGTTCCCTCCCTAGGCCCCCAAGGTCATCTTCCGGTGACAACTCCGGCACGAGGACGCTCTTCTTCGCGAGGGGAACGCATAGACGCGAGAAGATCGTCGAAAGGATCGTCTCCACCGGAATTCTAGTGAATAGAATTGTAAGGAAATTAGCGTAAGAGGTAAGAAACCCCTCACCTGCAGTATAAGTAGCTTCCGTTTGATTGCATGCCTTTAGTTTAGCTATATGCAGATTTTTCGGCACCCAGGGTGCGTTTAAACCCTCCTCACATATTAGGGATCTAGATGAGCACCTCTAGATGGGCCAAACACGTTGTTCTCCTTCAGTTGGAGGCTCTGGACGTTGTCGGGTGCCTAGAGGTGGTCTCCCTATTAGAGGGGAGAGTTGGAGCACACCAGGTGTTCGACAAAACGATTAGTGTAGCTAAATACCACCTCAGATATTTTTAACAGCTCAGTTAAATGCATTAGTAGCATTTAAATCAGTATATTAGTCTAGTTACAGCTTACATGGGACTACGGTCCAATGGGTGGGCTCCCACAGTCGCCTCTAGGTTTAGATAACCTAGCTCTAGGTTCAGATAACCTAGAAACAGCAAAATAAGCAATTAGTAGTATATTCAGTATTTTATTTTCAGTGGCACTGTACTGGACCAGATGTCCATTTGGGTTGGGCTCCCACAGTCATCCCTAGGTTTAGATAACCTAGTAAACCCTACTAAATGCGGGACTTGTAAACCCGGGTCTAGTTAGGGATGCGCGCACAGCAAGTACAGTTGCCGGGCCCAAACAGCAGCATGATTACTATTTTCACTTATTATGATAATAGCTTTCAAACTCATAATCTAGTTATGTGATTATAATTTAAGATCAACACTAGCTCAGTTTCAGCTTATTTTCTCCTAGTTGATACCATGAGATAGCTCCATGCTTAGATTTTATTATGCATGCCATGTTTCAGTATTTATGCCATGTAACTTCAGTATGCCATGCTTTAACAAATTCAGTGCATGTTTGTAAATAGCATTCTTTAAAAACATGATTGCATCGTTGCATGTTTTTGTGAGGTAGATGGTTTCTTACTAAGCTTAAAGCTTACAGATACTTTTTCCTTATACTGCAGATAAAGGTAAAGGGAAAATGGATTAGCAGAGGAAGATGAAGGTCAATGCAGTGATGGTGTGTGTGGTAGGAACCTGGAATGAAGATTCTTAGGGAGTTTAGCAAATTAAGAACTTAGTTCTTTTCTCAAGTACCTTTATGCACTTTTAGACCTTAGAATGTTTAAACCATGGAAGATTTGTTTAAGTTGTTAGTAATTATGTTGGAATGCTAGTTAATAGATGTTAGAACTTAGTTCAATTGATTTTAGAACTCTTATATGAGATTTTGGCATGAACTAGTGCTGAAATCAGGGGTTCTGATTCAAAATCAGAAACCAGATCGATCAGAATTGGGTTGTGCCACTGGATCGGTCAGCTGACCGATCCAGTCGCGAACAGAGAGTTAGCGTCTGCGAACAGAGAGTACCGAAGCTCACTGATCGGTCAGCCGACCGATCAGTGAGCCACTGGATCGGTCGGTAGACCGATCCAGCCGCATACAGAAGCGATATAGCTTCTGGATCGGTCAGCCGACCGATCCAGGGTTTTTCTCCGTGCCAATATCAAGCTGGATCGATCACTGGATCGATCCGACAGCCCAATCGATTCATGGATCGATTGAAATGCCAGATTATAGTTAGCAGTACATCCGAGAGGCGTAGATTATCTTCCCTAGCATGTGCACAACTCCTAGGTACACCTAGAATATTAAGTTAAGATTTTACAGTAATCAGATTAGTAAAATTTTAATCAATCCAGATTTCCGCAATAGTAATTTAGCACGGCATAATGTGGCGATCGGCCTCACAGCCTAGTCAGTAGGAGGCGGGTCGTTACATCCACTGTACAAAAATTTTGTACAAAGGTCTGAACCTTTTCCTAGCTACCATGTGTTCTTTTAAATTAAATTTTGGATCGCCTGCGGAACTTAACACGTTTGATCCAAAACTTAATCTATTCGTTCTTTTAGGTTTTGACTTGGGTCTCCTGCGGAACTTAACACGTTCGACCCAAATCACCTTAAGTTATTAATTCCATTAAATATTAATTTCCATAATTGGTTCCCAGTACTGACGTGGCGAGGCACATGGCCTTCTTGGATATGGGAGCAACCACCACCGACTAGACAAAACCTTGTATGGAAAGCTAATATTTAATTTCCTAAAATAACTTTAGGTTAACCGAAAAGAACAATCAAATCACAGGAAAAAAAAACAAAAGAACACAACATCGAAAAACATATTCGAAATACTAGAATCGCATGCCTCTTGTATTTGGTATTATTTCCAAAAATAACTAGTATGATGCGGAAAGAAAAATTACTAGTTATACCTTTTAGAAAGACCTCTTGATCTTCTACCGTATTCCTCTTCTAACCTCGGACGTTATGTGGGCAACGATCTTCCGAGATGAGAACCACCAAGCACCTTCTTCTTCCTTGCAAGTTTCGGCCATCAAAACTTCTCCTAGGATAAAGAGGTTCGGCCACCATCACCATGCTCCAAGGGATGCTAGAAAAGAGGCTTCTTTTCTCTCCTTCTTCTTCTTCTTAGATCCGGCCACCAAAGCTATCTCCACCATGAGAAGATTTCGGCCACACAAAGGAGAGGAGAGGAAAGAAAGAGCCGGCCACACCCAAGGAAGAAAAGAGGGAGAAAAATAATAGAGTCATTCACCCATGAAGGCACCTCTACCCCCTCTTTTATAATCCTTGGTCTTGGCAAATAAGGAAAATTTAATAAAAACTTCCTTAATTCTTTTGCCATTGAAAAGGAAAATTTATTTAATTAAAAACAATTTTTCTTTTCAATTTTGCAATGGCCGGCCACACAAAGAAATCTCCAACCAAATAAAATTTTAAACACCAATTAAAACTTCCTTATTTGCTTCCGAAAATTTATAAAAATTTCTCAATAATTTTTATCCCTTCATGATTGGTTTATAAAAAGGAAATTTAATAAATTAAAATCTTTCTTTTAAACATGTGGATAAAAAGAAAGTTATCTCTATAAATTAAAATCTCTTTTAATCTACAAATAAGGAAAGATATCAAATCTTTTCTTAATCTTTTGTAGAAACTTTTAAAAGAGAATATTTAATTTTAAACTCTCTTTTAAATCATGAACATGATTAAAAAGGAAAGTTTTCTTAAAATTTAAAATCCTCCTTTAATCAACAAATAAGGAAAGATTTCAAATTTTAAACTCTCTTTTAAACATGTAGATGATTTACAAATAAGGAAAGTTTTTACCAAAAATTAAAACCATCCTTTTAAACTACAAATAAGGAAAGAGATTAATCTCTTCTCTTAATCTTTTGTAGAAAGCTATAAAAGGAAATTTTTAATTTTTAAACTCTCTTTTAAAATCATGATATCCACATAAGAAATAATTTTAATAAAAATCTTTTTTAATATTCTAGTGGCCGGCCACCTAAGCTTGGGACCCAAGCTTTGGCCGACCACCTACATGACTCATCCACTTGATCTTGGCCGGCCCTAGCTTGGGTTCCAAGCTAGCTTGGCCGGCCCCATTGGATGGGTAAGAAGGTGGGTATGCGGTGGGTATAAATCTCTATATACTAGAGGCTACGATAGGGACCGAGAGAAGGAATTGGTTTTGGTCTCCCGATGAAATTAAGCATCCCGTGTTCACCCCGAACACAACTTAATTTCATCAATAATAATTCATTCCACTAAAGAACTATTATTGAACTACCGCACCAATCCCGAATTACATTTTGGGCTCCTTCTTATTATGAGTGTGTTAGTCTCCCTGTGTTTAAGATAACAAATGTCCACTAATTAAGTAAGTTACTGACAACTCACTTAATTAATATCTAGCTCCAAGAGTAGTACCACTCAACTTCAGCGTCATGTCAGACTAAGTCCACCTGCAGGATTTAACATGACAATCCTTATGAGCTCCTCTTGGGGACATTCTCAACCTAGATTACTAGGACACAGTTTCCTTCTATAATCAACAACACACACTATAAGTGATATCATTTCCCAACTTATCGGGCTTATTGATTCATCGAATTAAATCTCACCCATTGATAAATTAAAGAAATAAATATCAAATATATGTGCTTGTTATTATATTAGGATTAAGAGCACACACTTCCATAATAACTGAGGTCTTTGTCCCTTTATAAAGTCAATATAAAAGAAACGACCTCTAATGGTCCTACTCAATACACTCTTAGTGTACTAGTGTAATTATATAGTTAAGATAAACTAACACCTAATTACACTACGACCTTCCAATGGTTTGTTCCTTTCCATCATGGTCGTGAGCTAATGTTTATAATTTATAAGGTACTGATAACATAATCTTCTATGTGTGACACCACACACCATGTTATCTACAATATAAATTAATTGAACAACTACATTTATCACAAATATAGACATTTGACCAATGTGATTCTTATTTCTAGATAAATGTTTTATACCAAAAGCTAGGCTTTTAGTATACATCCTAACATTTTTAGCTTTGTATTTGAGTATGAATCTATTGTATATGACTCTTTGAGTTCCAAGTATCATGTTTAGATACTTGGATCCCTAACTAAATCATCACAATGATCTCTTAAATTCTTCAACTTGATTTTTCAGAACTGAATTTTCTTTCTCAAGTCTTTGAATTTGAGTTGAAGTTCCATCCTAAACTTGATCAGTTGAAAGATTTGGATTAGTCATCTCCTCAAAGGGTTACCAACTTTAGGAGTGACTTAACCTGAACATTGTACTTAGCCAATTTTTGAGTTAAACAAAAATCATTGTGTACAACTTTTCAACTAAGGTAGAGTTTACTTCGATAATAGATTCGTCTGAATCAGATATGTATCTGCATAGGGGTGTCAAAAATAAACCTGACCCGATGACCCAACCCGAGTAGACCCGAAAAAAATCAAGTTTAGGTTGGCCATTTTCAAGTTCAGGTTAGGTTCGAGTTGGAGGGTTAAAAATTTTCAGATTGAGTCAAGTCGGGTTCAGGTTGACCTGGGTTGACCTAAATATAGGATTTATTGGGTTTTTTTTTTCAGATAAATCAAATTTTATTTTTAAAATTAAGATATTTTTATATATATTAATATGATATTTGTATGATAATGATGGAGTATTGAGATAAAAGTGATGAATTATAGGAAAAATAGCCAAAAAAAAATCATTTTGAATCTGATTTTTGGGTTATCCGAGTCGGGTTCGGGTTCGAATTTAGGGGTTTTGGGTTGAACTCGGGTTCGAGTTGGGTTAAAAAACTCAACTCGACCCAACCTGACTTGACCCATCTGAATTGACACCCTTAGATTCGTGGCTTGACTCGAACTCTGGTTCGAGCTCAAACTTAGATTCGACCACTTGTTCTTTCACCATTAGTGCTAAGAAGTTCGCTTGAGTATGTTCTTCTTCATCCAATTCTTCCGATGAAGACTTGTCTCACATCATTTTTAGAGCCTTCTTTCTTCATTGCTTTTTAACCTCCTCTGAGTTTGAACACTCGGCCTTAAAGTGTCCTTTCTGACTACACCCATAGCAGGTCACTTCTGACTTGGCCTTCATGGTTTGGTTAAGACTTGGTTGCTTGTTATTTGATTGGATCACCTTCTTGATCTCGCATTTGGTTAATCCTATCTCTTTTTTGAACATCTTTCGAATTAGGTTGACTAATTAAGAGGTGATCTCTTTGTCTTCTTCTAAATTTGATTTATCTTTAGATTCAGGTTTAGGTTAGGACTTGGATTTTGACTCCTTGTTCTTGGTTTTACCTCCAAGAAAAGTGACATCTTTCTCAATCGGACTTGCATTAGTCTATTCATGAAATTCAAATTTTGAAAATGTTTCATCTAATTTAATCTATGAAAGGTCCCTTCAAACCTTGTAAACATTCACCATAGATGTCCACAAAGTGTTTCTCGAAAATACTTTTAATGTGCAGCTGATTACATCACAGTTCTCCACCTATTGTCTGATCAATTGCAGCTCATTAATAATATCCTAGATCTAGGTGCGTATCTAACTTGTCGATTCTCTATCCTGTATTTTAATATTATACAATTTATTAAATTATAAATCACGTTTACATAACATGATGTCGGAGTTTCCTTCATGGAGATTGATTAGTTTGTGTTGGGACCAAGGTGAGCTAGGGGGGGGGGGGGGATGGGGTGAATAGCTCACTTGCTTCAATGAAGATGATTTGTAGTGGAATACTTGACGTGAAGAACTCTCCAATGCTAACACAAGGATTTACTTGGTATACAGCTCCTTGAGGTGACTAATCTAAGGATCTAACCCTATCTCACATATACACTATGAAAGAGCTCATTCTCAAAAATAATTTGGAGGTGAAGAAGCCTCGTACAAGCTTACATACAAAGAAATACAAGAAAAAGAGGATGAGAAGCTAATACAAATCAAATCTTACAATATTATAACAATGAAACCCTAGCTTGCTCTCTTCTTTCTTGAAATCACCTCTTGATCAACTTAGAAATGCACCAGCACTTCACTCTAAGTCTCTAAGAACTTACCGTGTGTGGTTGAGTTGTTGTGTGTGAGAGTGATAAGAAATAGTGCTCGCGTCAACCCTTTTCTAGGGATATTCAGGTGCCTTAATCGCTTAAGAATCTCTTAATTAAGCGATTACCTTCTCTTCAACCTGCTCAGAACAACTATATTTTTGAACCTTCAGCAATTACCCCAATGGCTTAAGATGGGCGGAATCGATTAGCCTAATCAATTCTACTCCCTTTTGTTTAATCGTAAGAAACCGTAAGTGATTAGCTTCCCTGCTTAATCGTTTACCACAACTTCTGTTTTGAACAAAAAGGCCTTACCAATTTCTCTAATCGCTTAAGTTATGTTGAAACTAGATCTATTCAACACCATTATGTGCTTTCATGAAGAATAACTCTTAATTGATTAAGACTAGCCCTTAATCGATTACCACAATTGGCAACCTTAGCTCCTAAACTCGAGTCCTAGGGTTCTTTGTCCAACATCCGGTCAACTGTGACCTGTTGGAACTCCTCATTACCTAGCATCTGGTCACCCTTGACCTGTTGGGACTTCTTCACCAAGTATTAGATCAATCCTTTAACTAACTTAGACTTTTCTCCTTATGCCAAGTGTCCAGTCCTCTATGACCCACTTGAACTTCCAGACATCAGGTATTTGGCCAACCTTTGACCCACCTAGATTTCCCAATGCCTACCTTCACTCACCATGAAATTTCACTACCTATCTTTACTTGCCAGGATTTTCCCACCTAGCTTCACTCACCAAGGTTTCCTCATTGCCCGACTTCATTCACTAGAACTTCCCACAGGCTAGCTTCAATCATTGGACTTTCCAACTGTTTGGCTTCACTTAGCAGGACTTTTCATCTGCCTGACTTCACTCACCAAGACTTTCTCATTGCCTAACTTCACTCACTAGGGCTTTTCAATTACCTGACTTCACTCACCAGGACTTTCTCACTGCCTAACTTCACTCACTAGGGCTTTCCAATTATCTAGCTTCACTCACCAGGACTCTCTCACTGCCTAGTTTCACTCACCAGGCTTTTCACACCAAGTGCTCAGTCACCATTTACTCAATTTTTCTTCTTCTGTTAACTATTTAGTTGGTCTTGCCCTTGCCTAACCTCTAGTTAGAACTTTCCCAATTAAGTATTCAATCAACCTTGACCTACTTGACTACTCTCTCATGTGAAACTAGTCAAGCTTTGACCAAAGGAGACATGCACCAACATTCTCACTAATGGACAATTGCACCTGCAATCTTTATATATTATCAAACATTAAAACTCAAGCTTGAGCCAAACAGGTCAACTTTGACCTAGGGATAATTACACCGACAAACTTCCTCTTTTTGATATTTGATAATACATTTAAGTTAGGATCATCCAATAGCCCTAACTTCTTTTTCATGCTAAAATATGAATGAGGGTTCCCTACATTCTCTCCCTTAACATGAGGGTTTCACATTCTCCCCCTTTGAATATAGAGAATTTTCTAACTTAAAATCTATGTTCTCCCCCTTTGGCACACATCAAAAACTCTTTCCCTTACGAGTCAATTTTATTAAAATAACTCAATGAAAGTCTCACTCCCTTCATTTTATCCTATGCTCACCCTTGAGCATATATTGTATGCTCACCCTAGAGCATTCATTCATTTCAAAGAATATTTACAATCGTCCATTAAAAAAATATCTAAATCATGATTTTAAGGAGAAACTCCCCCTCAAAACATGCTTCAAACTTCTATCATTTACTAATAATGATTTAAATTTCTAAACCTTTAGGAAACCCAAAATTGAAGTTTTGAGTTTCAAAATTTAACTTTGAAACTAAACCGCCTCCTAAACTCCAAGTTAGTCTTCTTTAACTATTCTGTTCCTATTTTCATCAAGAAAACTTCTCTTAAATATTTATAAATGTATTTTGAAGGGTTAAGGATGGTTAACTCAACTAAACGAGGCTTAGTAGTCTAAAATCAGACATTTTCAGCTAAAATTAGCATCCTTAATCGATTGGTTTCAGATACAAATCGATTACAACTTATCTGAATCGATTGAAGTTGAGTTTCAATTGATTATCGCAGTGCTAATCAATTGACCTAATCAATTTCATGAACCTCTATGCTCACAAAAATTTACTCTAATCGATTGTCCTAATCGATTAGGATGTGGTAATCAATTGATCCAATCGATTACCATAACTGAATTTCTAATTTTAATTTCAAACCAAATATTAGAAATGCATAAATAATTCTATAAAACTCCAAAAAAAAAAATGAAACTTTGGGTAGACATTACTTATGTCATATACTATCATAGAAAAATAGTTTTCTATGAAAATAACCCCTATTTTCAAAAGATTGACACATAATTAGAAATCATTAAAAATTTTAATATTTTTCTCAAGTTTATATATAACTATTCAATGGCGATTTCTATCAAAAGATAGATTTCACCAAGATTTTTTAAAGTATTTTTGAAATCATTTTTCAAAGCTAATTTTCAACCATGATCTTTAGGCTAAATACACATAACTTAAACACTTGCTTTCCCCATGATTGGATAACACATAATCTCTATTTTTTGATGAAACTAAAACTCAAATAGATGCACTAAATCAACATCTTGAGTTTTGTTTATCCTCCTAACATTTTATTTGTATATGTATGCATCAAAATACATACAAGTCAACTTATAGTCCTTGTGAGATATAGATATTGGTTTTCCCTAATCTAAGGGATCATGCATTTCTAACTCGACATTTTAAATTTTAATCATCCACCTATGATATCATTTGATAATTAATGTCATTGTCCTTAATCACAGAGAATTAAAATAATACATAAAAATGATCATGACATACATCAGATGCATCCTTTCAAAAAATGCACTCTAAATACATCATAAATGAAATGATGCATGTATGAAATGTATCAAAAATATCCTGGTATTTTTCATAATGAAATATGAATATTAAATATGATGTCATGATAGCATGGCATGTGATAGGGCAAACAAAGCATGACAATTTAACATAAATAAGAATACCTAGATTTTCATCTAAGTTTTGTCCTTAATATATTTTTGCTATAATTTGACCTAAAAGCCACCTTTTTGTTAAATGTACTAAAATCCCAACTTAGCACATTTTGCCTTCTATCCTAGTTATGTCAATTTAATTAAGTTCAATTCCTCAAATATTTTAATTGACACATTTACTCTTCAAGAGTAAAAATTAAGTTCTATCCTAACACTTTGAAAATGCCCTAAAGTGTCAACTTCACCATGGTTTGGTTAACTACCCTTCTAATTAGAGTTGACACTTTCTAGGGTGTAGAGAACACACTTTTAGAAATCCAAATCTATTAGTGCTCCTTAGGTGATCTAGGTACTCATTAGGGATAACTTCCCTTAATACCTTCCTAATGACCTTCTTAAACTTCTTAGAAATCTTGGTCACACTAGACTCTCATAGTCAACTCTAGGATAACTTCCCTAGTGACCTTCTTGGTGACTTTTTTAGGCTTCCTAGAAGCCTTAGTCACACTAGTCTTTTCAAGGTTACTTATAAGGATAACTTCCCTTGTTATCTTACTTGACTCCTAGACCTAGGGTTAGATCTATAACTATATGAAACTTTATGGTATGAGGGCACATTCTCCTTGGCTTTTGGTTCGTAACCCAAATCTCTCTTTCCATTGAATGACTCTTGCCTATATATCCCTAGATTATGCTCATTTGATCCCTTAAAGACATTTTCCATCCTTTTAAGGGTCCTTTCCAATTATCAAACCTTGACCTCAAGACTTAATTTTCTATCCTTAAATTCTTAAATTTGGATTTTTCTTAATTTCCTTAAGCATTTTTATTTTTAGGCATATTTCTAAAATGCTTAGAGTTATTTCTTAAATTGTTATCTACCTTCCTAACCTTAGATGAGGTAGTCTTAACATGAAATGATTTATAATTAACCCTAAGTTTTTTATGCTTTCTATTTTCATAATAAATAGTATTAAAATGGTAGAATTTAGATCTAGCATGCTCTTTATCATTATCTAAAGAAATACCATTAACTAATGGTACCTTAGTTTTGTTCTTGGAGGCTCCCCCTTAACTTGAACTTCCAATTCTCTTCTTGGTTGGATCTCTTCCTCTTGGACATTGGTTCTGGTAATGCCCCTTTTGATTGCAAGAAAAGCACATAATATGCTCCTTGCTTTTGTGTACCATGGGGCTGACCTCATTTGGCTTTTCCTTACCCTTAGGTGCCACTTGAGTATTATTTTTCCCCAATTTAGGACATTTGCTCATGTAGTATCCTTTTTCCCTACACCCAAAATAAATAATATGATCTTTTTTTTTAATGTATAAAATTGATATATCTGCACAATTTGTGCTTTCTTGACTTGTAGCGGTGGCACCATCTTCTTTTTCATTGACTCAGGATGATAAAGCTTCTTCTTGCTCAGGTGTCAAAGATTGACTCTCCCCATCAATTCTTGAGAAGGATGCCTCTTCTTCATCCTCAGATATTGAGCACTTCTCAACTTTCGAATCCTTATGTATATGATAGAAAGAGTTTCCCTCTTTATATTTTACTTCACTTTGCTCCAAGGTTGGATCTTCATGAAGTTTTGCTAATTTGGTCCAAAGCTCCTTGACATTTTGAAATTCTCCTAGCTTACTCAAAATGTTGCTAGGGAATAAGTTAACCAATAATTTGGTTACTTTGTCATTGGCCTCTCATCTCTTGATTTGTTCCTCACTCCAATTGCTCTTCTTAAGGATTTTTCCTTTGCCATCCATTGGAGCTTGAACCCCCTCTATTAAAGCAAGTCATTGCTCTATCTCCATCATCAAGAAATTTTTGATCCCTGATTTCCAAAGATCGAAGCTTGTCGATATGAATGGTGGAAGCACTCTAGTATCAAATTCGAGTCGATCTCAAAAATCCATCTTGAAGTTGAGCTCTCTAGATGAAATCTTTGACTTGTTAACTTTAGGGCTTCAACTTCTTCTTCTTCCTCTAGCTCATTGTCCTTTCCGACGATGAGTCCAGTGAAGAGCGATCTTGCTCTAATACCACTTGTTGGGACCAAGGGGAGCTAGAGGGGGTGAACAGCTCGCTCATTTCAATGGAGATGATTTGCAACAGAATACTTGAAGCGGAGAACTCTCCAATGCTA
This sequence comes from Zingiber officinale, assembly GCF_018446385.1. Classification (NCBI taxonomy): domain Eukaryota; kingdom Viridiplantae; phylum Streptophyta; class Magnoliopsida; order Zingiberales; family Zingiberaceae; genus Zingiber; species Zingiber officinale. Next base: position 63,553,635 of record NC_055997.1, read on the forward strand.
ACATAATGATTTACTTGGTATCCACCTCCTTGAGGTGACTAATCTAAGGATCTGACCTTCTCTCACACATACACAATGAAAAAGCTCCTTCTCAAAAATAATCTGGAGGCAGAGAAGCCTCATACAAGCTCATACACGAAGAAATACAAGAAGAAGAGGATCAGAATCTAATACAAATGAAATCTTACAAGATTACAACAATGAAACCCTCGCTTGCTCTCTCTTTTGAAACCACCTCTTGATCAGCTTAGAAATGTACCAGCACTTCACTCTAAGTCTCCAAGAACTTGTTCTGTGTGGTTGAGTTGTTGTGAGTGAGAGTGATGAGAAACAATTCTTGCGTTAACCCATTTCTAGGGCTCTTCGAGCACCTTAATCGCTTAAGAATATATTAAGCAATTACCTCCTTGGCCACCTACTTAGAATGACTATATTTTTGAACCTTAAGCGATTACCCCAATCGCTTAAGAGGGGCAGAATTGATTAGCCGGATTGATTCCACTCCCTTCTGCTCGATCACGAGAAACGCCGTAAGCGATTAAGCTTCCATACTTAATCGCTTACCACAACTTCTGTTTCGAACAGAAAAGGCCTTAAGCAATTACTCTAATCACTTCAGCCATACTGAATTGATTCACCAGATCAATTTAGCACCATTCTATGCTTTCACAAAGAACATCTCTTAATCAATTAAGATTATCCCTTAATCGATTACCACACACTAAATCGCTTGCCACTAGGGTTGTAAACGAGCTAAGCTAAGCCAAGCTTTGGGGTGTTAAAGCTTGTTTGATAAGGTAACTGAGTCGAGCTGAGTCGAACCGAGCTTAAAATGAACCAAGCTTTTAAAATGATTATTCAAGATTGACTTAGTTTATTTTTTTATGAACTTGAGCTTGTTTAAAGCTTGGCTTGAGTTTGGTTCATTTAGATGTTATCGAGATTTCAATTCAAGTTTGGCTTGAGCTTGGTTCGAGCTTGGTTCGTTTAGATATTATCAAACTCTCAATTCAAGTTTATTTGATTGTTTGAAACTTTTAGTTATTTGATTGGTTATTGAGCTTGATAATTTAAACTTATTTATTTTATTTTATTTTATTTTATTATTTATTTAACATATTGATAAGAGTTTTATTAATGAATATGGTTTGTGAACGTTATTCATGAATGTTGTTCACAAACATTATTCACGAACATTAACGAGTTGAACACATATGTGTTCAAGATTGTTGGTTAGTTTAACGAGCTGTTCAAGATTGCTTATTTAATTAATCTTATGTATATTGAACAAATATAAATAAGCTCTTAACAAGATGAACACCAAGCTTATTTATGAACACTTGGTTCATTTATAGCCCTACTTACCACAATCGATTTGGCAACCCTAGCTCCTAAACTTGAGTCTTAGGATTTCTTACCCAACATCCGGTCAACCGTGACCTATTGGAACTCCTTATTGCCTAGCATCCGGTTACCCTTGATCTACTGGACTTCTCCACCAAGTGTTTGGTCAATCCTTTAACCCACTTAGACTTTTCTCCTCATGCTAAGTGTCCAATCCTCCATGACCCACTTAGACTTCCAAACACCAGGTGTCCGATCAATATTTGACCCACTTGGATTTCTTAATGCCAAGATTCACTCACCAGGACTTTTCACTACCTAGCTTTAATCACTAGGATTTTGCCACCTAGCTTCACTCACTAGGGTTTCATCACTGCCCAGCTTCACTCATTAGGACTTTTCACTAACTAGCTTCACTCATCGGGACTTTCCAACTACTTGGCTTCACTCACCAAAAATTTCTATCTACATGGTTTCACTCACTAAGACTTTCTATCTGCCAGACTTTACTCATCAGGACTTTCCATCTGCCTGGCTTCACTCACTAAGATTTTCTCATTGCCTAACTTCACTCACTAAGGCTTCCCAATTGTCTAATGTCACTCACTAGGACTTTCTCACTATTCGGCTTCACTCACCGTGACTTTTCACACCAAGTGTCTGATCACTATTGACCCATTAGGTTTTTCTTCTTCTGCCAACTATCTCATTAGTCTTGCCTTTGCCTAACCTCCAATTAGGACTTTCTCAGTCAAGTACCTAGTCATCTTTGACCTACTTGACTACTCTCTCATGTCAAACTAGTCAACTTTTGACCAGAGGAGACATACACAAACATTCTCCCTATTGGGAAATTGCACATGTAATCTCCATATATTGTCAAACATCAAAACTCAAGCTTGAGCAAAACTGGTCAACATTGATCTAGGGACAATTGCACCAATAGTTTATCTCACAAATATTTCACACTAATTAAGGGGTCGACTCAGTTGGTCTCTTCCTTGGACATCCTAAATTAAAGAGTTTGCATTACTTTGGCATCGACTTCAATATTTTGTTTGCTTTCATTGGACAACTTCTCACACCCCAGTGGTTCTTCAGCTTCGTTGGTGGGTAATGTGAATCTAATTTGGATCATAATCCACATCTCCACTTGAGTCTTTAGATGATATTCCATTCGACCCTTCTAGTAGCTAAAGTTATTAGCAGAGAATAATGGAGGTTGGACTGTGTTGTAGCCTTCCTGATGTGCTATTATAAAAATTTTATAGGGCGAAAAATAGAAAAAATTGTACCAAGACTTGGTCTGCTCAATTGGTAGTTGCGCTAATTTAGAGCGTTTTTGCTCTAATACCAATTGTAGAATTAGAGAAGCACTAGAGGTGGCGAATAGCACACGTGGCTTTTTCTTGTTTAAATGTTTCTGTCAATTTCAAAATAAGCAGCGAAAATAAGAAAACTCAAACCAAAAAGATACTTTTATTTTTTACTTAGTTCATATCCTCTAACTATTACTCCAAGGTCCACAATCGTTGATTGCTTTCAATGGGCAATCCACTAGTAATCTCTTTTTTGAAGAAAAAGAGACTCGTCTTTATAAAAGATGAGTAATGGTAGCACGTTTACTGTTCCTTAAAGTTTAAAGCACAAAGATGAATACGAAAATACAATTATACTGACATGAGGAAGATCTTGTAGTTGAGCACGGTTCTTAGAGCAGCAATTCGACGTAGTGTCGACATTTCGGAGTGAAGCAAGAGTAGGAGCACTTGAGCAGATATGTCTGAAGCCTCTATTTAAGATTTCTTTTATAGACTTGGATTGGCCTACGGATAAGCACTACAACAAATTTGCTAAAAGACAATGGTAAAAAATCATTGTGAAAGACCCAAAAATTCATTGTAAATTGACCTGTTGAGAAAGATAGGGGCACTCAAAGACAACGGTTAAAAACTGTTGTCTTTTTACATGAAACACAATGGTAAAAAAACTGTTGTCAAAGATTGTCCTATCTTTCTCAATACGTTGATTTACCATGGATTGTTTTTGGGTCTTTCACAATGATTTTTAACCATTGTCTTTTCCTTAAAACAACAACAATTTTTCAACGTTGTCTTTGTGGCCCGATCTTTCTCAACGCGTCAATTTATCACAGTTTTTCACCATTGTCTTAGTGCGCCCAATCTTTCTCAATGCATCAATTTACCATGATTTTTTTTTATCTTTGACAATAGATTTTAAACGTTATCTTTTTCTTAAATAACAATAATTTTTCACCGTTATCTTTGTACACCCAATCTTTCTTAACGCATCGATTTATCACACTTTTTTGGATCTTTGACAAGCTCATATATATATATACAAGTCTTGTAGAAAGTGTTATAGCAATATACATCATACAACAGCATAAAAAATACGTATATAATCCACTCCTAATATAGTGTTGTAATATTAAGGAATACACAAATGTAATGCAATTAAGAGACGGAAAAATGGTAAATTGAAAAACATCTAGAAGTAGGCTAAGAAGCTTACACCAAGTGTTGAACAATTTCAAACTAATAATTAATGGTAAATTTAGTAATCCAAGGACTGAGATTGTTCATTGTGACTTTTGTGTGCCCAAGTTCTTCAAGGATACAATCTCATCTTTTCAGATAAAGAACAGCTAGTGAAGCTAGTGAATCACTCTGAGTGTAAATTAAAATCAAATCACAAATAGACAATAAGAAATTGTGATACAGAAATAAAATTGTGTTAAAAATTTTGACATTTTAGATTGTAGTGTTTTAAAAAACTGAAGATGTAACTAGGAGAAACTAATATTAATTGCAAATGCAAGCCCCAAATTTTTAGTTCAGTTCTTCAATTCATTTAACTTAAAATGATAAGACTACTATATTGGTTCAAAAGAAGAACTTTTGGATATAGGAATATACATAAGATCATCTAATAACATAATACATGATATGAGATATCATAACTACTACACGTCTCTCAAGCATTGATCTATTTCCAATTTGTTTCATTTAAAAAGTAAAACAAAACTGATTAAGACCATGATGAAGAGGCAGACAAAATGTTGATGCAATGACAAGTAAAGAACAACTGAAGAAGAAATGTTTGACAAAGTAGGTCAAACAATCGTGTCATACACTTGGAAATGATAATCAAATAAAGATGCTAACATCTCACTGGAGTCAGGTTTTCCTTGGAGCAGAATGATACAGTATAAAATTAGGACTATTAAAACTAGAAATTTTAAATTAAAATTTTTAGGAGTTTTAAATTTGTAGTCAAATAAAAAGGAGGGAGATAAATTTTTTCTAAGATATTTTATTTTAGGGGTTGATCATCCATTTACCAAGTAAATAGGATATAGGTTATTTTTTAGAAAAATACTTTTTTGTTCTAAAGGACTCCCAAACACTCATGTAAAATATTATTCAATTTTAATACAAATCTTGTAAGTATTGCTCTCTATACAAGATAGTTATCCTTCGATGCTATAACAATTTGGTATCAAAGCTTTATGTGAATTTTGGTTTGCATCAACTGTACCATAATCTCCATGCTAGAGAATAGATTTTTTATTGATCAGGAAAAATATGATCATTTTTATTGAAATAATAGATTATTTTAGATACATGTTGATTCGATTAGGAACATTTTCAAATGACATTATGATCACGGGGATTTCCCTCAGCTTGGAGGATTTCTGTCATAGTATTAAGCTTTTTTAGGGTTCGACATTTAGAATCACAAGAAAAGGTTTGTTCTCACCTTGATTCTTTGGAGCAACTCATATCCTGTCATTTCTGGTATCCAGTAAAAAAATTGTGTAAGATGTCTATAGCTGTGAGGTATCCCCGAACATCACTATTGGAGTAACCCCAATCATGAATGTCTACAATACAGGTGAATTTCTCTTGGCCATTCGACATGCTACGAGTATGCTAAGTGCCAGATTATCTAGTGGAAAACTTAAGAATCTTGGCATATGTAGAGACTTTCTACTCAAATTTCATAAGAATTTTGGGTTTTGAATGAGAAACACAAGGTTACTCACCAGGCACAGGATTTATCGAGCATATAAGCAATGAATCTTGAAAGTTTAAGAAAACCATGATGTAAGATCATTTCAGATCAAGAAAAACAAATAAATTTCCCTTGTTATATGCGACAACTTATGCTTCAACTCATCCATTTGTCTCCCAGCTGGGACATGATTAGCTACCAGGTAAATAATTATAGGGTGCCCTTGTTTATCAAATCCCCGTTTATATACTTCCTTATGGGAAAGCTTGTTAGGGATATCGGACTCAGAGATGAATCCATGAGGCATCAGTGCCTTCCTTCATCGAAGATATTGTTAGACCCCGTAGTTATTTTGATGTGATCAACCAAATTGGTTAGGTCATGTTTTGTGTTTGATCCCTGTGTCTGAGTGTGTAGAAGTTTAGGAGCACAGGAAGTCGAGCGGAAGACGCACGGGAAGGGAGCCGACGAGCTCGGTGCGTCTGAAGGATGAGAGAACTGCGGAAGAGTACACCGGTGGGCGAGAAGAACGTGCGCGGCGTTCGAGGGGCGTTAAGTCGGATCAGAAGACTGCTCAAGGAGAAGGCTGGAAACTGGGTTCGAGTGAGCCTTATTTCGGTTGGCCAGAATCATCCAAAAGGACGGAACTTCAAAAGTTTAAGCAAAGAAGAAAACAAGCTGGAAAGGCAGCTCAAGGACCCTTCATCATTGCTTGAAGGTGCCTTCAAGGCTTGATGAAGGCGCCTTCATCTGGTCAAAATGACCGTTTGCGCTGCGGATACAGTTTTATCCTTTCACTCCCTTGGAGGCGCCTTGGACCTCTATTGGAGGCGCCTTGGACCTCTGAGATAGAATTTCCAGAGGCTATATAAAGGCCCCTGGAGCTAGGAATTATTCATCAATTGTTCTTTCAATTCTGTAGTCATTCCTAGCAACTTGTTTGAGCTTTCCATTGTGTAAAAGGCTTCTCCGCCTTCAGAGAAGGAGATCTTTTCAAAGTGCTTTTCTTCTGCCTTGGATTAACAACCGTCTTGGTTGTAACCAAGTAAATCACAGAGTATGTTTCTTTGTTTATTTTACTGTTGCTTATTATTTTGAGTTGAAAGTATTGAGAAGGGTATTTTTTTTTTGAAGCAATTCACCCCCCTCTTGCCGGCCTCCGCTGCACCTACAGTTGGTATCAGAGCCAGACCGCCTCAGAAGGACTAACCGCTGACTGAAGCACGAAGATCAAGAAGATGGTCGGAACAAGCATTCATCCTCCGAAGTTCGACGGAGACTTCGCAACGTGGAAATGCCAGATGGAGGTATTTTTTAAAATCGACTTCGATATTTTACTAACTATGAAATATGGTTTTGAAATTCCAAAAGACAAAGAAAAGCATCAATGGAGCAAGAAGGAGCAAGCCGATTTTGTCGTCAACAGAAAGACAGAGTTCCACCTACTTAGTGTGCTGCCACCACAAGAGGTAAGTCGGATCGAAAGCTACGACTCTGCAAAAGACTTCTGGGAAAAATTCCTGGAGCTTCATGAAGGTACATCCGAAGCGAAGCTTGCAAAACGTGATATCCTCCGGACTCAATTTACGAACATCCGAATGAACCAAGGCGAGAAGGTAGCGCAACTCCAAGCAAGGACTAATAACTCAACTAAACAACATTGGAGAAGAAGTAACGAACCAGGACTCGATCCGATACACGCTCAACGCCTTCCCTAGAACTCCAGAATGGGCGTCCTTAGTAGATGCATATTACATCTCTAAGGACTTTGAGGAAAGTACTTTAGAAAATTTATTTTCAACTTTTAAACTTCAGGAATCTTAGATTGCAGGGCCAAATGAAGTGGAGAAAACAAGTCAGAACATTGCCTTAAAGGCAAGAACAAACGATTCTGACTCCGAAGCCTCGATTGATCAATTAGAAGCGGCACTACTGGTAAAGCATTTCAATAAGTTTTTTAATTCTAATAAATTTAGATCGCAGACAAAGATGCATGAGTGAAAGAAAAGAACGGTTCATTGCTACAACTGCAACGAAGAAGGACACATCAAAGATGACTGTCCAAAATTGAAGAAAAAGGTAAGAGCAAAGGAAAAGCGACAATCTTCCTCCAAACAAAAGAACCTGAAGGTCACTTGGTCAGATTCATCTTCTTTCGAATCAGACGTTGAAGCCTTCTCGGGGTTAGCGCTAATGGCTAACCATCAGCTGGAAGAAGAGTCAAGCTCAGAGATGAGCATAGATGAAGGGGGAGGAACATCAGAGGAAGAAAGCTACAGTGAAGAGGGAGCATCACCAAGTCAGATAAGTAAGGTACGTAATCTAACCCCGACTCAGTCCTTTCAATTTCTTAAGTCTCTTTCTAAAGATTAGATAAATTAAAATCATAAAATGATAATTTAAAATTAGAAATTGAAAATTTGAAAACTGATGCATGTTTTAAAACAAATGTTTTTCAAAAGTTAAAACATAGGATTTATGGAAAATTAAAATGGTATGTTAAACATTATCAAGGTCAACTTAGGAAAATACCCAAGAATTATATACCCCCTAAGTTTCTGATTAATCCAGTAGGAAGAAACCTCTATTGGGTTCCAAAAGCTTTATTAATTATTAGACTAAGTTTCCTTTATTATTGAAGCTTCCAGCAAGAAAATTAAACGTTAAAATTTCTCTATAAGGCTTTGTCTAAGGAAGTGATTGTTGCTCCAATAACCAAGAAAGCCTAGTGCCTCGCCACAACCTGGAAGCTGAAATATTGAAATAAAATGTTTAATTAACTTTTTGAAAAAACATTAAACAAAAATTAAATAATGCCTTGAAAGTTTTTCTTTGAAAATCTTCAAAATTTTTACTTAGAATTTTGTTAAGGTCATTTTACTTAGAATTTTTTTTTCAAAATTCTAAAAATTCATTTTGCTCAGAAATTTTTTTAACTTAAGAATGTGCTAAATATATTTTTTTATTACCCCATTTTTGTTGTGATCAAAGGGAGAGAGAAACGTAAAAGTTTAGGAGGAGAGAATTTTTTTTCCAAAACTCTGAGTTTTAAAAATATTTTTGAAAAAATTTTGTTTAAACTCTTAATTAAATAGTTACAATTTATATTAATTAAAAATTTATGCTTAAAAATGTTAGTTTAGTAATTTCTTTAAAATTACTGTTTGTCTATTTTTACCCTAACTTGAACTTGAGTTGATGCACATCAAAAAGGGGGAGATTGTTAGACCCCGTGGTTGTTTTGATGTGATCAACCAAGTTGGTTAGGTCCTGCTTTGTGTTTGATCCCTGTGTCTGAGTGTGCAGGAACTTAGGAGGGTAGGAAGTCGAGCGGAAGACGCAGCTAGTGAGAAGGATGGCATGGGAAGGGAGCTGACGGGCTCAGTGCGTCCGAAAAACGAGAGAGCTGTGGAAGAGTACACTGGTGGGCGAGAAGAACGTGCGCAGCGTTCGAGGGACGTTAAGCCGGGTCTGAAGACTGCTCGAGGAGAAGGTCGGAAACTGGGTTCGAATGAGCCCTATTTCGATTGGCCGGAATCAGCCAAAAGGACGGAACTTCAGAAGTTGAAGCAAAGAAGAAAACGAGCTGGAAAGGCAGCTCAAGGCGCCTTCATCATGGCTTGAAGGCGCCTTCACCTTGAAGGCACCTTCAAGGCTTGATGAAGGCGCCTTCATCTGGTCAAAATGATCAGTTGCGCTGCGGATAGAGTTTTATCCTCTCACTCCCTTGGAGGCACCTTGGACCTCTATTGGAGGCTCCTTGGACCTCTATTGGAGGCGCCTTGGACCTCCGAGATAGAATTTCTAGAGTCTATATAAAGGCCCCTGGAGCTAGGAATTATTCATCAATTGTTCTTTCAACTCTGTAGTCATTCCTAGCAACTTGTCTGAGCTTTCCATTGTGTAAAAGGCTTCTCCGCCTTCAGAGAAGGAGATCTTTTCAGAGCACTTTTCTTCTGCCTTGGATTAACAACCGTCTTGGTTGTAACCAAGTAAATCGCTGAGTCTGTTTCTTTGTTTATTTTACTGTTGCTTATTATTTTGAGTTAAAAGTCTTGAGGAGAGTATTTTTTTTGAAGCAATTCACCCCCCCCCCCTCTTGCCGGCCTCCGCTGCACCTACAGATATTTTACGAACTGCACAGATGCCTTCTCAACATCTAGATCTCGTGCACGAAAAAACCTTCTAAGAGTCACATTGTCCACATCCTATAATTTTAGCCAGAAGGGTAAGTTTTTATGATCAAAAAAGATGAGGATTGATGTAGAGAAGTTCCTTGATGACTAAATGCATTTAGAATAAACAAGGGCTAAAAGGAAAAAAATCTACCAGTCGTCTACTTTATCGATCAATGACATTGAAGTGATAGACCTAGGCGTCAAGGTCTTTAGCTTCAATGAGGACCCTCAGCGAAGAAACCTTCTTCTTCTCTGTGTGGTCGCTGCCTACAGGCAACGCAAGCTTGTCTTCCACATCCATGGCCTTGCAATACGATTACTAAGGAGAAGGAAGAGGACGAGTAATGGATGAAGATCCAGAAGGAGGAGTAACGAATGAAGATCCAGAAGGAGAAAGAGGAGTTACTGTTAGGGGCAAAATGTGCTAAGGGGGGGGGGGGGGGGGAATAGCTCGTCGTGCTGGTTGCTATGCTTCTTCGATGATGTGCAGCGGAATAAACAACAAGAAACACACTCTAAAATGCTAACACAAAGATTTACTTGGTATCCACCTCAAGAAGAGGTGACTAATCCAAGGATCCACACACGCGAGTACTCTTCACTATGAAAATACTCCTTTAAGGTAACTAATGAAGGCGGAGAAGTCGTACAACACTCACATAGCAAATACAACACGCGCAAGAAGAAAAATACAATGAATACAAATGAAAACCCTCTCTTCTTGCCTACTTGTTGCTTGTTGTTGCCTCTTAAACCTTGGAAGTGCACTTGCACTTATCCCCAAGAGCCTCTAAGAACTGGCCATGAGCAGTGGAGAAGATCGCGTGAAGAGAAATCGAAGAACTGCGGAGGAAAGCACTCACCAACGGCTATAACCTGCGCAACGGTTGGATCCCAATTGATTGAATGTCTTTCAATCGATTGGGGAGGCTTTGAATTAATCGGTCGATCGATTCAGAGCACCTCTGTGCTCTCTGGGAATTGGCTGAATCGATCGACCAATCGATCCAGCATTTCTCGCGTCTGCACGCGAGAAATCGCACCCCCAATCGATTGGATGATCGATTAGAGGTGCTCAATCGATCGGCTGATCGATTGGGAGCACTTCTGTGCGCACGATATAAGCTCCTAATCGATCGGCCGATTGATTGGGCCACTGCTTTGTCGCAGCACAGCCCAAATCGATCGGCTAATCGATTGAACCCCTGTTCCATCGATCAGTTGATCGATTGGTTACTCTTTGACTTGCTTAAACCAAGTCTAGGGTCCCTAATTCCAACATCCGGTCAACCATGATCTGTTGGAACATCATACCTAGCATCCGGTTAACCTTGACCTGCTAGGATTCATTCACCAAGTGTCCAGTCAATCCCTTTGACCCACTTGGACTTTTCTTCTCGTGCCAAATGTTCGGTCAACCTTAACCCACTTGGACTTACCGTCTCATGTCAAGTATTTGGTCAATCCTTTGACCTACTTGGACTTTCCAATACCAGGTGTCCGGTCAACCTTGACCCACCTGGATTTCCACGTGTCTGGCTTCCTTTGCTAGGACTTTTCATCTGCCTAGCTTCACTCACTAGGACTTCCCATCTACCTGGCTGCACTCACTAGGACTTTCACCTAACTTTACTCACTAGGGTTTTCACTTGGCTTCACTCACCAGGATTTTCCAACCGCCTAGTTTCACTCACTAGGTCTTCCCATCTGCTTGGCTTCACTCACCAGGACTTTCACCTAGCTTCACTCACCAGGATTTTCCATCTGCCTAACCTCCAGTTAGGACTTTGCCAGTCAAGTATCCAGTCAACCCTTTGACCTACTTGACTCTTCTTCACAACTAACTGGTCAACCTTGACCAGAGGGGAATTCTATCAACAATCTCCCCAAATGGATGATTGCATCTGCAATCTCTATGTATTGTCAAACATCGAAACTCAAACATCTAGACTCAGACTTGAGTCAACTCAAGCCTAGTCAACCTGGTCAACCTTGACCCAAGGGATATTGCACCAACAATCTCCCTATTTTTGATATTTGACAATACCTTTAAGTTAGGCTAATATCATAGCCTCAACTTCTTCTCATGCCAATGCATGAATGAGGGTTTAATCCTACATTCTTCTCCAAGCCTTCCTAGAGGGACAATTAAGACCTAACTTAAACCCTACATTCTCCCCCTATTGGCACATATCCAAAAAGAACTCTCCTCTTGAAGAGTTACTCACCGTTGTTCACAACTTCACTCATTGTTCACAACACCACAATGAAGGTCTCATACCCTTCATTGTATCCAAATACTCACCCTTGAGCAATAATCCATGTTATGATGCTTATCCTAAAGCATCCATAACTTCACAATGATGATATCCGCTCTCTATTGTTTTTCTAAAACGAAGATTTAACCACCTTCAAAGGTTTCGGAAAATAATTTCCATGTCCTTAAAGAGTAACTCCCCCTAAAGACATGCTTCAAATGTCAGTTAACGCACCAACAATGACTTGGAATTTCTAAACCTTTAAGAAACCCAAAAATTTGAAGTTTTAAGGTTCAAATATCAAAATTTGAATGCAAACCCCAATCTAAACTTCAACTTAGTCTTCCTTAACTTCCCTTATTTTCATCATGAAAACTCCCCCTAAATGTATACAAATATAGTTCAAAGGTGTTAGGAGAGGTTACCTAGACTAAGAATTGTTTAAAATGCTGAAATCAGGTTTGCCCAGCCAAAATCAGCATTCTCAATCGATTGGGATTGGGTCTCAATCGATTGAACTCATCTCAATCGATCCACTAATCGATTCAGGGAGGTTATGTTCACAGAACCTTCCTCTGAATCGATTGCCCGATCGATCCAGGAGTGAATGGATCGATCGGTTGATCGATTCCGTGAGCTACTACTCACGGGAAACACCTCCCAATCGATCAGCTGATCGATTGGAGCTCTGATTTCCTGAAATATATTTTCAATGAAATTCAGAAACTCTCAAAAAATTCTATAAAATTCTAAAAATCATGAAAATTCATGTAGACATTACTTAGGGTATATACAATCATGGAAAAATATTTTTCTATGAAAATACTTCCTATTTTCAAAGATTAACACAAACTTGAAAACTTGTAAAAACTTTAATATTTTTTTTCTTGTTTGTGTCTAACTTTTTAATGATGGTTACTATCAAAAGATAGTCATCACCAAAGTTTTTCAAAGTATATTTAAAATCATTTTCAAAACCAATATCTAACCATAGTCTTTGGGCTCAATGCACATGACTTGTAGATTAGCTTTCCCAATGATTGGAAAACACATAACTTGTGTTTTGATGAATCTAAAACTCAATAAGAATGCACTAAATCAACATCTTGAGTTTTGTTCATCATCCTAACATCTCACTTGTATCTAATGTATACTAAAACACATACAAGTTACTTTATAGTTCTTTGTGAGATGTAAAGTTTGGTTTTGCCCTAAGCTAGGGATCATGTATATCTATCTAGGTATTTTAGATTATGAACATCCACCTAGGATGTTACTTGTTGATAAATGTCATTTGTCCTTAATTGCAAGAATCTAAAAATAATGTATGATGCTTTTTATGGCATACATCAAAATGAAAATAATTTTCAAAAGAAAATATACTATAGCTACATGATGTATGTATGACATGCCTTGGTATTTTTGTTGTTTTCATAATAAGCATGAGTACAAAATATGATGTCATGGCATGTGATGGGCAAACAAAGCATGACAATTAGCACAAATAAAATATACCTAGATTATCTATCTAAGTGTCCTTAAATCCTTATCTAAACCTAAAGGTAATCCTAGATTGCCCATATTTTCTTGAGAAAATGTCAAAACCCAATTTGACATTTCTTTTGCACTTGATTAATTTGTGCTAATATAAATTACATCAAGTTTCTCATAAATGGAACATTTTACTCTTACAAAGAGTAAACAAATTAAATTAATGCTTAAATTTTCCCTTAATTCCTTAAGAAGATGTCAAAATCCCAACTTGGCATTTCTTGTGCTTTTCTTATTTGTGCCAATTAAAATTAAATTCAATTCCTCAAAGCTTGACACATTTTACTCTTCTAAAGAGTAAACAAATAATCCATTTCATTTTGAAAGGTTAACAATAACCTTGAAAATGCTCTCCGTAACACTTCATCAAGGTTGGGTTAACTACCCTTTCAATTTGAGTTGACACTCTCTAACTCATCTAAGGGGTAGAGAAAATGCTCCAAGGAACCCAAAACCTATTGGTGCTCCTTGGATGCTCTAGATACTCACTAGGGATGACTTCCCTAGATACCTTTCTAATGACCTTGTTAGGCTTCTTAGAAGCCTTGGTCACCTTCTCTAGGTCAACTCTAGAGATAGCTTCCCTTATAACCTTCTTAGTGACTTTGTTTGACTTCTTAGAAGTCTTAGTCACTTTTGTATTTACAAAGATACTCCTAGGGATAACTTCCCTTATATCCTTGACTTGACCGCTAGACCTAGGATTGGTTTCATAGCTATATAGAACCTTATAATCAGATATTACATCCTTCCTAGCCTTGGGTTTGTATCCCAAACCTCTATGGCCATTGGATGACATTTGTGCTCTTAAACCTATGTTATGCTCATTTTGCCCTTTTAGGATATTTTCCATCCTTTTTAGGGTCTTTTCCATTTTATCAAGCCTTGACCTCAAGACTTGATTTTCCATCATTAAATCCTTAGTTTTGGATTTTTCTTTAAATCCTTGAGCATTTTTTATTTTTAGGCTTATACCTAAAATCCTTAGAGTTATTGCCTAAATTTTTATTTACCTTCCTAACCCTAGGTGTGATAATCTTAGCATGAAGAGCCACATGATTTTCATTAATTCTACCATGCCTCCTATGTTTATGGTCAATAGCATTAAAAAGCTATAGGTTAGAACTAGCATAATTTTTACCATTACTCAAGGGGATATGCTCAACAAATGATACCTTGGGTTTTACCTTGGAAGCTCCCCCTTGACTTGCACTTCCTCCTTTAGCTTTGACCGCTTTATTTCCCTTTGGACATTGACTCTGGTAATGTCCTTTTTGATTACACAAGAAGCACACAATGTACTCCTTGCTCTTCCTTATTGTGGGGGTGGTCTCCTTAGACTTCTCCTTGCCCTTAAGTGCCACTTGATCCTTCGTCTTGGTCAATTTAGGGCACTTACTCTTATAATACCCATGCTCCCTACACTCAAAACATATAATATGATTTTTATTTTTAATTGAAATAATTTTACCTTCATGTGTAGGAATGTCACTTTCTTCTTCTTCTTCGCTTGACCCGAAAATAAAAACTTCTCCTTCTTCTTGATCCGGTGTCAGCGACGGTCGCTCCCCCTCAATCCTAGAGGTGGAGACTCCTTCATCTTCATCGTCTACATGGAACAAAGAGTATGCTCCCTCTTCTCCCTTTTCGTTGCATTCCGTTGAAGATGAAGCTTCTTGGACCTCTTCTTCAGAAGTTGAGCATCTGTCAACTTCGAAGTCCTCTTCCTCTTGGTCTTGATCCAATGAGTCATCCTCTTTGGATTCTTCTTGATTTAGTACAGTGGAGGGGACTTCATAAATCTTTGCCAATTTGCTCAAAGCTCCTTGGTATCCTTGAATTCTCCAACTTGAGTCAAAATATTGCTTGGCAATAAATTGACCAATAGCTTGGTCACTTTGTTATTTGCCTCACTCCTTTGAATTTGCTCTTGGTTCCACTTACTGCTCTTGAGAGTTTTGCCCTTTGAACTTGTTAGAGCTTCAAAGCCTTCCATTAGAGCAAACCATTGCTCTATCACCATCATCAAGAAATTTTCGATTCTTGATTTCCAAGAATCGAAGCTTGTCATTATGAATGGTGGAGGTTCCCTTGAGTCGAAATCAAGTCCATCTTGGAATTCCATTTGAAGTTGAGCTTTTGTTGAAGTCTTCGACTTTATGGATTTTGCTCCAACTTCTTCACCCTCTAGCTTCTTTGCCCTTTCCGGCGATGATTCTGGTGAAGAGCAACCTTGCTCTGATATCACTTGTTAGGGTAGAAATGTGCTAGAGGGGGGTGAATAGCTCGTCGCGCTTGTTGATGTGCTTCTTCGATGATGTGCAGCGGAATAAACAACAAGAAACACACTCTGCAATGCTAACACAAAGATTTACTTGGTATCTACCTCAAGAAGAGGTGACTAATCCAAGGATCCACACACGTGAGCACTCTTCACTATGAAAACACTCTTTTACGGTAACTACCGAAGGTGGAGAAGCCTTACAACACTCACATAGCAAATACAACATACGCATGAAGAAAAATACAATGAATACAAATGAAAACCCTCTGTTCTTGCTTACTTGTTGCTTGTTGTTACCTCTTGAACCTTGGAAGTGCACCTGCACTTGTCCCCAAGAGCCTCCGAGAATTGGCCGTGAGCAGTGGAGAAGATCGCGTGAAGAGAAATCAAAGAACTGCAGAGGAAAGCGCTCACCAACGGCTATAACCTGTGCAACGATCAGATCCCAATCGATTGAATGGCTTTCAATCGATTGGGGAGGTTTTGAATCGATCGGTCGATCGATTCAAAGCACCTCTGTGCTATCTGGGAATTGGCTGAATCGATCGACCAATCGATCCAGCATTTCTCGCATCTACGCGCAAGAAATCCCGTCCCCAATCGATCGGCTGAACAATTGGAGGTGCACAATCTATCGACTGATCAATTGGGAGTACTTCTGTGCGCGTGATATAAGCTCTCAATGGATCGGTCGATCGATTGGGTCACTGCTTTGTAATAGCAGAGCCCTAATAAATCGGCTGATCGATTGAATCCCTGTTCAATTGATCAGTTGATCGATTGGTTACCCTTTGACTTGGTTAAACCAAGTCTAGGGTCCCCAATTCCAACATCTAGTCAACCTTGACCTGTTGAAACATCATACCTAGCATCTGGTCAACCTTAACCTGCTAGGACTCTTTCACCAAGTGTCATGTCAATCCCTTTGATCCACTTGGACTTTTCTTCTCGTGCCAAATGTCCGGTCAACCTTGACCCACTTGGACTTACCGTCTCGTGCCAAGTATCCGGTCAATCCTTTGACCTACTTGGACTTTCCAATATCAGGTGTCCGGTCAACCTTGACCCACCTGGATTTCCACGTGGCTGGCTTCGTTTGCCAAGACTTTTCATCTGTCTAGCTTCACTCACTAGGACTTCCCATCTACCTGACTTCACTCACCAGGACTTTCACCTAGCTTCACTCACCAGGGTTTTCACCTGGCTTCACTCACCAGGATTTTCCAACTGCCTAGCTTCACTCACTAGGTCTTCCCATCTACCTGGCTTCACTCACCAGGACTTTCACCTAGCTTCACTCACCAGGATTTTCCATCCACCTAACCTCCAGTTAGAACTTTCCCAGTTAAGTATCTAGTTAACCCTTTGACCTACTTGACTCTTCTTTACATCTAACTGGTCAACCTTGACCAGAGGGGAATTGTATCAACAATCTCCCCAAACTGATGATTGTATCTGCAATCTCCATTTATTGTCAAACATCGAAACCCAAAATCTAGACTCAAGCTTGAGTCAACTCAAGCCTAGTCAACCTGGTCAACCTTGACCCAGGGGATATTGCACCAACAGTTACGTGTTGGCGTCTCTCGTCTTCACCTTCACCATCGATGGCAGCCGAAAGGGAAACCTAGAGGGTCCTTAAAGCAGAATGAAGAAGTGCGGCGACTTGTGGTTTCGGGTGTTTGCTTTTAGATGTAGGATTTAGATTTTTCATTTAATTTTTTTTTTATTATTACTAAAGAAAGTTGGCCACGTGTCCCAATTTCTGGCACAAGTTTTGTGGTGAAAAATACAACACTTATAATCTTATTGACAACGATTTATAACCGTTGTCTTATTATTACAATGATTATGGTTTATACATCATTGTTCAAAGCGTTGTAAAAATATTCTCATTGACAATGGTCCATTGTACCATTGTCCCAACTGTTGTTAAGATTATCTTTTAGAGAAACTATTGCATCAAAGACAACGATTTTGTCAAAAAATCATTGTTTTTCGCCAAATTTACAATAGTTTTTCTTAAAACTGTTGTCTTTATGGTATTGTCTTTTAATAGTTTTGTTATAGTGAAGCCTGTTCAGTATACTAATCACCTAGAAAAACAAACCTAGATCCAGTTGTTCAGTCTACCAATTTGGTCTCCATCCACTCTCCTTTCACCATGTCATCTCCTCTAAGTTAATCCTCTACAACGTCAGTGTTGTAGTCCTTATCCTTAACCGTGCCTTTTGCCACAACAGCCGGCCAAAGTTTATCCCTGCGCCACATCAGCTAGGTGGTCCTTATCCTATGCAACGTCAGTCATCTAAGACTTATCCTGTCCATGTCGGATGTCACGTCGGCACACTGGACGACTTGGCTAATACATCAACGTATGGTCGACCAAACCCAACCGTTCAATCTATCTATCGGGTTGATCGGTCTATTGATCCCTACAAAACCAAGTTAGCATAGAGATATGATAATTTCAAGTATAATAGAGTTTAGCAGTTATCTAATTGTCTAATCTTGACTTTAAAATTTGAGTGAACCCCTTTAATCGAATCATCACCTATAGTTGTCCCCATAACGAGGACTCGTCCTTACATGTTTTTCTTTTCAGAAAAATCACTCCACTCGAGGAGCTTATCTCAACTTATCGTTGGCTAAACATCCAGTCCTCCAGATCTATTTGGGCTTTATCTGCTTAGCATTTGATCACTTGATCCTCCAAGACTTTCTTCTAGCTTGATATCTGGTCCTCCCTGATTCATCAAGTCCACCTGCTAGATGTTCAATCCACTAACCTATCTAGATTTACACTCTCTTGTGTACTTGATTTGCTAAGACTTTCTTGTCTAGTATTTGATCCAGTTGATCTACTAGGACTTTCACCTACCTAGTATTCAATCAACTTGACCTATTAGAACTTTTATGGTTGAATTACCTATACACTCGATCAAGCCGTTAGATCATAACAAAACTTAACTTTGAACTTTTACCAATATCAAAATTTAGATTCGATTAAATAATACTCACTGCATCAATAAAGATGCTCAATAAAACTTGTGTCCTACCTTTCATGCTTCCATGCTGTTAGGTGGTCCTTCCATGGCTTTAAAAACCACCGACCGAGTTTCATATTAGCTAGAAAAAACCATAGAGCAAGTACAAAATTCAAAGGCTCTCATCCTAAGTTTTGACATGTTCCCATGTGTTAGTGCATCATAGTGTTCAATGGCATACCATAAGATTTAGTATATGGAGATGATCATTATCCCTTCCTTTCCAATGTGACATGAAAAGCTTAACATTACATTCTTAATTAATTTCCTAATTCTTACAACCCATTAAGTACATGCATTTACAATATTAATGCAACTTGAAGGGGCCCCTTAGATTTACGAACAACAAAAATTTGGGGCTTTGTGGAATATTAAACTACATTGAGGTTGAAGCTTGAAGCAAAAATATTGCATTCTTTTTGAAAGGTCGAAATCAAAAGTATTCGAGTAATGAGAGTGAGCGGAGAAAGGGAGCCTTTTGGATGCCAAAGAATTTTATAAGACAATTAAATCACCTTTGAATGTTGAATTGATCCTCTCCAAACCATGTTAACCATGAGGGACATGATTGCTCGCTCACTTTGTATAAAAAGAACGAAGAAAAAAAAAGTCCTGGCCTAAGAGTGTGGTAGGATGTATTCTTAATTATTTTAATATTTAAGGATTAAGTCTAAGTTTTATACTTAACGGATAATTTTTTTTTAATGATAGTTGACTTAAGAAGTCTGAAATAATAGATTATTCATTGTGAACCCTTCCTAATTTATCTTGATGGATAGTCGAAAATTTATGTGGAACTGAGTCTATTATCTTCAAAATTAATCGGCATAAGCTAAATATTTGACGATATCAACTAAAAAAACATTTAGCGCGGATGATTTTACAATGGTTTAAAAATTCTAATTATCGTATCTATATAATTGAAGCTTACCATTTAGTAAATTATAATAATCCGACTGATAATTTTTTATGTTAATTATGTCAATAAGTGAATCGTAATCATGAGGAACATGATTCCTCACTCACTCGGAGCACTTGAGCTTTGAAATGGTTTAAAAATTCAAATTATTGTATCCCTATAATTGAAGCATTATCCTTCTGTAACTTATAGTAATGTTACTATTTAATTAAGAATTTGAACATTTAATAATTAACTCTTAATTAATTTAGTAAAATTTAAAATTAAGTTTTTATTTTTATATGAAAAATAATTTTAAGCTTTATTAGTAATTTCAACTTCTTATATTTATCACGCATCAATCCATTTGTATTGATTATTTTGACATAGGTATAATTAATAACCTAATTTATACTATTTGTATAGTTTATTCCCACCGTCTCAATTCTCATCGATTCTTTATTATTCTCTTCTCTCCTCCCTCTTCAATTTTTACTATACTTTTCTCCTTCTTATCCTTTTTACATCATAATACATCAATCCATCTGTTTCGATTCTTCTGTATATCGATACAATCGTATCAATCCATCTGTATCTCATCGACTCTTCAAAAAAAAAAATCACAGTTACATCTATCTTTGTATCTAATCAATTATCTCATTAGTTATTTGGATGATATAAGATATTTTCATTACATAACTTGAGGAGTGATTAATAATATAATTTCTATTTTATTTTCGGATTTAGTTTTACCTACTACCTATGAATTTACAATATTGGAGATGTGATTTTGTTTGGAAATCTAGTTTTTGAGGAAATTATGTCAAAAAAATTATAAAATAAATCATATTATCATTGGATAATATTATTTAATTACTTGATAGTAAATATTTATTTTATAAAATTTAAATATATTCATATATTATATTATACATATATAATGTGTGTATGCAATGGCTAGTCTTTATTAAATTAAATTTATTACTATAATCTTTCTATTGTTGTGATGGGCATATGTTTAAAAGATATGTTGATATTTTTGTTCTTGTGAATAGAGTGTCTTTTTAATTTCTAAGATATTTGAAAATCGGGTCTAAATCTTAACAAATTAATGAATAAATTTTGCTGAGTAACAAAAATTCGATAAAATTGAATTAATTGAATCGAACCAACTAAATTTATAAGTTCAATTTTGTTAATTTGATTTTTGGTATTTTAAAAAAAAAATTAGTTTGATTTTTAGTTAATTCGATTCGATTTTGATTTTAAAATTATAATTCGATTAAATCGAAAAAAGATATTAATATGATTATTTTTATTTAAAAATATAATTAATTAAACCAAATATGTAATTAATTAAATAAAATTTATATTCAATTAGTTTGAGTTTAAAACTTCCGCTGATTAGTTAATTTGATCAAAAATTAAATTAATCGATATTTAATCGGTTTGACTTTTCGATTTTCATAGAAAAATTCAGTCGGCTTGAAAAAAAAATTATTTGTTCGATTTTTGATTTGTTAGATTCGATCAGTTCAATTTTAATCGAATGCTCATCCCTATTCTTAATGAATGATTGATCTAAAAATACTAAGTTGATGAATCACCTACTCCAATTCCTGATTTACAATATATATTCGATGAACACTCCTAGGAGCTCCTCATATGTCTATATATATATATATATATATATATATATATATATATATATATATATATATATATATATATATATATATATATTCGATGAACACTCCTAGGAGCTCCTCATATGTCCAAGCACTCGGAATTCCTCCCGGGAGTCCAAATTCTCAAAAGTTAATCGGCCCGCCCGGGAGGGGCTCCAGGCGCCCGGACATATGAGGATCACCCAAGAGTGTGTACCTAATGGGTGTGCAAGCTAACAAATCTTTATAGGGAGAGAGAGAGGGAGAAGGGATTGATTTCATGGGCGACGCGCGACGACATCTCTCACGTGGGAAGATGCCTCTATTCATTAGAGGCACCTCCTATTTAGAGAGGCGTTCACACGTGTCATCATGATATAGATGTCCGGCAGGCCATTCCTTGCGGAATAGCCTGCAGGTCATTTTTTATTTTTAAAAAAATTTTTGATCAATCCAAGCATCTCGACTTTATTTTTTTATTTTTTAAAAATAAAAAGTTCCTTAAAACATTCTAAATACATATATTATACTCCATAAATATCTAAAATTTTTTATCTTGAATACTAAAATCGAAGAGGAAAAGCATGAACCTTAGAGGAAAAATTTTATTAACTTATATACATTATAATTCAACTCCTAAATTCTAAAATCTTAAACCATGAATATATATAATATATCTCATGAGCATCTAAAATTATTTATTTTGAATACTATAACTCAATAAGGAAACCTATATAAAAATCTTATTGGGTCAAACACATTATAATCCAACTATTAAATCTTAAAATTTTAAACCTTAAATACATATAATATACTCTACGATCAAATTAAAAAAAAATTACTGAAATAAATACAGACACATAAACCATTCCAAACATATTAATACAGGCGTCTGCATCAATTCCAAACATCCCCAGGAAAGTCTGGACGTTGGTCAAGATCTAAGAAACTGAAATTGAAGTGAAGGCCTGTACGAGCAGTTGCATTGCCATCGTACGTTGCTACACGCGAACCAGCTAGCCTCCTGGCTGCACATCTACAAGCTCACCATCGTCGCTACTGTCGCTGGTGCCCTTCTCCTCAACCCGGCCCTCTCGCTATGATTCTTCCCTCTGTCCTCTCCCCTGTAGATTCCTTAGGTGTAAACATGGCCTGAGTCTTCCTTACTGACATCGTAAATGTGTCATGGAAAAAGAGACGAAAGATAGAAAAAAAGAGGGGGGACTTTTGGTGATCTTTGGCCGGTCCCAACGCCATCAGTACCGTCACCGTCTCTCCAAAGGATTCCTTCCATTCCAGCTCTTCAACAAGAATCGAGTGGCTATAAAAACAAAGGAGCTGTTGAAGGAAGAGAGGAAGCATGGGAGACTGAGGAGGCTCCGATCATCTTGTCACCATTGGAGACTGAGCTTTAAAGGACTTCAAGTCTCTTCCCTGACCGTCCGTTTGCTGCCCGCGCTGTGCTGTTCTCGTCGCCTTTATGAAGCCTGCTTCGGGGACGGTGAAGGGATTCTACGCTTTCATCGCCCATGGTGTGGAGGAGCTCGAGCAGGGGAGCAACTTCACGTCGTTACAGTTCTTGCAGAGGTGCGTAGCCCTGCTCCGGGCCGCCCACCTTCAGCTCACAAGCTTGGTGCAGAAGCTCCGGCTGCCGCCTGGAGAGAAGTGGCTCGACGAGTACATGGATGAGAGCGCGCGCATCTGGCAGGTCTGCCATGTGCTCAAGCTCGGCGTCGCAGGGATCGAGAACTACTGCGCCGCCGGGAACGACGTGGTGACGGCTCTCGAACAACGCCAGACCAATCCTCAACTCCTCCGCCAGGTCCCTGGATTATAAAGATAGGATTTTTAATGCGTTTGGGCGTTAAAGATCGGATTTTTAATGAGACGGTGTTAAATTACAGGCAATGCGAGCGGTGTCTGCTTGCCGGCGAGCGGCATCGGGGCTGGAGGAGGAGAACAGAGTGCTGATGGAAACCCGGATTGAGCCGCTTTCTCTCCGCTTCGGCGAGACGACGCCGTCGGAGTCGAAGCTCAACGGGTTCAACGGATTCCGCGGCGTGCTCCACGCGATGAGTAACGTGAGCTCCCTCCTCCTCGTGGCGCTTCTCTGGGGACTCGTCTGCTGGTGGCAGCCGGGCTGCAGAACGACAGCCCCCACAGGATACACGTGCGTCTTCGAGGCCGAATACATGGCCTCGATCGCCCGGCTGCATCAGAGAGTGATAGCGGAGATCGACGGCGCCGGCAGGAGGAGAGGGGCGCAGGCGCAGGAGTTCCAGCGAGTGAAGTCCACAGTCGAGGAGTTGAGGGAGCATCTGGAGATGGCCGGCGGTGGGGAAGAGGTTCAGGAGAGAGTAAAGGAGCTGACGGCGTGGCTTGCCCTGCTCCGGTCCGGCACCGAAAACATCGCTGGCCAGCTCGATGACTTCCTGGATGAAATCGTCGAGGCCAGGAAGAAACTGTGGGACATATGCAGCCTCAGGTAGCTCCACAGACAAAGAAAAATCAACATAATTTTCAATAAAAAAAAAGTGGAAAAGAAGAAGACAGCAAACTTCCTGCCATCATATCTTCTCTGTTTTCGCTCAAGATCAAATCTTTATTTCTGAATGATGTAACAAGCATCATATATGATGATAATATCAGAGTTGATTGCCATGAAAGAAAAAAATGGAAATGCAAAACAAATGTCTGAATCTAATAAGCTAGCTAGAAAGATCAATCTCGTGTCCAAAGCAGTCTTTTCAGTTCTCTTAGCTACCCAAAAGCTGTCAGCTTCTACTTCTCCTCCCTCAAACTGAATAGGGAGGTTTAGTCTAAAGGAGAAAGGGAAGAAACAGAGAAGAAGACAAAAGATGGGAAGCTTTTGGGTCAACTTTGAAGAGGAGAAAGCGGTCTGAGAAAGTGTGCGGTTGAAACGAATCGTCACTGTCTGAAGCACGATGAGTAACTAAACCTATAGCTCGAGGCAAAAGTGTTCAAAAGGGAAAGTGTTTCTCCGTCAATGCCACAATTCAGCATAGAAAGAGGATTGGAAACTTTGTAGGCTGAGCTTCCCAATTCCCATCCTCTCTTGAGCACAGAAAATGCTTCAGTTTTTTTAATTTGTCAGGTTAGAGACTTAGAGCTTTGAATACGTATTAAAATACATTGAAAGCCAATTGATTTTTCTTTCTTTTACTTTAAATGAAAGTAATAAATAACTAAATTAAGATGAAAAAAATAATTAAACTAAATAATATTGGCATAGAAATTATAATATGCTTCAAGAATGTCCTTCGGGGTGTACGGTAAAATTTTTTTCTTTGAATGAGAAGTAGACTCAAGAATATGATCATTTAGAGAGGAGCATGATAAAGTAATAATAGGAAGAGGTGAGAGTAATAATAAATTTTGTTCATTGAAATTTGTCCTAAGAATAATATAATATATAGGGTTTAAATAAATACTTGGTCAATTAACCAATTAATAAATAATATAATAATTCTAAAAATTATTCTGAGAATTATTCTAATAATTATAACTGAATTATTAGAATAACCCTAATACTTAATTTGATTTGACTTGATAATTTGATCCGGTCAATCTAGGTAATTATCTTTTATCTCTATTACCCTCCGACAAACTTAACGGGAGATCTTTAACGTTGATTTTGCTTGCTAACTTGTTGAAACGGTGTCTGGATAATGACTTAGTAAATATATCAGCGATTTGATCTTTAGCAGAGATATAATAGACAGATAACTGTTGAGTTGTCGCACGTTCACGAACAAAATGAAAGTCAATTTCTACATGTTTTGTACGAGCATGGAAGACCGAATTTGCTGAGAGATATGTTGCTCCAATATATCGCACCAAATTTTTGGTGCAATATTTGATGCAAGATGAAGTTCAGAAAGAAGTGATTGAAGCCAAATAATCTCAGACGTTGTATTTGCTATAACTTTATATTCTGCCTCAGTGCTTGAACGAGATACCGTAGGTTACTTTTTCGAATTCCATGAGATAAGATTTCGTCCAAGAAATATCGCATATCCACTAGTAGAGCGTATCTTCAGGAGAACTAGCCCAATCCGCATCACTATAAACATGTAAATCTCGAGACGATTGGTGATATAGAAGAAGACCATGTAGAATAGAACTTTTGAGATAGCGAAGTATTCTTTTTACATTATCCCAATTTTGTTCAGTCGGAGCATGCATGAATTGACAGACACGATTTACTGCAAAAGTAATATCAGATCGTGTGATAGTGACATATTGTAAGGCTCCAACAATGCTTCGATAAATCTGTGGATCAGACAGAGTAGGAGAAGATGAAGATAGAGAGTTGTTTACAACAATTGGTGTAGAGACCGGACGTGCTCCATCCATTTTAGCTCATTGAAGAAGTCCAGTAATATATTTGCTCTGAGAGAGAAGATATCTATCCTCATGTGGAATAAGCTCAATGCCAAGAAAAAATCGAGCAATGCCCAAATCTCGAGTAGAAAATTCTTGATTAAGAAGACTTAATAAAGTTGTGATACCCTTGTGATCATTACCGGTTATCAAAATGTCATCCACATAAATAAGAAAAAATATCATAAATCCATCATTATTTTTGTAAAATAAAGACGAGTCAGTCTTTGATCCAGAAAATCCTTGAGTTTGTAACCAATTAGATAATCGATGAAACCATGCACGAGGAGCTTGTCGAAGACCGTATAATGATTTCTTGAGTTGACAAACATGAGATGGAAATTGTGGATAAATGAACCCCAGGTGGTTGCTCCATAAAAATAATTTCCTCAAGATGACCATGGAGAAACGCATTTGAAATGTCTAATTGTCGTACGGGCCAATTAGAACTAACAGCTATTGATAACAATAGTCTGACAGATGTAATTTTGATGACTGAGCTAAAAGTGTCATTGAAGTCAATACCTGGTTGTTGACTAAATCCTTTGGCTACGAGTCGAGTTTTGTGTTGTTCAAGAGAACCATCAGCTCGATGCTAAAGACGAAATACCCATTTAGAGCCCACCACATTCATGGAGGGAGTACGCGGAACTAGGTTCCATGTTCCATTACGAAGAAGTGCATCAAATTCTATAGCCATTGCATAACGCCAATTTGGATCCTTGTTCACCTGTGTAAAACAAGTTGGTTCAATAGACTTTGAAGAAACCAATAGAGCTCGAGGAAGGGGATGTCGAGTTGTTATTTGAGGGCATCGTGCATATATGTCACTTAAGGGAAACATGCGACGAGGAGGACCATCATTCGAATCACTTGTTGACGAGGAGGAGGAAGGAAACTGACATGGCGATTCCGATGACGGACTTGTATTATTTGACGATCCAGAGTTAGAGAGCATATTATCCATAGCTGGCGAGCCTTCCAAGATTGGACACGGAATAGGTTCCACAACAGTATTCCTCTCATCAATATGCCCTGCTCTTAATGAAGTAGCCACTTGGGTCAATTCTGGTGATCTTGGAGAATTTGCAGAGAATTCTGGAGCAGAACCCAGGATGCCATCTCTTCTTGCATTTCCAGTGTGTCTAATTGGATGAGCAACCTGTGGTAATTCAGATGGGATATCAGGTGGTGGTAAGAAAGTACCACTGCTTGAGGATAGAGTTGTTGTTGTGGCTGCAAAAGGAAATAGAGATTCATCAAAAATAACATGTCGAGATATATATATACGCCCTGTCGATATATGTAGGCAACGATACCCATGGTGCAAATTACTATAACCAAGGAAAACACACTGTTGAGAACGAGGATTAAGTTTATGTTTAGAATAAGGTCGTAGCCATGGATAACATGCACAACCGAAAATACGTAAGAATGTATAGTTAGGAGACTGATTGTGGAGTTTTTCCAAGGGGCTTTTATGGTGAAGCAATGGAGTAGGGAGATGATTAATAAGATAAATAGCAGTTTGAACTGCGTCATCCCAAAATTTGAGTGGAACTGATGCATGATTGAGAAGAGCTAAGGCAGTTTCAATTATATGACGATGTTTCCTTTCTGCAGAGCCATTTTGTTCGGGAGTGTGAGGACATGAGACTCGATGAAGAATGCCCAAAGAGCCCAGATGACGATTAAGCGCTTGATATTCTCCACCCCAATCAGAGTGGAGAGAGAGTATTTTTCGGTCAAAGAAATGTTCTACGTGTTTTTGGAATTGACAAAAGATATCAAAAAGATCAGATTTTCGTTTCATGAAAAATACCCAAGTAAACTTGCTGAAGTCATCAATAAAAATTACATAATAGAGGAAACCTTGATTTGACAAAATAGGAGCAGGGCCCCAAACATCAGAGTGGATAAGTTCTAAAGGAAAATTAGACATATGAGAAGAAGAAACAAAGGGCAATTTATGACTTTTTTGCTTTCAAACATGCTTCACAAGAATGAGATGAGGATGATAAAGATGTCGGTAAGCCAAACCGATTAATGATTCCTTGAACAAGACGTAGAGATGGATGACCAAGTCGTGAATGTCAGGAGGTTTTATTTGTGCGTTCTCCAACTAGAGCTTTGGAGGATGTAGGTTGAAGATAGTAGAGACCATCTCTAATTTCTCCTCTGAGCAGGGTGGTTTTGGTTGTGGGATCCTTCACAAGACAATAGTGAGGGTGAAATTCAAAAAACACATTATTATCAAGAGCAAATTGACGAACTGAGAGTAAATTTTTAGTAATAGAAGGAACATGAAGTGTATTGCGCATGGAAAAGAGTCAACCAGATGAATGGAATAATGTGTTTCCAAGGTGAGCAATTTATAAACCGGAACCGTTGCCTACTTCTACAATGTCAGAACCATGATAGGAGGAGGCCTCTGCAAGAATGTCATAATCTGATGTAACGTGATGAGTTGCTCCAGAATCTGGATGTCATCCTGAGACTGAAGAATTTATCGTAGGTATATAAGGATTGCTTGCAAGAGAAAATGCCCCTGGGTGATATGATGGAGTTGAGGTTGATGCTTGAGGTGTGGATGCAAAACCTCCATTAAAATTTTGATCATATCTCTTATAACATTGATGAGCAAAGTAACCAATCTTGAAACAAATCTGACAACGTCCTCGTCCTTGACCTCGTCCTCGACCTTGTCCTCGGCCTTGTCCTCGTCCTCAACCACCTTGATTTCCTTGATGGATAGTACTATCAGTCTTGCGTGCCGAAAGAACAAGAGAATCTGAAACCCTTTGAGATTGTAATTGTAGAAGTATTTCATGCGAAGAGAGCAAGCCATGAAGGGTATCAAGTGACACTTGATCGATGCGAGTAGTTATGCTAGGAATAAAACTATCATATTGAGGCCCCAATCTTGCAAGAACATGTATTAGTAAATCTGAATATGAAATCGGATGGCCAATCGCAGCTAAATTATTGACAATGGTTCTGATTAATTGCATATATTCATTGATGGACTTGTCTCCTCGGTGCACCGACTGTAACTGCATGCGAAGTTGAAGAACACGTGCTTGAGAGTGTGAAGCAAAGGTTCGAGCAAGAGCTTCCCATATTTGACGAGAACTAACAAGCCCTACAATTGCAGGAAGTATAGGCTCACTAATCGTTGAAATCAACCATGTCATAATTAGTTGATCCTTCTTACTTCATATAGTATAGCCTGAATCATCCTATTGCGGTTTAAGAGAGGTACCATCAACAATTTCGAGTAAATCATGAACACGAAGTAGCGAAATAAATTGCATCTTCCAAAGAATATAATTATCATTGGTGAGTTTGATGGGTAAATAAGACATGACATTTAGGGGTAAGGAAGAGAGTTGTGTTCCAAGGTTTGTTTCTATGGTAGATGATGGAGATGAAAGTTCTGACATTATAAAATAGTGAGTTATGTAATGATAGCTTATCTGGGATGGTGGATGGTGGAGAGAGGTGCTCTCAAAAAAGATTAAATGACTTATCTTCTTTGATCGTCAGCAACTCTAGAGATCGGCAGCTTCTTTTCGGCACTTGGGCCGGAGATGATGTTGGAGAACTCCTTGGCGTAGGCAGGACTTTTGTGTCACCACAATTGCCTGCGGATCTTCTTATGCAGCGGCAGAAGAAGGAAAAATCCACAGCTATTGAGATCTTCAGGAGCAGCAGCAAAGAAGAGAATTATTCTAAGGACAAAAGAAGAGAAAACATGCATATATTGCTGGGCGAGGAAGATCTCACAAAAGGCAACGCAGAGAGGGAGGTAGAGAAATAGAGGTTTATTTTAGAAAAAAATAGGTGGGATAAGATGTTGGCTCTGATACCATGATAAAGTAATAATAGGAAGAGGTGAGAGTAATAATAAATCTTGTTAATTGAAATTTGTCCTAAGAACAATACAATATATAGGGTTTAAACAAGTACTCGGTCAATTAACCAATTAACAAATAATAGAATAATTCTAAAAATTATTCTGAGAATTATTCTAATAATTATAACTGAATTATTAGAATAACCCTAATACTTAATTTGATTTGACTTGGTAATTTGATCCGGTCAATCTAGGTAATTATCTTTTATCTCTATTAGAGCATACTCAAGAATATTGATAATTTAGAAGTGCTTTTATTAGCGCTTCTCGATTTATCCTAGTGATCAATAAAAAAACTTCCATAGGGCACGATTGGTCACCCAGCATTAGACGATTCAAAAAACTACATATCTGGATTCTCAAAAAAAAAAAAAAAAAAAAGGCCCTCGAGAGTTGGATACTTGGATTATCCAAAAAAAAAATTATACTTAGGAGTTCCTATTAGGTACCTAGTTAGTTAGAGGGTGACAAATTTACTACCATGAAGCAGGAATCAAATCCCGACGGGCATATTCTCTCAAAAAAAAAAAACTCCTCCCATCCCCTAGCCACTTGGCGTTCGGCTATAAACTGACCCAGTGATTTACCTTCCTTCACATAAATTAGGGACAAACTATGAGGGGCGCCTAGGGTGAGCATAATCATATTTTGTTACAAAAAGAATGACCCTGGGGAAAAAAAAACTCCTCCCACCCTCGAGTCACTTGGCATCGGCTATAAGTTGACCTCGTAATTTACCTCCCTTCACAAACCTGGGAACGGACTGTAAGGGGAGCCTAGGGTAAGCGTAATCACCTTTTGCTATAAAAGAGTGACGAATTAATATCCACAAGGGCAATGGTGCAATGGTTAAACACTCCAATTGATAACCAAGGGATCTGAGATTTGAATCTCAGTTGTGGCGTACCGCAGGGGATTTTTCCTCTAGTGAGAAGTGAGACTAAGAATGCTCGCCGTCTATATGGGCCTTCATGAGTGCTTCCTGATTTACCCTCGTGACTGGTGAAAACTTTTCATAGGGTCGATGTAAAATACTGGGGAAAAAAATGGCGAATAATGATAAGGGAATTTTTCAGAATTTCTGGGAATTTTTCCGGAATTTTTCGGAGCTCGTATGGACGA